>NW_018742764.1:387517-1134484 GCF_001683475.1 Chenopodium quinoa
GGGAACACTTCCTCAAAAAAGCAGTCGGCCAAAAAGAATCAACAGGCCGACAGTTCCGATACAGATGATGTAGTCGTCTACACCATTGCAGGCGGCTTCTCAGGAGGCGGCCCCACTATTAGGGGCAACAAAGATAATATAAGGCGGTTAGATGTAAATTCCGTTCACCAAGAACGGCCGTCCAAATATACATTTCCTGAGATTGTCATCACTGAAGAGGATCTAGGAGGGGTAAGGGGGCCGCATGACGACCCTCTCGTTATTGAATGTAAAGTGGCCAACCAGAGAGTTGGCCGAATCCTCATAGATACCGGGAGCTCCTCAGATCTCATCAGCAGCAAATGTCTGTCAAAACTGAAATATCAGACGGACTGCATACATCCGGCCTCCCACCCTTTAATAGGGTTTGGAGGAGGAGTCGTCCACCCACTGGGACGAGTAGATTTACCCATTCGCCTGGGCGAAAAAGGGAAGGACGACACATGGTAGTCCGGTTCCTAGTAGTAGAGGAACTCTCGGCCTACAACATGATTCTGGGTCGACCAACCCTGAATAATTCCAAGGCTGTTATAATCCCGTCTCTTATGCTGCTTAAGTTTGAGAGGGATAATGGAACAGTCGGCTCCCTAAGGGGAGATCAGAGGATGGCCCGAGAGTGCTATCTCTCGGATGTCAAGCCCACTGTTATGGCCACTGGGTCAAGTGGAGAAAAAACAGACCTTGACAATGTCAAGGAGAGTGCGCCTGTTCAAGAAACAGGCGACAAAAAGAGAAAGGCGTCCCAGACAGAGTCCGCAAGAAAAGCAAGAAAATAGCAATCATTGGCAGAGGAGCGGCCGGATGAGTTCCGCCTCAGCCGGCTGGTGAGCATGCGGACCTGATCTTAGACGACTCCCGTCCTGACCGAACAGTCAAAGTTGGGACGACTGCTCTGAGAAAACCTTGGTGACGACTTTCACAACCTATTGAAAGAATACAAGGACATCTTTGCATTTGAAGTCCATGAAATGCCAGGCATTAGTCCTGATCTGGCAGTACATAAACTCGCTGTGGATCCGAAAAAGAAGCCGGTACGGCAAAAGAAGCGGAACCATGGCGAAGAAAGAAGTCAGGCGGCAGCCGCCGAAGTTAAAAAATTACTTGATGCAGGGTTCATTCGGCAATGTTACTTCCCAGACTGGGTTGCAAATGTGGTGCTTGTTAAAAAGCCGAATGGCACCTGGCGAATGTGTGTAGACTACACAGACTTAAACAAGGCGTGCCCCAAAGACAGTTACCCTCTGCCTAAAATTGATAACCTGGTCGACTCAACAGCCGGCCATGCCTTGATGAGTTTTATGGACGCCTATTCTGGTTTCCATCAAATTCCTTTATGGAAGAAAGATCAGGAGAAGACGGCCTTCGTCACTGATCAGGGGTTATACTGCTACACGGTCATGCCGTTTGGTCTTAAGAATGCCCCGGCTACCTTCCAACGAATGATAAACACAGTGTTCTTTGATCAGATTGGGAGAAACGTCGAGGCATATATTGATGATATGATTGTCAAGACTAAACTTCAGAAAGATCATCTGACGGACCTCCGAGAAACTTTCGCCACACTCGGGCGGCACCATGTCATGCTCAATCCCAAGAAATGTGTATTTGGAGTTGAGTCTGGGAAATTTCTCGGATTCCTTATCAATCAGAGAGGAATAGAGGCGAACCCTGAGAAGGTGCAGGCGGTCATTGACATGCAGTCGCCTCGTACCATCCGAGAGGTTCAGAAGTTAACAGGTTGTCTGGCGGCCTTGGGGAGATTCCTAAGCCGATCAGGCGACAAATGCCTATACTTTTTCCAGGCAATTAAGAAAAAGGCAAGGTTTGAATGGGGGCCGGATGCTGAGGCCGCCTTCCAGAAATTAAAAGTTCACTTGCATTCCTTGCCGAGGCTGGTCAGCCCTTTGCCCAAAGAGGATCTTTACATGTACCTGGCCGTCTCTGATCATGCGTTAAGCGCTGTGCTCCTTGCTGAAAGGGACGGCTGTCAGCTCCCAGTCTACTTTGTCAGTCACGTACTGAAAAATGCCGAGTTGAGGTATCCCCTAGTGGAGAAATTTGGTCTTGCACTCTTCATGGCTGTTAAAAAATTGAAGCCCTACTTTTTGGCACATGCAGTCGTCGTGTATACCGACCAACCAATCAAGCGGCCCCTTACCATCATGGAGTCGTCAGGACGAATGATCAAATGGGCCATAGAAATACAGAGCCTCGAAGTTACTTTCGAGCCTAGAAAAGCAGTGAAGGGGCAAGCCTTTGCTGACTTTATTGTAGAGATGACTCGCCCTCCTGACTCTCAAGTTCCAGACCAAGTCTGGAAGGTATATGTGGACGGAAGCTCTACTTCAAATGGTTGTGGAGCAGGCGTCGTATGTCAATCTCCAGAGGGCGACAGGTTCGAGTATGCTCTACGCTTCAGTTTTCAGGCTTCAAACAATGAGGCGGAATATGAAGCTTTACTAGCCGGGATCCGCATGTGCAAGGCGGCAGGGGCAAGAAAAATAGACGCCTGTTCTGATTCACAATTGATAGTGAGTCAGTACAATGGCGAATACGAAGCAACCCATCCGGCCATGATCAAGTATTTACAGGCGGTCCGACAAGCAGTCGGCTCCCTTGAGGATTTCCATTTAATCCAAGTGCCGAGATCAGAAAACAACCAGGCAGATGCACTGTCAAAATTAGCATCATCCGCCTCCTCCGATACTCCTCGAACTGTTTTTTGGGAAGTAATGGAGAAGAGAAGCATCGAGGAAAACCCTATTGGAATCCTAGACAGAAGCTCAACCTGGATGGATTCAATCAGGGCATATATGACAAACGGTACACTGCCAGATGATCCTCAACAGGCGGCAGCACTGAAAAAACGAGCCTCCTGTTTTGAAATGATACAGGGAGAACTTCACAAGAGGGGGTACCTTCAACCCTTCTTAAAGTGTGTTACTCCTGAAAAGGGACGAGAGATACTAGATGATCTACACTCTGGTTTCTGTGCTTCTCATATAGGTGGTAGGATGCTTGCTCAAAGGGCAAGGCGGCAGGGCTACTTTTGGCCTACTTTGGAAGCAGATGCAATGGAGATGGTGAAAAAATGTGACAAGTGCCAAAGGTTTGGCAAATTAATTCACCGTCCGGCTACTGACCTCACTACCATTCACAGCCCACTACCGTTTGCTAAGTGGGGCATGGACATTCTGGGTCCATATACGCCTGCTACAGGCGGCAGAAGGTATATACTTGTTGCCGTTGACTACTTCACTAAATGGGTAGAGGCGGAGGCTGTAAAGGGAATCAAGACGAAAGATGTAATTTCATTCATTTGGAAAAACGTCATCACTCGGTTCGGAGTTCCCATGTCTATGGTTTTTGATAATGGTCCCCAATTTGAGACGCCTGTTCTCAAAAGCTGGTTGGGTGACCAAGGAATTGCAAACTACTTTGCATCTGTCGGCCGTCCACAAGCAAACGGCCAGGTAGAAGCCTTTAATAAAATCATCTCAGACGGTCTCAAGAAAAAGATTGAACGAGCAGGCGGCCTATGGGCGGATGAACTACCACATGTTCTCTGGGCCATTAGGACGACTGAAAAAGGGGCGACTGGAGAAACTCCATTCCTCCTAACTTATGGTGCGGAAGCTGTTCTTCCAATAGAACACTACGAGCCGACTCTTCGAGTAATGCTATATGACGAAGAGGCAAACTGGGAAGCCATGCGCCTGACATTAGACTCACTTCCTGAAAAGAGGGGCAATGATGTTTTGCGCCATGAGATCTATCGCCTGAGAATGACTAGATCATACAACAAAAAAGTACACAGGCGTCCACTCAAAGTAGGGGACTTTGTACTTAGAAAAATGGAAGCAGTTGGTAGGGCTAATGAGTCTGGCAAACTAACTCCCAACTGGGAAGGACCCTACCGAATCTATGAGGAAGTCAGGGACGGTACCTACCGTCTGGAAACACCAGACGGACAACCGTTGCCTCGAACTTGGAATGTAGATAACCTTAAAAAATATTTCTTCTGAAAGATGTAAAGTAAAGAGCTACTTAATAAAGTTTGCACTTACTATTCAATTTTTGTATTACGAGGGGCATGCCGTCTGTACCTTTACAGTCGGCTACTCTCCATTGAGTTTTTTCACTCTATCTTCAGAGGGGCATGCCGTCTGTACCTTTACAGTCGGCTACTCTCCATTGAGTTTTTCACTCTATCTTCAGAGGGGCATGCCGTCTGTTCCTTTACAGTCGGCTACTCTCCATTGAGTATTTTACTCACAATACTTAGCTAAAAAGATTAGGGCCTGGCCGACCCTGTGCCTAACAGGCGGCTACCCTTCTTTTACTTAGCACCTACGTTCACCAAGAACTTACCAAGGCCATCGGCCGAATGATCAGACCAGGCGCCAAGCCACCTGATCAAATCTACAAAACTAATACGACCTGTCCCAACATCATAGCAGGCGTCCGACGGCATCCCTCCGGATGAAATTCGTCGCAGAGAGCAGCTCCCTTTTGGGTGGAACATTGTTCTATAAACTAATTACACGGCACCTATACGACTGTCCCCAAGGGCAACCACGTAGCCGTTTTTGAGACAAGGATAACTCTATCACTAACCAAACCAGTGGTAGCAGTTGACATCTGAGTCAGATGACCGCCTGTATTACTTGGGATAAATGCAGGGGGTACCTATTGAGTTAATAGCCAACAAACATTGGCGAATCAAGGGGTCTAGCCGGCCTACGCCGCCTGGTACCTCTACTACTCAATCTAGATTGTGACGAAGACTAAGTAACTCCTATGATAACTTAATAGTCACTCAAACTTAGTATGGAGCCTAAAAGGTATGAGTCGTCCGCCTGTTTTTAATAAACAGGGGCTCTCAACCACTACTCTTGCTAGGTTAACAAATTACGAGTTAAAAGCCAACATTGGCAATAAAGGGAAACAACCGGTACCCGCCGCTTGTTATCCTAATTAATTCCTTGGCGACTAGGTAATACTATTTACTTGGTCAGACCGATTGAATAAATAGTTCGAATACCGATTGAATAAATGGCCGACTGATCGTCTATCCTGGAAACAGACAACCAGTCGTCCAGGGGCATAGGCGGCGTACTTACTATTTGTACCTGTTTGCAACGTTCGGCCATGTACAACAGTCGGTCTAGTGAACAATGGGATATTAGATATGGAATACTTAGACAAATTTGAATCAAAACAAAAATTTGATTAAAAATAAGCCGGTCATTAAAGACCAGCAGAATATTCAAAACCCCGGCCCCCTAGCCGGATAATTACAAAGCAAACGGCACGCAGGCCGTGGAAAAAATACATTAAGCTTAAGAAGGGGGCAGTTCAGTATTAGCAGATGCCGCCTGGTCAGCACTCTTCTTGCTGGACTCGGCTTCAGCTGCACCTTCTTTTGATGCCTTACCCCCAAGTGGCACAAGCGCCACAACCGGCTCTTCCTCCTCCAACGCATCTCCCAATGCCTCTTCTTCAGCAGCCGCCAGGATCTCTTGATTATATGTTTCCGAACACTGGCGGTACGTTCTTTCCCATGAGGCAAAGTCGGCATTGGGGAACAGGCGGCCCTAGGTCATGCGCTGGATTTGAGCGGAGTCTTCCACCATCTCCCGGACGAGCTCTTTCTTCTCTTGCTCGGCCTTTTCCGAGAGCTCTTGGGTAAGACTCTTCTCTTGGCTCACCAGGCGTTCTTTTACGTTGGCCAAAGATTTCTCCATGGCTTCGTAAGAGTGCATTTTTTGGCGAAGAGGTTTCAACTCGGCCTTAAGATTTGTGACGGTCGCCTCCAGCTCGTCATTCTTCTTCTGGGCCGCCTCTAACTGAGCCCGAACAGCGGCGGTAGCCTGCGCCTGATAATAAAGAATATCAATGGTCAGTACTTCATTTTGGGCAATTTGAAACATTGCCTTATCACAGTTGGAGGCGGCCATAGCTTTTGCGGCCTTTACCTCTTTGTTTTTCCGATCAATCGGCTTGCGAAGGCTGTTGACTCGGAGCAGGGCCTAAGTACAAAAAAAAAAAAAAAAAAAAAAAAAAAAAAAACAGGCGTCAGTTCCCAAACAAAAAAGATAACAGGCGTCCTGGAACTCAAATACTCAAAAATATGCCAAGTATACCTCAGCAAGGACCCCTGAAATCCCATCAAGGTCAAGGGTGCCGGCACCCCTGACCGCCTCCCTTTCAGATGGAGGAACTACTTTGATCATGGACTTGGCTACCTCAACCAAGTCAAGCCCCTGAGGGCCGGCTGCATCAAGCGTAAGAAAAAAGCAAGTTAGACCTAGTCAAGAAGGAAGCAAGTGTGAAAGTTTTTACAAGTGATTGTCCATACTTCTAGGCGGCCCCGCCGGGGTTTTAGAAGAAGTGGCCGGCTGCTTCTCAGCCGCCACTGTTTTCCTGGAAGACCCAGGAGAACTTGCAACAGTCGTCCTCCGGGCCTTGGGGTCCGGCTGTTGCGAGGAAGAAGCTCTTGGAGTGCCAGACTGAAAACAAAAAGAGTTAGTATATGCATAAGATAACTCCTAAAAGAGGAAGAGTTTTCGAAGCCTACCAAGGGTGCCCCCTTGTTGGGGGAGTCGGCATAAGACTGTTGCATGAGAGAGGCCCGCAACATGGCCGCCGCAGTCTTGGATGCTGTTATTTTACTCATGGCGTCAGCTGCAAAAAATAAACAGCAAAGTTAGTAAAGATCCCAAGTAAACAAGGCGTGAAAAAAAACAGAGTATTTGTCAGGCCGGCTACCTCTAGAGCACCGACTGCTGAGGCCACAGGCAGCCAAAAAGTACTCGTCATAGAGCCACTTGAAGCTCGGGACGCAGTTTAGGGGTACTTGCTCTCGTACCCCTGAAGTAGGGTTCACCCTAGTCTCTACTTTGAAGAGTCCTTTGTCTAGGATCTCTCTTTTAGCCTTTGGGGGAACAGGCGGCATGCTGCGGCCGCCTGCGAGAAGAGGCGGATCCCTATTCCACTTGTTAAAACGTTGGTTCAGCTCCGTGTCTGAACCCTCAATGATAAGGAAGGTGTTCCGCCAATCCTTCCATTTGTTCGCCTTACCTCTCGTCATGAGGTAACCCCTATGGCTTGTTAATTGATACCAGCCGGTACCTCCCGACTTAGGGGTCCGGCTGAGATAGTTCATGTGGGCGAAAGCCTCAAAGCTTGGCTCCACCCCGTACATTTCGCACCCGGCCACATAGCCGAGTACGTTTACTCAAGAGTTGGGGGCTAACTGCCATAACCCCAAATCATACCCATCTAAAATCCGCTGAACAGCCGGATGTAATGGGAAGCGCAGTCCAGCTTTGATGGCCGCCACATAGCAGCCAAAGCAGCCGTCATCATAGCTAGTACCAGCCGGCCAGACGACAGTGTCTTCTGGATCCGGCACGAACAGTAAAAATTCTGGGCCCATTCTGTGGTTAGCAATAAAGCTCTCCACTTTGTCTTGCATGGTTGCGATCCGGCCCCGGGGTACCATGCAGTAGTAGGGGGCGTTTTCCTCTCTGTAAGAGGCGGACGGCTCCGCCCAATTGTCCCCCTTCTCAACTGCATGAGAAAGTCTCGCCTCTTGTAGGCGGCTATGTCTTTCTTCTGAGCCTGGAGAACTGTGGCCAGAAGAGCTGGACTCGGACTCGTCCTCTGACGAGTCCGAAGAGGACGACTCCTCCCCTCTCCTAGAGGGGCCCGCCTCCTCTCCCTTAGAAGGAGCAGGAGGAAAATTAGACATGTCAACGGTAAGATGGGAAGGGACCACCTTGGCCCCTCTCTCAGAACTGTCGGCTTGGCAGCCGCCTCGTTTCAATTCTACATCTGGCGCCTGGTCAGATGTTTCACTAATGAGCACCCTTTGGGAGGAGCCGTCCGAGTTTGATATCATAGCAGTCTGTTTTGTTCTGGCCATCACGTTCTGCATAGACACAGATACAGTCGGACTTTGTATAAAGGGCAAAGATGGGTCCAGAAAAGGGCAGGCGGCACTCCTAGTCCTAGATTCAGCCGTCCCCGGTGACCGGCTGATCACTAACTTAGGTCGTGTCGTGTGCTTCCGTGGTGCCATTTCAAAAAAAATAATAAAAAGAAAATTAAGAGTAAGAGAACTGAGTTACCTGAACGAGTGACGGTTGATGAAGTTCTGGAAATCCGGTGCAGTCGGCTTGTCAGAACAGGCGGTAGGCAGAAAAGGTCCGAAATGTCAGAGCAAGTTCAGGGGTCCGAATGTTCTCGCAAAGTTCTCAAATGTGAAAATGACCGAAGTCAGCACTTCCTTATATAGGCAAAGTGAGAAGGCGAAGGGTCGCTTCCAAATTCAAAATTTGGGCGGGAAAATCTCTCGGCCGTTTGCAAGGTGACACCTGTAGCAGGCCGTCGCCTGTCACCGTGCGACACCTGTCACAGGCGACACGTGACCAGTCACATGCCACCTGTGAGGGGAAAATGATTAGGGGATTTTTATCCACCAATCACCGTCTGACAAGTGGACCAACCAGGTTCCGCCACGTGTCTTTCACGAAGGCCAATAGGAGCCTGCCACGTGTCAATCACAGATACGTCCTCTACGGACCAATCGAGGCACGCCACGTGTCCACCCATGCCAAATGGGAAAACCGGCCAACAAGGCCCAATCCTGTCTAGAGGCCCGGTCAGCCCTAGGTTTACCCTAAACCTAGAGAGTGGCACGCTTCTCAAGGCTATAAATACTTAATTAATCCTCATTAATTAAGCGGTGAAGAAATCAAGAACAGAGAAGAACAGAAACATTACGGAACACTAATAACCGGCTAATCTCGCTAGCAAAGCAGATTACCAACATTAAACACTCTCACCTAGAGAGGTCTTATTACTTTAATTTCCGTATTAATTACTCCTTAATCAGGTACTAACTTGACCGTTGGAGGCGGAGCACTCAGGAGTCTCCGTTATTTTGCAGGTACAGGCGTCCGGTTCCAGTCTCGGAATTGTAACTCTCCCGCAGGACATCAGAAAACCCCGAAACAGGTGGGACATGGGTTTTTGGTGGTTCAGCTAGCATCGGGGAAGAGGGAAGGGGGTGACGTGTGGGGGGAGGGGAGTTGGCACCGACAGCGGGGAGTGGGATCTGGGCATGGCTAGCGCCGGGGGGCTAGGAGGAAGGCTGGCGTCGAAACTCGGTGGTGGCTGGTGGAGGAGTCCGTGTTTTTTTTATTGTATTTTTGAATAAGTTTTTTTAAATATCTAATTGCTTTTTTTTTTAAATAAAATTGATTCATAAATAAGTCATACGACATCTACAAAGAGATTTAGATCTAACAAATATATAATATTTGAATCAAATAAAAAATATTCTGTAAGATTTTTTTTTAATAATATTTTAATTGCTATTTAACAATCATTAAATTTGTTATTAAGAGTTAATTACATAGTAAAATTACAAAATTTAACGAATTTATTAAAAAAAAAATTAACCGGCATTCAGGCTGCAGAATAATCTATTTACACTGGATACCCGCAAAGTTTATACTACCTTCGGTCCAAATTACTCGCAACTTTGGGGTATTATTTGTGAGATATAAAATATTCCAAAGTTGCGAGTAATTTGGACCGGAGGTAGTATATATTATTTAGAAATAATCAAAAGTTCGGCTTGTTTTTGACAGACCGTTCAAAGTTTTAATTATTTTTTACAGTTTTTCCTGCAGAACATAATTTATAATGCAAAGAATATATACTTCATAACCCAAAAAACACCTGATTAGGGCCTGTTCACTTAGCTTAATTTCAGTTTAGTCCAGTTCAGTTCATTCAATTCAGTTCAGCTCCAATCAGTTCATTTCAGCTCAGCTCCTATTAGTTCAGTTCATTTCAGTTCAGTTCAGCTCCAATAAGTTCAGTTCCGTTCATTTCAGTTCAGCTCCTAATTTCCTTATCTCACCAAAAATTTAATTCAGTTCAGTTTAGTTTGGCTCCAATCAGTTCAGCTTAATTCAGTAAATGTAAACAAGCCGTAAACTCAAAAATTATGCGATAATTATTAAAAAAATTGATATATGATAATTAAAAAATTAAATAGGATTTGTGCATCACTCATTACCTCAAAGAACATACAAGGCATATTTAGAGAACATATTTAAATGGTTTGTATTATTAAAATCCAAAAAAACATGTTGAATCAGGTATGTTATTTGTCAAACATGGTATGTTCTTTACAACATTATGTTCTTTTTGCCTTTTGAGCATGGTGCATTGGCCATCTAAAATTATCTAAATTTATTGTAAATCTCATAATAAAAGACTTAAGATTCGATATTTCCTGAGTTTGTTTGCATGCTCATACCAATCAAGCAATGACACTATATAATTATTGGATTTTACGGAAGACAACTAGACAAGAAGTAATAGAATAAATGAACCATCATGAGTTGAATCAATTTAAGTGTGTTGTATCAAGGACTGTTCTCATTGACTAAACTGAACTGAACTGAACTGAACTGCGCTGAGCTGAACTGAACTGAACTGAGCTGATCTGAATATTTTATAAGAGAAGGAAATTAGGAGCTAAGCTGAACTGAACTGAACTGAAAATAAACGTATGAGAACAGACCCTTAGTTTTATTCATTGACCCAGGGGCGGATCTATTAAGGTGCACAGTGAGTCATGTGACTCACCAGCACAAAAAAAAAAATAATAAAAATAAAAAAAAATAAAAAAAAATCTAAGAGACCGCATATTATAGATAGGGGATCTGTTTTTTGCTTCTATTTGAGATTAGCCAGCCCACTGTCAGTTTTTTAAACATCAAAGAGATCGCCTAGGTGGTCTCTTTGTTGCTGCTATTGTCACCACGTCATTAAGGACCTGTTTTCTAGATAACAGGTCTCTTTTTGTCGGCCATTGAATTAAAATAATTTTATTCGCTACTTTCATATTTCATTAAAGAGACCTGTTATATTTAATAACCGGTCTCTTAAGTTATCTAACTTTTTTTTTTAATAATTCTTGTTTTTAAGTAAAAAATCATAAAGTTAGTTTAATGTAGTAGTTTTATAGTATGTATTTTTATATCCTATTTTTGGATTGAAATCATTTTGGTGAAATATAAATTTTTTTATATAATTTTTGGATTGAAACAAGTAATCAATTATTGATGGTTTCTCATAAATTCGAAAATCTTGGATCCGCCATTACATTGACCCTAAGTTTTATTCATTGAGCACAACCTTATTAAGCAAGAAGTGTAACTATATGAATGCTAAGAAGAAAATCATATACCAATGCGGCGATATCTAAATAGTCATCACATATTAGTTCAGGGAACCAAGTCTATGTCTGATCTCATGGACTTTTCTCATGAGTCGGCAAATATATATATTAGGGTGTAACTACTCGGTATTACATTTGACCATCCTAATGCAATGGTTTTGAATGTGCCATTGCATTAGGGTGTAACTATTACATTTGACGTAGCTATTGCAGTATTAATTGTATGTGCCGTTGCATTAGCTTTATTTGGTTGTTGCATTTGATAAAAAAAAAAAAAAAAAAAAAAAAAAAAAAAAAAAAAAAAAAACGTAATCCCTCCATCCCTTAATTAAGAGCTTATTAGGGTTTTTTTTCAAGGGAATTAAGAAAGTTGGTAGAAATACATAAGTGGATGTAAAGTTAAAAAGAGATAGAAAAAAAGAAAAGTGGTAGGGAATAATTGAAGAGAAGGAGAGAGAAAGTGTTGGAAATTGATGTTTAAAGTCATCTTAGTATAAAAAAGTGAATTGACAAGTCATCAAAAAGTGATGAATATTATAAAATAATACAACCTTAAAACAAAAAGGGTAATGTTATATGTAGCCCTAAGGGCTATATATAAGCATTAAATATACTCTTGAAAATTGTATAAAATTAGGAATTCATGACAAAAACACGCGCAAATCAGTGTAATTCGTGTTTATATTTTGATGATTTCTTAACTTTTTACGATTTTCAAGTGTAAATTTAATGCTTATATGTAGCCCTTAGGGCTATGTATAACATTTTCCAATAGGCTCTTAATTTTGGGCTCCCTACAAAAAAAATATAGGCTCTTAATAAAGAGAAGGAGGCAATAGTATTTTGTAAAAATTGATTGCGTTGTGATTTTCATGCAATATTGTAAGAGTGGAATGAAATGTATGGTAGTACCGAATGAATAATGATTGTATGTGTATCATTTGCTAGTCAATATTTGTTGAACTTAAAGGAACATAAACCGAGCAAATACATAATGCAAGAGACATTAGTGAAAAACCTTGACTTTAAGTGAATTTAGGGTCTGTTCACTTCAGCTTAATTTCAGTTCAGTTCAGTTCAGCTCCAATAAGTTTAGTTTAGTTCAGTTCCTAATTTCCTTCTCTCATAAAATATTAATTTCAGCTCTATTTAGTTCAGTTTAGTTCTGCTGCAATTAGTTCAGTTCAGTTCAGCTCAGTTCAGTAAATGTGAACATGCCCTTATTCTAACTCTCAATTAATTGACTAACGACTCTATTACAACTTATTATTAGTAGTTTGATCTCGGTACTATTGAGTTCCTCTACGAACTCATGCTTGATCGGGCTGACACGGGTCTAGTCCAACAAATACTTAGCTTATCCTAACATGAATGTTTTAGGGTAAAGTAGAGTCATTCTTCCATAATAAGTTAAGTTTAATATATCTTTTAATTCAGTGCAATTTTAGCTTATGGTTTACGTTGGGATTAACGCGATTCTTCCCTAATAAGTTCCTATAATGAAAATCATTCGCGTTGCACACATGATAATAGTTTCGAATTTAGTGACTACTACTGAAAAGGGATACCTTTCCCACCAAACAAGTCATTATTACTTATTAGTGCCATTGAGATCAATTTTACCATAATAAAACTTAAAATTAGATAATACTCCGTAAGATCATTCCAAATGACACTACATCAACTCAATAACTTGAGTCATATCCCATACACCTAATTAACTCTACTAAGCTTTCCACTCAAAAGTCAAAACCTTGCATTTTAAAAAAGTAATCTATATGTGTGAACAAGAATCAAACCCTATGTTTGACTGGAAGTTTGACTCAGGGTTGTTAGATATACCTTTCTCAGGACCTACATTTACTTGGACCAATGGACATCAT
This sequence comes from Chenopodium quinoa, assembly GCF_001683475.1. Taxonomy (NCBI): domain Eukaryota; kingdom Viridiplantae; phylum Streptophyta; class Magnoliopsida; order Caryophyllales; family Amaranthaceae; genus Chenopodium; species Chenopodium quinoa. Next base: position 400,706 of record NW_018742764.1, read on the forward strand.
AATGGTAATCCTACATTTGAACGTCTTGACAAAGCCTATGCTACAAATGATTGGATTATTAAGTATCCTGAAGCTTCTATTCTGCATCAACCAATTCTATTTTCGGATCATGCTGCAATTATTCTTCGGGAACATAGAGTTTCGGAGGGTCGCAAACCATATAGAGTAGACAACTGGTGTCTTCTCTCAAAGGAAGTAGCTTCTATCGTATCTTTCTCTTGGAAGTTGGATATTTTGGGCTCCCCTATGTTTTCTATTTCTAGGAGATTGGAGGATTTACGTTCAAAATTGCTTAAATGGTGTGTTACTCATAGAAAGCTTTGGGGCATCAATTGGAAAGAATTACATGATTCAATATCCCCATTAGCTCAAAATTTGGAATCCAAACTTCATAGACATCTTTTTCTTTCGTTAAGGGAAGAAAAAGTCAAGCATTCTCAGGCAGCCTACCTTTACTGGAAGCAGCGGGCTAAATTTAAATGGGATGTGTTAGGAGACTCTCACTCACATCTTCTTTTTTCTTATGTTCAGAACCGTCGTCGAAAGAATACAATTCAAGGTTTACAGACTTCTTCAGGAGATTGGACTTATGATCAGGATCAGATTCGATCTATTGTCTTTGATTACTTCTCCTCAATTTACAGAAGTAATCAACCTCTTCAACAAATTCCTGAGGTTGATTGGTCAACCTTGAGTTTACCCTGTTTATCGAAGGTTCAAAGGACTAATCTTATGGTTCCTTTTTCTGCCTCGGAAATTAAAGCAGCTATGTTTAGTATATATGATGCTAAGTCTCCTGGGCCAGATGGGTTTACGTCTGCCTTTTTTAAGTCTCATTGGTCTGTTGTAGGATCCTCGGTTATTGAAGCCATTCAGTATTTCTTTTTGCATGGTCACATGCTTAAGGAATGGAATCGAACATTCATTGTCCTCATTTCGAAGGTAGATAATCCTCAACAACCTTCACAATTTAGACCTATTGGTCTATGCAATGTTCTCTATAAATGTATTACCAAGTGTCTTGCTGCTCGACTTCGGATAATTCTTCATTCTCTCATTTCCGACTGTCAGTCTGCTTTTGTTCCGGGTCGTCTCATGTCAGATAATGGTCTTCTTGCTCATGAAGTTCTCACTTATATGAATCACTTGCGGGGTCGTACTATGTCAGTTGCTCTCAAGCTTGATATGAACAAAGCTTATGATAGAGTTAATTGGCAATTTTTATGGCAAGTTCTTCAGAAGTTTGGATTTCCCCCGTATTGGATACATATTATTCAACAATGTGTTTCGACAGTCTCTTATCAGTTACTTGTTAATGGAAATCCGACTAAGGTTTTTAGACCCTCGTGTGGTCTTCGCCAAGGAGATCCTCTATCATCATACTTGTTTGTTCTTTGTATGGAAATTTTTTCAGCTATGATTAATCAAGCGGAGAACACCGGTCTTTTTAAAGGAGTTAAAGTATCTCGTTATGCTCCTTCTATATCACATCTGTTTTTTGCAGATGAATCTCTTCTTTTTTTCCAACCTTCTCCCCAGGCCTATTCCAATGTTCTTGGAGTTGTTCCAGCAGTTCTGTGATATTTCAGGTCAGATGATAAATTTACAAAAATCCTTTGTTCGTTTTAGCCCTAATGTTCCAGAGGATTATCGAGATTTTTTAGCCAATTCCTTACAGCTAAAAAGTCTTCCTTCACTTGGTACCTATTTGGGGCTTCCGGTGGATATGGGTAGAAGTAAATGCACAGCTTTTAAACCTCTTGTGGACAAGATTACTTCTCGGTTAACGAGTTTTTCTTCCTTAAATCTCTCACCTGCGGCCAAATTAGTTGTGATCAACTCGGTGTTGATTGCTTCTCTTAACCATATCTTATCTCTTTTTAAGATCCCTTCTTCGATCTCGGACAAAATTAACAATCTATTGGTCAGATTTTGGTGGAAAACAGGGAATCACTCCAAGGGTTTGGCTTTAACTCCTCCTTCTGTCTTGTTTACTCCAAAGGGTTTGGGTGGTCTGGGTATTCGGCATTTGGTTTTTTTTTTTTTAATTCTGCTTTGCTTGCTCGTCAATCTTGGCGTATTATGCAGAATCCGCAACTCCTGGTTTCTCGGGTTTTTCAGGCCAAGTACCCTTCCCTTCTGTGTTTCCGGTCACAAGGTCGTCTTTCTTATCCGTCCTGGGGTTGTCGAAGTGTTCTTCATGGAATACAGACCTTAAAGATTGGTCTTGCTTGGAAAATTGGCAATGGTTCTAAGGTTCACATTCTTCAGGATTCTTAGGTGCCTGGTTCTCCAGTTTACTTTAAGAATTCTCTTGCTGGATTGGTTCAGCCGACTCTGGTGTCTTCTCTTTTGGATCCTATTTCAAATGCTTGGTATCCTACTTTAATTCATGCTTTGTTTCCGTCAACCATTGCCTCCAAGATTCTGAGTCTCGAGCGTCCTCCTCAGCTGATGGATGATTATGTTTATTGGAAATACTCGAGAGACGACAAATTTTCCTCTAAATCGGCTTATGCAAAGCTGGTCGCTTTGTCGGATCAGCTTCTTGAAGGTTCTTCTCCAATTCATCCTATTACTTGGAGTAAATTTTGGGCTCTTCCTATTTTACCCAAATGGAAGCTTTTTATTTGGAAAATTTTTCACAATGCTCTTCCTGTAGCGGATACTTTGAGATCTAAGGGTCGACCTGTAGATCCTGTTTGTTCCTTTTGTTTTCATGCTTCTGAGACTACCGAGCATTTATTCCTTCGATGTTCATTTATCAGGAGATTATGGCATTGTGGTCCTCTAGGTATTCGGCTTCCTTGTTTCAACACCTCCTTCCATCAGTGGTTTAGCTCTTTACTCCTCTCTGTCATATCTATAAAGAATTGGGATGGTTTGGATTCTATATTATCTTTTGCTTGGGCCATTTGGATTCATCGTAAACACATTCGGTTTAGACAATCCACCTGTTCTCTGCCCATGCTTTTCAAGATTGCTCAGGATTGGACTACTCGGAGTCAGGCGGCTAGGAGTTCATCTTCTTTCGATTACTCCATTCCCCCTGGTTTTGGCTCCCCGAATCATTCTTCCTTTCTTGCGGGAAATCCTAATATTTCTCCTACAGTAATTCTTATAGTGGACGGAGCCTGGGATTCTTCGGACTGTCGGGCTGGCATGAGTTGGTGTTTTTATTCGTTAGATACAGCCAGCAGTTTGGGTGGTGCGGCTCGTGCGTGTTTTTCTCTTTCAGCTTTCCAAGCGGAACTTCAAGCTTGTCTTTTTGGTCTTAAGATGGCTCTCCAACGTGGGTATTCTCGTATCCTTCTACGCACTGACTGTTTGTTATTGGTTTCTATCCTTCACAGGCCGTCGCAGGATTTGGCTACTATTTGGGTTCAGCAGTAGCTCCGAGATATCCTTTCTTTGTTTGAAGTTTGTTCTGTTCAGAAGGTTCCTGGAAGTGCGGTTCTTCCTGCTCACTAGTTGGCTACTTTATCTAGGAAACGTCAGTTAATTATCTACTTATTTTAAGTTTTTTTTAGTTAACCTTTGTCAAAAAAAAAAAAAAAAAAAAAAAAAATCAAACCCAAATTATTCCCCCAAAATTTTCAAAATTAGCAACATTGAAAAATGAAAATTCAAAAGATTTATTATATGACGTGTAACAACATTCGTTCTCCCCCACACGCATGGGAACAGTCAGTCAAGTACCGTTGGCACGCCTAAGCTGCCTAAGCTAAGTAATTAATCTTTGCTTTCCTTCTTTTCTTCCTCCATTTTTCCGATTCTCTACTCCTGAACAACCTTCTTCTTCCTCTAATTTTCATCAAATTCACTAACTCAACAACTATTTTTCCGATCAACTGAGTGAACTTCGAGCTCTAACTGCCGATTTCTTTGCCGGATTTTTCGGGTGCATCCCTAATTTTTGTGGGTTATTTTTGGTAAAGATTCCCTCTTACCATTTCTTGCACGTTTTATTAATTATTATTATTGATTTCACCTAATTAATACTTAATACTACTATTGTTTATTTAAGATGTGCAAGAAATTTGAACCCAAGTTGCTGTTATTATTTATATTTGATTTGTATATTTATATATGTTGGATTTGGGGTTTTTGGGTACCCTTTTTGATTAATTTTATTGGGGGTTGGATCTTTTTTGATGTTTGGTTGTTGTTAGATTTAAATGATTTCCCTCTAATGATGTAATTGTAGCCGTTAAGTATTTTGTTTAATTTTATTGGTTAAAATGATCGAAGATTAGCTGTCTAATTTGTATTATGCTGTGATTGATGTTATTCGGTTTCATTATTTTATAGCTATTTTTAGAAATTTCCTTGAAATAGTGAGGGGTTGTTATATTGAGTTTAACTTGTGAAGATATTATGTTGAGTGAAAGGTTTCGGAATTTGGATGACTGTTTACAGTAGTTGTTCAATTTGATATCAATAAATGTATGTGAATGTGAATGGGAAAAATAATAGGATGCTTAATCGCGGCATTTTTATGGCACGATCTGAGAAGAGGTGTTTGGAAATTGGAATGACTCTAATCTGACTTGAAAATAGTTTGCGGTTGGGGTGTGTGTGGGGAAATTACTTTTATTTTTCACAAGGGCTATAATAAAATAAAAAATGAATATCCGTTGATCTGTCATTGAATATCCGTTGAAGACTCATAGTTTTCACTGGTCATTGGTAAAGTGGAAAGTGCGTGCTTTGTGTGTTTTGGTTGATATGTAGCAGGTATTGAATGTAAATGGAAAGCCATGATTGGCTATGACTAATTCAGTACCATGATTGATCTTATTATAATCTAAATATATTCTATTGGTAGGTATAAGTAGCATGTGAAAATGATTTAGAAATTTAAAAAATCTCTTGATTCTCTTGTATGGCAAGTCAAATGAGGCATAAATCCCCGAGCAGTTACAACTTACAAGTTGGGTGGTCTTTAAATCGTGAATGCCAATTGATAAAGTAACAGATTTCTGTAGCTAATTAGCTAGTTTCTTTCAAGGTATCTACTGGAATGTGATTCTGACATTAATAGTAAGAATTATGGTGGATTTAACAGGGTAACTAGTAAATACTCTATAGAGAAATTGTTTTAATCTTATTGCATGATTGAGTCTAATAGGGGTGTGATATATTTAGTCAGACCAACATGCTGGTCAAACTTGTTGAAGTCTCGGTTTAGTTTAATAGTCATACTATTTCACCCGCACTCTTCATTTCACCTCAAGTATCCGTGTCGGACCCCCGACACTTAGCCATGGGTAGGATGCTTAGACACTAAATTTTAGTTCAGAATCATAAAAAATTTCACAAAATAGCCGAGTCGGACACGTGGACTCGTACCCGTGTTGGACATGGGTACCCTAGTCCAGGTAACATACTCAAAACTTAACGTTGAAAACTTGGAATGTAGCTTAGTCCACCATTGCAGTTTGGTTATAACAATATAATTTGTTTTAAAATAGCAACAATCAGCTTATAAGTAGTAGAGTTTGTAATTGGTGAAACAGAGTCTTTAGTCAGTTTATATAACACTTGGAGCGTATTTGAAATCAACTCTATCTCCATATTCTGAAGGTGTATCCATGTCTAGGTTTTCTATCTTTACCCATGATGCTTCATGAAAGCTATGTTCTCTTCACCTTATCAAAGGTGTTCTGAGATGATTTTTTTTAGGTTCTAATCTAGTCTGGTCTGAATTATTCTATTTTAGTCTTATTTTATATCTGAATAGTTTTCTTTATAATTTGGTCTAATTTTCTTGTCCGGTCTTGTTTGATTCTAACATGATTAAGTAATAAGAATAATGTAAAAAGAACAATACCAAAATCTTTCCTATATCTACCTTTTGTACTGTGTTGTTTCTTCTCCATGTAGCTGTTATTGCAACTATCAATTTATCACGTGGGCCCCGTACCAATGATTCATATGTAGTAGTGTTCTGCTTCTTTAGCTCAACAGTAACATTTCCAATGCCTTAATCCTAAAAGGATAGGGTTGGCTTGTATTGTGCAAGCTGAGTTGTTGAATGTAAATCAATGGAAAATAAGTGGGTTAAGTGTGGTCTTATATTGTTTTGGGTTGTAGAATATTCTTGACGGTATATAGCTCAAATTAAGCTTGATAGGAGAAAGTCCTTGAAGGTTTGCATTATTACTTGCTTTGCTCTGCATACCCATCCTTCACTTTTATGTGTCGCACACCCCTTCCTCTTGACCCAGTCAGTGGCTATTGCCTCAGGCATACCCTTGTTATTTTTGTACTCATGGACTTCCATTTTTAGCTGCTATTTTCATTTCTTTTCTAATAGGTTTCCATGTTAATGTTCTCTTCAGGTTCTTCATTTTTTTTTATCTAGTCTTTGTTCTTTTTCTTTTTTGATTAAGTGCTTTGATTGGTTGGATGGAATCTTATTCTTCTTATCCCAATTGTCTCCACTACCCTTTTGTCGTTGATTGGACTGCCAAAGTAGATAGAGTTGCAGCTTTAGAAATTGAGAAATGGGTGCCTTAATCTTCTAGTTTTACTTGGTGCATTGTGTCCAACTTGGGTTTTTGTGGGAGTTATCTGTGATATTGTTGATCTTTGAGTCAAATTGTTTACTTGTGCTTTTCTGTAACTTTAATTTTGATGGTAAGGGGCGCATGATGAGGAAGTTGAAGGGGGAAAAAGTCTCGCCGTAATTCATTATCGAATTTATTATTGTTACGATCTATGCTTACATAACATGTTTACATTTGGACAGATCTTGAGATCTCATTGAGATGCCAAACTCGTTGGAGTTAGCTAAGCATGAGACAGATGTTGGACCTGCTATAAGAGAAGACAGTGAATATGTAAGTCTGGTGACATCTGATTTAACTAAGAGGACTGAAGCTGGGGTCTTACATTCCCAGGCTGAAGTCAGATCGAAGTCCTTAGCCTGGTGGATCAAAGCCTTGATACTATTCAGTACTTCTGTAGCATGTGTTCTTGTATTATTAAAATGGGGAGTTCCATTTGTTTTTGAGAAGGTATGTCCTGTTCATTTTCTTTCAATTTTTCCCTAAAACTGTGCGTTTATGTTCTCTTTTTCTTTTTAAATTGATTTATGTTTATTTTTGTCTTAAAGCACATGAGAATCAAGGATCATAAAGTATTATTCATTTATTGCTGCAGTTTTCAATAATTGCCAACATTTGCCACCCATACAGATAAAAGTAAACTTGTGTGTAGAATCATGATTTTATAGAAATGACATAGGAATAGCTTAAAGCTTTACCCAACCAGAAATGTCTTGAAAGTCATGAAATCAATGACAGGAAAGAATTACATGAGCTACATACCAAGTAATTAAATTAATAAAAGCATCACATCATGTAGTTTCATCTCTCCCTCCCCCTCCGCCCCATTCTTCAACATGTAAGGACCTTGATTGTTGCTTTTCTTACACTTTGGTGCTCGCATTGCATATACTTAGTTAGGGAAATGGTATCTGAAATTGTATATACTTATAGTTGCTTTAAAAATGGATGCAAGGCAAAACTAAAACCTACCGTATGATATTAAATTCTATCAAAATCGTACTTATAAATTTTAATTTATAAATTCTTGCTCTTGTTAATGGAGATTATCATGAGCAGATCCTCGGAAATTGTCATTTTGACATGCATACTCACATCAAATCTCTGAGTGAATTCTGTTGTGTTAAGATATCACAACCTATGACGTACAAATAAATATGTGATCCCATATGATGGTGAATGATCCCAAGAGTGGACATGGCTAGAGTTCTTATGTTATTAATTTAAATCAAAAGACATTGCCTCAAAACAGAAAGTCATAAATCTTTTTGCACTGTCTTTGGCGTGGCGTTCTTTGTTTGTTTAACCAGAATTCACTTGCCTCTTGTTTTGGCATCTATTATTGTGTAGATTCTTCTTCCAATGATGCAATGGGAAGCCACTGCCTTTGGTCGTCCAGTACTTGCTTTGGTGCTTGTTGCTTCTTTGGCAATCTTCCCTGTACTTTTGATCCCTTCCGGACCTTCCATGTGGCTAGCAGGCATGATCTTTGGTTATGGTCTAGGCTTTGTGATAATCATGGTTGGAACAACTATTGGGATGATTCTTCCATATGCAATTGGATTGCTGTTCCGGGATAGAATCCATGTAAGATGCCGAGAACTCATTATTTTGATAAATTATATTTCACTCCTCTTTCTTGATCATTAATCATTTATCATTTGTTACTAGCAATGGTTAAATAGATGGCCAGATAAGGCTGCTATGCTGCGATTGGCTGCAGAAGGCAGTTGGTTTCATCAGTTTCGTGTGGTCGCAATCTTTAGGGTTTCACCATTTCCTTATACTATATTCAACTATGCAATTGTGGTGACAAATATGAGATTTTGGCCGTATCTGTGGGGATCAATTGCTGGAATGGTGCCAGAAGCTTTTATATACATATACAGGTGAGTTCATGTTTTTATTGTCGACCATACCCATTCTTTATTTTAAAGCGAGAAAGAGAGGACAAACAAGAAAATGCTTAGCTTGTTCTGATTGTAAAAGCTAAAAGGCGCCATTTTCATATTAGTGCTTTAATCTTAGGCTCATACAGCCGTTATATTATTGGATTCTGGCCTAAATATTGATTAACAAAATAATAATTGCAGTGGCCGATTGATAAGGACATTTGCTGATGTCAAGTACGGGAATCATCATCTAACATGGGTGGAGATTGTGTACAATATAATCTCCCTCATCGTTACTATACTCACCATTGTTGCTTTCACTATGTATGCCAAGAGAGCCTTAGATGAACTTAAGATGGCAGATGCTAAGGAAGACCGAGAAGGAGGTTCATCAACCCATGATTTCCGGATACAAATGGACAGTCTTCCGCTCGAGAGACCCAGACATCAAGATCTGACATCTTACAATTCTTAATGTAGGCAGCAAAGATAAGTTTAGCTTTGTAAATAAGGAGTTGCTAAATTGGGGTACAAGGGGATGAAATGTTTGTATATCACAGAATGTATCATCATACGCACATTGTTAACATGAGATAATGCGTCTAATCTTATTCTCATGTGTATTAAGTGTTTTCTTTTTTTCTTTTTTTTTTTGGCCTGTTGATTTAACATAATGGTGCATACTAATTTTTTAATCCAATTTTTCATTACTAGTTTGCAGTTCTCTAAATTTCTGAGAAGTTTATGGTGCTACATCTGCTTTACGTTCATCAGTTCATCCTAAACAATATTTAACCAGAGTAATTTATATCACTCCCTCATTTTGACAAGTGTCATAATATGACTTTGGTTAGCGCCATAATTTAACTTTACATTATTCACAAACATCATTTAGACCAATGTTTGTGCTTTAACCGTCTCCAATGGTGAGACTTAATTTAAGTATTGAAATACAAAATGAGTTGTTTTTTACCTTCAATGGTGAGATCATACCCATTTCTCAATTTAGCAACTCATGTTAAGTCTAATTTTCCAACGGTGACTCTCTAAAATATACAAATGTCACTTTCAATTTATGGCACATAAATTATTGTAAGATTAAAAAATAATAATAATAAAGGTAAAACTTAAATAAATTACAAAATATATTAGAATATTGATAAGGGCCCCCCTTTTTTGTCAAATGAGACTCAAAGTTGAGTATTTAAACTTAGACCTGGCAATCTTGACCCAGACCTGATGACCCGACCCATGACCCGAAATCGACCCGAAATCAGTGACCCGAAATTGACCCAAAACCCGAATTAACCCATACCCGACCCGAAGTGGAACCGACCCGACCTTGATCCAAAACCCGAAATGACCCAACCCGAAACGACCTGACCCGAAGTTGACCCGAAACGACCCGACCCAAAGTTGACCCGAGACTCAAAGTTGATCCGACCCGAAAATGACCCGACCTTTAACTTCTTTTACTAAATAATTGTATAAGTTATAAAAAGTTTATATTAGGAAATTATACATTAAAATAGACCCAACAACATCTTACATGACTACATTGACTTTCATATAATAGCTAAAAAGACGGTCAAAGTGAGATGTGTAAATAGTGCTAAATATTAAATCATTAAGAGTAATTTGTGACAGAGAGAGTATACGAATAATTCAAAGAAATTATTACAACAATGACAATGATAATAAGAGTACGTATTAAAACTAAGATCAATAAGACATTGAGGTATAATTCAATTAGTTAGAGCATCCATCTTAGTTTCAGGAGATCCTGAAAGTTATTCTCAATCTAAACACACACACACACACAAAAAAAAAAAAAAAAGGTTAATATAAGTTAAACAATTACTATATTTCATGAAAAAAATAGCCTTAATAAATATAGTGAGTTTTTTGTCAATAAATAAATAAATATATATACAGAGTTGAATGTAACCCAATGAATCACCCGAATATGACTCGACTCGAAGTTGACCCGACCCGAAGTTAACCTGAAAATTGACCCGACCCGAACTGACCCGGCCTGAAAATTGACCCGACCCGAACTCTAACCCAAGTGGTGACCGATACCCGACCCGACCCGATTATCAGTCGACTCGAAATCAACCCGAAACGACCCGACCCGACCAGAACTTAACTCGATAATTTTTTGATCCGAACTTGACCCGACCCATACCCAACCCGAATGATCCATTTTCCAGGTCTATCTAAACTTAGCAACTTTCTTTTAGAGTTGCTAAGTTTAGATACCAACTTATTGGTATACATTACAAAAAATACTTTCTCTCTTAAAAATACTCACTTGAGTCTCACCATTGGAGAGGGTCTTATCCATACAAAAATCAAGGAAAATTTGTCAGTCATTATGGCACAATAAAGCCTATTAGGGAATTAAAACTGTAAATTTAGAAACATGTAAATTACTTCTGCAATTTTTTATTTTATTTTTTTTACAAATTTACTATTACTCCTAAACCTCAATTTTGGCCAATAATAGCATCATTAATCACCATTAACTCTCCCCTCAAAAAAAAAAAAAATCATCATTAATTCTCATTTACCCCAAATTTACCACTTAAACTACTAAAAAAAAAAAATATCTTTTTAACCCAAGGTTAGTTAACCTAAATTTCTCTCTTATGCTTTTTCTTTGACCTCTAACTTTTTTTTTTGAAAGAATTCTTTGACCTCTAACTTTCAAATTCACCATCACCTAAACTACCCTTATCTCTAGTTTACCACCTAAATTACCCAAAAAAAAGATATTATTTTTCAAACCCAAGGTAAACTAACCTAAATTTCTCTCTTATGTCTTTTCTTTGACCTCTGACTTTCAACTTCACCATCAATTTGAAGAACATTCTGCAAATTGGCATCACTCTTCTGCTCTACTCACGGGATCTAGATAAGAAATGAACCTTATTCTTGGATTTTCTTTGGTCCATGACTTCATAATTGATGTATTCAACCTACACTTGCATTTCCAGCCTAATGAACTTGACTCTCTAAACAGAGGGTTCTATTTTCTCTTATCAAGTTACATATTATGCCTAGTTAAAAACCATATTTTAATCAACCAAAATCAAAAGCCATAAACCCTAAAATGCATAAACCATGCATGCAAAAATCCGGTAATTCGAAAACACTAAAAAAAAAAGAATTTTTTAGAGGTGAAATAGCTATTTAGGAATTGAATTTGAACTTAATTGAGAGCTGAAATTAAGCTTAACAGAACAAGTCCTTAGTATGAATTTTGAAGGAGGAAGCTTGGATGAATTTGATCAAGGGTGAAGGAGAAAGATCGAACAGAGTGAAAGAGAGGAAACGAGGGTTTAATTTAATGAAATAACAGGGTTTTACCTTAGGTTGAAAAAAAATTATTTTTGATTAATTTAGGTGGTCAACTGGGTTAAATGAGGGTTAAGAGTGACTAATAAAGTCATTATTGGCCAAAAGTAGGGTTTGTTAGAAATAATATATGATATTGATAAAATACATGTACTCCCTTTGTCCCATAATATAGAAAATGTTTTCCTATTTTAGAGAACCAAAATGTTGTTCCTGTTTCTATTTTATGATATTATATAAATACCATTATATTCTCACCTTTTTTTTTTTAACTTTATTCATTGTACTTCCTAATTTACCCTTGAATTTTGCACTTTCTCTCTCTAACTTTTGTTTATGATTGTACTTTTTGTTTTGGGTGTTTTTGTCCCTCAGGAGAGTTACGTCACAAAGACTGGTCTGGATGAGTTGTACCTGCAAAAACAACGGAGACTCCGGGTGGTTGGAGCTCCGCCTCCGACGATCAAGTTAGAACGTGTTGGAGTAAATAAAAAGTGCGGAAAAAGGTAAAAGTGAGATCATCTCAGATTCCGAGATCAGGAGATTTCTCTGATGTGAGAGAATATGGATGTAATAAATGATTGAATGTGTCCCTGATTTTGGGGAATTTCTCCCTATTTATAAGGTCGTTGGAAAAGTGCCTCTCCCTAGGTCACTCTGACCTAGATTTTATGGGCTGCGCCGCAAAGTGCGTGGGAATTAGGCCCTTGAAGGCCGCAATTTTGATTATTCTCTGAGGTTGCCACGTGTCAGCTGGTGAGTGGCCTATGGTGGCCTGCCAGAGCTTGACACGTGGGCCTCTCTCATTGGTCCACGTGTCTAGGGTATTTTTACCCTAAACATTTGCCCCTCACAAGGGTGACGTGGCGGGCCACGTGATGCCTGTGACACGCGTCTCCGTGTGAGTGGTGAACAGTAATAACGACTATTCATCTTCTGGGGTGTGACGGGGATACCTCCGTTTCACCCCTCTATAAATAGTGTTTTACCCCCCTCTCTCCTCTCATTTACAAACTTCTGAGATTTTTCTAGAGAGAGAAAGTGAGATTCTAGAGAGAGATTCTCTGATCCCGTTTGCGTTAGAGTTTTCAAGATTTTCGAGTGCTCACTTACAACACCCGGTCACCGTTTGTTGCAGTTTTCAGAAAATTCAGAATCAAAGTAAGGTAACCGCCTGTACCCTCTTTCAACCTTTTCTTCTTTTCAGTTTGTATAAATTCTTTTTTCCGTCAGTGTACCTTCTTCGAAAATAAAAATGGACTCTCCATCCACACACTCGGCACTGCCTAGGACATTCAGCCGGTATCCTGGTACGGCTGAATCCAAAACCAGGGGTGTCTTTTCTGATCAGTCAAAACTGCTTTGCTCTTCCCCGAATTCCTCCCTCTCTGTATCTGTGCAGGACACAATGGCCAGGGTGAAACAAACGATTGTTAAGACCAGACATCAGCGCGCTAGGGAAGTGCCCGCAGATGAGGTTATTCGTGACAAGGACAACATCTGAAGAAGAGACAAACAGTGAGGAAGTCGTCTCCTCTCTAGAGGTGGAAGAGGAGTCAGGCGGTGAGGAGTTTGTCTCCTCTCAAGAGGCAGAGTAAGAGACAGGTGGTGAGGAGGCCGCCGAGAGATCGGGATCAGATGCTTCTGTCTTTGAACAAGATAATTTCGCAGCTGACTACCAGCAGCCGGCTAAGACCTCTGCTCACCCTGACCCGAAGAAGATAAGGATGCTTTTGGGTGATGTAGCCTTGTTGAAGAGCGGCTTTAAATCCTTCAAGGAAAAACACCCCTTTAAACATGCACAAAAGGCGTGATCAAGCAATAACAATAAATATAATATCAAGCAACATGATAACCATTAATTATAACAATTATAATCATAATAAAAATAATCATATCAACGCTAAAGCATAATAATAGCAAGATCCTAAGCATGATACTAACAAGATTAATAACAAACCCTAGCACGTCACTAAGCAATAAAAATCAAAGCTTTAACCCTAACATGATACTAACATGATATTAGGAAAGAAAATAGGAGGCATCATAGAAATCATAATTGATATAAATAAGAAACGTATTCCTACCCCAAACATCATACTAAGAAAAGCATCCTAACATGATACTAGGAATCAAAATAACAACCTAAACATGATTTCTATATCATAATATCAATAAAACAATTAAAAGTACTTACTTAGATGCCTCGTACCTCTTTCTAGTAACAAAATACACACGTTAGTAACTTCAAGGAAAATATAAAATCAAATAATTAAATCAAATAATTGAAATAAAGATTAAGAAAGTTTGGACTAGATTTGGGACCAAACCCTCAGAATTCAAACCTTTCATGTCTAGGGCGAAGGCAACTTCGAATTATGCTAGGTGTGTCTAGATCTTGTGAATGCGAAATTTTGTTTGAAAAAGGGTTGGTTTGGAAAGAGAGAGAGAAAGTATCAAGAATTTCTTGATGAGAGTTGGTAATTAAAAACGGAGATTTAAAGAGGCTATTTATAACGAAAATAAGCCGGAATATAATATGATAAAAAAGAATCGGAGTTTCAAGAAGAATAAAACACGACGCTAGCGCCGCGATTGCCCTTGTCGCCGCGCGATAGGCTTGTCGTCAGGCGACAGCCTGTTGTGCGGCGCTGCAAGCAATTTTCCCACACGTTTTCTATTTTTTGATAAAATTAAGCGTAAAAGTGTACGAGGGGTAAAACCGTAATTTCATTAAAAATAATTCTTTTATTCTAAATGAAACTCATAAAACTCAATTATTAATGCTAATCACATTAGGATTCAAAAGAACCTTCTAGAAGATTCTAGAAGACTATAATCAATCCTAATTGTATTAGGAATGATAATTCATAATAGGCCCTCCTCTAGATCATTGGGCCGCATATAAGAACCAAACCGGACCCAGTTTAGATTTTGGCCATAACTTCCTAATTATTCATCGAAATTGGGCTTATAATATATCGTTGGAAAGATCAAATACAACATTAATGGACCCATATCATGGACCAAACTAAACTGGAATGCATGTTTTTTATAAATAGGGTAAGAAAAGAAATATTTTCAAAAACAGAAAGAAGAGATATTTTAGTAAAAATATCCTCATCAATAGACTTTTCACACTTTCACCTTGTTCGATAATCAAATGACATGAAAGTTATTCATCATTGGGTTTGGTTTTGGGGAGACACATTTGGATGTCTACAATAATTGTCTTAGAAATTGCATAACCATTATGCAACTTTTGACCTAATGGGGGAGTCTACGTAACTTTATAAAAATATATAACCATCCGGCCATTGGCCTCATGTCTTTTTCAAGACGGTTGTATAGCCATTACTCAATTCTTTTTGCCCCAATGGGAGAGTCTGTGTTATTTTGGAATGAAAAGCCTAAGAACTTCGGTCGGTCACCGGCTGATGTCTTATGACATCCGGTGTTTCGAGAACTTGACCGTTCTTTAGACTATTCTGGTCTTACGGCTATGAGTTAACCAATTTGGTCTTTCAATTTTTGCCGTCTGCATAGGTACGTAAAGCAAACAGAGGATTCTCTCTGCGACGATTGCACCTGGAGGAGTGTCGCCGGACGCCATTATCAATATTGGGATAGGCGGCTTTGTAAAATAAACAACCATCCGACCATTGGCCTCTCTTCTTGGTCGAGATCGGCTGTATAGCTACTATGCCTTTTTGTGCCTAGTTTATTTATCTGGCCATAGGCCTCACGTCACTTGGATGTTAGTTTAGCTGTTAAGTTTAAAACTTAGCCATTTTAACAAATGATCCGTCTAGGTGTTTCTCAGGCGAAGTAGAAATTAAAATGAATAACATAATTGAAAACAAAAAACATCTTTCATTAATAGACTTCTTGTTTCCAAAAGTTTCACAATTCTCAGAAGTAGTACTTTTTAAAGTTATCTACATTCAAAGTCCTGGGAGAGGGTCTGCTGTCTGGGGTTTCCAGGCGGTAGGTGCCATCCCTAACTTCCTCATAGATCCGGTAGGGGCCTTCCCAATTAGGAGTCAGCTTTCCAAGCTCATTGGCCCTACCGGTTGCCTCCATTTTTTGTAACACGAAGTCGCCAACTTTCAAAGGGCACTTGTGCACTTTTTTGTTGTAGGCTATCGTCATTCTCAGACGGTATATCTCATGACGCAAGGCAGCATTGCCCCTGCGTTCCGGGAGGGAGTCCAATGCTAGCCGCATGGCCTCCCAATTGGCCTCTTCATCGTAAAGAATGACTCTGAGAGTCGGCTCGTAATGTTCGATGGGCAAGATGGATTCAACACCGTATACCATGAGAAATGGGGTTTCACCGGTTGCCCCTTTGGCGGTTGTCCGGATGGCCCACATGACATGAATTAATTCCTCTGCTCATAAGCAACCAACTCTCTCAATTTTCTTCTTGATGCCGTCTGAGATAAGTTTGTTGAGGGCTTCAACTTGGCCGTTTTCTTGGGGTCGGCTCACTGATGCAAAATAGTGTGAGATCCCTTGATCTCCCAACCAAGTCTTTAGGTGAGGCGTTTCAAACTGAGGGCCATTATCAAACATCATAGACATAAGTACCCCGAACCGGGTGATGATGTTTTTCCATATGAAAGAGATGACATCCTTTGTCTTGATGTTCTTAACTACCTCCATCCACTTGGTGAAGTAATCCACAGCCACCAGAATATAGTGTTTTCACCTGGTGTAGGCGTATAAGGACCTAGAATGTCCATGCCCCATTTAGCAAACGGGACTGGACTGTGGATTGCCGTCAGATTAGTAGCCGAGCGATGAATAAGTTTGCCAAACCTCTGACATTTGTTGCATTTCTTCACCAGCTCTTTGGCGTCTGCTTCAAGGGTAGGCCAAAAGTAATGCCGTTTGGCTCTGACGGCTAGAGATCTGCCGCCTATGTGGGAGGCGCAGTATCCCGCATGAAGCTCTTCAAGAACTTCCTTCCCCTTTTCTGGGGTAACACAATTCAATAAAGGTTTAAGGAAACCGGCCTTGAAGAGCTCTCCAATTCTTATCTCAAAGTTTGATGCTCGTTTCTTCATGACAGCTGCCTCCTGTGGTGAATCAGGGAGCGTGTCATCTGTTAAATATGCCTGGATGCCATCCATCCAGGTAAAGCTTTAGTCCAGGATTTCAATGGGCTCTTCATATATATTTCTTTTTTCCAAAACTTCCCAAAAGACTGACCAAGGCGTATCACAGCAGGCGGATGATGCCGGTTTGGACAATGCATCTGCCTGGTTGTTGTCTGACCTGGGCACCTGACTCAGACGGAATGCTTCAAGTGCCCCAGCCTCTTCTTTGACTGCCTGAAGGTATTTGATCATAGCCGGATGAGTTGCTTCATATTTACCCTCATACTGACTTACGACCAACTGCGAATCGGAATAGGCGTCAATCTTTGTTGCCCCTGCCGCCTTACACATGCGGATTCCGGCTAGCAGGGCTTCGTATTCCGCCTCGTTATTCGAGGCCTGAAACTTAAACTGTAGTGCATATTCAAATTTGTCCCCCTCAGGAGACTCATATATAATTCCTACACCACAGCCGTTTTTTGTCGAGCTCCCGTCTACATACATTTTCCAAACCTGATTAATGTTATCCGAAGGAACCGGTTGTGTCATTTCAACAATGAAGTCAGGAAACGCCTCACCTTTCACTTTCTTGGTTCGTAAGTGATTTTAAGACTTTACATTTCAATAGCCCATTTCAACATTTTGCCGGATGACTCCAAGGTGGACATTGGCCGCTTGAGGGGTTGATCAATGTAGATTACAACCGGATGTGCTAGAAAATAAGGCTTCAGCTTCTTGAATTCCATAAATAGAGCAAGGCTAAAATTTTCAACCATGGGGTACCGGAGTTTAGCGTTTTTTAGCACATGGCTAATGAAATAGGCCGGGAGCTGGATGCCGTCTCTCTCAGCAAGGAGAACAGCACTGAGGGCATGGTCTGAGACGACTAGGTAAATGTATAACGTCTCTTTGGGTATAGGGATAACAAGCCTTGCCAAAGAGTGCAAATGTTCTTTCAATTTCTAAAAGGCTGCCTCAACATCATCCCCCCATTCAAATCTAGTCTTCTTCCTGATTGCTTGGAAGAAGTTAAGGCATTTGTCACCTGACCGGCTAAGGAACCTTCCCAATGCCGCCAGGAAACCGGTTAGTCTCTGTATATCCTTAACAGTGCGAGGTGACTTCATGTCAATAACCGCCTGTATCTTCTCAGGGTTAGCCTCTATCCCCCTTTGATCAATCAGGAATCCGAGAAACTTCCCAAACTCAACACCAAAGACACATTTCTTTGGATTTAACATGACATTATGTCGCCTGAGTGTATTGAAGGTTTCTCGGAGATCAGCAAAGTGATCCGTCTGCTGCTTGGAATTGACTTTCATGTGATCAATGTACGCCTCTACATTCCGCCCAATTTGATTAATGAAGACTGTATTAATCATCCGTTGGAAGGTAGCCGTCGCATTCTTCAAGCCAAACAACATCACAGTATAGCAGAATAACCCCTGATTAGTGACGAAGGCCGTCTTCTCTTGATATTTTTTCCACAGAGGTATCTGATGGAAGCCAGAATAGGCATCCATAAAACTCATCAAGGCATGACCGGCTGTAGAGTCGACCAGACTGTCGATCTTTGGAAGCGATAACTGTCCTTTGGACATGCCTTGTTGAGGTCTGTGCAATCAACATACATACACCAGGTACCATTCGGCTTCTTTACAAGCACAACATTTGCCACCTAGTCGGGGAAATTACATGGCCAAATGAACCCAACATCCAGCAGCTTTTTTACTTCGGCAGCTGCCACCCGACTTCTTTCCTCGTCGTGATTTCTCTTCTTTTTCCAGATGGGCTTCTTTTTTGGATCCACGGCAAGCTTGTGGACAACGAGATTTGGGCTGATGCCTGACATCTCCTCCACTTCAAAGGCAAAATTGTCTTTGAATTCTTTCAGCAGAAGGTGCAAATCTGCACCCAACTTAGCATAAGAATTCGTCCCAACCTTAACAGTACGCTCTAGACGACAGTCATCCAGGGGTATATCAATATGTTCACCAGGCGGCTGGGGGTGAAGCTCATCTGACCGTTCACCGGTCAGTGATTGCTATTTTTTCTCTTTCTTCACCTCCACCAGCTGATGAGCCTTTCTTTTCTTTCCGGCTGCTGGTGGGGGCGGACTGACGTCCTTGACATTATCAAGGTCTATTGGTTCCTGTTTTGGCCGTCTGATGCCACAGTGGACTTGACGACTGAGAGATAACACTCCCGGGCCATCTTCTAATCCACATTCAAGGAACCAACAGAACCGTCATCCTTCTCATACTTAATAAACATGAGGGAAGGAATGATTACCGCCTTGGCTCGTTGAGAGTTGGACGGCCTAAAATAATGTTATAGCCGGTCAGCTCCTCAACTACCAAGAACTTGACGACCAAGTGTCGCCCTTCTCCTTTCTCACCCAACCGGATGGGTAGATCAATCATACCGACTGGATACACCATCCCCCCTCCAAAGCCAACCAGGGGGTGGTTTACCGGGTGCATGCTGCTGGGCTTGTACTTCAGTTTTTGCAAGCACCTTTGATTGATGATGTCCGACGAGCTGTCGATGTCAATAAGAATTTGCCCAGCCAGCTGATTGGCGACCTTACATTCAATGATAACTGGGTCATCATGCGGGAGACAGACGTTGCCCCTGTCCTTCTCAGTGATAAAAATGTCTGGGAAGGAGGAACAAGCTGACGTCTGCTCATCATCATCATTTTCCATCTTTCGAAGATGGCTCTTGGTGCCCCGGAGGGTTGGGCCACCACATAAGAACCAGCCTGCTATAGTGTAGACCGGCTCCTTGTCAATTTCCAAGCTACTAGCAGGCTGGGGAGTCTTAGATGACTGCCCTAGATTCTTCTTATTAGTCTCTTTGGACTTAGAAATATAGGACTTTAACATCCCCTTATCAGCCAGATGGTCCAACGCCCGTTGAAGGCTGAAGCAGTAGTTGGTGTCATGGCCAACTTCCTCATGGTATGGCAGAATTTATTTTTGTTCCTTGATTGAATGGAACTTTTCATAGGATTTGCTTCTCAAGAGACAACCGGTCCTTGATCTCCATGAGAATAGAGTTGCAGTGTTAAACTCGTACTTGGGGACGTACGGTTTAAACTCTTTCTTTTTCTTCTAGGACGACTGGTCAGAATCACCCACCACCCAGACTTCTTTTCTCTTCTTGCTCTCTTCTTTTTTCTTTGCCGGCTGAGCAGGCCGGCTATCTTTTTGTTTGTCAGACTTCTTGGAGTCAAGCTGACTGCCAGGCGTGCAGAGGTTGGTTGCTTGAATGTAGCTTTCCACCTCCCTCAGGGCCGCCTGTAGGGTAAATGCCCCTTTTCTAACAAGGTTGAACTTAAAAGTCGACTCGTCTCCCAAACCCTTAAAGAAGTCTGTGAAAGCTACCTCGTCAGACAATCCCTGAATCTGAATTCTTGTCAGATTGAACCGCCTGACGTAGGAGAGTAATTGTAGACACCCATTTGTATCTCCCCAAAACCAAACCCAGTGATGAGTACCTTTCGCGTCAAATCATAATCGAATGAAGTGAAAGTGTGGAAAGTCTAGTGTTGCGGATAGTTTTATTTTCTTTTCTCTTCTCTCTGTTTTTTGAAAACTTATTTTAAGAAAATAATCAATCCAGTTTGGTTGGGCCGTGATATGGGTCCAATAGTAGTGTAGTTGGATGGGGCTTGACAAGAGCTTTCCAACGATATATTATAAGCCCAATTCTGATGAATAATGAGGAAGTTACGACCAAATTACTAAACTGGGCCTGTTTTGAATCTTATATGCGGCCCAATGATCTAGGGGAGAGCCTAATATGATTTATCATTCCTAATGCAATTAGGAATGGTTTTAGTCTTCTAGATTCTTCTAGAAGGTTCTTCTCATTCCTAATTCAATTAGCATTGATAAATTGACTTTTGTTGACTTTTCAGAGTTTTAATTAAAATCAAATAGCATTTTTGAAGAAAATATACAATTTTATCCTCCTGTACGGCAAAATTTATCAGATTTTAGAAAACGCGTCAAAAACAAGATTGGCAATGGCCAATGGCTGGCGCCAACCTCGTTTTGCGTGCGCCAGACTCTGTTTGGTTAATTTTATCTTTTTTGGCTGATTTCTCTATAAATAACGTATTAAAAACTCCGTTTTCATTCATCAACAATAAGTTCTAATTATTATTGACCAATTCTCATCAACAATCAGCTTTCCAATTATATTCACCTACAATCAGTTTTCATTCGCTAATTCTCATCAAGATTTCCTTAATCAATTCATCTTTCTTTCATTCTTTTTCTCAACCTCGCTTTTCATACAAAAATCCGCATTCACAAGATCTAGAAACACCTAGCCATATTCAAAGTTGCCTTCGCCCTAGACGTGAAAGGTTTAATTTCTGAGGGTTTTGTCCCAAATCTCTCTTTCAATTATTTATGTTTTGTTTATTATTTTCCTTGAAGTTACTAACGTGTGTATTTTGTTATTAGAAAGAGGTACGAGGCATCAAAGTAAGTACTTTAATGATTTTTAATCGATGTAGAAATCATGTTTAGATTGTTATTATGATATTCCTAGTATCATGTCTAGGGTAATTTTAATATTAAATATGATTGTTACGATGCCTTTTATTTTCTTCCTAATATTTATGATTGTTAGTATCATGTTAGGGTTAAATATTTCATTTTTATTGTTTAGTGACATGCTAGGGTTTGTTATTAATCTTGTTAGTATCATGCCTAGGATCTTGCTATTTTTATTATGCTTTAACATGATTTATGATTAATTTTATAATTGTTTTGATTATGATTATAATTTTATTATTGCTATAATAATAATAATTATTATTATTAATATGTATGATTGCTATTATGATGATTATTATTATGATTATACTTTATGATTAATAATTGTTATTATGATGATTATTTATTATTGTTGCTTGATATATTTATTGTTATTGATTGATCACGCCTTTTATGCATGTTTAAAGGGAATTGGTACTTGTAATCACGCTTAATAAGATAATTAATAATCTTGTTCGGGTTAATTTGATTATAATTTCAAGTGATCGACAATAATAGATTTGTTTGTGCATTAATATTCAACCAACATAGATAAACAGGTTTAGGGTTAATCCTATTGATTGCATGTTAATTAAAAAGCGCACATGAATACGATATGAATAAAGTAGAGGCCTATTATTAGGGCAGGTTCAATCTCTTTTAGGTTGGATTTGTACCTTCATCCCCGAACCCTTATTTGGTTCTGGACCTGATGGAGTTGACGATCTCATGGATCGTTAAGGGGTGTAACCTTCACCCTGTGAATTTTTAACAAGTTCCTAAAATTTGTTGGCGACTCTTTTGCTCTATCTTCTTCCCTTTTGGACGCCATCGTACTTTAGTGTATAATCATAGTGGGGTTCAAGCTAGGGGTTAACGCTTGAAATTTATTCCCCACAGTTTTTGGCGACTCCGTTGGGGAGGATTTCTATTTTAATTCCTGAATTTGTTTCGGCAATGATTTAGAATGAGTGGATGAGACTCAAAACGTTCTAAGTATTTCATGTGCGTAATTTTGATTAACATTATTGTCATATGCATAAAAAAGATTGGAAAGACCATCCGTAATGAGCTTAAAACATAGGATTTTACACGTAAGAAATTTGAGAAATATCTTTCACAACTAGGACCGAAATAACACCGCGCGAAACTGGAAAATTTTATCGAGCACAAAAAGCTGCTGAGGCATGTAGGAAGTAGCGCCAATGACCAGAGCATTGGCGCTAGCATTTTAGCCATAGCGCCAGACGCCAGTATTGGCGCCAGGCGCTACAGCTAAAAGCTGGCGCCAGTCTCTGATTGTTGGCGCCAACCTCCCCCAATACCGAGCCAGAAATATGCGTTCTAATTTCGACCGGTTTTTCATATTGTTTGCTCGATCCTACTTCCTGATTAAATTTTTTCTCACTTTTCTGAAACCCATACGTGTTATACATATGGACATAACCCTCTGGGAATTCATGCTCCATCTACCCGATTGAACGCTCCGTGCAACAAAGGGTACATCCGAGAATGTTTAATTCACCAAACCATGGAAGCGAGTTTTTTTTTCTAAAGCTCGCGGTGTCCCATCCACTCGCGCCAACCCTTCACGGTTAGGCTTCCGCGCGGTGCATCCGGACAATTAACCATGGACCCTCTTTGACTAAACCATATCCCGAACTTTAGAGAACTAGAGCCATGGCTAGGTTGCAAACTCATTGCATCATATCGTGCCTACTTGACTAATTGTGCATTATTTGTTGAGCATATATTCTTTATTTCTCTTAACCGTTTGATTGACTTGTGTTGAGATTAAATAAATTAATGACTTAAAGATATTTGCCTAATTAATTAATTAATTTGAGTAAATAAAGTCTAATATTTTAATAATAAATTGACCCCAATTGACTAATAACACCGAAAATAGTCCCAGACTGAAGCTCCAATATTGGCGCCAAAGTCTGAGCTGTAGCACCACAATGTGGAGTGTGGCGCCTGGCGATGACTCTGTCGTCTGGCGCCAAGCAATCCCGTCGTTTGGCCTACAGTTCGAATTATTGGTCGAGTCATCACCTAATATCTAATTAACTAGTTTGCTAATTAATTCGGTTAATTTTCGCTGTCAATAACACCTTGTCGAGTCATTAAGTGAGTCTAGTCACATAGTCTAGCCACATGGTCATAACATGAGTCTTAACATACCACCTACACTCACTAGTCTTAGCACACACTTTGAGTATGTATCACCATGACCATGTCTTAGGTTCATGCATGAGTCGGTCTTTTCCGTCATTTGAGTTGGGGGGTACATTCTATTCCTAATTCTTCATATCCCTCCACCAAAATCTTCTTCACATTCTTCCATCTTTCTTCATTTCCTCCATTGATTGCATGTTGAATAAAGTTTGAGTCAAACAATTAACAATGAATATCCCCAAATTCCTTTTCCACAGTACTTGGTCGAGGAGAGAAGGGCGATTAATCAAGGACAACCTCTTTATTCAAGTCTCACTTTTTGATAAACCAATTCGTCAAAAGAGGAAGGCTAAGAAGATAATGGCAACTCAAGAAGAAGTCAATGAGCTTAGGAACCAATTGGTTACCGTGACTGAGACACTGAAGCTACTCACACTCAAGATCGATGATCCCGTGAAGCAACAACAAATGAACCTCATGCAAGAAAGTCTAAGCAAGTTATCTAGTGACTATAAATTTCAGAGCATGAGTTCACAAGGGGTCTCGCTGGAAAAGGAACTTCTTTCGCATAAGTTCAACGCCACTGACATCCCTAAATTCAAGGCAACAGATAACCCTTACTTCCATCTAAGTGCTTTTGAAACCATAATGAACATTAAGGGTATCGATAAGAAGGTTTTCCCCTCTCTATTCCCACTATCTCTCGAAACCGTTTGTCAACAATGGTTCTTTTCTCTCGAGAAAGAAAAGACCTCTTCTTGGGAGTCGATAACAAACGCTTTCATAGATAGATACAAGTGCAACATCCAAGAAGAAACAGACCACAGACAACTTGAGATGTTAAAACAAAAAGAAAACGAAGGGTTTACTTCTTTCTTCAACAAATGGAGGGAAACTTCTACTAATATGGTCAAGGCTCCTACCGAAAAAGAATCTGTGAGGATGTTTATCAAGAATCTCCAAGGGAAGTATTCAAAGCACTTAAAATATCAACACAATTTGAATACTTTCAAGGCTGTTTATAATATAGGCATTGACATTGAAGATGACCTTCTGAAAGACAATAGTGCGAAAGGAAAGAAGAGCGACCATCCTTCTTCTTCCTCTCTCATTAATGAAGTACATGCCACGAACACCTCTAAACCACGAATCCAAAGGTCAAAAAGAGTGTTCACTCCACTTGGTATGACTTATGAAACAACTTTCGAGAAGCTACATCACAAAGGACTAGTCATGCCCATAGGGCCCATCAAAGATCCAGTTCCAGAAGCCAGGCCACCTAAGTGGGACCCTAATAAGCACTGCAAATATCACCAAGGAAATGGTCACGACACTAAGGAGTGTTGGAAACTCAAAGAAGTTATTCAAGATCTGATCGATAACAATGAAACTTCCGAGATTCTAGCCATCGAAGATGACCAAGCATCCTTCGATCCATCACTTCTTATCAAACCTGTAGGAGAGCCCATGATCGAGACAACTTACATGACCTCTCTCGATGAAGTGGCCATAATTGAGAAGGATGAAAGCCTTTTCTTAGATAATACCAGGGAAGACTCGTCAAGTCTAAAAGAGGACGTTCAAAAATTGCAAGATGTCGTTGCCATGCTCTTGAATGTGGTAGAAGGATTAGCAAATGGGGTAATGGTCATCGAACAAAATTCTCGCCAAGGGTTTAATGAAGAACTCAATGCTCCTAAGCCACAGACAAAACGGACCATTGAAGAATACACACCAATAGGAATGACTTACAATGAAGCTTTTGACTGTCTTCACGATCAAGGTCAAGACCCTCCACCTGAAAACGTTTTCCCAATTGGGATCCAAATTCCTATTGTCGATACCATAAAGGTCGCGGCCACACTACTGAAAAGTGTCTCACCCTCAAGGATCGTGTTCAAGACTTCATTGATTCAAATCTCCTTCATGTTCCTCCGCGCGACAAGAAGGCCAAGATTAGTAACAATAGTAATAGTGGTTGTAAAGGGAATAAGAACGACTATCCTTCTTCTTCCAGAAACACCTACTCTAGTAATAGGGTTGGTACTTTCGACCTTAGTGAGATTCTAGCCATGGGTAATCGAAAGCAACCGAAAAGGGAATTTACCCCTATTGGAATTAGCTACGATAAGGCTTTAGATCGGCTCCATGCCAAGGGAATCATTACTCCCATTGGACCTATTCAAGATCCCCCACTTAAGAAAAGATTGCCTAGTTGGAATCCAGACGAACACTGCAAGTACCATCAAGGTAGGGGTCATGCTACTAAGAGCTGTTGGAAGCTTAAAGAGGCTATCCAACATTTGATTGATAATAACAAGATTCTTATACCTCCTGTTAACAAGAAGAGCGAGTGATGATAAAGGAAACGACACAAGACAAGAGGCGAGCTTCAACGACAAGATTTCGTGACCTCTTTTTTCTATTTCTCTCTTATTTACCCTTAACCCAATAAGTCTAGCATAGGTACCTTTTTATTCTCCTTAGATTTATTTTGTAGGAACATTATATTTTTTTTCTTTTAATAAAATGAGCACAAGGTATACCAATGATTTGAGGCACCCCTTGTAGCCACATAATATCTCCTTTCACCTTTCTAATTATACAATCCTTTCTTCATAAACCACTTTGAGCCTCGTCTAACGATAGACCCTTCTTTTTTCAACCTACATCTACCTAACCTTGGGATAGGATGGTGTGCAACTTATGCAATTCTAAAAAGGCTTGAGTGATATCAAAAGATGAAAATAAGAAAAAAAATAAATAAAGTGTAAAAAAGGGCAAGTGTTCCAATGTCTTTGATATGAACACGTCTCATATTGCGTCTCTTATCGAGTGCTCGGTACTGTGCCTGAGAAACATGAATGCTAAGTGAGTGATAGACCGCATGATTGGGATTGCCCACACTTATTAAAATAAAATAAATGCTAAAGAAAAAAGAGCTAAAAAGAGTAGGAACTCAAGCATAAAAATACAAAGATTCAAAAACAAGGTTGCACACCTTGGGGGCTTATCTAGGTTCTTGAGCTTTTTATCCTCTTCTTCTTCTATAACCTTTATCCTAACCATGTTACAACCCTTAAAAAGACCTTTTTAAGGTATACACACTTGTGCGAGGTTTGGCTAGAGCTACGTTCGGCCTGATTTCTAACGGATACGTAGGCAACCTCACATCGAGGTGCGGCCGTAATAAAAGTGCATTCACATTCACACATCATGGTCATATCAAGGGATCTCCTATGCTCATCCCTATTCACTTAGAGCTAGACTTGGGGGCTTGATCCCTACATCATTAGCTTACCTAGCCTAAGAGTCACCACCATTTGACTCTTTTAACAAATAATATCTTTCCACACACTTAGCTCTTGCGGCCTAGCTTTAGTGTCACTATCACACACATCACGCATACATGACCAAATATATTTCCCTTAGGAACCCTTTGTCATGAAATCTTAACGCTGAAGCATGCTTCGTCAAAATCACTCATAATTGTCATTGCATCACGAAGTATGAAGTGCTTAGCCTCCGTGCCTAAGTTACCCAAATGCTTTCATCATTGAGTCAATCATTGAGATAGCCTAGGATGGATTAATCCTTGCACCTTGAGAGATAGTATCAAACAACATTTGACTAAGCTCATTCAACATGCATCTTCAAAACCTTCGATTCTTTTTTCGCGTCTTTCTTTTTCGGGAGAAAGTCGGTACCCTCCACAAAAAATGACGGAATTTTTTTTGCTTTTTAGCATTTTCGAGTCGCACAATCATAATACAATGCACACACGGGTCATGAGTCACACGTGTCATTTCACTTCGAGTCGAGTCATTCTCGAGTCAGTCAATCATATCGAGTCAAGTTTATACCTTGAGTCGTATCAAGTCGATGATTCAAGCAACATTAAACCATAGGTCAACCCTAAGATAGTTAAGCCTTAGGTCAACCCTAATATAATTGAAGATATTGGCAAAGTTCTATAGTCAAAATAAATACAGGTGCAGCAGAACAGGGAAGACCCTACTCCAATTCCTGGCGCCAGAGATATGTCAGCAACGACAGAGATCGAAGCCTCTCAGAAAGGTGATTTTGACCTCATACAGCAATTTCGGGTTCCTTTGTACGCCAGTTAGCCCCTATAAGCAATTTGACATGATTAAGTAGTCAGTTTGATTACAATCACGATAAGTGGTCGACCTAATGAAAGATCTCTCACTTAGCTTAAAGCGCCTAAGAATTGGCTCATCACGGAGACACCGACGTACTGGTTTTAGCGGAAGCAAAGTTCAGGCGAGCTTTAACATTCAAGTATCGAAGATCTTTTGTTTAGAGACGCGTGAACATTTCCATCAAGCTCTTTTGTTGAGAGACGCGTGGGCATATTATTCCAAGCTCTTTTGTTCAGAGACGCGTGAACATTTCCATCAAGCTCTATTGTCCAGAGACGCGTGAGCATATCAATCAAGCTCTTTTGTTTAGAGACGCGTGGACATTTCATTCAAGCTCTTTGTTCAGAGACGCGTGGACATATCATCAAAGCTCTTTGCTCCAGAGACGCGTGGGCAATTTATTCAAGCTCTTTTGTTCAGAGATGCGTGATCATTTCCATAAAGCTCTTTTTCTCCAAATACGCGTGGACATATCATACAAAAGCTCTTTTTTTCGGAGACGCGTGGACATATCATCAAAGATCTCCTATTTTCAAGCTCTTTCGCTCAAGAGACGCGTGGGCATCCTATTATCAAGCTCTTCGTTCAGAGACGCGTGGACACATCATTTAGAAGTTAATATTAAAAAATAATATAGAAAAGAAGCTCTTTGTTCAGAGACGCGTGGACATATTTAAAAAATGAAGCTCTTTATTCAGAGACGAGTGAACATCGTAACAGCAAGGTGGCGTCCCCTAGATTGTGGAGAGTTGTCACAAACAACTGAGGATTGTTTCAAGAGAAGAAATCTTCGATAGTATTCCCTCGGACGTGGAATATTATAATAGCGGAGGAGGATCGTTTCAGGCAAAGCAATCTTCTAATTTGGAAGCAGTTACAGGCGTAGCGGTTTTCAAGCGGGATGGCATTCTCTAGCTTGCAGGAGGTCATCAAAACAGTAAAGCAGCAACAATCGGATACTTTCAGAGACGTGTGCTCGACGGTGCAAGATACGCGTTTCTTAACTCTTTTATCTGTTTAACTAACACTAGTTTGCAGGTATTGGCGTTACAAGAGTGGTTTAGGATTGCAGAACGTTCTGAATCATTCTCCGTCCCTAACGACACTTTGACTTTTGTTTTCGAAACTTGTGTTTCTCCAAACTCAGTCAAAGTGGGGGCTTCTGTAGACACCCATTTGTGTCTCCCCAAAACCAAACCAAGTGATGAGTACCCTTCGTGTCGAATCATAATCGAATGAAGTGAAAGTGTGGAAAGTCTAGTGTTGCGGATAGTTTTAATTTCTTTTCTCTTTTCTCTGTTTTTGAAAACTTATTTTAAGAAAACAGTCAATCCAGTTTGGTTGGTCCATGATATGGGTCCAATAGTAGTGTAGTTGGATGGGGCTTGAAGAGAGCTTTCCAACGATATATTATAAGTCCAATTCCGATGAATAATGAGGAAGTTATGGCCAAATTACTAAACTGGGCCCGTTTGGAATCTTATATGCGGCCCAATGATCCAGGGGAGGGCCTAATATGATTTATCATTCCTAATGCAACTAGGAATGGTTTTAGTCTTCTAGATTCTTCTAGAAGGTTCTTTTCATTCCTAATTCAATTAGCATTGATAAATTGAATTTTGTTGACTTTTTAGAGTTTTAATTAAAATCAAATAGCATTTTTGAAGAAAATATACGATTTTATCCTCCTGTACGGCAAAATTTATTAGATTTTAGAAAACGCGTCAAAAACAAGATTGGCGCCTGGCGCCAACCTCGTTTTGCGTGCGCCAGACGTATTAAAAACTCCGTTTTCATTCATAAACAATCAGTTCTAATTAATATTGACCAATTCTCATCAACAATTAGCTTTTCAATTATATTCACCTACAATCAGTTTTCATTCGCTAATTCTCGTCAAGATTTCCTTAATCAATTCATCTTTCTTTCGTTCTTTTTCTCAACCTCGCTTTTCATACAAAATTACGCATTCACAAGATCTAGAAACACCTAGCCATATTCGAAGTTGCCTTCGCCCTAGACGTGAAAGGTTTAATTTCTGAGGGTTTGGTCCCAAATCTCTCTTTCAATTATTTATGTTTTGTTTATTATTTTCCTTGAAGTTACTAACGTGTGTATTTTGTTATTAGAAAGAGGTACGAGGCATCAAAGTAAGTACTTTAATGATTTTTAATCGATGTAGAAATCATGTTTAGATTGTTATTATGATATTCCTAGTATCATGTCTAGGGTAATTTTAATATTAAATATGATTGTTACGATGCCTTTTATTTTCTTCCTAATATTTATGATTGTTAGTATCATGTTAGGGTTAAATATTTCATTTTTATTGTTTAGTGACATGCTAGGGTTTGTTATT
Organism: Chenopodium quinoa; assembly: GCF_001683475.1. Classification (NCBI taxonomy): domain Eukaryota; kingdom Viridiplantae; phylum Streptophyta; class Magnoliopsida; order Caryophyllales; family Amaranthaceae; genus Chenopodium; species Chenopodium quinoa. Next base: position 430,885 of record NW_018742764.1, read on the forward strand.
AATCTTGTTAGTATCATGCCTAGGATCTTGCTATTTTTATTATGCTTTAACATGATTTATGATTAATTTTATAATTGTTTTGATTATGATTATAATTTTATTATTGCTATAATAATAATAATTATTATTATTAATATGTATGATTGCTATTATGATGATTATTATTATGATTATACTTTATGATTAATAATTGTTATTATGATGATTATTTATTATTGTTGCTTGATATATTTATTGTTATTGATTGATCACGCCTTTTATGCATGTTTAAAGGGAATTGGTACTTGTAATCACGCTTAATAAGATAATTAATAATCTTGTTCGGGTTAATTTGATTATAATTTCAAGTGATCGACAATAATAGATTTGTTTGTGCATTAATATTCAACCAACATAGATAAACAGGTTTAGGGTTAATCCTATTGATTGCATGTTAATTAAAAAGCGCACATGAATACGATATGAATAAAGTAGAGGCCTATTATTAGGGCAGGTTCAATCTCTTTTAGGTTGGATTTGTACCTTCATCCCCGAACCCTTATTTGGTTCTAGACCTTATGGAGTTGACGATCTCATGGATCGTTAAGGGGTGTAACCTTCACCCTGTGAATGGTTTACAAGTTCCTAAAACTTGTTGGCGACTCTTTTTCTCTATCTTCTTCCCTTTTGGACGCCACCGTACTTTAGTGTATGATCACAGTGGGGTTCAAGATAGGGGTTAACACTTGAAATAATTCCCTACAGTAATCCTTCTCTCTCTCCCTGCTTAATGGTGCTCAAGTCAAGACTTGTTTTCTTCGTAGGGATGTTCATTGAGAAGTTGGAAACAAACAAGAAGGCAATCTTCTTGAAGCTATCAATGGAGTCGGCTGACAAGTTGCCAAACCATTGTTGGGCAATGCCCTTCAATGTAGCCGGGAAGCATCGAGACCAAGTGGCATCGTCCAACCCTTGCTAATACATGAGGTTGGTGTATGCCATGAGGTGGCCTTCCAGGTTGGAGGTACCATCTTAAGTACCTACCAACACGTTTTTAACCTTGGTCGACTTTTCCGTCTCGGTTATTTCTCGGGTGAACGCAAAAGGTTGTTCACCCAGGCAGAGCAGACGAAGCTGCCAGTCTAGTGGCTGGACATTGCTATATGTCGCCTGACCTCCGAAGAGAGCTGGTTGCATGAAGTGAGGAGAATACGGGCTGTAGACCATAGGCAGTACGTACGGTGCATTTCCAATCATCTGAGGGCCTGAGTGGACATTATTACCGCCTGCATGGCTATCATGCAAGGATTGTGCATTCCTTACAGATGTATTCTTAAAGCTGTCTAGAAAGCTTGAAGTGGAAGCTGACTCAGACAACTGTTGATTCCTTTTGCGGGTAATGATCTCCCGGGCATCAAGAGTTGATTTTTTTTCCCTCCGGCTGTTCACTCCGGTGGGTACTTCTGGTATTCCTCTTGGGCAGAAGAATCTTGGACCAGTCAATGGTCCTGACTGCCTTGTCCTTTGGATGCGGAGTTGGCTGCATGCCCCTGAATGGCTTCCTCTTTTATAGAGGAGTCTTTCTTGTCGACTGACCCTTACTTGGGCCAGCCCGACTCTTGGTGATTAGATCCTTGATTTCACCCTTGAAACTAGTCATGAATTTCATGAGTTCGTCCCGGGTGACTGGAGGAGATCCACCTGCCGTATGGGTTTCCCCTTCCGACTGACCAGGGGGTCGGCTTGTACCCGCCTGGCTTGCACCTCTTTCCAGAGTGTCTCTAGGACGAAGGCGCTTGGCTATCAGAGAGCCATCCTTGGCTATATAGGTTTCGACCTGAGGATCGTCGTCCTCTTGGTCAGTAAAGACCTCTGACTGATCAACCGGCTGGTCTGGATGTGGTACAGTCTCTTGAACCATCCTTGAGGTACTCTCCCCACAGACGGCGCCAAATGTTTTGGGTGTTTTTGTCCCTCGAGAGAGTTACGTCACAAAGACTGGTCCGGCTGAGTTGTACCTGCAAAAACAACAAAAACTCCGGCTGGTTGGAGCTCCGCCTCCGACGATCAAGTTAGAATGTGTTGGAGTAAATAAAAAGTGCGAAAAAGGTAAAAGTGAGATCTTCTCAGATTTCAAGATCAGAAGATTTCTCTGATGTGAGAGAATATGGATGTAATAAATGATTGAATGTGTCCCTGATTTTGGGGAATTTCTCCCTATTTATAGGGTCAAAGAGCCCCTCCCTAGGTCACTCTAACCTAGATTTTATGGGATGCGCCGCAAAGTGCAAATTCCTCGGGAATTAGGCCCTTGAAGGCTGCAATTCTGATTATTATCTCAGGTTGCCACGTGTCAACTGGTGAGTGGCCTATGGTGGTCTGCCAGAGCTTGAGACGTGGGCTTCTCTCATTGGTCCACGTGTCTAGGGTATTTTTACCCTAAACACTTTTCACTCTTATTAATGTTATTTATCCACTTTCTCCTATTTTTTAAAATTGTGAAAAAACACAAACAAGAACCATATTATAGGACGGAGGGAGTAGTAGTAATTTACATGTTCTTTTAATTTGTAGTAGTAATTCCAAGAGAGGCTTTATTACGCGGCAGTAAATGACATTTTGTTTTAAAATTAAATATAATTATGTGAGCCTTTGTTTAATACATCTCAATATATAGTTTCCAAATATTGTTTTTTTAATAATTTATAATCATTAATAAGTTATCATTAATCAAAGTTTGGTACTAGTACATATGCTAGTCAGAATGGGACAATTAAATAAAAAACAGTGAAAATATAATCTTTCATACTTAATAGAATATTTTACATATTGAATAAAGAGGAATTAAAAAAAAATTAAAGCAACTTTATTATATAAACAAAGCTAAAATTAAAAATCATAAATTATAATAATTATAATAATAATCATGTTCACGTTAATTTTAAAGCATAATAATAGCAAAGATCCTAGGCATGATACTAACAAGATTAATAACAAACCCTAGCATGTCACTAAGCATTAAAAATCAAATCTTTAACCCTAACATGATACTAACAATCATAAATATTAGGAAGAACATAGGAAGCATCGCAGGAATCATATTTAATATTAAAATTACCCTAGACATGATACTAGGAATCATAATAACAATTTAAACATGATATCTACATCATAATATCAATAAATCATTAAAACACTTACTTTTATGCCTCGTACCTCTTTCTAATAACAAAATACACACGTTAGTAACTTCAAGGAAAATAAGTAATCAAACAATTAAATTAAATAATTGAAAGAGAGATTTGGGACCAAACCCTCAGAAATTAAGACCTTTCACGTCTAGGGCGAAGGCAACTTCGAATAGGGCTAGGTGTTTCTAGATCTTGCGAATGCGGAATTTTGTATGTAAAAGCAAGGTTTAGAAAAAGAGAGAGAGAGATGAATGATTAAGAGAGCATTAGAGAATTAAAGATTGCGAATGAAAACTGATTGTAGGTGTGAATTCGTGAGAATTGGTGAATGAAAACGGAGTTTTTAATACGTTATTTATAGAGAAATCAACCAAAAAGATAAAATATCAAAACAGAGCACTTAGCGCACACAAAACGAGGTTGGCGACAGCAAAACAGAGCTGGCGCTAGCACTAGCTTATTGGCGCCAGGCGCCAAGCGCCAAGCCTGATTCCAGGCGCCAATGCTTGGATTCAGGCGCCAGGCCTGTTTTTGACGCGTTTTCGAAAATTAGATAAGTTTTCCGTACTGGAGGATAAAATCGTATCTTTTCCTCGAAAATGCTTTTTGATTTTAATTAAAACTTTGAAAAGTCAACAAAAAGTCAATTTATCAATGTTAATTGAATTAGGAATGAAAAGAACCTTCTAAAAGAATCTAGAAGACTAAAACCATTCCTAATTGCATTAGGAATGATAAATCATATTAGGCCCTCCTCTAGATCATTGGGCCGCTCATAAGGCTCAAACCGGGCCCAGTTTAGTAAATTGACCATAATTTCCTCAATATTCATCGGAATTGGGCTTATAATATATCGTTGGAAAGGTTTTGGCAAGCCCCATCCAACTACACTATTATTGGACCCATATCATGGACCAACCAAACTGTATTGGCTGTTTTCTTAAAAATAAGTTTTCGAAAACAGAGAGAAGAGAAAAGAAATTAAAACTATCCGCAACACTAGACTTTCCACACTTTCGCTTCATTCGATTATGATTCGATGTGAAAGGTACTCATCAGTGGGTTTGGTTTTGGGGAGACACATATGGGTGTCTACAGAAGCCCCCACTTTGACTGAGTTTGGAGAAACGCGAGTTTCGAAAAACGACAGTCAAAGTAGCGATAGGGACGGAGTATGATTCAGAACGTTCTGCGATCCTAAATCACTCTTGTAACGCCAGTACCTGGAAACTAGCGTTAGTTAAACAGATAAAAGAGTTAAGAAACGCGTATCTTGCACCGTCGAGCACACGACTCTGAAAGTAACCGATTTGCTGTCGTATCCTTGATGTTTTGATGACCTCCTGCAAGCTAGAGAATGCCATCCCGCTTGAAAACTGCTACGCCCGTAACTGCTTCCAATTAGAAGATTGCTTTGCCTGAAACGATCCTCCTCCGCATTGATAATATTCCACGTCCAAGGGAATACTATCGAAGATTGCTTCTCTTGAAACAATCCTCAGTTGTTTGTGACAATTCTCCACAATCTAGGGAACGCCACCTTGTTGTTTCGATGTTCACTCGTCTCTGAACAAAGAGCTTCTTTTGATATGTTCACGCGCCTCTGAACAAAGAGCTTCTTTTTTTATATGATTTTCTGAATGATGTGTCCACGCGTCTCTGAACGAAGAGCTTGATAATAGAATGCCCACGCGTCTCTGAGCAAAAGAGCTTGAAAATAGGAGATCTTTGATGATATGTCCACGCGTCTCTGAACAAAAGAGCTTTTGAATGATATGCCCACGCGTCTCTGGAGCAAAAGAGCTTGAAAAGGATTGTCCACGCGTCTCTGAACAAAAGAGCTTGAATAATATGCCCACGCGTCTCTTGAGCAAAGAGCTTTGACGGAGATGTTCACGCGTCTCTAAACAATAGAGCTTCGGTACTTGAACGTTTGTTGCGATAATATTCTGAAGAAGAATTTCCGAAGACCAACGTTTGTCGATCTCTAAATCTCGCCTGAACTTTGCTTCTGCTAAAACCAGTATGTCGGTGTTTTAGTAATGAGCCAATTCTTAGGCGCTTTAAGCTAAGTGAGACGATCGTTCATCAGGTTGACCACTTATTGCAATTGTAATCAAACTGACTACTTAATCATGTCAAATTTCTTATAGGGGCTAACTGGCGTACCAAGGAACCCGAAATTGTTGTATGAGGTCGAAATCACCTTTCTGAGAGGCTTCGAGCTCTGTTGCTGTTGAAATATCTCTGGCGCTAAGAATTGGAGTAGGGTCTTCCCTATTCTGCTGCACCTGTATTTATTTTTGACTATAGAACTTTGCCAATCTTTTTAATGGTTGAGCATTGCTTGACTCATTGACTTGACACGACTCAAGGCATAAACTTGATTCACTGTGATTGACTGACTCGAGGTTGACTCGACTTGAAGTGAAATGACACGTGTGACTCATGACACATGTGTGCATTGTTCAAAAAAATTTCCGTCATTTTTTTGGAGGGTACCGACTTTCTCCCGAAAAAGAAAGACGTGAAAAAGAAGAAGCGAAGTTTGAAGATGCATGTTGAATGAGCTTATTCGGATGTTGTTTGATACTGTCTCTCAAGGTGCAAGGATTAATCCATCCTAGGCTATCTCAATAGTTGACTCAATGATGAAAGTATTTGGGTAACTTAGGCACGAGGCTAAGAACTTTATACTTCTATGTAATGACAATTATGAGTGATGAGTGATGTGACAAGGCATGCTTCATCGTTATGTTAAGATTTCATGACAAAGGGTTCCTAAGGGAAGTATATTTGGTCATGTATCTGTGCGGTGTGTGAAAGTGACACTAAAGTTAGGCCGCAAGGGCTAAGTGTGTGGAAAAATATATTGAAAAGAGTCAAATGGTGGTGACTCTTAGGCTAGGTAAGCTAATGATGTAGGGATCAAGCCCCCAAGTCTAGCTCTAAGTGAATAGGGATGAACATTGGAGATCCCTTGATATGATCATGGTGTAAGTGTGTGAATGTGAATATGAATGCATGTTTATTACGGCCGCACCTCGATGTGAGGTTGCCTACGTATCCGTTAGGAATCAGGCCGAACGTAGCTCTAGCCAAACCTCGCACAAGTGTGTGTACCTCAAAAAGGTCTTTTAAGGGTTGTAACGCGGTTAGGCTAAAGGTTATGGAAGAAGGGGATAAGGCTCAAGACCCCAGATAAGCCCCCAAGGTGTGCAACCTTGCTTTTGAATCTTTGTATTTTTATGCTTGAGGCTTTTAGTTATTTTTGCTTTAGCATTTATTTTATTTTTATAAGCGTGGGAAATCCCGATCATGCGCTCTATCACTCACTTGGAATTCATGTTTCTCAGGCACTTGATAAGAGACGCAATCTGAGACGTGTTCTTATCGAAGATATTTTCATATCAAAGACATTGGAACACTTGCCCTTTTGTACACTTTTATTTATTTTGCTTATTTTTGCTATTTTAATCTTTTGAATTTTCTCAAGCTTTCTTTAGAATTGCATAAGTTGCACACCATCCCATCCCAAGGTTAGGTAGATGTAGGTTGAAAAAATAAAGGTCTATCGTCAGACGAGGCTCAAAGTGGTTTATGAAGAAAGGATATATAATTGAAGGGCGAAATGAGATATGATGTGGCTATAAGGGGTGCCTTAAAGCATTGGTATACCTTGTGCTTAATTCGACATGGATTTTTTTTTTTAAATGCAATGCAATGAAATGATCATATATAAGGAAATAAATGCTCATTTTATTAAAAGAAAAAATATAATGATCCTACAAAATAAATCTAAGGAGAATTAAAAAGGTGTCTATGCTAGACTTATTGGAGAAAGGGTAAATAAGAAAGAAATAGAAAAAAGAGGTCACGAAATCTTGTCGTTGAACCTCGCCTCTTGTCTTGTGTTGTTTCCTTTATCATCACTCGCTCTTCTTGTTAACTGGAGGCATGGGAAGCTTGTTGTTATCAATCAAATGTTGGATAGCCTCCTTTAGCTTCCAACAACTCTCAGTAGCATGACCCCTACCTTGATGGTACTTGCAGTGTTCGTTTGGATTCCAACTAGACAATCTTTTCTTAAGTGGGGGATCTTGAATAGGTCCAATGGGAGTAATGATTCCTTTGGCATGGAGTCGATCGAAAGCATCATCGTAGCTAATTCCAATAGGGGTAAATTCCCTTTTCGGTTGCTTTAGATTACCCATGGCTAGGATCTCACTAAGGTCGAAATTACCAACGCTATTACTAGCGTAGGCGTTTTCGAAAGAAGAAGGATAGTCGTTCTTCTTCCCTTTACAGCCACTATTACTGTTGTTACTAATCTTGGCCTTCTTGTCGCGCGGAGGAACATGAAGGAGATTTGAATCAATGAAATCTTGAACACGATCCTTGAGGGCGAGACATACTTCGGTGGTGTGACCACGACCTCTATGGTATCGACAATAAGATTTTGGATCCCAATTGGGAAAACGTTTTTCAGGTGGAGGGTCTTGACTGGGACCAATGGGGTGAATGAGACCTTGGTCGTGAAGACAGTCAAAAGCTTCATTGTAAGTCATTCCTATTGGTGTGTATTCTTTGATGGTCCGTTTTGTCTGTGGCTTAGGAGCATTGAGTTCTTCATTAAACCCTTGGCGAGAATTTTGTTCGATGACCATTACCCGATTTGCTAATCCTTCTACCACATTCAAGAGCAGGGCAACGACATCTTGCAATTTTTGAACGTCCTCTTTTAGACTTGACGAGTCTTCCCTGGTATTATCTAAGAAAAGGCTTTCATCCTTTGTGATGTAGCTTCTCGAAAGTTGTTTCATAACTCATACCAAGTGGAGTGAACACCCTTTTTGATCTTTGGATTCGTGGTTTAGAGGTGTTCGTGGGATGTACCTCATTAATGGGAGAGGAAGAAGAAGGATGGTCGCTCTTCTTTCCTCTCGCACTATTATCTTTCAGAAGGTCATCTTCAATGTCAATGCCTATATTATAAACAGCCTTGAAAGTATTCAAATTGTGTTGATATTTTAAGTGCTTTGAATACTTCCCTTGGAGATTCTTGATAAACATCCTCACAGATTCTTTTTTGGTAGGATCCTTGACCATATTAGCGGAAGTTTCCCTCCATTTGTTAAAGAAAGAAGTGAACCCTTCGTTTTCTTTTTGTTTAACATTTTAAGTTGTCTGTGGTCTGTTTCGTCTTGGATGTTGCACTTATATCTATATATGAAAGTGTTTGTTATAGACTCCCAAGAAGAGGTTTTTTCTTTCTCGAGAGAAAAGAACCATTGTTGACAAACGATTTCGAGAGATAGTGGGAACAGAGAGGGGAAAACCTTCTTATCGATACCCTTAATACTCATTATGGTTTCAAAAGCTCTTAGATGAAAGTAAGGGTTATCTGTTGCCTTGAATTTAGGGATGTCAGTGGCGTTGAAATTATGCGGAAGAAGTTCCTTGTCCAGCGAGACCCCTTGTGAACTCATGCCCTGAAATTTATAGTCACTAGATAGCTTGCTTAAGCTTTCTTGCATGAGGTTCATTTGTTGTTGCTTCACGGGATCATCGATCTTGAGTGTGAGTAGCCTTAGTGTCTCAGTTACGGTAACCAATTGGTTCCTAAGCTCATTGACTTCTTCTTGAGTTGCCATTATCTTTTTAGCCTTCCTCTTTTGATGAATCGGTTTATCAAAAAGTGAGACTTGAATAAAGAGGTTGTCCTTGATTAATCGCCCTTCTCTCCTCGACCAAGTACTGTGGAAAAGGAATTTGGGGATATTCATTGTTAATTATTTAACTCAAACTCTATTTAACATGCAATGGAAGGAGGATGTGAAGAAAGATTGGAATAGAATGTGAAGGAAAAAGATGATGGTGGTGGAGGGATATGAAGAATTAGGAATAGAATGTACCCCCCAACTCAAATGACGGAAAAAGACCGACTCATGCATGAACCTAAGACATGTTAATGGTGATGTGTACTCAAAGTATGTGCTAAGACTAGTGAGTGTAGGTGATATGTTAAGACTCGTGTCATGACCATGTGGCTAGACTATGTGACTAGACTCAAGCAAAGACTAAGTTAAGACTTCACGTATATGCATTAAACTGGACAGACTGTGGTATTTTAGTCATAACTTTTTATCTGTGACTCTGATTTAGATGAAACCAACGCCAAATTAAATATAAAACTCGGGGCTACAAACCCATAAGTTTTACGGCTCGTAGTTCTTCCTATAACTCCGGCTATGACCAAAACAAGTTGATGTTTGAGCAGTATACGGGAATAAAAATCCGGGTTGACTTAAAGGAACTATGACTCGATTTTATGTTTATTTATTAGCTCAAATTAATTAATTAATTAATTAAACAAAGTCCTTTAGTCATTAATCAGTTTATTTAGTCTTAACACAAGTCAAACAAACGGTTAAGATAAATCACATAGAGTATGCACAACAAATAATGCACAATTAGTCAAGTAGGCACAATATGATGCAATGAGTTTGCAACCTAACCATGGTTCTAGTTCTCTAAAGTTCGGGATATGGTTTAGTCAATAGAGGGTCCATGGTTAATTGTCCGGATTCACCGCGCGGAAGCCTAACCGTGAAGGGTTGGCGCGAGTGGATGGAACACCGCGAGCTTTAGAAAAACTCGCTTCCATGGTTTGGTGAATTCAACATTCTCGGATGTACCCTTTGTTGCACGGAGCGTTCAATCGGGTAGATGGAGCATGAATTCCCAGAGGGTTATGTCCATATGTAGAACACATATGGGTTTCAGAAAAGTGAGAAAAAATTTAATCAGGAATTAGGATCGAGCAAACAATACGAAAAATCGGTCGAAATTAGAACGCATAATTCTGGCTCGGTATTAGGGGAAATTGGCGCCAGCAAATAGAGACTGGTGCCAGCTTTTAACTGTAGCGCCTGGCGCCAATGCTGGCGTCTGGCGCTACGGCTAAAATGATGGCGCCAATGTTCTGTTCATTGGCGCTACTTCCCACATGCCTCAGCAGCTTTCTGTGCTCGATAAAATTTTCAAGTTTCGCGCGGTGTTATTTCGATCCTAGTTGTGAAAGATATTTCTCAAATTTCCTACGTGTAAAATCCTATGTTTTTAACTCATTACGGATGGCCTTTCCAATGAGATCTTTTTTTTATTCATATAACAATAATGTTAATCAAAATTACGCACATGAAATACTTATAACGTTTCGAGTCTCATCCACTCATTCTAAATCATTGCCGAAACAAATTCAGGAATTAAAATAGAAATCCTCCCCAGTGGAGTCGCCAAAAACGGTAGGGAATATTTTCAAGCATTAAACCCCTAGCTTGAACCCCACTGTGATCATACACTAAAGTACGGTGGCGTCCAAAAGGGAAGAAGATAGAGCAAAAGAGTCGCCAACAAGTTTTAGGAACTTGTAAACCATTAACGATGTGAAGGTTACACCCCTTAACGATCCAAGAGATCGTCAACTCCATAAGGTCTAGAACCAAATAAAGGTTCGGGGATGAAGTTACAAATCCAACCTAAAAGAGATTGAACCTGCCCTAATAATAGACCTCTACTTTATTCTGATCGTATTCATGTGCGCTTTCTAATTAACATACAATCAATAGTTTAACCCTAAACCTGTTTAATCTATGTTGGTTGAATATTAATGCACAAATAAATCTATTATTGGCGATCACTTGAAATTATAATCACAATTAACCCTAAAAAAGATTATTAATTATCTTATTAAGCATGATTACAAGTACCAATTCTCTTTAAACATGCATAAAGGTGTGATCAAGCAATAAATAATAAATATATAATCAAGCAACATAATAATAAATAATATCATGAATAATAATTACAATAATCATAATCATAACAATAATCATCATCAAAATAATAATATTCATAATCATCATAAATTATAATAATTATAATCATAATCATGTTCACGTTAATATTAAAGCATAATAATAGCAAAGATCCTAGGCATGATACTAACAAGATTAATAACAAACCCTAGCATGTCACTAAGCATTAAAAATCAAATCTTTAACCTTAACATGATACTAACAATCATAAATATTAGGAAGAACATAGGAAGCATCGCAGGAATCATATTTAATATTAAAATTACCCTAGACATGATACTAGGAATCATAATAACAATTTAAATATGATATCTACATCATAATATCAATAAATCATTAAAGCACTTACTTTGATGCCTCGTACCTCTTTCAAATAACAAAATACACACGTTAGTAACTTCAAGGAAAATAAGTAATCAAACAATTAAATTAAATAATTGAAAGAGATATTTGGGACCAAACCCTCAGAAATTAAAACCTTTCACGTCTAGGGCGAAGGCAACTTCAAATATGGCTAGGTGTTTCTAGATCTTGCGAATGCGGAATTTTGTATGTAAAAGCAAGGTTTAGAAATAGAGAGAGAGAGAGATGAATGTTTAAGAGAGAATTAGAGAATTAAAGATTGCGAATGAAAACTGATTGTAGGTGTGAATTCGTGAGAATTGGTGATGAAAACAGAGTTTTTAATACGTTATTTATAGAGAAATCAGCCAAAAAGATAAAATATCAAAATAGAGCACTTGGCGCACACAAAACGAGGTTGACGCACGCAAAACAGAGCTGGCGCCAACACCAGCTTATTGGCGCCAGGCGCCAAGCCTAATTTCAGGCGCCAGGCCTGTTTTTGATGCGTTTTCGAAAATTAGATAAGTTTGCCGTATTGGAGGATAAAATCGTATCTTTTCCTCGAAAATGCTTTTTGATTTTAATTAAAACTCTGAAAACGGAACAAAAAGTCAATTTATCAATGTTAATTGAATTAGAAATGAAAAGAACCTTCTAGAAGAATCTAGAAGACTAAAACCATTCCTAATTGCATTAGAAATGATAAATTATATTAGGCCCTCCTCTAGATCATTGGGCCGCTCATAAGGCTCAAACCGGGCCCAGTTTAGTAAATTGACCATAATTTCCTCAATATTCATCGGAATTGGGCTTATAATATATCGTTGGAAAGGTCTTGGCAAGCCCCATCCAACTACACTATTATTGGACCCATATCATGGACCAACCAAATTGGATTGACTGTTTTCTTAAAAATAAGTTTTCGAAAACAGAGAAAAGAGAAAAGAAATTAAAACTATCCGCAACACTAGACTTTCCACACTTTCACTTCATTCGATTATGATTCGACGTGAAAGGTACTTATCACTGGGTTTTGTTTTTGGGAGACACATATGGGTGTCTACAGTACTAATGAAGTAGTATGTTTATTATAGTAATATATGACTAAAGCTATCATAGCTTTAGAAATTCTAACTTTCACCCTCTTTCTTCTTCTTCTTCTTCTTCTTCTTTTTTTTTTTTGTTTTTTTTTTTGAAAGAAATCGAGAGCGGAAATATATTCACCCTATTTCTTCTAATATAATATGATGTGGAATGTTTACTAAATCTAATTTTGCTAAATCCTGGGTAAATTAGAAAGTACAATAAATAAAGTTAAAAAAAGAGGATATAATGGTCGAAAATATATTCTCGGAACTATCTATATGGGAAAGCCTATTCCACCATGCAACCTACCCCTAATATGTGTGCCAAATTCTAATAGGAATTAGTTGTGGACAAATAAGATTAAATATTTTATACCACTAAACTACGAGAAAGTACTAATATAGGGCGGTGAGGCATCTTAGATGTATTAAAATATCGTAACGTAGTAGTAAAAACAGGGGCGGAGCCAGGATTTTTTTAAATTGGGGGGACGAACTACGAACGTCCTATAATTTGACAAAAACCTTAAAAAAATACTTGAATATATAAATTGTTTAATACTTATATATCACATAAAACCGGAACTAAAGCTTTAACCACTTGAGTTATCCCTCATTCTTATGGAATTGAATTTATATATATATATATATATATATATATATATATATATATATATATATATATATATATATATATATATATATATATATATATATATACACCTCTGTTTCTTATTATGCGCAACAAAGGAATATTTTATGTCTCATAAATAATACCTCTTTGTTGAACATAATAAGAAACGGAAGTAGTATATAGGGGAGGAATCCGATAAGAGCCCTCCTCTATATAAAAACCCAATCTTATATAAGAAAAAATCTCAACCGTAGGATTAGATTAAGATGAGCGGTCATAATTAAAACAAAACAAAAACCATTTTAATCTTTCCTCAAAAACGCAACCCATGACTTTCTCTCTCTTCCGTAGTCGTTTATGACTTTCTCTCTCCTCAAACTTCCAAAAACTGCTATAGAAGCTGCAATTCGAAGGATTTTTCACTTTTTTCCTTCATTTTTTTTGCATAAATTCAACAACAAGGATCATAAAACAAGTCAAATTGTTCTATAAAAGTACATTTTTTTGCGATAAATTAAAATCCTAAATTTTGCAATTTTCAAATTCAGGTACATATTCCTTCGATTTCGTTAGATATTCCTTCGATTTCATTAGAAATCATTGTTTTTGTCTATACATTGTTTAGATTTGTTATTTTTGTTGTTCGATTTCAATAAATTTTCGCAAATATAAACCCTAGATTTCACTTATTTTTCGCAAATATAAACCCTAGGTTCAAAACAAGCGAGTTTATTCCTATGTTCAAAGTTAGCGATTTTGTCCTTTTTATTTATTTTTGATTTGTTGTGCATGTTCAATATTGATTCTATGACCATGAATGGTTCCGATTTCAATAGATTTTGATGATTTTTTTGGGCGATTTTTTACTAATATTTTTTGTACTACATATTTATAGTTCAAATTATTGCAAGGTTAGAATGAATAAGATAATAGAAGTTTCTTAAATTATTGTGCCTGCTACCATTTCGTAAAAAATTATCTTCAACTTTTGGCTTTAAGTTTTAAGCTTGTATTAAATTGAAGTATTTAGTATGCTTGTTATGTTCTAAACTTACAATCTAAAGATGTATAGATATAATAATTTATAATTGTGGCTAATTAATGGGTGCTCAAGAGAAGATTTTTGTTTGCATTGTCAGTATCCCAGGCCCAGGCTACTGCTAGTGTTGTATCTATTCGAATTAAACTCTGTTATTTGCTTGACATGCTTTGAATTGGATTGTGCCTAGGGCTCATGTTTACTATTTTGCTAGAAGGATTATTGTGATAGAAATAATATCAAGGTCATAAAAAAAGATTCAACAAATGGAATTGTATTAATTAGCTTGCTTTTGGTTGGTTGATGAAATTGCTCAAATATAACATATTGTACCTTATAGATCGACATGTAAGCATTGATCATAATTGATGTTTCTATATTATTGCTAATTTCAAGTAGCAGCATTGGAACTTTGATACCTCTAGTGGAATGATAGTTAATATATTTTGATTTTTGATTTAATTAGATTAGATGCATTTTAGAACATAGGAAAAATTAGGATGGAAAATTGAGAACATAGACAAGAAAAAAAAAAATTAAAACATAGGAAAAAAAATTAGAACATAGGAAGAAAAAAGGAAATTTAGAACATTGATAGAAAATTTTAGAACATAGACAGAAGAAATTTCAAACATTTGTAGAAAATTTAAAACATAGGGAAAAAAAGAGATTAGAATATAAGAAAAAATTAAGAGCAAGTTTAGAACATAGGGTAAAAAAAAATTATAGAACATAGGTAGAAAAATTTAGAACATAGGACTTTGGAACATAAAGTGTAGAACATAAGGAAAAAAACTTTAGAACATAGGTTGGAAAATTAGTAAGAGAGACATCTTGCCTATTGGTTTAATTGTAAATGATATTTTACACCTTGCTAATTCTTGTGTATATATTTCTTATTCTCATGAGGGTAGGAAGGGTAATGAGGCAGCCCATAGCCTATTGTATAGCTCAAATTAGCAAATAGTATGGATTGAGGAAGTTCCCATAAATGTCCTAATGCTGCTATGTATCTTGATTATTCAAGTGATTAGTATTGTATAAACTATTTAGAACATAGACAGAATAATTTAGAACATAGGGAAAATAATTTAGAACATAAGAAACTATTTAGAGCATAGGTTTAGAATACAGGGAAAAAAAATTAGAACATAGAAAATAAAGATAAGACATATGTTTAGAACAATAGAAGAAAATTTAGAACATAGGCAAAATAGGTTTACGACATATAATAATAAATTTAGAACGTAGGTAGACAAAATTTAGAACATATAAGTTTAAAACATATGCGGTAAAAATTTTGAGCATAAGGAAAAAAATTTAGAACATATAGGTTTAGAATAGGGGTGCTAAACCTTCGAGCCGAGCCCGAAAAGTGGTAGGCTCGGCTCGAGCTCGATTCTCACAATGGGGGCTCGAGCTCGAGCTTGAAGCTCGACGAGCTTCAGAAACTTAGGCTCGGCTCGAGCTCGAGACTCCAAACCCAAGCTCGAAGCTCGGCTTGAGCTCGAAGGTTTTGAGTTTATTTATGCTCAAGCTTGATTTCTGATCTGGCTTTTAAATAAAAAATCGACTTTTTTGACCGATTTCAACCCCTTATTTCTGCCATAGTTGAGTAGACAACGATGACAAACAATCGAGGATGAACAAGAGACGATGAGCACTAATCGACGGCGGGGAAACGACGATAAGCACTACTCGACGTCGAGTAATTGACGATAAGCACTAATCGACGGTGAGAAATCGATGGTGAGTAGGCGGTGAGCACTAATCATCTGCCTTGGAACAATGGAGAAGGTAAAGTCGTGCTTGCTTTAGTGTTGGACAGGAATGGGATGACACCATGACGGTTGTGCGTGAGATAGATGTGGAGCAGTGGAGCTTTAGTTAGGTTTTAAAAAATATTGAGTTGTACCCCACTACAATCTAAAGGAGTAGTATAAAATAAATTGAATATTAAAACTTAAATGAATGTGGCAATTAAAATAATTCTTTTGAGTAATAAAAATTTATTAATAAAAAATCGATTATATTTTAAAAATTGTATTTTTTTTAATATATATATTTTTGTCGAGCTTGTTCGTGAGCTTTTCGAGCCGAGCTTTGACTTGCTCGGCTTGGCTCGTTAAGGTTTTCACTACTAGAAATAGGCTAAATAGCGACGGAATTGCTGCGACGAACCCCGTTTTCCGTCGCAAAGTTCACATTTTTCGACGGAATATGTTTCGTCGCAATTTAGCCACGGAAAAGTTGAGTTACGAGGCTGTATCCGTCGTAAATTTTCCGACGGAAATAAATTCCGTCGTAAAAATAAATTTCCGACGGAATATTCCGTCGGGAATTTATTTTTACGACGGAATTTATTTCCGTCGCAAGTTATGCGTTTTTTTTTTAAAAATTAAAAATCTGGCTCGACCTAAAAAAAAGGGGGAAAGAGCAATTGAAGCAGCAGAGAGAGAAAGAAAAGGAGAGAGAAAAAGAGAAGGAGAGAGAGAAAGAGGGCGGCGCGTTATCTCCAGCAACGGTGACCGGCGACGTTGACGTCTGCTGTCGACGCAAACCCGCCGCCGAGAACGAAACAGAGAAAGAAGGGTGAAAGAAAGAGAGAGGAGAAAGAGAAAGAGAAAGAGAAGGAGGAAGAGAGAGCTTTCGAGGAAGTGTTTCCGCCGATTGACGGCCGTGGTTGTTTCCGGCGACGCAAATGCCGCGTCTAGGTAAGTGTTGCCCTCTAAGTTTTTTTTTTTTTTTTTTTTTTTTCAATTTTGCAAAAAAACCACCACCGGCTAACCTTTAACCACCACAACACAGCCTCTGCGCCGCTCCTCCGTCCCCTCGCCGTGACTGAAGCACCTACATTGATATTGGCTGAAAATTCAGTAAGTTGTCCTTTGCTTCCCCCCTTTTTTTTCAATTTAATTTTGTTTACTTATAAACCCTTACTTATTTTATTTATTTTTAATTTTTTGTAGGATTTGTACAATTTTGTTGGTTTAATTGTTAAAAAGAAGTGCAGATCTAAAGGTTAGTTACATTACAATGTGTTTTAGTTTAATTTTTATAGAATTATGTTAATATAAAGTTTCTTAATTTAGTTTAGTTTTTTTAAAATTATGTTAGTTTAATTTAATATATAAAACGGTAGTTTGGTTTGGTTTAGTTTAATATGATATATTAGTTTACTTTGGTTTGGTTTGATTTGGTTTATATTAATAGTATGGTGTTATGATATGTTTCTCTTGTTTAGTTTAATATTGATATATTTGTTTAATATTATGTATGTTAGTTAAGTATATATTTTTTAAAATTAATCTTATAATTAAGTAATTGCTCCCTTGATCTTTAAAAAAAAAACAATGTTAGTTTGGTTTAGTTTAGTTTAACATAATGTAGTTTAGTTAATATTATGTTAATATAATGTGTTTTAGTTTAATTTATTTTAATATAAAGTATCTTAATTTAGTTTAGTTTTTTTAGAAATATGTTAGTTTAATTTAATATATAAAACGGTAGTTTGGTTTGGTTTAGTTTAATATGATATATTAGTTTACTTTGGTTTGGTTTGATTTGTTTCTCTTGTTTAGTTTAATCTTGATATATTTGTTTAATATTATGTATGTTAGTTAAGTATATATATCTTTAAAAAAATCATTTGCATAATCATATGCCTAGATACCCGTTCAAGACATACACATTAGGAGTATGTCTTGAATAGTCCCCGGTTGGGACTGTCCTTGTACGTTTATTCTCACTTAGGTGGTGAATGTATTCCTTTGTTTTAATTCTAAGGAAGATCCTTGCTTGTCATTTCTCTACAATGTTCTCTAGGTACATATATAGGTGTTTCTAATCGCCTATATTGTGTAATCGGGGAACTGTAGGGAGATGCTGCCGGATTTTCCATAGAATTGAAATTCTGGCATACATTCACTAGTGAGATTGAACGTGCAAGGATGGGTTAGGTTGGAGTGATAAGGACCCTTGGAAATCATTTCTCTTCTCATTCGCATTTCCATAACAGTTTGATCTATAATGAATATATATTGTGCTTTATGACTAATGTGATTAATGGCATATGTGTTAGTTGTGTAGAACTTGTAATCATGAAACGAAAAGAGCGTAGCTGGATGTACGAAAGGAAGGTTGGGAATTCTATTAATCCTGAGTTCTTGAAGGGGGTAGATGAATTCCTTAAATATGTGGAAGATCATCCCGAGAGTAGCAACCCGAATGAAGTTAGGTGTCCATGTTTTAAATGCAAAAACAGACGTCTCTGGGATCCAGATACGGTCAAACTTCATTTGTATCGCAGCGGTTTTTTACCTAATTACTACGAGTGGATGTGTCATGGGGAAGGGTTTCCAGGAACTCGTAGAAGGGAGTCAAATGAATATCGTGAAATGGTTTTGGATGCCTTTGGTCAGTCTCAAGATCAAGGCCATTCCGAAGAGCCACTTGTTTCATTAGAGGAGGAGCCTAATGCACAAGCCAAGCCATTTTTTGATTTGTTAAGGGCTTCTGAACAACCGTTATACGAAGGGAGTTCATTATCTGTGTTAGAGATGGCTTCTAGAATCACTAGCCTAAAGTGTGAGTATAATTTGCCGCACAGATGTGTTGATGGATTTGCTTCTTTGGTTAATGAAGCGATTCCTAACAACAACCACATGGCCGAGACATTCTATGAGGTCAAGAAAATTGTTAAGGGGTTAGAGCTTCCCCATGAAAAGATTCATGCATGCCCGAAAGGATGTATGTTGTTTTGGAAAGATGATGCTCAATTATCTACATGTAGGGTGTGTGGCAGCGACCGATACAAGAAGACTTCTAAAGGTAGCTTAGTGCCTTTGAATGTTCTATTTTATTTCCCTATCACACCTAGGTTTCAAAGGCTTTTTGCAACTAAAAACATTTCTGAGGAAATGACATGGCATGCTAAAAATCCTCGAGTTCAAGGCACAATGGCACACCCTAGCGATAGTGAAGCGTGGAAACACCTAAATAGTTGCTTTCCTGAGTTTGCCTCTGAACCTCGTAATGTTCGACTTGGCCTATGTACGGATGGATTTGCTCCACATGGTCAGTTTGGGGGACAGTATTCATGTTGGCCTGTCATTTTGACCCCGTATAACTTGCCTCCGTCAATGTGTATGAAAAGACAGATCATGTTTCTTTCGTTACTCGTTCCGGGTCCTAAAAACCCTAAGGGCAACTTGGATGTTTACATGCAGCTGCTCATACACGAGTTGAAACAGTTGTGGGAAGTTGGGGAAAATACTTACGATATTTCGAGAAAACAAAATTTCAATCTTCGAGCAGCCATCCTATGGACCGTTAGTGACTTCCCGGCTTATGGTATGTTATCTGGTTGGACCACAGCCGGTAAGAAGGCTTGTCCATATTGCATGGAGAAAAGCAAAGCATTTTGGCTCGAAAATGGTGGTAAGGTTTCTTGGTTTGACTGCCATCGTCAATTCCTTCCGACAAATAATCATTTTCGAAATAGTAAAAATGCATTTTGTAAAAACAAAGTCGAAAAAGGTTCACCACCTCACATATGTCAGGAGAGGAACTTTGGGAATGTGTGAAAAACCTCCCGAAAGCAACAGATGGCCCCGAGGCACTGAAACGTCTCAAGAATGTAAAAAAAAGGGTGGTTCAAGGAAAGCACTCTATGGGACCTTCCATATTGGAAACATCTGCTTGTTCGTCACAACTTAGATGTCATGCACGTTGAAAAAAACTTTTTTGATCAATTGATTCACACTATAATGGACGTGAAAAAGCAATCTTCTAACACCCCATCAGCTCGGAATGACATTGCTAAATACTGTAAACGGCCCCAGCTACATCTTCAAGAGGATGATAGAGGAAAAGAATTCATGCCAAAGGCTCCATTTGCTCTTGACAAGGCTCAGAGAAAGGTTTCCTGATGGTTACGCTTCCAATTTGAGCCGATGCGTTGATTTGCAATCAAGTAAGTTACATGGAATGAAAAGTCATGATTGTCACGTGTTCATGGAGAGGTTGTTGCCCACTGCTTTGAGAGAATTGCTCCCTACCCATATATGGAATGCAATTACAGAGATAAGCCTATTCTTTCGCGATTTATGTTGCTACACAATTACAGTTAGCGACATGGAGCGATTGGAAAAAAACATAGCTGAGATCCTATGAAAGCTTGAGAAGGTTTTCCCCCCATCTTTCTTCAACTCCATGGAGCATTTACCAATTCATTTGCCATATGAGGGCAAGTTATGTGGACCTGTTCAATATCGGTGGATGTATCCTTTCGAAAGGTAAATCAAAGGTCCTTTCTCAACTCTTACTTTCATCTCTTTCATTGATTTCCGTTACTTATACTTCTACAGCTACATAAACATAATTACAGGTTCCTCAATCACCTGAAACGAAAAATTGGTAATAAGGCTTGTGTTGAAGGTTCCATATGCAACGCTTATCTCACTGAAGAGATATCAAACTTCTGCTCCAATTACTTTCAGCCCTCAGTTGACACAAAAACACGAGATCTAGGTCGAAATGTGAATGCTGATGTGGAATCCTCGGCTGACAACGATGAAATCCCAGAGCTGTTCACGGTGGATAAGGGTCGTGTGTCAAATTTGGGTAAAACTCGGTATTTAGATGACAGGGAACTCGAACGTGCTCATTTGTTCGTTTTAAGAAATACTGGCATTCTTGGTGAATACGAAAGGTATATATGTTTACGATAAACTTTTGGAAATCCCTTAAATTTAATATAATTGCTGCAATGATTAACCATGTGTCATTAATCTATTAGGCAGTTTGAGGACTACATTCTTAGTACTCGAACTTATTTGCGTCGAGAAGATGTCATGGAGAAATGCGAAAGTGAATTCCCTAATTGGTTTCATCACAAGGTGATAATACTTTTCGAACATTGCATATCGATTAATTTGTGATAATATAATATAATATATTTCATTTCAATTAGTGTGACGCTTGTGTTCGTAACGGTTATAGGTGAGAGAACAAAAACCAAGTTCCGATGTGATGCGAGCACTGTCTATGAGGCCTTTCAAGCGTGTTCAAACTTGGAACCAGATATTTGTCGGTGGCTTTAATTTCCACACACAGTCCTATAGAAAACACAAATCTACGATGAATTATGGGGTGTGTGTCTCAAGTGAGGACGGTGGAGAGTATTTTGGCATTTTAAACGACATAATTGAACTTGTCTACACCGGTCCCGAAAAAGAGTACAAGACTATTTTGTTTAGTTGTAGTTGGATGGTGGTAAAGGAATGAACATTCATGAACAATACAAGCTTGTCGAAGTAAATCATACTAAGAAGTATCCCAAGTATGATCCATTTGTCTTATCTTACCAAGTGTCTCAAATGTATTATGCATCTTACCCTAGCTTTGCGACGGAACTTTTTCCGTCGGAAGTTTGCGACGGAACTTCATCAAAGGCCAATTCCAAGTCCGACGATATTATTTCCGTCGTAAAGTTGGTTTACGACGGAATTTCCGTCGTAAAATGGCCATTTTCCTAAAAAGGGTTTTCCGACAACCATTTACGACGGAATTCCGTCGTAAACCAACTTTACGACGGAATTTACATAGTTTACGACGAACTTTTTCCGTCGCAATTTTGCTGTTTTCTTGTAGTGTTTGAGCCGAGCTCAAACTCGAGTCGAGCTCAAACTCGAGTCGAGCCTCGTCAAACCGAGCATTGACCGAACCAAGCTCGAACAGTTCACGAATAGCTCAGTCTCATCATCACCCCTAGCTTAGAATATAGGTAGAAAATATTTAAAACACATAGGTAAAAAAAAATTAGAACATAGGGGAAAAGTTTAAAATATATAGGTTCGGAATATAGAGTAAAATTTATAACATATAGGTTTAGAACATCGGTAGGATAAATTTAGATCATATATGTTGAAAAAATTTAGAATATGTAGGCTATGTTACATTGACACGGGTACGGGTATCCGATATTGGTACGGATTCGAGTGTCCGATACGTCATTTTCAAATATTTAGGACATGAGGACATCGTCTTAACTTTGGACTCGGGTACGGTACGACAATAATTATTTTAAGAAAAAAAATTGGATAATTAGTACAACAAAGTTAAACATAATCATTAAATTTTATTACATAAACTGATACAGACAACATACACCTTATTGTTTAACTAAGTTTAAAATTTTGAGAAAGCTTGTTAATAATTACGGAGTAAAACAAATAGGAATGAGTACACAAAGCCTCTTTATCCTTAAAAAATAAAACATATTTACTATATTTGTACAGTACAAAAAAGTTTACCTTAGGAAACCATAAAGTTTTTTTTTAAAATTAAATGTACAGTACACTCTTGATAAACCACGAAGTTTATTTTTAAAATAATAAATAACCTGTACACTCTTAGGAAACCACAAAGTTTTTCAAATAAAGGTGAAAAAATAAAAATAAAAGCCTTCATCTTCTTCCAAGAGCTTCAATTAGTGCTTTCTGCTTCTATCTCTATAAGCTTCCCTTCTTCAATGGTTGATGTATCATCCTAACTTCCTCCCTGCCATGGAAAACCTTTTCAAGACAACCTTGCCGTACTTGAGAGCCAAGTGGCGTGTTCGGATAGAATTTCATACCCGGATCCGTGTTGGGTCGTTTCGACCCGGGTATAACGGCAAAAATGTCATGTCTGAGTAACATAGCATATAGATTAAAATATCTATAGAAAAAAATTTAGAACATAGGGAAAAAATTTAGAACATATAAGTTTAGAACATAGGTACGTAGAAAAATTTAGAACATATAGGTTTAGAACACAGATAGAAAAAATTTAGAAGATAGGGAAAAAAGATAAACATGTAGTTTAGAACATAGGAAAAAATTTTAGAATATAAGGAAAAAAAACTTATACATAGATTTAGAACATAAGTTAAAAAATTTAGTACCATATGATAACATTGATTTATAACACAGTTTAGGAAAATAAAATTAAAACCTATGTTTAGAATACAGGAAATAAAACTTGAAACATATGTTAATCAATAGGAAAAGATTTAGAACATACATATGAATTGATTTAGAACATAGGAAAATCAATTTAAAACATGGATAGATTAAATTTAGAACCTAAGAACAATAAAAATTAGAACATAGAAAATAAATTTAGAACATGGCCTAGACAAAATAATCAAGAGTAGTTTTAAATATATGCTAAAACCTATTAGCTCAATTGGTAGAGCACTATGCAAACGCATAAGATGTAGGTTCAATTTCTACATATAGGTTATATATAAAAGTAAATATTAAAAAAAAAAAAAAAAAAAAAAAAAACTCCAAAAGTGGACCATAATATTTCATAAGTAAAAAAAAAAAAAAAAGAAGTTAATAATAATTGAAAATAAATATTATTAACACTAAGTTAAACAGTAAAATAAAACTGGCTTGAAATGATTAACGATTATAGTTATGAAAATTTGATTTGTTACACCTAAACTCATTAAAATACTCGTCTCGTTTCACATACGCAAATGAACCTACGTGGGATTCAAACCCACATCTTTTGTGCATTTACACAATGTTCTACGTGTTGAGCTAGTAGGCTATTGTATAAAAACATCTATATATTTAAACTAAAATAAACTCGAGATATGGGTAAAGATTGGAAAAGAGGTGTCTTGTTGGTACTTTGGACTTTGGGGAGAAATCTTCTGGAAAAAAGAAATCATTTAGGAGGATAATCCAATAATAAATGTAATTGTTGACCTATGTTGCATATGGCTTTTATGGATATATAAGTAAAGGAAGCACGAAAACTTATTTGAAGTTTCCTTGTTTCCAAAACACCGCCATTTATATGTTAATGGAGTGAATAACTTTGCTACATACTATCCAATATTCCAAAACCTGAGTCGTTTCTTTGCTTCATACTATCCAATATTCCAAGAATGAATAACTTTGGTTTGAGGTTTAACAATATATGTGACTAGTTCAAACTCTCAAAACTCAAAAGTCATCCTCTTTAGGCATTAGAAGAACTCCCTATACTACTAAAAATCCAAATGACCATCCATTGTGAAGTTGTAGGGAATATTTCATGCATCCCACCCTTGAGCTCCACTGTAATCATACACTTAAGTATGGTGGTGTCTAAAGAGAAGGAAGCTAGAGCAAAAGAGTCACTAACAAGTTTTAGGAACTTGTAAACCGTTCACAGGGTGAAGGTTACACCCCTTCACGATCCATG
The DNA here is from genome assembly GCF_001683475.1 of Chenopodium quinoa. Lineage (NCBI taxonomy): Eukaryota > Viridiplantae > Streptophyta > Magnoliopsida > Caryophyllales > Amaranthaceae > Chenopodium > Chenopodium quinoa. The sequence continues at coordinate 455,283 of NW_018742764.1, forward strand.
AGATCTCTAACTCCATAGTGGTTTGAAACCATGACAGGATATTCGGGGATGAAGGTACAAATCCAACCTAAAAGAGATTGAACTTGCCCTAAAAATAGGCCTCTAATTTATTCTTCTCATATTCATGTGCGCTTTATGACTAACATTATAACCAACATATTAATCCGAAACCTGTTTAATCTATGTTGGTTGAATATTAATGCACAAATAAAACAATTACTGGTGATCACTTGAATTATAATCATATTAGCCTAAATAAAATTATTAATTATCTTATTAAGCGTAATTACAAGTACAATATCCCTTTAATCCTGCAAAAGATGGCGTGATCAAGCACACAATAATAATATCAAGCAACTTAATAACAATCATCATCATCATAATAATATTCTCATCATAATAATATTCACATCAAAGAATAATATTAGCAAGATTCTAGGCATGATTCTAACATGATTAATAACAAATCCTAGCATGTCACTAAACATTAAAAATCAACTCTTTATCCCTAATATATAATACTAACATGATAGAAGAAATTGGAAGCAACCTAAACATGATGCTAGAAAGCAATAAAAGCATCCTAACATGATACTAGGAATTAATATAATATAAACATGTTTTCTAAAGATATAAAACAATTAAAATAAATTACATTGTTGTGCCTCGTATATCTTTCTATCAAAATAATACACACGTTAGTAATTTCAAGGAAAATATTAAATCAAACAATTAATTTAAATAATTAAAATAGAGATTTGGGACCAAACCTTCAGAAATTATCAATCTTTCATGTCTAGGGTGAAGGCAACTTCGAGTTTGGCTGGGTGTGTCTAGAACTCGTAAACGCGGTATCTTATTTGAAAAGGGAAAGCTTAGAAAAAGGGAGAAAGAAAAGCTTTTAGCTCAAGAGAGAAGAGAATAGAATATTATTTGTAGGGAATAATTTTAAGCGTTAATCCTCTAGCTTGAACCCTAATGTGATCATACACTAAAGTACGGTGGCGTCCAAAAGGGAAGAAGATAGAGCAAAAGAGTCGCCAACAAGTTTTTTTAGGAACTTGTAAACCGTTCACTGGGTGAAGGTTACACCCCTTAACGATCCAAGAGATCGTCAACTCCATAAGGTCTTGAACCAAATAAGGGTTCGGGGATGAAGATACAAATCCAACCTAAAAGAGATTAAACCTGCCCTAATAATAGGCCTCTACTTTATTCTGATCGTATTCATGTGCGCTTTTTAATTAACATGCAATCAATAGGATTACCCCAAACCTGTTTATCTATGTTGGTTGAATATTAATGCACAAATAAACCTATTATCGACGATCACTTGAATTATAATCAAATTAATCCTAACAAGATTATTAATTATCTTATTAAGCGTGATTACAAGTACCAAATTCCCTTTAAACATGCATAAAAGGCGTGATCAAGCAATAAAAAATAGCATCAAGCAACATAATAATAAATAACATGACCATAAAATTATAATCATAATCAAAACAATAATAATCATAAATAAAATAATCATCATCAAAATAATAATAATAATAATAATAATAATAATAATAATAATAATAATAATAATAATATTCATAATCATCATAAATTATAACAATTATAATCATAATCATGTTCATGTTAATATTAAAGCATAATAAAAATAGCAAGATCCTAGGCATGATACTAACAAGATTAATAACAAATCCTAGCATGTCACTAAGCAATAAAAATAAAATATTTAGCCCTAACATGATACTAACAATCATAAATATTAGGAAGAACATAGGAAGCATCATAACAATCATATTTAATATTAAATTTACCCTAGACATGATACTAGGAATATCATAATAACAATTTAAACATGATTTCTACATCATAACGTCAATAAATCAATTAAAGTACTTACTTTGATGCCTCGTACCTCTTTCTAATAACAAAATACACACGTTAGTAACTTCAAGGAAAATAATAATCAAAATAATTAAATTAAATAATTGAAAGAGAGATTTGGGACCAAACCCTCAGAAATTAAACCTTTCACGTCTAGGGCGAAGGCAACTTCGAATATGGCTAGGTGTTTCTAGATCTTGCGAATGCGGAATTTTGTATGTGAAAAGCAATTTTTAGAAAAAGAGAGAGATGATGAATGAGAAGAGAAGAAGAGAATTAATGATTGCGAATGAAAACTGGTTGTAGGTGAATGTAGATGAATGTTAAAGAGAATAAAAGAGAATTGAAAACTGGTTGTAGGTGAATATAATTGAAAAGCTGGTTATTGGTAAGAATTGGTGAATGAAAACAGAGTTTTTAATACGTAATTTATAGAGAAAATCAGCCAAAAAGATAAAATTAACAAAACAGAGTCTGAAGCACGCAAAACGAAATCGACGCCAGCCATTGGCCATTGGCGCCAGGCGCCAACGTCAGCGCCAGGCGTCAATGGCTGGCTCCAGGCGCCAAGCCTAGATCCTGGCGCCAATGCTTGGAGTCAGGCGCCAAGCATGTTTTTGACGCGTTTTCGAAAATCAGATTAGTTTTTCCGTTCCAGAGGATAAAATCGTATATTTTCCTCAAAATTGCTATTTGATTTTAAATAAAACTCTGAAAAGTCAACAAAAGTCAATTTATCAATGCTAATTGAATTAGGAATGAAAAGAACCTTCTAGAAGAATCTAGAAGACTAAAACCATTCATAATTGCATTAGGAATGATAAATCATATTAGGCCATCCTCTAGATCATTGGGCCGCATATAAGGCTCAAACCGGGCCTAGTTTAGTAAATTGGCCATAACTTCCTCATTATTCATCGAAATTGGGCTTATAATATATCGTTGGAAAACTATTGTCAAGCCCTATCCAACTACACTACTATTGGACCCATATCATGGACCAACCAAACTGGATTGGCTGTTTTCTTAAAATAAGTTTTCAAAAACAGAGTGAAGAGAAAAGAAATTAAAATTATCCGCAACACTAAACTTTCCACACTTTCGCTTCATTCGATTATGATTCGACGCGAAAGGTACTCATTACCGGGTTTGGTTTTGGGGAGACACAAATGGGTGTCTACATTATTGATGATTGTGAATGAATAAAAACGAGAAAATACGACCCTATTTATATGGAAAATAGCCCAGAAACGATCAGAAAAAGACCGAATCCTATTAGGAATTAAATTGCCTTTGTCACGGAACAATAGAGTCCAGCGCGACGCGACAGCCTGCGACAGGCTTGTCGTTCAGCGCTGATTCACGCGCTTTTTTAAAAGCCTATACGGAATCCTTAATCTAATTAAATTCGATTAATAACGTCGGTACTTATCTTTGAAAATAAGATTTAGTCAATTTAAAACACTTGTTTTAATTCAAATAGAATTCCTTATTTTCATAAAAGATATAACTATTATTCGTAATCTCATTAGAACTCAAAACAACCTTCTATATTATTTTGGAAGATTAAAATTAGTCCTAATAACTTTAAGAATATTAATTAATGGGCCCTCCACTAGATCATTGGGCCATAAAACCATTTCAAGCCCAATTTAGTATTTTAGCCATAATTTCCTCATTATTCATCGGAATAGGGTTTATAATATATCGTTGGAAACCTCTTTTCGAGCTTAACCCAACTACATTATTATTGGACCCTTATTCTGGATCAAAAAAATTAGACTAGACATTTTCTTAAATAGAGTTCATTTTGAAAAACAGAAAGAAGAGTTATTTTTATTAAAACAACCGCATCACAAGACTTCTCACACTTTCACTTCGTTCGATAATCAAATTACATGAAAGGTACTCATCACTGGGTTTGGTGTTGGGGAGACAAAATTAGGTGTCTACAGAAGCCCCCACTTTGATTGAGTTTGGAGAAACGCATGTTTCAAAAACAAAAGTCAAAGTATCCATTGGGACGAAGAATGATTCAAAACATTCTACATTCCTAAATCATTCTTTTTACGCCGATACCTACAAACTAGCTTTAGTTAAACAGATAAAATAGTTAAGAAACGAGTATCTTGCACCGTCGAGCACACATCTCCAATGTAACCGATTTTTATTGTATGTTGTTGTGACGATCTCCACAAGCTAGGGGACATCGCTTGAAGACTGCTCTGCTTGTAGTTGCCTTCAATTTTCACTGTGAAAGTCTTCCGCAAGCTAGGGAACACCATCGAAGAATGCTCTGCTTGTAGCACTCTTCTGTGACCATCTTCCGCAAGCTAGGGAATACGATCGAGATAACTCTGCTTGTAGTCATCCTCAGATTTTTGACAATTTCTCACATCTTAGGAAAAACTATCAAAGATAACTCTGCTAGTAGGCATCTTCAGCCTTTACGATTTTCCACATCTTAGGTATCATCGTCGAAGATCATTTGCTTGTAGCAATTGTAACACCCTAGAAATTCCTTCCTTTAAAATACCTGTTTTGCTCTGTTTAAAACTTTAATTAGGAATGCCTAAGACATTACCGCGCCGTGAAAATGGTTAAGGCAACTATCAAAGACACACAACGGAAGACCAATTTCAAAACCATTCAAAACAAGTCAACTTAAAAAGTCAATCAACGAAAGTAAAGTCAAAACAAAGTCAAACAAAGTAAAGTAAAATCAACCTACAACTTGGAACCATTGTAGGCTCCGGGTCACACCCAAGCAACTAACGAACCGACGCGACGAATTAATTTGGAAGGAATTAATCAGTCACCCGAGTGATTAATATTTAGACGTCGGAAATTCGAGCTTGGAGCGTCGAATCCGAGCGTCGAAAGTCAAGCCAAAATGTAGGATTTGGCGACAGGGGAAAATGCTTCAAGTAACAATTAAAACCGTAGCCACGCGAAAGGATAGGGAAGCCTGCCATGTGGCAGTGTGCCACGTTGGCAGCGCCATGTGACATGGGTTGTGGACCCGGGTGAAGGGACATGAACACAGGCCAAAAAGTGAGTGGCCCAACCGAACCCAATTTGGGGCTCAAGGTTTGGTGACAACACATGATTAGCTCACAATGAATGTGAGTTGCCTTGAGAGTAAGTGAGGATGTGGTCCTCACCTAACCATGTGACACTTGTTACTTAGTTATTTCTTGGTTTATCTTTTTGTAAAAAAGTCCCACATTGAAAGATGAGTGGAATTCACAAGGAAGATTTCCTTATAAATAGTTAAGGCATGCCTTGGGATTGTTCACTTGAGTTAGTGTTGAAAAAGATATCACCATTGTGAAAACCTTTAAACACAATTAATTACTCGGGTTTAGGTCGTGCTTAGTTAACTCCTAAGAAATAGACCATATTTGGTGCTCGGGTTGCGGGTGGACTTCGTTGGAGGTCCTCGAGTGAGTGGGGCTAAGAGCTTTCGAAGTAAGAGCTCAATTAGTGAACGAAGCACGCGCTAAAGGTATTAATCTCTTTCTTAGTTTTGTTGTTTAAGTTAATTATGCTTTATGGTTATAATTATTGTGAGTGTGGTCTTGGCTTGGGTTTCCTTCCGCGGTGGATCGGACTCACCGAAACCCAATATAATTAACGGCTGAGATTGGTTCTTATATAAGATTGAGTTCTTGTATAGAGAAGGGTTCTTAATTACTTCCTCCGTTTTAAAATACTTGCTCCATTTCTATATTTTGCACTATTCATTTGTCCTACTTTGACTAATGTTTGTGATTTATACATAAAAAAAAATATAGTCTTGTAGGTACTTATTGGAATCATCTCAATGAATAGATTATTAATTTTCAATTGTTAGAATTTATACTTATTGGTAATTAAAGATATTAGTGATCGAAGATTAGCATCGGCCGCGTGTCCAAGAGAAATGGAGCAAGTATTTAAAAACGGAGGGAGTATATGTGCATCGCGCAGAGATAACATACATACATACATTAAATGGAAATCACTTTGTAAAGTTGAAATATTACAAAAGTGTCATTAATGAGACAGGAAGTATGTTGGCCGTCCGATTAACATGATCTAAGGGCCTAGATTAGTTTCTAGTTCTTTTTATAGCCTTAGTTCTCGTTATAACTTGGTTATATATATTTAAAATCTAACCTTGCTTTCTAAAGAAGGTGAACAAAATAATAAATTTAACTTTTCACTCATTACTTATTTATTACCACTTCACTGCTACTTCTCTTCTTCTCATCATCTTGTCATCACAACTTCTCCATTGTTACTCTTGAAGAATTGTTATAAAACAACCATTTTTCTTGTTCTTTTTTCTATCTTCTTCTTCTATTTTTTTTTAAATTCTTCTTCTACTTTAAAAAAAAAAAAAAACTGAATTTCTTTTTAAATGGGGGACAACTGTCCCCCCTTGTCCCTTAATTGGCTACACCACTGAGTAAAAATATGTAAAAGAGAGATAAAAGAAGAAGGAAAAAAACAAAAGAAGTGGACCCCACATTATGTGGGGTTGTTTTCACGTGAAAAAGGAGAAAAAAAACAATGTGATATTGTATCATCGAAAATATATAAAATAAAACTGAAACTTTTTCAAGGGTGTTTCACCTAGTTCACCCTTTGATCCAAATTCGAGGATCAGTTCTAGGTATTTAGGTTCCAATTCCCTCCCAATTGTTGTTGTGGGGGATCGAACAAGGGTCCTCCCTACCAAGTGTAGTCCCAATCACCGCTACACCAACAACTATGAATACATTTTTATACCATTGAATGTCTAGTGAAATTATTTGTTCACACAATAATGATACTAGTCTAAATTCATAGGGTGAATGACTTTTATATGCTTGTGAGACAATTTTTTTGCGGCTCATCGAGTCATCGTTAGCCTTTTAAAATGCCTCGACTAATGTATGGGGAGACATTGAAACCAAACTATACTTAATATTTAAAATCACAAACCACAATCACTCACAAGCCACATGTTATCACAAATCACTTACCTGCTACAATAAAATAAAGTAATATTTACTTTTTGTATTCCCTTTTTGATATAATTTTTTTGAAACAAAAAAACTAAAGTTCAAGCCTTTATGAATTCCATAATTTGCAAATTTAAGTAAGCAAATGAAGTGTTTCATTTTCAATATAATAAAATAAAGTAATAGTCATTTCATCTCCTAACATTAAAATAAAGTAATAGTAAAAGTCAAACTACGTGAAAAAATGAATTAGGCACCGGTTCAAACCCGGCCTAAGACACTGGTTTGAACCGGTGCCAATGTGGGGGGTGCCAAAAAGGGGTTTAAAAAGGCACCGGTTCAAACCGGTGCCAAAACTCGGAATTGGCACCGGTTAACCAGTGCCAAAAGTGCCAAAAAATATATATATATTTTTTTGTTTTTCCCACATAAAAATTAAATAGTCTAAAATACATAACAACATCAAAACGTAACATAAATCGAATATCGATTAAAACAACATCAATACCATCGAAAATTTGCAATACATAATCAAAAAAAAATTACAACATATAAATACAAAAAAAAATTACAATATAAATTTTTACAAAAAAATTACAATATTGTTAATCAAAAAAAAAAAAAAACAAAAACACCATTCATTCTGGTACTTGCTTCTTCGATTTCATATCTGAATAACATATCTGCACCAATTATAAAAAAAAAAAAACATTAATACAATTAAGCTTCGGAAAAAAACCCAGAATTTAATCCCAAAAATTGAAAAAAAAATTCAAACGCAAAAAAAACTGAAATCGAAACCCAGAAAACCAGAAATGTAAAAACAAAAACCTAATCTGAAAACAAAAACCCAGAAACGTAATAATCCAGAAACGCAAAAAAAACCCAAATCTGAAAACCCAATCTGAAAACAACCCAGAAACGCAAAAACAAAAACCCAATCAAAAAACAAAAACCCGGAAACCCTATCTGAAAACAAAAACTGAAATAATCGAACAAAACCCTTACTATTTGGATTTTAATCGACAAAATCCCAGAAAACAAAAAAAAATTGAAAGAGAAGTGAAACAAAAACCTAGAAACGCAAAAAAATTGAAACAAAAAACCCTTAATGTTGAAACCCAGAAATGCAAAAAAATTGAAACAAAAAACCCTTAATGTTGTTGTTGTTGTTACGGTGGTGTTGTTGTTGTTGTTGTTGCGGTGGTGGTGTTGTTGTTGTAGAGAAAGAGAAGTGAATGGGACGGAGAGATCGAGAAGGCCAGAAGAGCTAGAGGAGAGAGAAGGGAGAGCAGAGGAGAGAGAAGGGAGAGGAGAGAGTGAAAGAGGCGGACTGAGAGGAGAGAGAAGGAGAAAGCTAAGCTTTTAGGGTATTAAGGAGAGATAAGGCCGGTTTTTTTTTTTTAATAATTAAAAGGTTCGGTTCACAAAGGCACCGGTTCAAACCGGTGGCCTTTATGTTTTTGGCACCGGTTTGAAGTGAACCGGTGCCTTTTATTCTGGTTTCGCTTCCAACCAATTTTGTAGGCCATTTTTGGCACCGGTTTGGACTGAACCGGTGCCAATTAGGAGGTGCCTTTTTGATATTTTCTACTAGTAAAATAATGCACATGACATAAACATATGAAGTACAATAAGTCATTTCATCTACTAAACTTAAATTATAACTTGAAACAATACATAGTATTTCATCCTATATATATATATATATATATATATATATATATATATATATATATATATAACTTCATTCCTTCATCTTTGTCGTAGTTCCACAATCACTATCTTTTTCTTTCAAGTTTGAGCAGTGAACTTAATATTTTCTTTTTATATTCTCTTTGTTTGCAGTGTAGCATTTAAAAAGAAAAAAGGTGTAGAAAGCAACATTGACGCATATAACACAATAAGTAACATATTACAAGAATAATAATCTAAGTAATAACCCGTGCATCGAACGAGCCAAAAGGCTAGTTAATTACTTGAAAAAGAAAAAATTGAAAAGAATAATCCCACCTTTCGCCTATCTGCTCAAAATAATCCCACCTTTTCGAATTGGAAAAATTGATTGAAATAATCCCAACTTTGCCCGATTTGCTCAAAATAATCCCAACTTTTGATTATTTTTTATTAATCCAAACTTTAATATGAATTTTCTCCTAACGGTCCCAGCCGGTGATAAAACGTATTATAACAAGTCACCTAACACGTGTCAAGACATGATTAGATAAAAAATATTAAAGAAAATTATAAATTAAGTTAATATAATTAACTAAAAAAACAGAAGACTTTTTTTTAAAAAAAAAACTCCACCAGCGTAGCCAACCACCGCTGCTCATACCTGACCCCTACCACGGCTGTCGGCGCCTAACTGGCCACTCCCAGGCTGGCTGATAAATTTTCTTCCCTCCCCCACAACTCATTTCCTTAGCGCCAAAGCCCACCTCACCCCTTTCCCCTTCCCACGAACAACATTTGCAGCCCGCTACTTCACCGATCCTTCCCCAAACTCCCCAACCGCGACGTGCCAACCTCTTCCCCTTTCCTCGATTCACCGCATAAACGTCCCTCCCTCTCCGAAACGACCCCCTCCCCTAGTCGCGCGTCCCCCAAAACCATAAATCGTACCCTAGCCAAAACAATCTAGAAAACCCAAAACAACATACCTAAAAAACAAACAGAGAGGGAAGAGGGGTGGGGTGGGCTCCGCCGGCGGTGGAGAGGGGGAACTGAGACGGCGGGATAGGGGGAATAGACCAGCTAGGCGCCGACCGTTGGTGGTTGTGGTCAGGCTAGCCTAAGATCGACAATGGTTGAATTGGTGATTCTGTTTTTTTTTTTTTTTTTTGACATTTTCTATGTTAATAAAATAAATAATTAATAATTAAACCAATAATATAAATAAAAATTAAAATTAATTTATTTTTGACCAATTATGTAATGACACGTGTAAATTAAACCTTTTTTTTTAAAAAATACTTATTTAACAGGTTACCGGTCACCTGGGACCATTAGAAGCAAATTCATATTAAAGTTCGGATTATTAAAAAATAATCGAAAGTTGGGATCATTTTGGGCGAATCAGGCGGGATTATTCCTGTCAATTTTGCCTTTCGAATTTTAGAAATAATCCTACCTTGTAACCCCATCTTTCCAAAATGAACCTAAGCATATATATAATGGGATCATGTGAGAACCTAAGCATAGAATAGGAATTAGGAACTAAACTGGAGCGTTGATCACTCTTAATCCAACGGCCCTTGCTTCACCCGCCTTTTTCATTTTAGTAATGGCATTTTGGTAATTTTGCCACTTTGAATGACCTCCCTTGTTTTTCTCTCTCTTCAATTCATTTTCTCTCTCTTTGCTTTAGCATTTTCTCTCTCTAGAATTGTATTCTCTCGCTGTGAGTTTGTTCGAGCTTCAATCTTCGCTTCTTCGATTTTGATCTGCAATTATTTCTCATTCTTCGATTTTTTCATTCATTGATGTAATTTTCTAATTATATTTGTATTTTCGTTGTTTATTTTGATTTCATTGTTTATCTTATTACGAGTTTTCCTATTTAGGGTTTTATTGTAATTTTTACTAGTTTTTACTTATTAATTGCTCTTTGAATTATTCTATACAATTTAGTGCTTGATTTTGGGTTTTTTTTTTTTTTTTTTTTATTACGTTTTAGGTTTTTTATTTCTATTTTATGGTTTTACAATTATGGAATTCATGGTAGATTTTTTGCATATAGTTGCTATATGGCTTGCTATTATTAATCAAGTAGTATAACTTGTTGTTGCATTGTTTTAAATTTACTTTTTGCATTGAGTCATTAACTTTTTATTATTAGTTTTACTTAATCTTATAACTTCATGTTTTTTATTTTGTTTAAGTTTATCAATTTTTTTTTTACTTTTTTTTTGAGTCATTTACTTTTTGCTATATCTCTAATAGTTTTTATTAGTATTTTTTAATTTAATATTTTTACTTTTTGTTATAGTTTATTTACTTTTTGATATAGTTTATTTACTTTTTCCTTTGATTCATTTACTTTTCAGGATCATGACTGAAAGTGTAGAGCATTGTTTTGCTGCTGTTACTACTGAAGATCAGAATGTAAGAATTTTCAAAATACCCACTCAGCCTGTGCGTCCTAAGATATATTATAATTCTGGAGGTGATAAAGAGTATATGTCTGGTTGTTCTTTGGAAAACATACCTTTTATTGGAATGATATTTGATACTCTTGAAGATGGTATTGCCTTTTATTACAAATATGCTAATGAGTGTGGATTTAAAGTCCGTTCTAGTACTACTAACGTACAAAAGAATAAGGATGATCCTACTGGTAAAAGAGTTATCGTAATTAATTATTTATTATGTAGCAAAGAAGGGTATGTGACAAATAACAAAAAAGCTGGTATACAAGTTGAAGGTGCATGTTTAAAGAGAAAGACTGTGAAGAGAGTTGGATGTCCTCCTAAGATAAAATTTAGGTTTTGTACTGGTGGGAAGTATATGGTTTATTGTTTTTATGAGTCTCATTTTCACCCTTTTTCTACACCTATTACTAGGCAAGTTACTAAACATGAAGTTGGTTTAAATTTGCTTATAAGAATTTTGTTTTTGACAACTTAAAGTTAAATATAGGGGTTGTTATGTCTTATAGGATCATGAAAGAACTTTGTGGTGGGTTTCAAAATGTGAGGGGCAGTAAAAATAATTTCAAAATTTTTTTTAGGGACTTGAAAGTTTATATCTCTAATGCTGATGATGCAATGTTTGTTCAAAACATTGAACAGAAAGTGAAAACCAGTAAAGGGGGTTATTATTTTGAAAACTGTGTTGATGAAAGAAGACACTTGACTCGTGTTTTTTGGGCTGACGCTATTGATAGAAGAGATTATCAATTGTTTGGGGATTCTCTATCTTTTGATTCTACCTATGATACAAATAAATATTCATGGGTTTTTTGTCCTTTTACTAGAGTTGATAACCATAAGAGATGTGTTACATTTTATGCTGCTTTATTATCTAAAGAAGATATAGAATCTTTCGTGTGGCTATTTAAAGCTTTTTTGAAGTGTATGGGAAGAGAACCCTCTAGTATAATCACTAATCAAGACCCTGCAATGGGTATTGCCATACAAAAGGTTTTTACTAAAACTAAACACAGGTTATGTATGTGGCACATTATGAGGAAGGTACCTGAAAAGGTTGGAATTTAGTTTTGTAATGAAATCGACTTCTTGAAAAAGCTAAGTGCAGTATTTTGGGATGGAGAAATTAATCCCCATGTATTTGTTGATGGCTGGAACAGTGTTATGGAGGAATTTGGCCTTCTTAATCATGATTGGTTTGCATACATGTTCAAGATTAAACATATTTGGATCCCTGCATATTACAAGGACTTATTTATGGTGGCTTACTGCGTTCTACTTCTGAAAGTGAAAACAGTCTCTTTTGTAATTTTACAAACCCCCATGTGACCTGTGTTGAATTATGTGTTCGTTATGAAACTGCTCTTGATGCTCAAAGGCATGAACAAGATGAGTTGAACAGGCTTAATAAATCTAAGCCTCAATTGTTTACTCATTTACATTTGGAAAAACACGATGTTGTTGTTTATACTTGTGCCATATTTTATGATTTTTAAGAAGAATGCTAGGGATCCTGTTTCTCATGTGGTGTTGGAAGTTGTGGTTTTCTGTATGGAGATGATGTGGAGTTTTCTGATATTGTTGATCATGAGAATAGGAAAAATTTTGATGTAAATTTTGACTTGGCTACATCTGAGTCAAGTTGTACTTGTAAAATGTTTAAGAGTCAATATGTAGACACATTCTGTTCATTATGAGAGGCAAGAGTATACCTGAAATTCCTGATCCTTATATCTTGAATCGTTGGAGAAAAGATGTGCTTAAGAAAGCTTCTACCATAAATGATGTTATGGATGATGCTTCTAAGTATGATAAGAAGAAGCAATTGGTGAGTGATGTATGGTCCAAGATCTTCAGTTGTGTGAGCTTATTTGGACATTATCTTCATTGGAGGAGCAAATGACGATAAAGAATAATCCTGAAAATGCAGCTAGTTCAAAAGAGGTGAAAGATGTTGATATTCAAGTTTTGGTTGGGTCAAATGAAGTAGATTTAAACATCTTGCCTCCAAATCAGTGTCAGAATAAAGGTTCTGCCAGAAGTTCAAAGCGGTTGAAGAGTGCAAAAGAAATAGCTTCTGAAGAAAAATCCAAAAAGGGCATAACCTGTAGAGTTGTGGGTAATTTGGTGTTTCACATGACAGTAGAAACTGTCCAAACAAGTAATTCTTCTGGTATTTTACTTTAAAATGTGTTCTATTTACTTTAATATTTTATTATTTATTTTAACATTTAACTTGATTTACTTTTTATTTTTGTGCAGATATTATTATACTCGGTACTTTTTTTTTGGTATATTACCTTTGTATTTTTCCTATTTACTTTAAGTTGTAAATTGTTTACTTTACATTGTACTTTATTTACTTTAATTTGTCATTTATTTCTGATGTTTATTTTTGTGCAGTTATTATAATACTGGGAAATTTGAAGATGTTTTAGAAGATCAAAATCAAAGTTTAACAAATTTTTTTTTTTTATTATTGTAATTTTTTTATATTTACTCTAAGTAATTGTACTACAAAACTAAAGTTCAGTTTATTTACTTTTTTCTATTATACATTAACTTTATGAAATATATGATTCATTTACTTTTATGATATTTCATATCATATAAATTGTTTGATTTATGTAATGTCCTTAATTAAAAAATTGAATATAATATTGTATATTACTCCCTTTGTCCTAGAATACTTGGTATGATTTCCATTTTTTGTTTCAAAATACTTGACATAATTCTAAAAATAGTATGGGACCACATTTACCATGGGACCCCATAGTTCCATGGTATTAAAAGTAACACTATCATATGTAGAGCTGTCAAAAGTTGACTCGACTTAAAATACTGACAAAAAAAATGGTGACTTAAATCCAACTTTAATCAATTTGAAACCAATCCTATACTTTTGTTACTAGAGTATTTGAGACCCGGAGTCAAGCATGAATTGACGTGTAGATGACCCAACCTAAATGTAACCCATTAAATATTTACTTGCTGACTTGAACTTAATAATGATTTGACTTGGATATTAAATGATTCAACTTGATTATAACCTAATTGACTTGAACCAAACCGGACTAAAACTTGAGAATGACCTGATTCTAACCCGCTAATTGTTGACTTGAACCAAAGCAGACTCAAACCCGAGAATGACCCTAACCCATTTTAAACCGTGAAAACCCGAATTAAACCCAACCTACTATTCATCTGACTCGAATATAACCAACCCAACCTGTTATTAAACCAAGCTAAACCTGACCCAAACCTGATAAGATGTAAAACCCGATGTAACCCGATTCAAGCATGACCCAATCTGAATTTGACCCACATAGTTATGGTATTAACTCCAGTTGATTTGACCCGAGTGGACCCGACACATTCTTACTCAACCCAAACCCGACTCAAGCATGAACCGGTACTTACTGAAATAGTGTTGTGCATGACCTTCCAATAAACAATATTTTTGAAAATTTGTACTTTTTTTACTTTGAACAAGCATTAATTTACCACCTCCACAACTAGGGATGTCAATGGGGCGGGGCTGGGCGGATGTTGGCCTTCCCATCCCCATCTCCACATAATATTTTCATCCCCATCCCCGCGGCGGGTCCAATTTTCATCCCCATCCCCGCCCCACCGGGTACAACTCCAAAACCATCCCCGCCCCACCCCCCACTTGGATATCCATCCCCACCTAATCCCCACCAAAGACCCGCCTAATCCCCACCCAAGATCCACCTAATATCCGTATCTCATATACACAATCTTACATAATTAATACGAATTATAAAATAAAACATTCTATATACAATTTTGTGTTATAATATAAGTGTCGTACAAAGTGTTATAATTATTATTGTATTTCATGTAATTATTTTATAAATAGAATAAAAGTATGTAATTTTGCTTTAAAAGATATATAGATGTGGGTATGAGGTGGGGATGGGGTGGGTACGAAGCGGGGTGGGGCGGGGATGGGGCGGGTACAACTTAAAATTCACCCCCGCCCCATCACCCATGGCGGGTATTGTTTTTATCCCCATCCCCGCCCCACCACCTGCCAAACCGAGACCCATCCCCGCCCAATTGGGGCGGGGATGGGGCGGGTCTCCTACTTGACCCGCCCCACTGACATCCCTATCCACAACCACTTTCACTACCACCTCCACCTCCACAATCACCTCACAAAGACTTTATTATTTGATTTTTCATTTACCCTATATTTAAAATCGAACATCATATTTTTGATTTGATTTTTTGTTTCTTTTTTTTACTTGAATTGTTTTTGCCATCTACACCTCTACTTTCATTCATTTTTTTTTTACTTTAATGATAATTAGTTTACTTTTGCATATTTTATACTTTAACAGTATATTTGTTTACTTTAAAATCGAACACCATATTTCAGAAAGAATTAATTTCTAAACCTTTTCTTTTACCTTTAACATAGTGTTATTTACTTTAACACTGTTTTTACTTATATATCAGCACCATTTTTCAAACAGAATAATTCTACTACTTCAACTAAGAGATATAATATGTATTCTTCATACAAACATACTACTTAAACATTCAAACAAATGTTTTGGATTAATACTATACTACTAAAGTACTCTAATGTATATGATATATTCAAATCTATTTAAAGCATTTACAATTCTTCAAATTCTTTCTTCTGTTCCCATTCCTTAACATTTGCCAGCAGTTTTTGTTGCATCTGATTGTTATCATTGAGAAGTAGGTCAAGTACTGTTCTTATATGATGGTGTGTCAATCTTTGAAATTCCTGTAAAAAAAAAAGAAAAAAGATTAACCTTAGTTTAAATTAATTATACTCTAAGTAATCCAGATAAGTTATAGAATTTAAGTACATCAAAAATAAGTATGGTAACTTACCTGGCCTTTTGTATTGTTCCCAATCCTATCCCATTAACACCATCATATACCTTCATATGCAGCAGTAGATAGCTTGCTGAGAAATGTTCTTCTTTTTCTTTTTGGAATGGTAATTCAATATTCTCAGCTTGTAGGACAGTATATCATTTGCCTGTGGATGCTTTCTTTTTTTAAACAACTTTTGCACTTGTATGACCTGCAATGCAATGAATATTAATGTAATATGAGACATTGAAAAATGAATTTGAAGACACTCTTTTAAGCTATTGATGCTTTACCGTTTCTAAGATAAAACTCTGTATAGGCTCATATTCTTCATTGGTCTCATACAAAATGTTGTCCAGATGATCAATTGTTTCATCTTTGAAGTTTATGGCAATAAGAAAATAATGATCTTCCTTCTTCAGAGGAATAAATACCTGCACACAGGTTTTTTTGACACATATTTACTTTAAAGCTGTTTTATATTACTTTAAACATATATTGTTCTACTTTAATTATTTACTCTATGTGTTACACATTCAGCTGCATACTGTAAAGCTGTTTTTTTATTACTTTAAACATATATTAATCTACTTTAAATATTTATTCTGTCTGACACATTGAGCTGCATCCATATCCAATGATAGTGAAATCTTCCAATCCATCCATAGTTTTTGGAGACTTGTTACTCCCTTTTTCTCATGAGCATTCAAACACATAGTTAATGCATACTGTTACAAAAAAAAAAAAAAAAAAAAATATAATAAAAAAGCCCAAGATTATTTCATATATTTATTCAATGCATAATTTTATATTATAAAAGTAAATGTAAAAAACTTACCATGAAGTCAAATCCAAAGAAGAATTTGACCAAGTCATTTTCAGCCATGTCTCTTTGCATTTCATTGTTATTGAGGTGGTTTGCCCAAGCATTGATCAGATTACTCAAAAATTTCCATTCATTGAGCAAAGCGTTACAATCTTCCCTTACTATTTCAATTGAATCTATAAACCAGCCTACTACTTCGCTGTAATGTTGAATTATATTCAAAGTTAAACTTATGCCAATCAAATTTATATATAATGCAACAAGAATATATTTTTTCTTTTTTGTCATGATAAAACATACCTCTTGTTTGAAAGTTTTCATCATCATTGATTGCTAAGTGGTCAATCACTTGGTGACATTTCAAGCTCATGTTCTCCATTAATTCCTTGTGTTTCTTCAAGAAATCAAAAACACATATCATATCTTCCACCCCTTTCTCTTTCTCAAGTTTCCTAACTTTTCTGAACCTTGAAACTTTTTTCACAAGTTGTCTTCTTTTGGTGTTTATATCTGCCAAAGCAATAGCAGAACAGGTTTATGCACGATACACTTTTCTCCTATTTGCTAATTCAAGGTCAGAATCGAAAGTGTCTCCAGAAAGACAGAGCATATGGATCATTGCAAAAACACCACAATCAAGAGTATATCTGGGTGTCTTCCACTTGAAGTTAACTTTATCAAATTCATATTCTAGTATTTCATCAGCTTTTTCATGATTAATTCTCTTCAGAATGTTTTACATTTCCTCCGCCTATAACATTTGTAAAGCAATATATATAAGTAAAACAAATTTATAGTATAGATTACTTTAATAAACATCTGATTAACTTTATTCAGAATATCTTTTGTTGAACTTAATGATTTTGATAATGACATAACCTCACTTGCTTACATACTAATAAGAGCTTGATTGTTAAAGTGTGTGGTCTGATGCAATGACTAGGAAAATTAAGTGTCATGCAAAGATACAATGAGGAACAGGAAAGCCATAAACAGAGCCATCCATAAAGAAGAGTTCCTTTATAGGAACTGATGCTTCAGAAATGAAGACTTGAGAAGAGAAGGCTCCCCTTAGGGAACATAAGCATAAGAGAAGAAGCCTCACCAGAGAAGAGAAGTTCCTTCCAAGGAACAGAAGCCTCGGAGTAGAAGCTTCATCAGAGAATCATGAAGACTAAATATATTTTTATATTTTAGAATTTATGTAAGTTTAAGAAATTAGTCACACTCGAAAAAATCTGTGTGGAATTGGTCTTAGGATAAAATATTGTGCATGCTAGTTTCTAGGAAAACTGTCAAGTTTTGAATGATTATCTTTTTCTTAACCAAAAATGTAATACCCATATATTTTATGATTTAATAAAAGATAAAATTTGAGTTGTAGTTTTTATTTGATAAATTTGTCAAACTATAAAATCCTACTTTTTCGTTGAAATCTTTATATGATAAATTAGATTTTTATATGTATATATAAATATTTAACTTTATTAAAAAAAAAGGGCTGCCGTTTTATTTTGATTACTATGCGTAAGTTTGAAGGCAAACCCATCTTTATTCCACCATTACTCGTTCCAATTTATAATAAGGAAACAGTGAGATCATTGTCTCTTGATTCTTCTTATTTGATGTGCAACAAACCCTTATTATCACTCAACATCATTCATTCCAAGAAAGACACGTACCTTACACTAAAAAACCAAATTGATCATTAGCCTACCAATTAATATTTAGTCATCCTTCCAAGTTTTATAATGACAATTTGAAGTAGCCTTTTTGATATACATGTCAAACAATTTCGTCAGGGCGGTATCGTACATGCTTTAGAATTTAGATACTTCGTTTATGGTTGTTTATGATCGAAAAGGTAATCACACTATCAACCCTTAATTAGATCGTTTGTTTATAATTTGATTGTATTATTTATTTTATGTAATCACACGATCTTAATTAATTTTTTTGATTTGTTTGATTATAAATTGTTAGTATTAATTGTACTCTGTATTGTTATGTATAAATTTTATAATTTGTGAATTATATATGATCATGATTTATATGTATATGATTAGTGTGTGGTATTATATGATTTAATTGTCGCATTGATTGATTGTGTTATTTCTAGGCCAGGGTTTTTAATGTTGTTGTTATAGGGAGTATTGTTTTATCGAGGTTTTAGGGTTGTTAATGCAGAATATTATTTTTGGGTTGAGATATGATTATATTTGGGTTATTAGTATGTGTTTTAAGAGTTGAGATATTATGAATCGAATTGTCATGTTAATTGGGAACATGTTCCATTATTGAGATACTATTTATTGTTTATGAATAATTATTTGATCGATGTATGAGATCAAAAGGTTGAGGATTATTGTTTTTTTCTTGGTTTGAGGCTTGGCGTTGTAGACCTTAGTCCTTGGCTTGTTGGTAATGAGATAATGATCATGAGTTAAGAATGAGGTACAATCTTTATTATTTGTTTTTTTCTATGGTCCCCTATAGTGGGAATTGGCCCGTATGTGGTCTGGTTCAAGGTGTTTTCTGATTATTGGGAGTATTCAATTTTTATACTTGTTGGTTTTATTCGAATTACCCATGTCCAAGGCAAGGTATAGAACAACGAGCATGGCACATTTATGGGTTATATGAGTTGATTGAGTAAAGGTTCGAACTATTAATCGAGGTTGAGTTGTTAAAGGTTATTTTCATAGTACAATGTGTTATGTAGTTTCGAACTACATTATTTAATTGAGCTAGTAACATTGATTATCCTATTATACTCTGTGTTCTGATATGTGGTGATTACTCAGCTTTTTCCTAACGTGTGTGCGTTATTTTGTTCTGTTACTTGTGTTTGCGGCCATGTCTTTTTCCTATGGTGGCCCTGCGACGATCTGTTTTGGAATTTGTCCTTAATGGTGAGCAGTCAAGATTTTCTAAGCAGGTTGATCAAGTGGTCGTAGCTAAAGGAGCTCAAGTGTTTCGATTATTGTGATGTCATGAGTTTATAAAGTTGTATAAATAGCTCACCTAGTTAATTGGGTTGTAATTATTGGGATTTTTGTAAGCCTTAACACTTGAAAGGTTGTTGAGTGTGGCGGTAATACCTCTGATTTAGGTGTATGCTTCCGCAATTTTATTTAAAGGTTGTTTATTTTTCTTTTATTTATTGTTTATTGTTAATAGTAAATCGGGGTTGTTACAAAAAAGATTTTATTTTATTTCTGATTTTCGAAGATATATTTTGCAAATAAAATCTCCTATGTTTTCCAAAACTTGTGGTCTACTCTCCCATGTTCTTCTTCAAGACATGGTCTTGTACATTGAGGAGTTCATGCTTCCTTAATTTTAGGAACATGATCTTCTTAATGGGTTGGAGTAGTGGCGAAATAGAGTTGCTGCACAAAGAGATTTTTCCAAAACGTTTATTGCTCTATAAATAGTTCTTGATTTATGTTGGAAAAACTTACCCTTTCTCACATAAGTTTTCAAGCTTTAATTCGAGTTAAGAGTCCAATTCCACATAAGTTAAATAGAGTGTTCTTAATGTTCTTATACTAGAGTTTATTTTTCTTTCGAGTTGTAATTTGGGGAATGGGGAAGTTTGAGTAAACTTCTGTGTATGAGAAAGAGAGGTGAGAAAGAGAATAGAAAGAGAAGAGAAAGAGAAGAGAGAAGTGAGAAGTGAGAAGAGAGAAAGAGAAGAGAAGAGTGACAAGTTGGGTGACTTGTTCCTCGGGGTTTCAAGTTCGTTGAGGAACTTGAAGTTTGAGTCTTTAGTTTGTAATAGGACCATTTGCTCTATTCTAGTGAAGATTCTTTTCCCAAAATCCCAAGTGGTTGTGGTTTTTCTCCTTGTTAGGGCCAAGGAGATTTCCACGTAAAAATCTGTAACACCCCAATAATTCTCTCTTAAAAACCTGTGAATAACCTAAACAATTCCAAGAGAATTACTGGCATGCTTCCGCCACGTGTTCAAATGTTAAGGCTTTTTCAGAAAATAGCAGCGGAAAAACTAAAATAAATATATATAAGTTTAAAAACCAATAACCAAAACCAAATTAAATCTTACAACTTGGAACCCTTAAGACCCTTATTCAAAACTGAAACTAATAGAAATAGTATGAAAGCAAAGTTGAATTTAAATAACTTTAAATGTAAATAGTAAATAAAATAAGAAAGTAACCAACTCTCCACTCAAGATCCCACCATCTAGAAATAGATGATGCATGTGTAAGAACCTGTGACTAATCTGCTCCCCAATATTACAAGTGTAAAAATTGGATCGTCACAGGGTCATTGAAAGGCGAAGGCCATGACCAAAGAAAGACACACACAAAAGCACGCAATCAGCAAAGCTGAGTACATACAAGCTGCAAAATAAATTAAGGAAATACCTAACATGCTACTAATAATCAAGCATAAGCATCATTAAATACAGACTCAACACATGACTCAATTATCAAATTTATTAAGACCTCACTAGTTGATATTAACTAACTCATTTATTTATTTAATTGGATTTAGCAATAGACAAGGTTGTCCAACCCATGTCCCATTTGGAACATCAATAAAAGAAAAACCCCATGCCTCCTTTCGAAAACATCAATAAACATCCAATGACCACGGGCGCGACTCCGTGACCGTAGTTAGTATGAGATCTCACCTAACTCCTAGTTTAAAAAAAATAATATTTGATATAGGAGACTTGTAGATCAGACGGCCTCGATAAAAGTACACGACTAATACCCCATGTACCATAACCCCTGATTGTCATTACTCTAGATGTGCACCAATCCAGAGTTTTATTGCTCATCCATCTTGCACTTTACGTGATTTACAGGTTTAGACTTGGTGATGACTCATATACATTACAATATAACCATTCCAAACACAATTCAATCAAACAAGGTAAATTCCCAATTTAAATTCTTGAATTTATTAGTGACAAACAACATTTATTATTTATTCCTTTACTACCTTGGTGTATAAACACCTTGAGTGCATAAGGCACCCTAAAACCTTAACCTCGTCTTATAAGACTTGAATTCCTCCTTTACTCATCCTGTTTGCATAATCATGAATGAGTAATAATTTAATCTTTACACCAATCACATACCTTTGCCTCTAAGCGCACCTTGCATAATTAGAGCACAAATAATACTTGCATTATAAACTATTGCACATAATTTGAAATTCACAATGTTTAACCAAACAATTCAATTTAACCCAGCCAATCCTATACATGATACTAAGTTCTCGATCCGTCCATAAACATGCACCTACAAGCAAGGTTTCGTAACTTGTACGTACCTTGTGTAAACAATCCGGTTGGCCACTTTAAAACTAGAAGTCGCCTTCTACAAAGTCCTCTCCTAAACCAAACAATGAGAAATAAATCAATACTCGAGCAAATAAATTTACAGCAATACTAAACTACTTTAAAACCTCTTAAATCATCAAAATAAAGCCTTTAAATTGTCCCCAATAGTCAAAGTTAATAATATAACATCCCAACTATAAGTTTATATGTTAAAATTATGAAAATATAGTGTTTAATATCAAATTACAGCAACTTTAAAGTAAGTAAATAAATCTGAAAATTTGGTTTAAGTATATAAAATAACCCCATAAGCATAATTACTTGAAATAATCATTATATAGCAAGTTAGTGTGTTAAAAACCCCAAAAATATATCAATTCAATGCAATTAGAGGCTTCAAAATAAAAAGTATAAAATCTGAAATTATTTTTAAGGTTAGAATTAAAATTTCAAAGCTTTTTTAAACATAAAATACCCACAATAATTATTTTGTAGGCTTAGAAGCATAAAAACATGAAATTAACATAACTTTCTCATAAAAATCGAAACTTTAAAAATCTGAAAATTTATATATGATCAAAATAATTATACTTTAACAAAATTTAAACATAGTATAATTAGATAACTTGATTAGCACGTTTTCAAACCCTAAAACATAAAAAAAAAAAAATTAAAAAAAAATCAATGTTTAAATTCTAAATTATACAACATATATAATCTGAAATTTTATATAATAATTTGAACATGCTAAAACTCATAAATTTATAATCTTTTATAAATTAAACATACTATCAAAGCCTAATAAAAATAATTTAGAATTGAAATCAAATAAAAATTGAAGCTTTTCATCAAAATAACAAAATAAAAGAAGAGAAAACAAGAGGAAGAAAGAGAGAGAAGGGGGTGAACTGGTGGCTGGAGACGCCGGTGCAGCAAGGCGACTCAGCGGTGGTCCGAGTGGTGGTGCGGTGGTGCAGGCGGGTGGTGCAGTGGCTTCAAGGCTAGGCTTCTCTTTGTTTGTTTTTTTTTTCTTTCTTTTGCCGTGAGAATTGAGGGAGGTTTGCTCTTGTAAAAAAAATAAAAAAAAAATAAAAAGAATTGAGGGAGGAGAAGAATTTAAGGGTTTTTTTTTTTTTTTTTCAATTTCATGTGAAAGAGAGGAAGAGAGGTGAGGGATTTGTATTTTTATTTGGGCTTTAGTTTCCTAATTTATTAGGAGTAGGAATTGTGTGCTTTGGGCTTGAGTAGTGTTTCGGGGGTTTTTGTCCCTTGGGAGAGTTACAACACTGAAACTGGGTTCAACAACGGGCGCCTGTACCTGCAAAGCAAACGGACCACCGAACATTCGGCGGTCCGCCTCCGAAGATTAAGTTAGTAAACGTTCAGTAATAAATCGTGCGGAAGTAAAGTTATCTGCTTGGATTCCACGCTCAGGTAAAGTGTTGTCTGTTCTTTGAGAATGACAACTCTGTAGTAAGTGACGTATTGTCTCGTGGTGCGTGAATATTCTCTCTCTTTTTCTGTGTATATTTCTCTGTCTTGTCATAAATGCAGGAATGTCCCTATTTATAGGGTCCTTTTGGAAAGTGTGCCCTCCCTAGGATCTGGTGACCTAGGGATTAGGGCACGCCGTTTTTTAAGGGCCCCTTGGGATTTGGGCCTTGAAAGCTGCCATTCCCAGGGGGCAATATCTGCGTGACACGTGTCACTATCTGGAAGGTCCAAGTAGGTGCCCCTTCCAGTGACAGGTGTCATGCTCTGATTGGGCCACTTGGCAGGGTATAAAATACCAAAATCATTTGCCCGTCACAGGGGTCACGTGTATTGCACGTGGCACCTGTGACAGGTGTCTTCATCTGACTGGCTGAATTTTCAAATTGTATTTTGGGGGGAAAATTGGGGTTTCCCCTTTCTATAAATAGGAAGGTTTGACTTCATTTTTGTTTTCACACCTTTGCAAATCTTGGAGAATCTCTGGACTTTTGACTCTCAAAGACTCTTAAAGACCTTGAATTTTGTCAAGCATCCGACACTCGGCCTTTCTTACCGACTGCTTCGGCCAACCAGGCGTCTCAAATACCTTCTACTAAGGTAACCGCATGCTCTTTTCTTTTATTTTTTCTTGTGTTTTTTGTTTATTCAAATGGTTTCCCAAACGTACACGGCACGACCTAGGTTACCGATCAGCCGGTCACCGGGGACGGCTAAATCTAGAACTAGGAGTGCCGAATGCTCGTTCGAGAACTTTCCTTTAAGTGCATCTCCAAATCCGACAGTGTCTGTGCATCTGCAGGACACGATGGCTCGAATAAAGAAGACAGCAAGGAGATATAGGCCAGATGATTCCTTTTACCATTCGGACAGTGAGACTCCAACTTCAGGCGGCTCCATTAGGGTGCCAGTTAGCAAAGTTTCTGAGCACCCCCCAAACCCCTCTTCTGACCTTCCCCCAACTCCAACTTATTACTCTCCCTCTTCCTCAAGCGGCACCCCCAGTGATTCTATACTGCAGAAGCCGACAGTCAGTACCAGGCCGAGCCTTCAGAACATGCGCCTGAGGAGAGTCTAGGGAGGACCCTGCTGGCCCTAGCCGGCAGTCCCTTAGCTCTGGGGAAGATTCTGATGACGATTCGGCCTCGTCATCCTCTAATAGCGCCTCTGTTGAGTCAGAGGAGGTCCGAGCAAAAATAGATACTGCAAGGGAGTCCTTGTCAGTAGAAAAGGGGGAGGGCTGGGCAGAGCCGAGTGCTTCCAGGCGCTTGGAGCGCGCCCCCTATTTTCACCATGTCCCGCAGTGCAAGCGGGCCTCCATGACATCCGGCCTTGCCAATTACAGGCGCAAGGTCGTAATGGGTCATGACTTCTCCTTATCCGTCCCCAACAAGGAGGATACAATAACCTGGCCCTCCCTGGCCAGTTATAAGGACAAAGCCTTCGGCTGCTACGAGGCGGTCCTTCAGGCTGGCTTACGCTTCCCTCTCCATCCGGCCGTGGAGAGGATACTGGATGGATACCAACTGGGTATCTGGCAACTTGTCCCGAATTCATGGATAAATATCATCGGGTACGTTGCCGCATGTGAAATGCTGGAGGTAGATCCCAGCTTTGAGGCATTCGCCCACATGCACTATCTCAGCCGAGCGCCTGCCAAGGGCGGCGAAGGTTGGTACACCTTGACCACCTGCAAGGGGTACATGATGGAAGTCGGCGAAGAGAACAAATGGAAGGACTGGAGAACTAAGTTCTACATTGTCCATTCCCCTGAAAGCCGACTTAACCAAAAATACAACCGGTGGAACAAGGATCTGCCCCTCCTGGCTGGCAAGAGTGCCTTGTCCCTTCTCCCTAGGTGGGCCCAGGAGGAGATTTTTACCGGGGTCTGTTTGCAGTGTCCGTTCGGACGAACGAGCATGGGGATAAAATAGTCGTCCCCCCGAGCTACATCCCCCTTTACAAGTGGCTAGAAGATGGGGTGTTCTTGGCCGCTTGTGGTCTAAGTTCTGAGATGCCGAGAGGTAGTCGACCGTCTGTCTTTAAGTAAACTTAAGATTGTTTTCACTGTATGCTTATAAAGCCTAACTCTTTCTTTTTGGTGCAGACAAAGCAATGGAAAAGCTCTTGGCAACGAAGAAGCTGGCTGCTGTTTCTACAGCTAAGTACCGCACCAACGTCCTCAACAGGGCGAATGACGAGCAGAAAGCAGCCGAAAATCCCAAGGTAGTTGTTTATGATACTTGGGATATTTTTCAACAAAGGTTCATTTTTGTCCACCTACTTTTCTGACGCCTTTCTTTTCGTCCAAACAGAGTGGTTCCTTCAGGCCTTCTCCCTCCAAACAATCCCAACCCAAAATTCAAAAAACTGGGGCGGGTGATGTGAGTGCATCCGACAAACACCGGAAACACATTGCTCAAAAGTCCAAGAGAGGGGACGGCTCTACTCTCAAAGCTGGCAAGGAGGTCAGCAAACCGGATGCCATTCAGGCATCAAAGGGTGGCTTTAAGTAACCCAGCACTGCTGTCAGCTCAGCAGGAGAGAAGAGACGTCAGGGAAAGGAGAAGGAGGAGGAGACCCAGCTGGACGGTATGAGCCGCATCTCTATTGAACTTCAATTCTTATTGTTGCTTCATGGAACTTGACTAACTTATAATTTTGCAGCCCCCCCTCGAAGGCCGACCGTCGTCCAGATGGCCAAGGAGATGCTACGGTCGCTTGATCCTGAGGACAAGGCGTCCATAAGAGGAGTCGGAACCCTTAACTTGGATGCCATCTTGGGGAACCTCTGCGAGGTAAAAGAGTTAGCTAAATTTTCCACAACATTTAACACATATCCGACTGGTTTTGACCATTCGGTCTTTTCTTATTTCCAGGCCATGCTGCGCGTCCAAGGGCTCAAACGACCAATCCAGGAAAAATCAAAAGAGGTAACAGCCGCTAACGCTCGAGCCGATTCCGCCTTAGACCGAGCTCAATTTGAAATTGCTCAGAATGAGCTTCTGACCCTTGATATGATGTATTCCCAGGCGGACGCCAACTTGCAGGTGAAGAAGGACCTGCACTTGGCCCGCTCCAAAGTTAATGAACTTAAGGCCGAAGTTAAAGGTCTTAAGGAAAAACTTGAGCCTCTTCAAGAGGCCAAGAATGAGGCCGAGAGGGCCAAGGAGCGGGTGAGCCGCCTGGAGGGGCGCCTGGCGAACCAGGAGCAGCAGCTGAAGGCCAAGTTCGAGTCCCGGGCTAAGGAGGAGAAACAGGCCCTTTTCCAACAAATGATGGAAGACTACGAATCCATCATGCGGGCGACATGGGAGGCGGTACAGCCGGATGCTGATTTTGGCATCTGAAAATCCAAGTTTGATCAGGCAAACGAGGAGTACAATGCTGAACTCCTTCGCCGGGCTGAAGAGGAGGATGCGGATGGTGAAGAGGCCGACTCCTCTTCAGGCTCCTCCGGGGATGAAGACGGGGAAGAGGATGTTGATGATAATGAAGAGCAGCCGGCAACTGATGATGCGGCTGCCAATGCTGGCAATCCCCCTGCCCCTTAAAGCTTTCTAGTAGTTATGTCTGCGGCCGAATGACCATTAATTTCATCTTCCGGCCTGCGTGCCGAGTATGCATGTATCTTTACCGACCGAGGGGTCGGGTGATTTGACAATTCCTCGAGCTTTGCCAGCTATTAATCTTACCCAATCGTCTGATGGCGACTGGGCCTTTTTAATTTGAAATCATTCGGCCATTGGCTGAAGTTATTCATATTGCTGTTCTTTAAAATTTTTTCATTGCATGTTTTTTGGCTAAGTATTATAACCTGTATAGCATGCGAATGTTCTTGCCCCTGGACGGTTGTTGAGTGGTTTCAGTTGAGTGGATTGATTGACTTAGAAATTATTGATACTTAGAAGAGTATACATGGTTTCTAAGTCAATCAATCACTATGGTGATTGCCCCAAACCACGCAACAGACGGCCATCAGGAGCGAATGAGTGATTATTTTCATTCAGCCATTGGCTTAAGCGGAATACAATATTTTTGACTTAGCAAATTTTGCTAAAACGAAATCCCTCGCCTGTTTTGTTCCAAGAACTTAAAGCAGGCGCATTCGACCTTAGGCCTTAATGAGATAAGGTGCTAAGTTTTAGCTTAGTCTTGATTTTTCTTTAGAATAATCCGCCTGTCTTGCCCCAAGAGCAAAGAACAGGCGCATTCGATCCATAAGTCTCGTAAGTAATAGTCCGCCTATTCTGCGTTCAGACAGAAACATGCGTATCCGGCCAAAGGCCTCATTAGGTAACTTGTAGATCAGTAGAAGTTTTCCGCCTGTCTTGCCTTAGAGCAAAAACAGGCGCATCCGGCCTAATGCCTCAATAGTTACTACTTGTGAAATAGTGACCCTTTTCCGATTGTGCTAGAACAGTTAGAAAACTCTTGGCCTCTTGAATTTCACTTTTGATTAGACTAAACGACTGCGAATGCTGCCTTAGCATTCGGTAGGGCCGCTTGATGTATTTGTAGAGCAATGTTCCACCCAAATGGGAGATGCTTCTCCTCGACGAATTCGCCCGAATGGGCGTCGTCGGTTATCTGACTCATGTTGGAGTAGACGGTCATACTCATATTGGAGTAGACTGTGGCCATTCGACCTCTATGCGTTTTTCTTAATATCTGGCCATTGGCCTCAAAATGATTTAAGAGATTATTGGTTAAGTGTCTAACATAATGCAGTAAGAATTTCGTAGGAACGACTGCTCTAGAGTAGTCGGTTCCTTCATAAAGTTTGGGGCGTCTGTTATTGGGACATAATTTACCCAAATACATTATAAAAAAGACAAAGTTGGAAAATGAAGGCATATTCTCATTAGCAAAGTTTGAAATGACAAAATTTGAGGTATTTATATTTGTACTTAGAAATGGTACTTTTTTAAGTTGTCCACATTCCAAGTTCTAGGCAGCTGCCTGCCGTCTGGTTCTTCTAGGCGGTAGGTGCCGTCTCTTACTTCCTCATAAATTCGGTAGGGACCTTCCCAATTTGGGGTCAACTTTCCCTGCTCATTTGCCCTACCGATTGCCTCCATTTTCCGTAGCACAAAGTCCCCCACTTTGAGAGGACGCTTGTGTACTCATTTGTTGTAAGCCCGTGTCATTCTCAGACGGTAAATCTCATGGCGCAAGGTGGCATTGCCCCTGCGCTCTGGAAGTGAGTCCAATGCTAGCCGCATGGCCTCCCAGTTAGCTTCTTCTTCATATAACATGACTCGAAGAGTCGGCTCATAGTGTTCAATGGGCAGGACAACTTCTGCGCCATACACCATGAGGAACGGGGTTTCTCCAGTCGCCCCTTTAGCAGTCATTCTGATGGACCAGAGGACGTGTGGTAGTTCATCCACCCAAAGGCCACGAGCCCGTTCAATTTTCTTTTTAATCCCGTCTGCAATTAGCTTATTGAAGGCTTCAACCTGGCCGTTTGCTTGTGGCCGGCCGACTGATGCAAAGAGGCTTTAGACCCATTGCTCTCCCAGCCTCAACTTCTCAAATTGAGGACCATTGTCAAAGACCATAGACATGGGCACTCCGAAACGAGTGATAATATTCCTCCAGATGAAGGAAATGACATCTTTTGTCTTGATGTTTTTGACCGCCTCCGCCTCTACCCACTTGGTAAAGTAATCCACAGCTACCAATATGTAGCGCTTGCCGCCTAGGGCCGCGGTGTAAGGCCCAAGTATGTCCATGCCCCATTTGGCAAAGGGAATTGGGCTGTGGACAGCCGTCAGGTCTGTGGCCAGACGATGGATGAGCTTGCCAAAACTTTGACACTTGTCACATTTTTTGACTATTTCCATAGCGTCCGACTCCAGAGTTGTCCAGAAATAGAGCCGCCTGGCCTTGGCAGCTAAAGACCTGCCGCCTATATGGGAGACGCAAACACCCGCATGCAAATCTTCGAGGACCTCTCTACCCTTTTTCGGGGTAACACACTTCAATAGGGGTTTCAAGAATCCAGCCTTGAAGAGTTCTCCTTATCTCAGCTCAAAGTTTGCCACTTTCTTTTTTAGAGCAGCCGCCTCCTAGGGTGAATTAGGTAGCGTGCCGTCTGCAAGATAAGCCCGGATGCTGTCCATCAAGGTAGAGCTTCGGTCAAGAATTCCAATGGGGTCTTCATTAGATATACTTCTCTTTTCCATGACCTCCCAGAAGACCGACCGAGGCGTTTCACATGAGGCGGATGATGCTAGTTTTGACAGAGCATCCGCCTGATTATTTGAAGACCTGGGCACTTGAGTTAGATGGAATTCTTCAAGTTTCCCAACTTCACTCTTGACCGCCTGCAAATATTTTATCATGGCCGGATGAGTAGCCTCGTACGTTCCATTAACCTGGAGTACGACCAGTTGAGAATCAGAACAGGCGGCTATCTTCTTTGCCCCTGCCGCCTTGCAGTACCGAATGCCGGCCAGCAGGGCCTCATACTCGGCCTCATTGTTAGAGACCTGGAACTTGAACCGTAGTGCGTATTCGTACTTATCTCCCTCAGGAGATTGACAGATAATCCCTACACCACAGCCGTTCACAGTGGAGCTCCCATCCACATAAACTTTCCAAACCTGGTCTGTATTGTCTGGTACAGCCGGCCTTGTCATTTTGACAATAAAGTCGGCGAATGCTTTCCCCTTTATTGCCTTCCTTGGTTCGAAAGTGATTTATAATCGTTGCATTTCAATAGCCCATTTAAGCATTCGTCCAGAAGACTCCAAGGTTGTGAGTGGCCGTTTGATCGGTTGGTCAGTATAGACTTCTACCGCATGCGCCAAGAAGTAGGGTTTTAGCTTCTTGATGGCCATGTATAGGGCAAGGCCAAATTTCTCAACTATGGGGTACCAAAGCTCTGCGTTCCTCAGAACATGGCTAATGAAATATACCGGGAGCTGAGTGACGTCTCTTTCAGCTAAGAGAACGGCACTGAGGGCATGGTCAGAGACGGCTAAGTACATGAAGAGCTTCTCTTTGGGAAAGGGGCTGACAAGCCTTGGCAAAGAGTGCAAATGTGTTTTCAGTTTTTGAAAGGCCGCCTCTGCATCATCCCCCCATTCAAAGTTGGTCTTATTTTTGATTGCCTAGAAGAAGTAGAGACACTTGTCGCCAGAAACCTGTTAGCTTTTGCACTTCCTTCACAATACGGGGTGACTGCATGTCGATTACCGCCTGTATTTTCTTAGGGTTGGCCTCTATTCCCCTTTGGTCAATAAAAAATCCGAGAAACTTCCCAAACTCAACACCAAAGACACACTTTTTTGGGTTTAGCATGACCTTGTGCCGCCTGAGTGTGGCGAATGTTTCTCGGAGATCAGCAAGATGATCCGCCTTTTTTTTGGATTTGACTATCATGTCATCAATGTACGCTTCTACATTCCTTCCGTTTTGATTAATGAAGACCGTATTAATCATTCGTTGGAAAGTAGCAGGCGCATTCTTCAAACCAAACGGCATCACCGTATAACAGAACAACCCCTGATCAGTGACGGATGCCGTCTTTTCTTGATCTTTTTTCCACAGGGGGATCTGATGGAAACCTGAATAGGCGTCCATAAAGCTCATCAAGGCATGTCTGGCTGTTGAGTCGACCAGACTGTCGATCTTGGGAAATGGATAACTATCCTTTGGACATGCCTTGTCGAGGTCTATGTAGTCAACACACATCCGCCAAGTTCCATTCGGCTTTTTTACTAACACAACGTTAGCTACCCATTCAGGGAAATTGCACGGCCGAATGAACTTGGCATCAAGCAGCTTTTTTACTTCGGTAGCTGCCGCCTGACTTCTCTCCTCGCCATGGTTTCTTTTCTTTTGCCAGATGGGCTTCTTTTTAGGATCCACGGCGAGTTTGTGGACAGCAAGATCCGGGCTGATGCCTGGAATCTCCTCCACTTCAAAGGCAAAGATGTCTTTGAATTCTCTCAGCAGCTGATGAAGGCTTTCACCCAGCTCTGCAAGTGCAACCGTCCCCACCTTAACCGTCCGCTCTGGGCGGCTGTCGTCCAGAGGGATATCAATGTGCTCACCAGCAGGCTGGGGACGGAGATCATCCGACCGTTCCCCGGTTAGTGATTGCTATTGTTTTTCTTTTTTGACCACCAACAGCTGATCAGTCTTTCTTTTCTTTTCCACTGGTGGGGCCGACTGTTTTTCCTCGACATCTTCGAGGTCGATCGTTTGCTTGCCCCGACCGGCCGCGGGCTTGACGTCCGAGAGGTAACACTCTCGAGCCGTCTTTTGGTCCCCATTAAAGGGACCGACTGTTCCATCATCCTTCTCATACTTGAGGAGCATGAGTGCAGGGATGATGACGACCTTACACTCGTTAAGGGTGGGATGACCAAAGATGAGGTTGTAAGCTGTGAGCTCTTCAACCACGAGGAAACGAATGGTCATGTGTCGACCGTCTCCCCTGCTTCCAAGGCGGACAGGTAAGTCAATGCGTCCGACTGGGTGCAAAAGTCCTCCCCCAAACCCAACAAGGGTGTGGGAGACCTTCATCATGCTATCCGGTTTGTACTTGAGATTGGATAAGCATTTGAGGCTGATGAGGTCAGAGGAGCTTCCTGTGTCAATAAGGATTCGGCCAACTAGCTGGTTGGCGACCTTGCATTCAATGACAATAGTATCATCATGCGGCCGACGGACATTGCCTCTGTCCTGCTCGGTGATGACAACTTTAGGGAAGGCGGATGTGCCTGCCGTATCCCCTTCCTCAACAAAGTTGACCATCTTTCTTAGATGGTCCTTGGTGCCCCGAATGGTCGGGCCACCACCGGCAAAGCCGCTTGCTATGGTGTATATCGGCCAGACGGTCGAGCTCCCGCTTTAGACTAAACCAGTCGTTCGTGTCATGGCCAACATCCTCATGGAAATAGCAATGCTTATTCTTGTTCCGATTTTCAGCGGATCCTTTCATAGGAGTCGGCTTCTCAAGAGTCAGCCGATCCTTAATTTCTAAGAGGATGGAGCAGCAGTCCTTGTGGAACTCGTACCTTGGGACATACGGTTTCCACTCTTTTTTCTTCTTCTGGGCCGGTTGATCAGAGTTATCAATGGCCCAGACATGCTTTTTCTTTTTGCTCTCTTCTGGCTTAGGAGCCGGCTGAGCAGGCCGACTCTCTTTCTGCCGGTCAGATTTCTTATGGTCCGACTGCTTATTGGAGGAGCAGAGTTCGGTCGCCTGTATATAGGCTTCCGCCTCTCGCAGGGCTCCTTGCAGAGTAAAGATCTACTTGCGGACGAGTTCATACTTAAAAGTAGACCCATCCTTCAGACCCTTAAAGAAGTCTGTGAAAGCGACCTTAGTAGACAGCCCATGAATCTGGATTCGGACCAGATTGAAGCGCCTGACATAGGAACGCAAACCTTCTCTATCTCCCTGCTGAACATTGCCCAAATCAAGACTTGTCTTTTTGGCAGGGATATTCATAGAGAAGTTTGAAGCAAACAAGAATGCAAGATTCTTGAAGCTATTTATGCAACCAGCCGACAGATTGCCAAACCACTGCTGGGCTATGCCCTTCAGGGTGGCTGGAAAGCAACGACACCATGCGGCATCATCCAACCCCTGTAGATACATGAGGTGGGTGTATGCTAGCAGGTGGTCTTCTGGGTTGGAGGTCCCGTCATAGGCTCCAACTAGAACATTTTTAACTTTAGCCGGTTGTACAGCTTCAGTTATTTCCTTGGAGAAAGAAGAGGGTTGATCCCCAAGGTGTTGCAGCCTAAGCTGCCAGTCTATCGGCTGATAGCCGTATGCCGCCTGTCCTCCAAAGAGGGCAGGCTGCATGTAAGATAAGATCGGCGCCTGGTACAATGGTTGTGCCATGTACTGGGCCGACTGAATCATATGAGGACCAGATTGAACCCGTGGGCTGCTAGCTGGAGTCTCATGTACAGACCAGGAACACCTCACAGAGGTATTCACAAAGTTATCATGATAAATCGACGTTGAAGCTGACTCTGATAGCTGGGTCTTCTTCTGCTCAATGTATTGCCGAGCATCAGAGAATGTTCTCTTGCTACCATCCAGCTGAATGTGCCGGATGGCTTTTCTTGTGCTCGCTTCCGGGAAACGGAGCCGAGTAAGGTCAAATTGAGGCCGGGCCTTCTCCGTAGGGGCAGGATGAGGAGTCGGCTGACGGTCCCTGACCGACTTCTGTTTGCCAGCTTGGGCTGGCTTCTTGGCGGACTGCTCCTTTCTAGGAGTAGGCGACTTCTTTGAAGCGAGTTGTTTGATTTCACCCCTGAGGCTGCTCAGGAGTCTCATTAGTTCATCTCGAGTGACGAGAGTTGATCCTGCCGCCTGGGAAGGATCAACCGGCCGCACCGAGGGCTTCTTTGGCTAACCATCAGTTTTGCTTGGCCCTGCCTGGTCATGATGACGCTCCCGCCTCTCCTTACTGCGGATGCGTTTAGAGATGAGGGTTCCATTTGGATCCACATAGGTTTTGACGTCAGCGTCGTCACCTGAGTCATGGTCCGTTTGGACCAGTATATCATCTGGAGGCCGAATGGCCTCTAGATTTGGTACAGGTTCTTCTGAAGCCATTTCAGAGGTACTCTCTCCACAGACGGCGCCAAATGTTTCGGGAGTTTTTGTCCCTTGGGAGAGTTACAACACTGAAACTGGGTTCAACAACGGGCGCATGTACCTGCAAAGCAAACGGACCACCGAACATTCGGCGGTCCGCCTCCGAAGATTAAGTTAGTAAACGTTCAGTAATAAATCGTGCGGAAGTGAAGTTATCTGCTTAGATTCCAAGCTCAGGTAAAGTGTTGTCTGTTCTTTGAGAATGAAAACTCTTTAGTAAGTGATGTATTGTCTCGTGGTGCGTGAATATTCTCTCTCTTTTTCTGTGTATATTTCTCTGTCTTGTCATAAATGCAGGAATGTCCCTATTTATAGGGTCCTTTTGGAAAGTGTGCCCTCCCTAGGATCTGGTGACCTAGGGATTAGGGCACGCCGTTTTTTAAGGGCCCCTTGGGATTAGGGCCTTGAAAGCTGCCATTCCCAGGGGGCAATATCTGCGTGACACGTGTCACTATCTGGAAGGTCCAAGTAGGTGCCCCTTCCAATGATAGGTGTCATGCTCTGATTGGGCCACTTGGAAGGGTATAAAATACCCAAATCAAGTAGAATTTAAGCATTAAACTACTATCTTGAAACGACTTATGATTTAAATTAAAACTTAATAGTTAATCTTATTACTTTTACATCAAAATAATTCATACTATAAAATTAAAATTAAAAATAGGAAAATTTGCTAAAAATAACACCACTTTTCACCGGTCTTCCCTAAATAACACCACCTTTTGATTATTCCACAATAACACCACCTTTGACACACATCTGCCAAAAATGAAACAAAAAAACCGGTCACCTATTTTACAGGTTACCCTGGGACACGTGTCCTAGTAGGATCGGTCATTTTATTTATTTTTATTTTTGACTATGAAAAAACTTTAAAAAAAAAAAAAAAAAATTAACCCCCTTTCCCACGACTATCACCGGCATCCACCACCATTCGCCGGCATCCACCACCACCTCCAAGACCATCCACCTAAAACAACCCTATCTCCGGCCCCCGTCCTAGTTTCCGACCCCCTTTCCAGCACCCCCTCCCCTTCCCTACCCCTTTTCGGCACCCACCTCCCCTTCTCGACCCCTTTGCACCACCTTCTCCCCTTCCCTACCCCTTTCCTGACGACCCTTTCCCCTCTTCCATTTTCCGACTTTGGCCCCCTCCCTACTTCCCTTTTCAATTTCGGATTCCTCTCCCTAATTTCCGTAGGCTAGGGTTTCGGTGGTGGGTTGTTTAAGGGTGGGGGAATGGGTGGAGCCGTGGAGGGGTGTCGTTCAGGGGAGGGGGAAGGCTAGGGAGGTCGATCGACGACGAGGGCGGGGGGAGGGGCGCCAACAAGGGTGGGGGAGGGGCGTCGGCGAGCGTGGGGGGAGGGGCGCCGACGAGGGTGAGGGTTGGGCAGGGAGGCTAGGTGGTGGTTTTTTTTTTTTTTTTTTAATTTTTAACTTTATTTTAATTACTTAGGTTTTTTTTAAAATAAAAATAATTGACCAATGAAATTGTGACACGTGTCATAGGAAACCAATACAACAGGTTACCAACCGGTTTTGTTTCATTTTTAGAAAATACATATGAAAGGTGGTGTTATTCTGGAATAATCAAAAGGTGGTGCTATTATGGGAAGACCGCCCAAAGGTGGTGTTATTTTTGACAAAATCTCTCTTGCATCTTTTAGTTCCTTTAGTTAATCTTTTTGTTCCTTTATCTTACTTAGCTTTAATTCCACAAAAAGTTTGGCTAAACTCTCATACTACAATTCAACCCCCCCTTCTTAAAGTATTCTTTAAAAAAACAATTGGTATTGAGTTGGGTCTGGGGGTCCCTTCAAAATGTAAGTGTTCGGAGGTACCAGGGAAGTACTCCAGCCTCGAGAGGGCTTGCTCGGGCAATATGCGGAAACCGACTCGACCATCTATTTTGATAGGCTCAAGTCTTAATCACCTAATAAAAAATAATACCTAAATCCACTAACTAATGTAGATTAGGAAGAAAGGTCGAACCATAGGGAAACGAGTTAATTTATTTCTAATTAATTAAAAGCAATCTAAATTATCAAGTAACCAAATTATTATTAGAAGGGTAACTAACTACTAAAAGTAAGAGTAGGAAGGAATAAAAGTAAGAGGGAATTCAATGAAATAAAAGCCTAGGGCATAGGTTCACCAATAAACAATATTCCAGGGTAAAACATAATAATCAATCATCAATGCATCAATTAATAATATCATAAAGGGCTTTCGCTACGTATTACCTCACAAAGTTAATTTACCGGTATTAAATCTTATATCTCGAATCTCGACTTAGCCATTTATAAATTAATCCGCCTATTGAAACTAAGCCTAAACATCAATTCCCATCTCTCGAATCTCGAATCAATATTGCGAGACTCATACAATTAAACCAGGCCTAATCTAATTGCGTAGCATTCAATCAATCAATAGGAAAATAATTAAGCATTCACAATCAACAATCATAAATTACCCCTTCATATTATTTATTGAATCCTTAAAAACCCTAGAAATAAAACTACTCACTCATAATTAAATCTAAACTAAATAAAGCAATTATATAAGCCATAAGAGAATAAAGAAATAAAATTGCTGAAATTAATAGAGAAGAAATCGTTACCAATATCAATAGAATTACAAAGTTGAGTCAAGAACAAGAGTTGAGAGAATTCTAGAGAGAGAAAAATATCTAAGTAGAGAGAAAAAGTCTAAGAAAGAAGGTAAACAAAAATCAAGTACTAAAATCGTACTTAAACAACTCTAAAACAATCCTAATTAGAAACTAAGAATTCGGCAAATCAGGCCTCACAGAAACACGCGCCCGATCGGGCGAAGGGCCCCCCGATCGGGCCCGCCTTTTTCTTTGTATCTCTTCTGGGCAGCTGCGCCTAATCGAGATAACGCTCACTCGATCGGGCGCGCCTTGCTCAATGCACCTGACTGCGCGCCCGCTCGATCGGGCGTAAGCTTGCCCGATCGGGCCCGGTTACTTCTTCGAGGCTTGGACTTCGATTGGGCTTGATTCTTCGGCCCAATCCGGATTTCCTCTTCGGGTCTTGAATACTTGGTCCAAATGCCCTGGTATCATATATATCGAGCCCTTAATCACCGGATCTAACCGATCCTGGGCTTCAAAGATGGTCGTGTTCTCCTAATGTCCGTAGTTGTTCCATGAAAACCTAGAAAACACTCCAAAAGTGCAATTTCCTACAAAACTCAAGAAAAACTACAAAAACACTAGAAAACACCAATAAGTAACAAAAGTGGCTCTAAAGAGCCTAAAACACTACTAATTATGACCAAGGGACGGGGGTAAAATACTATATAAACTAGAACATCAAACTCCCCCAAACTAAACATTTGCTTGTCCCTAAGCAAAGAGCTCATCAGTGAACATATAAAACACGCTTCATCCCAATTGAATAAAATGAAGCACAAACAATTCAAGGGAAATCTAATGAACATACTTCAATGTCAATCAATCTCATACATCTAATCGCTCTTCCTCCTCAACAATTGTCAAGTAGAGCAAACCACATGAGCATATAAAATTCAATACTAGTGCTCACACACTCAACTCTCATTTATGTGGCGAGTAAAAGATGTACTCGATCGCTCTCCAACCAACCCCTTTAATGTGAACAATGCTCTCCCAACTCACACTCTCGTGTGTTTAAAAAGATGTACACTCAACCTACTAGTCTACTCGAAATATGTCAAATCAAAACTTGCATTGATAAACAACACTTTCACATTCATACAACTCTTCGCACAAAGGTCGAAAGGTCTTTAAAGCTTGTAATGTAAGGCTAGGGTAAAGGGTAGGATAAATTTAGGAAAATGTGAGAGAAAATTCATGCTTAAGGGAGCCATATCTTAACAAAACCCAAGGTCAAGAACAAGTAATGACCAAATCATCTCCAATCACAACTTAACTCCACAAAAGTTCACCAAATAATCCTATACATAACAACCATCCCAAAACTTACACATTCACTCCCAAAAATATGATAATAAAGAATTAGAGTGAATTAAAACAAACTTTAAACTCATTCTTTTTCTTTCTTTTCAAACTTGAACTTCTTTTTTTTTTCTTGAATTTTTCTCTTTTTTTTTTCTTGAGCAACCTTTACATAGAACATTTGAACATTTGAAACAATTTTTTTCTTTTTATCTCACATTGGAAATTTCAACTTTGAAACACAAACTAGCAATATTTTTCCAATCACAATATCAAAAGAACAACCACTCTTCTTTTATTCCCACATTGTGCAAGTAAAGTGCACATCACAAATCCCTCACCTCACTAACTAATAGCTCCCCCAAGCCAAGCTTGGGACTAGTAACCAATGAGGCTTATATAGGCTTGTAATGTGGCTAAATAATCAATAAAAAGGGCACAAGCAACAACATGGTTAGTAAGAAGTGAACAAATGTATCTAGTATCGTCTGAAGGCTACCTAAAAGAACAAATGCCTTCGTCTCCTCAATGTGCATAATATTGAGACATACAAACATTACTATAGTTGCAAACCAATACTCAAATTCCTTGACATCCCAGGAACTATCACAGAATTCGTAATCAAATCAACTAGTCAAGCACTATATTCACAAACGGTTAGCAAAATTGACGCATGTTTAGGCATCAAAACAATTAAACTTCAAATTATGATGAACAAATTCACAATGCTCATTATCATATACCAAGAATCAAAACAATATTTTTTCAAGTATGGGATACAGCGAAGCATGATTTACAATTCATTGGAACGTATTTTAGGATTTTTTTTATTATTTTTCAATTTTTTTTTGTATTTTTCTTATAGGAAAACAATAAAAACTACACTAGAAAGCAATTAAATCTATACTAGAAAGCGATAAATAGAGAAAAGAGAGAAAGAGTTACCTTATGTACAAGAACATCTCCCCCCGAGCCAAATCAAGAAATGCCCTCATTGACTTGGGGTGAAGCTAGGAGTAGCTACTCCTCATCATCATCCTCGTCCATCCTCTAATAGCCACCTCCGTAGCTCGAGCTGGCGCCACCATGGCTCGTACCTATGCCACCATATCCCGAACCACCTGCAAAGTAGTTAGGGTCTACATTCCCCCTCATCCCACCAAAAGGAGCATCAACCCCATAACACCGAAGAGTAGTCCACGTAAGTACCATAGGCTTCGGGGGTCTAATACCCTCCTTGGGGGTATTGGAACCAGTTGAGAACAAGAGCCTCGGGGGGAATAGCCCATCAGCGTGCATAATCATCATACATGGGGTATAAACCCCTCCTGAGGTTCCTCTCCACCTGCCCAACCATCCTATCTAGAGAACCGACTCTAGAGTTTAGGTTTTGCACCATACCCTCTACTCTCCCCTGCCCCCTCTCAATCTTGTCAAGTTAGCTCCTAAAAGCCGAAAAGTCATATGGGGCATGGGGGTCTATGTTGTAATCAACGGAGGAGATAAGGATGTCATATGTTTAGAGTTGGGGTGGTGGCTGGAATTGGGGTGATGGGTGGGGTGATGGTGAAAGGTGAGGCACTTGAGCCTCTCCTTGACCGTGTAACTCAAAAGTGTATGAAGGCTTTCCCTTCTCAAATTTGGTCAAGGTGGGGTTGGGTAGCTTAAAATCTTGATCTCTCCTACCCGACTCTCGGTGGACCATCCACCATGTCTCACCTCGCATGGGTTGAACCCAGTTAAGGCCTCCTAGGTAAGCTAGGTCCATAAGGGTAGAACCCTCCACTTTCCTATGGTTGATCGGGGTCCAACCTAGATGTTTTACCGCTATATGGGTAACTAACCCCCCAAAATAGATAGGCGCCCTAGACCTACCCCCCTCGGCCGCATTGGCCGCCCTTTGGAAGTGTTGGGATATCCTATGCGGTATGTTTAGTTTTTCAGCACTAGGGATCATGTAGGAGGCCAACAACTCAAGCGCATCTCTCCTAACATTTGCCGCCTCGTGCCTCCCAAAGATTGTGAGGCCGACAAACTTTTGCCAAAACTTTGGGACGGGATGTTGAATCCAGGTCCCCTTGGCATGTTGGAGGTTGGTTAAACCCTCCCCGGTGAGTCTTCTATAGACCACAACAATGTGGTCTTGAGAGGGTTCAATGGGTTTATCTGATTTTAGATCAAACAATTTTCCAAATTCTTTTAAAGTCATATGCACATCATTGTTAAGAAAACGGAATTGAACATGAGTAATAAAAGAATTAGTTTTAATCACATTGAAACTAGAAATAAATTCCAAAGTCAAATAATCATAAGTGTCATAATGCATTTGAAAAAATCCACTCATTACAATACCCTTGAATAACTTTTCTACCGGTTTATCAAGTCCTAATCTAGACAAAGTAGGGTGATGAACAAAGCGTGTAGAGATTACATGTCTCTCAATGAGGTTAAGCATCCTAGTTCTTTGCTCGGTTGAGGTGATTACCACTTCATTCCATCCCGGAATTTGGAGTTCCGGGTCAACCATTGGTTGTTGTTGTTGCCTCGAACCCTCACCCCTTTGTTGCCTTGATCTTTTGGAATCCATTTTAGTGAAAATTGTAGGATTTTAAAGCTTTCTCCCTCTTAGGGTTTTGAGAAATATTGAGAGAAAGTGGTAGATATTTAGTAAAGAATGTAGAGGAAGGTGAAAGGATAGAGAATATGTAAAAAATTTGGAGTTTTGATGGATGAATTTGAGGAGATCTTGGAAAGAAAGTGAGGTTGAAGGTATAAAAATGGAGGTTTTAGAGAGAGAAAGTGTGAATGAAGAAGAAGTAAGAAGGAAAAAGAAAAGAAGGGAGGAGAAAAGAAATAAAAGGGGGACGACTAACAGGCTCGCCCGATCGGGCGAAAGGATGATTCTGGATTTGTGCAGTTGCGCGCCCGATTGGAAGCGAACTCGAAGGAAAATTTGGCCCTCTTGTTCGCCCGATCGGACGAGCTTCGCCCGACAAATC
Organism: Chenopodium quinoa; assembly: GCF_001683475.1. Classification (NCBI taxonomy): domain Eukaryota; kingdom Viridiplantae; phylum Streptophyta; class Magnoliopsida; order Caryophyllales; family Amaranthaceae; genus Chenopodium; species Chenopodium quinoa. Next base: position 496,432 of record NW_018742764.1, read on the forward strand.
TTTTTCCTTCACTCGATTTCTCCAAAAATTCGTCCGATCGAGCGAATTTCCCTTGATTTTCCTTCCTCACTTGCGCGCCCGATCGACCGAGCCTCGCCCTATTGTGCGAAATAAAGCTCCAAAATTTCTTCACTTGCGTGCCCGTTCGGGACTCCTTGCCCGATCAGGCGTATTTTTTCTCGATTTTGACCCTGAGGTGCGCGCCCGATTGGGCCCATGCCCAACTCGGAGTACGCATTCTTCTAAATTTTTTCTCTTTAGATCTCCTTACTTGTTGATCTAATACCAGTACAAATACACTTTGTAAAGGTAAAATTGCACTCTCCTTACCTATCAAAAAAGAATAAAAAAAATAAAGGAAAAACTAGTCTACAAAGCAAGAAATACGGGTTGCCTCCCGCAAAGCACTGGTTTATCTAGGTCCCCCACGACCCTCTTACCACACTGAAGCTCAAGATGAACCGGAACCTCTTAGGTGAAGTAGTTCAACTGCACCAATCGTAGCTCCCTCATGATATAGCTTAAGTCTTTGGCCATTAACCTTGAACTCATTACCATGCTCATCGAATAACTCCATAGTTACAAATTTGTTAGCCCTTTTGACAGTAAAAGGACCCGACCACCTTGACTTTAACTTTCCTGGGAATAGTTTAAGTCTATAGTTGAACAAAAACACTTTATCACCCTCTTTGAACTCTCTCAAAAGGATCATCTTGTCGTGCCATCTCTTTGTCTTCTCCTTGTAGATACGTGCACTATCATAGGCCGTCAACCTAAACTTATCAAGTTGGTTAAGTTGAAGTAACCTCTTTTCTCCCGCTAATTTAGCATCCAAATTGAGCTCCTTAATAGCCCAATATGCCTTATATTCTAATTCCACCGGAAGATGACATGCTTTACCGTACACGAGTCTATATGGAGTAGTACCTATCGGGGTCTTACGCGCAGTTCTGTATGCCCAAAGGGTGTCATCCAACTCATTGCTCCAATCTTTCCTTGACTTTGCCACCACCTTCTCTAGAATGGCCTTAATCTCACGGTTGGACACTTCAACTTGGCCACTAGTTTGGGGATGGTAGGCTAAACCTGTCCTATGGTAAACACCATACTTTTTGAGGAGGGTGTCTAGCTTCCGCTCATGAAAGTGAGATCCTCCGTCATTGATTATAGCTCTAGGCACTCCAAATCTTGGAAAGATGGTCTTCTTGAAAAGTCTGTGGACCACCTTGGCATCATTAGTAGGAGTGGCAATGGCCTCAACCCACTTGGATACATAGTCAACAACGACAAGTATATAGCGGTTCCCATTTGAAGAAGGGAACGGTCCCATGTAATCAATACCCAAAACATAAAAAATTTCAACTTCTAGAATCCTAGTTTGAGGCATCTCATGCCGCCCCGAGATGTTGTCAGTCCTCTGGTAAGAATCACAAGCCTGCACAAAAGTGTTAGTGGGGCCATGATGTCCTCCATAAGGTGAGGTGTGGCAACCAGTAAGCACACCGTGAACTTCCCATTTGGGAACACACCTGCGAAATAATCTATCTGCACACTCACGAAACAAAAAAGGATCATCCCAAAAATAATGTTTAACATCAGAAAGGAATTTCTTTTTCTGTTGGTAGGAAAAGTCAGGAGGTAGAGTACCACCCACTAAACAATTAGCAAAATCAGCATACCAAGGGTGTTGCTCTACAACTGCATACAGGTTGTCGTCAGGGAAAGAATCATCTATAGGAAGAGAATCCTTACCCTCATCATACCTGATACGTAACAAGTGGTCTGCCACTACATTCTCTGGTCCCTTTTATCCTTTATCTCAATATTCAAATCCTGGAGCAAAAGAACCCAACAGAGTAGCCTAGGCTTTGATTCCGCCTTGGCTATCAAGTACTTCAGAGCTACATGGTCAGTAAAAACAATAACTTTAGAACACACAAGATATGATCTAAATTTCTCTAAAGCATAAATCACAGCAATAAACTCCTTCTCTGTAGTGGCATAGTTCACTTTGGCTTCATCCAAAGTTTTACTTGCATACTTCCTTTGTTTTTTTTACTTAACCTGTTTCTTTTATCACGCATGCCAATGAAAAACTTTTACGATTAAAAACTTTAATTCTCCATAAGTAAAATTAAAAAAGTTGTATATAACGATAGTACTTACTGAGACGAATTCAAAAAGACCCCACATGAATATATTTTTCCTTACATATCATTCACAAAAGACGGTCAAAGGAGAGGTGATGAATATTATGAAAGTCAAAGCGGGTCAAGTAAAAAAAAAGGAGGAATTAATAAATAGCATGTAAAACTTTGTTCTTTCTCTGTCCGAGCACGCTCCTAGTACAAAGTCACTTGCATCACACATAATATCGAAAGGAAGATTCCAATCAGGGGCACATATGATGGGTGCCGATATCAAAGCCTGCTTTACCCTGTTAAAAGCCTCAAGACACTCGTCAGTAAAAATAAAAGGGGCATCCTTGAGTAAAAGCTGAGTTAGTGGTTTAGCAATTTTAGAAAAATCTTTGATAAAACCCCGCATGACCTAAGAAACTTCTAAATCCCTTAACATTAACTGGGGAAGGTAATTGCTCAATCACTGAAATCTTAGCTTTGTCTACTTGTATACCCTTATCAAATACAATATAACCTAGAACTACTCCCTCTGTCACCATAAAGTGACATTTCTCTCAGTTTAGCACCAAATTGCATTCTTCACATCGTTTCAAAATTTTAGCGAGATTTACTAAACATGCATCAAATGAGGAACCATAAACGCTAAAATCAGCCAGAAAGACTTCCATAATAGACTCTATGAAATCAGAAAAAATGCTCATCATGCAACGTTTAAAGGTAGCGGGGGCATTACATAAACCAAAGGGAATCCTACGATATGCAAAAGTACCATAAGTACATATAAATGTAGTCTTTTCCTGATCTTCAGGGTGAATTGGAATTTGAAAAATCCCGAGTACCCATCCAAATAGCACAAGAACTTATGATTAGCTAACCTTTCAAGCATTTGATTTATAAAGGGAAGGGGGAAGTGGTCCTTTTTAGTGGCGATATTTAATCTACGATAATCAATGCACATACGCCACCTTATAACAGTTCTAGTGGGAATCAATTTATTTTTCTCTTTTTTAATCACAATCATCCCACCCTTTTTAGGCACCACATGTACATAAATTACCCACTTGGAGTCAGAAATAGGATAGATAATACCTGCATCAAGTAATTTCATAACCTCTTTCTTGACTACTTCTTGCATATTAGGATTCAACCTTCTTTGGGGTTGAATGCAGGGCTTATAGTTGTCCTCTAAATGGATCATGTGCATACAAAAATCAGGGCTAATACCCTTAAGATCATCAATACTGTACCCAATTTCTCTTTTATGGGTTTGAAGAACCTCTAAAAGTTAGGAAGTTTGTAAGTCATCAAGTGCAGTACTAATGATCACAGGGTATAGTTCCTGCTCATCAAGAAAAATATATTTTAAATGAGAAGGGAGAGATTTTTGTTCAGGTTTCTTAACCTCTACAGGTTTTGAATCCTGAACTAAATTTACTACCTTCATGGTCTCTTTGAAGTCTAACTCTTTTAGGGAAAGAGCTTTTTCAATGGCATTTACTTCATTACCCCAGACGCTTGCATTATCTGCAGATAAATTTCCACAAAGAATTTCCTCCAAGGGATCCCTTGCAAGAACCTGTGGTAAGCTATCATCACAAATATCATCCATTATATCAATCACATCAATAAAAAACAGTTTTCCTCTAACATAGGTCCTTTCAAAACTTTCCCTAAATTAAAAGTAACATTATCATCACCAGCAGAAAGGGTTAGTTTACCATTTTTGACATCAATAATGGCTCCTGTAGTATGGAGAAAAGGCCTACCTAATATAATGGGGATTTGTGTGTCCTCAGCCATGTCTAAAACAACAAAATCAATAGGGATAAAAAATTTACCAACTCTAACAGGGACATCCTCTAAAATACCTAAAGGGTATTTAACCGAACGATCTTCCATTTGCAAAGTTACATTAGTAACTTTTAAATCACCCATATTAAGTTTAGCACAAACAGACGATGGCATAACACTGACACTGGCACCCAAATCACACAAAGCTTTATCGATGAAATCATTTCCTATATGACAAGGGATAGAAAAACTACCAGGATCCTTTAACTTATGAGGGAATTTATTTTGAAATAAAGCACTACATTCCTCTATAAAAGCTACAGTTTCTACCTCATTAAAGGCCCTTTTCCTAGTCAGAATATCTTTCATAAACTTTGCATATGTAGGAACCTGAGTGATTAAATCAGTGAAAGGAATTGTTACCTGCAAGTTTTTCACTACCTCCAAAAACATACCGAATTGTTTATCAAACTTACTTTTCAATTGTCTATTGGGGAATGGTATTTTGATAACTGGGCTCTGCACATCTCCCCCCTTATCCTGAGATTTACCCTGCAAAGAAACATTAGAAGGGTTAGTATCTTTTTGTAGCCCTGCAGGATTAGCATTTGTTATAGAGGAATCATGATCAGGAACAGGTCCATCATCCTTTGGCATAGAAGGTCCATCATAATGTGAACCACTCCTTAGAGTGATTGCATTGGCATGATCTCTGGGATGGATTGGTTGCGATGGTAGAGCTCCCTGCTGACGGGTTTGTAGGGTAGATAAAAGCTGCGCAATTTGATTATCCATGATTTTATTATGAGCTATAATTGAATCAATTTGTGCATCCCTACTCTCCATATGCTTTTGCATGTTTATAAGCATTGCTCTAATTTATGTCATAGCAGGGTCAGAAGATGAGGAGGATTGTGCTTGGTTTTCCTGGCCAGACTTAGGATGATAATATTTCTGCTGTGGTGGAGGTTGATGTTGTGTTTGTTGTGAAGGTGGAGGGTTTTGTACATTGGTACTCCGGTAAGAAAGATATGGATGGTTCCGAAGACCAGGATTATAAGAGTTAGAGTATGGGTTATTTTACCTATATGTTTGAAAGGCATTAACTTGCTCCATAGAACTCCTGCAACCTTGCTCCCAATGCCCTACAATTCCACAATTTTCACAAAAAGCTTCATTGTTAGAAACAACAGAAACATTAGCTACAGAGTTAGGAGTAACAGTAAGACTATTTAGTTTCTGACAAATAGATGTTAACTGAGCTTGCAAAAAGGATACGGAATAAACATTATGTTTTCCTTTGTTAGCAAACCCTCTCGAATTCCCGTATTGGGAATTGTGTATTACCATATCTTCGATAACCTGTTCTGCATCTTCCACATTTAGATTCATGAATCTCCCACTAGCTGCAGAATCTAGAACTGATCTAGATGAATTTCCAAGTCCATTGTAAAAGGCTTGGAACAATTTCCATGGTGCCAGATTATGGTGGGGGCATTCTCTCTGTAGATCCTTGAACCTCTCCTAAGCCTCATATAGAGTTTCATCGGCCTCTTGGGCGAAGTTCTGAATAGCACTCCTTAGTACAGTCGTTCTCTCTGCAGGGTAATATTTATCATAAAAATTCAAGGCAAGAGTTTCCCAGTCAGTAATACCAAGTGCAGTTTTATTCAAACCATTAAACCATAATTTAGCTTTTCCACATAATGAAAAAGGGAAGAGAATCTCCCTGATTTGGTTATGTGTGACCCCGACTTGTCTAATGGTGTTGTAATACTGGCAGAAATCTGCAATGTGAAGCAGAAATCTGCAATGTGAAGATTAGGATCTTCACCCTTAGCTCCACTAAATTGCTTCCTCTCTATCATGGTGATAAATTAAAGTTTGATTTTAAATTGCACTCCATCAAGGGCCGGAGTGGGAGTAAGGTGAGGAAAATCTGTGAGCTTTGGCTGCGAGTAATCACTGAGCTTCTTTGGTACCGCCATCTCTGATTCTGGATCTGAAGGAATTTCTGAGTCACTAGAATCAGTTGGAGGGTCTCTTCGATTATTGTCTTCCTCAGAACCTGCCAGGATTTGTCTTTAAAGATTCTTTTGTCTATGGAACGAGCGCTTGATCTCAGGATCGAATGGAATGTAACCTGATCTGGAACACCTGGGCATAAATAAAGAACTAAAAGACAAATATGAGAATTGCCTCAAAGAACTAACGTTCTCTGAGACAAGAGGGGATAATCTAGACTACAAAAATAATCAGAAATTAAAAATAAAACCATTTCCCCGGCAACGGCGCCAAAATTTAACAGGCTGAAGTCATAATCACCTAATAAAAAATAATACCTAAATCCACTGACTAATGTAGATAGGGAAGAAGGGTCGAACCACAGGGAAACGAGTTAATTTATTTCTAATTAATTAATAGAAATCTAAATTATCAAGTAACCAAATTATTATTATAAGGGTAGCTAACAACTAAAAGTAAGAGTAGGAAGGAATAAAAGTAAGAGGGAATTCAATGAAATAAAAGCCTAGGGCATATGTTAACCAATTAAAAATATTCCAGGGTAAAACATAATAATCAATCATCAATGCATCAATTAATAAGATCATAAAGGGCTTTCGCTACGTATTACAATCACAGAGTTAATTTACCGGTATTAAATCTCATATCTCAAATCTCGACTTAGCCATTTATAAATTAGTCCACCTATTGAAACTAAGCCTAAACATCAATTCTCATCTCTCGAATCTCGAATCAATATTGCTAGCTAGACTCATACAATTAAACCAGGCCTAATCTAATTGCATAGCATTCAATCAATCAATAGGAAAATATTTAAGCATTGACAATCAACAATCATAAATTACCCCTTCATATTATTTATTGAATCCCCAAAAACCCTAGAAATAAAAATACTCACTCATAATTAAATCTAAACTAAATAAAGCAATTATATAAGCTATAAGAGAATAAAGAAATAAAATTGCTGAAATTAATAGAGAAGAAATTGTTACCAAAATCAATAGAATTACAAAGTTGAGTCAAGAACAAGAGTTGAGAGAATTCTAGAGAGAGAAAAATATCTAAGTAGAGAGAGAAAGTCTAAGAAAGAAGGTAAACAAAAATCAAGTACTAAAATCGTACTTAAACAACTCTAAAATAATCCTAATTAGAAACTAAGAATTTGGCAAATCAGGCCTCTCAAAAACACGCGCCCGATCGGGCCCGCCTTTTTCTTCGTATCTCTCCTGGGCAGCTGCACCCAATCGGGCTATCGCTCACCCGATCGGGCGTGCCTTGCTCAATGCACCTAATTGCGCCCCTGCTCGATCGGGCGTAAGCTTGCCCGATCGGGCCCGGTTACTTCTTCGAGGCTTGGACTTCGATTGGGCCTGATTCTTCGGCCCAATCCGGATTTCCTCTTCGGGTCTTGAATACTTGGTCCAAATTCCCCGGTATCATATATACCGAGCCCTTAATCACCGGCTCTAACCGATCCTGGGCTTCAAAGATGGTCGTGTTCTCCTAATGTCCGTAGTTGCTCAATGAAAACCCGAAAAATGCTCTAAAAGTGCAATTTCCTACAAAACTCAAGCAAAACTACAAAAACACTAGAAAACACAAATAAGTAACGAAAGTGGCTCTAAAGAGCCAAAAACACTACTAATTATGACCAAGAGACGGGGGTAAAATACTATATAAACTAGACACATCAAAATGAATACTCATGAAAAGCTCGAGGAAGGATACTCAACTCAGAGGCCTCCTATGTCCAACGACAAGTTCTATACCTACTGGAAGAACCGCATGTAGATCTTTATCAAGGCGGAGAACTACCAAGTCTTGAGGGTCATCGAGGTTGGTGATTTCGAAGTCACCAAAACAAGTGCTCAGAATAAGGTAATCCCTAAGCCTATGTCTGAATTCCTAAGTCCTCTAACTAAAGCAGATAGGGAAGTAGGGTCGATCTCCACAGGGAAACAAGTCTTTCTATTCCTAATTACCTGAAATAATATAGATTTTGAAGTAACCAATATTTATATTTAAATATGAAACTAAACTACTAAGATTCAAAATAGGGAGAAAACAATATATAAAAGGATCTATGGCATAGATTCACCAATAAATAATATTCCAGGGTAGAATATAGTAATCATTCATCAATGCATACATCAATCAGATTATAAAGGGCTTTCGCTACGTATTATAATCACACAATTAATTTACCGGTATTAAATCTCATCTTTTGAATCTCGACTTAACCATTTATAAAATAACGTGCCTATTGAAACTAGACCTAAAAATTAATTCTCATCTGTCGAATCTTGAATTAATATTGCCAAACTCATGCATAAAACATCAGGCCTAATCTAGTCACAGAGCATTAAATCAATCAATAGGAAATTAATCTAGCATTGATAATTAACAACGACAAATTACCCCTTCATATTATTTATGGATCCCCATAAACCCTAGAAATAAAACTACTCACACATAGCAGAAATTAAACTAATCAAAGTAATAAAGCAAGACATGATAAAAAGAATAAAGTAAATAACTAAGATTAAGAGAAGAGAAATCGTTACCGAAATAAATCTGGAATTAAGAGTAGAATTAAGAACAAAGGTTTAAGAGAAAAGAAATCTAAGAGAACAATTAAGAGAGTAAAGAAAACATTAAAAGTGAGAGGAAGGGATTCTAAAATCGTATTACGGAGGAGTATTTATACTCCGTACAAAATCCTAAACTAAAACAAATTAAAACGACGCTAATCGTCTCCTAAGAAATACACACGCCCGATCGGGCGCGCCTTTTTGCTCATAATAATAATCTCGCGCCCGGCCGGGCGCGTCACCGGGCGCCAGCCTAAGCTTCTCCCGCCCGGCCGAGCGCGCCTCCAGGCGCCAGCCTCTTTAGCCGGGCGGCTCATTTGGGCCACTATTTAGACTACGATTGGGCTCCAATTCTTCGGGCCAATCTGGGTTTCCTCTTCCGGTCTTGAATACTCAGTCCAAATGCCCTGGTATCACCTATACCGAGCCCTTAATCACTGGTTCGATGACTCTAACCGGCCCTGGGCTATAAAATCTGGTCGTGCTTCTTCAATGTTCGTGATTACTCGAAAATATCTCGGGAAAATACTCCAAAAGCATAAATCCCTGCAAAAGTCAACCAAATCTACAAAAACACTAGAAAACACCAATTATTAATAAAAGTGGCTCTAAAGAGCCAAAAACACTACTAATTATGACCAAGGGACGGGGATAAAACACTATATAAAATAGACACATCAAACTCCCCCAAGCCAAACCTTTGCTTGTCCCTAAGCAAAGATCTCATCAATGAATCAATAAATATTCTTCATCCCAAAAAGTAAAAATCAAGCACAAACGATCCAGGGTAAATCAAATAAACATGCTTCAGGGTCAACCAATCAAATCCATCCAATTACCTTTCTTCCCTAACAATTGTCAAATAGAGCAAACCACAAGAGCATATAGAATTCAAGACTAGTGCTCACGCACTCAACTCTCATTTTTGTGGCGAGTAAAAGATGTACTCGATCGCTCTCACTCCAACCCCTTTATGTGAACAATGCCCTCCCAACTCACACTCTCGTGTGTATAAAACAATGAACGCTCAATCCTACTAGTTGACTCGAAATATGCCAAATCATAACTTGCATTGATAAACAACACTTTCACATTCATACAACTCTATGCACAAAGGTCGGAAGGTCTTTAAAGCTTGTAATGTCAGACTAGGGTAAAGGGTAGGATAACTTTGGGAATAAGTGAGAGAAAAGCTATGCTTAAAGGAGCCATATCCTAATAAAACCCATGATCAAAATAAATAATGATCAACATCTCCTACATAACCAACTCTAACATCAACCAAATATACTCCAATAATAATAAATAAACTCAACTCTTAAAATTTCACTCATAAGATATAATAATAAAGAAGTGCAGTGAATAAACAAACTTATTTTCCAAACTTGAATTTTTCATTGAGGCTCAAAATTATTTTCCTTTGATCAACCTCCAACTAGAACATTTGAACATTTTTTTTCTTTTGAAGTTCACGTATTTTTTTACATTTTTTTTCTTGAACTTCTCTTTTTTTTTCATAATATCATGCTTTATATTTTCAAGAAAATATAACTCTCAAACTCATCAAAAATAAACATGAATAACAACAAAACAACTTCTCAAAAACCCACCCAAATTGTGCAAATGATAAGTACACTACAAACTCCCTCACCTCACTCACTAATAGCTCCCCCAAGCCAAGCTTGGGACTAGTAACCAATGGGGCAAAATAGGCTTGTAATGAGGCTAATAAACAACAAAAGGTCAAGGCAACAACATGGGTAGCAAGAAGGGAACAAATGTATCTACAATTTCTAGAGGCTACCTAAAAGAACAAATGCCTTCGTCCTCCACAATGTGCATAATAATGAATCATATAAATATTACTAATAGTTGCAAACCAATACTCAAACTCATTGGCATACCAGGAACTATGAAACTATCACACATTCCTTACCAAATCAACTAGTCAAGCACTATAATCACAAGTAGTTGGACAAAATTGACGCATGTAAAGGTTTCAAGGCAATCAAACATCAAATCATGATCAACTAATCCACAATGCCTATCAAATACCAAGAATCAAAACAATTTTCTCAAGTAAGGGGCACAAGGAAGCATAATTTATAATTCATTGGAACGTATTTTTGGATTTTTTTTTTCAATTTTTTTTTTGTATTTTTATATAAATAAGAAAGCAATAAAACTAACCTAGAAAGCAGGAAATCTATCCTAAGAAAACACACCAAAAATAAAAGAGAAAAAAAGAAAAAAAAAGAAAAATAAATATACCAAACCAAAATCTCCCCCAAGCTAGAATCAGACAATGTCCTCATTGGCTCGGGAACTAGTCCAGCATAGCTAGTCCTGATCATCCTCATCCATCGAGCCGAAACCCGCACCTCCACTGCCACCTGCACCACCTGCACCAGAAGGGCTACCACCAAAATAATCAGCGTGAAAACTCCCCCCCCCCCCCGCCGGTCCCCCGAAAGGAATGTCCTGGCCGTACCCGAAGAAAGAAGAATAGTCAGTGTAAATACCACGGGCAGTGGGATCCCTATCGTATCCCTGGGGTGGTGGCTGAAACCAGTCTGGGTGAATAGCGTCGTCCGGAATGTTGCCCCGACGAGCATAATCATCGTACATAGGGTAGAGACCTCTACCCTGGTTCCTCTCTAGGTACCCTAACCTCTGGTCTAAGGAGCCTACCATCCTCCTATGGTCAGTATGGGAATGCTCGACACATCCTCAGGCCTGACCTATACTCTGAAGATCCCAAATTGGGTCAGAGTCAACATGAGGGACGGAGTGGGACATACGAGGTGGAGAGAAAGCCACCTCAGGTTGAGGCTGGGGTGGTGGAACTGGTGGTGGTGGTGCCTGCCCCCTAGCGTTGGCAACTAAAACATCATAAGTGTAAGAAGGTTGCCCTGGGGGAAAGGCGGTCAAGTCAGGACTGGGTAGGGGAAAAATGGGCAAAGGTTGCTCGCTCCAAGTCCGAATACACCAAAAGGGTGTCTGCTCGCTACCCGGTCTAACCCACCCCAAATCCTCAAAATACCTAGCAGTCATATAGGTATCTGGTCCACAGTTGGTCAGCTGGTGGGGTCCGTCTACTACAAAACCGGCCTTTTTCACCGCTATTCGAGTGATAAGGCCACCTAAACGGATAGGGGTCTTGGAAGTGGTGCTAGTAGTGGCATGCCTACTCAAATGGTGAACTATAAACCTACCTATGTTAAATTTCCCGTACCCATACACATAGTGTCCTATGACAGCTAGTTCGTTAGATTGAGCGTTATGGGGCTTGGCCCTACCTAAAAAACACAAACTCGCAAATCTTTGCCAGATTTTTGGGACAGGGTGGTGAATAGGTTTAGTACTAGCATGTTGGGGGTCAGGGGTAGGAAAACCAGTCAAAGCATAATATATGTCACCCATTTTATAGTCTGCATGCCATTGGTGAGATAATTCAGAATTTAATTCAAAAATTTTACAAAATTCTACAAAAGTTAAACTAATATTTCTATTGTTTAACCTGAAAAATAAATTTGGCCCATTTCTACTACTAACAACATGGAAAATGGACAGAATTCACAAGTAAGTTTTCGGTATGTAGGATAGTGCATATCAACAAATTTTCTCATGCCAATGTCATTCAAAAATCGTTTTACAAAATCATACAAACCAAATGATTCTAGGGTAGGGCGGTGTAACCACCGAGAAGGAATTACCTCACGACCGATTAAGTGCTCTAGCCGCTCCTTTTGCTCTCGGATCGCAATCCGGATCATCGGCCAGTACGGAAGTTGCAAGTCTGGGTCGTATTCCTCCCTCGAACTAGAGCTCCTACCGAATATGGACCTAGCCCTCTTTGAAGCCATGTTAGGAAATGGGTTTGAAAATTTATTGAATTTAATCTGAGAAATTTTTGTATGGGAATGTAGATGATGAAAAGAGGATCACAAATATGTAGAGAGTTTTGAATTTGGATGAGAAATGGAGGAGAAATCTTAGAGAGAAGGTAGAGAGAATTTGAGTTTTAGAGAGAGAAAGTTATGAAGGTAAGAAGAAATGAAGGAAGAAAGAAGGAAGGGAGGAAGAAAATGACGCGGACGCCACTCGCGCCCGGTCGGGCAGTGGGTCGCCCGGTCGGGCGATCTGGGGTATTTGGCATATTGGTTCTTGCGCGCGGTCGGGCGGCCTTCGCCCGGTCGGGCAATCTAATTTACCCAAAATTCGTATCCTTTCCCGCCCGGTCGGGCGCCGTTTGCCCGGTCGGGCGATCTAATGATCCGATTTCATCCAACTCTCGCGCCCGGTCGGGCGCCCTTCGCCCGATCGGGCGATCTGTAGCTCAAATATTACGCCCTTCTCGCGCCCGGTCGGGCGAGGCTTGCCTGATCGGGCGGAAAATTAGGTCCGTAAACGACAAGTTTCGCGCCCGGTCGGGCGCCACTCTCCCGGACGGGTGAAATTACTCTATCTTTAGACCTTGCTCTCGCGCCCGATCGGGCGAGCTTCCCCCGATCGGGCCCGAGACTAAATCGTCCAATTACTATTTTCTTCTTTTCTCCAAAATTTGGCTATAACTCTTTTCCTTCAAACCTATACAAACACTTATAAAACTCATGAAATTCCCTTAACTCTCCTCGCATAAGAAAAAGGAAATAAAAACTAGTCTAAAAAGCATAAAAATACGGGTTGCCACCCACAAAGCGCTGGTTTTTCTAGGTCCCGCACGACCTTCTTACCAAGTACAATATCTAGGACCCTTGGCCTAACGCTTGATCGGGTGGTTTCTCACCCGGTCTAGCGGTGTTCAGGCTGCGATGCGACTTCTTGACATACCCTGTGGGACGCCAAATCACCTTATCTAGTGGATCCTCCTTGACTTGGACTAGGGGATCTTCAATGCTAAGCACTAAAAATCCTTTTTCGATCGAAAGTTGCTTCAAATTGTCATGGCGTTCAACACTTGCAACTCGATCTGGCGGAACACTTACCGTAGGCTCGATTCGCAAAACTTGCTTGATCGGTTCCACCTGTTCATCCTCGAAACCAAGACCAACATTGTAGAGTGCTCTTTCTATTGCATCTACTTCCTTATGCCATTTGTCTATCTCATCTGAAAAGGATGCAACACAAGATACCGCCTCCAAGGGATCTTTTTCAAGAGCTTGGGGATTGTTAGAATAATTTACAACCACATTAACACTGAAACATTTCTCCTCAGTCATGGAGCTTTTAGGGGCATTATTCAGATTAAAAACAACTTTATCATCCCCTACTGATAATGTTAACTTACCACTTCTAACATCTATGACTGCTCCTGTAGTGTTAAGGAATGGTCTACCCAAAATAATTAGGGTTTGCATATCCTCAGCCATATCAAGAACAACAAAATCTACAGGTATATAAAATTTACCTACTCTAACGGGGACATCCTCTAAAACACCTAAGGGTATTTGAAAGAACGATCGACCATTTGTAGAGTTATATTGGTAGCTTTTAATTTACCCATATTCAACTTAGAACACACAGATAATGGCATGACGCTAACACTAGCACCCAAATCACATAATGCATTATCAATCAAGAGATTGCCAATATGACAAGGGATAGAAAAACTACCCGGATCTTTTAATTTAGGTGGAGATTTATTTTGTAGTACAGCACTACATTCTGCAGTGAAAGTTACTGTCTCTACCTCACTAATAGACCTTTTTCTCGTCAATATTTCATTCATAAATTTTGCATACGAGGGGATTTGTGTGATTAATTCAGTAAAGGGAACTGTTACCTTCAAATCTTTTACCACCTCAAGGAACTTACCAAACTGCTTATCCAAGTTTGTCTTTAATTGACGATTGGGAAATGGAAGTTTGATAATTGGGTTTGTAGCATTATTATTCTTGTCTGGAGTAGCCACCTTCTTTGGAGTTGCAGCTTGCAATGTAGAATAAGATATGTTAGTATTATCTTTTAGCCCTGCAGGGCTATCAACTACATTGTTTGGTTTAACGGAATCAAGATTGGCATTATTTAATAAAACAGGTTCATCAACTTCGGGCATAGAGGGCCCTTCATAGTTTGAACCACTCCTTAGAGTAATTGCAAATGCTTGATCCGTAGGCCTAGTCAGCTGTGCCGGCAGAGCTCCCTGTTGGCGGGCTTGTACGGTAGCGGAGAGTTGCGCAATTTGATTATCTACAATTTTATTATGCGCTAGAATTTGATCAATTGTCGCATCTCTGCTCTCCATGTTCTTTTGCATATAAGCCAACATTGCTCTAATTTCCACCAGAGAAGGGTCTGAGGAAGAGGAGGGTTGTTGTGGTTGGTTCTTCTAGCTAGCATTGGGATGATAATATTTCTGCTGTTGTTGCTGTGGCGCCTGCAGTTCTTGTGGTTGTGGATTTTGAACATTAGTGCTCCGGTAGGAAAGGTACAGATGATTCCGATACCCAAGATTGTAGGAGTTGGAATATGGGTTATTCTGCCTATAAGCTTGGAAGGCATTAACTTGCTCCACGGAACTCCTGCAATCTTGCTCCCAATGACCTACAATACCACAATTTTCACAGAAAGCCTCATTAGAATTATTATTAATCGCAGAAACATTAGCTACATTGGCAGAGCTAAGATTATCTAATTTTTGGCAAATAGAGGTCAGCTAAGCTTGCAAAAAGAATACAGAATCGACACTATGCTTCCCCTAGTTAGCAAATCCTCTAGGATTCCCATATTGGGAATTGTGTATCGCCATATCTTCAATAACCTGACCTGCATCTTGAACATCAAGATTCATAAATCTCCCACTAGCTGCAGAGTCTAAAATTATTCGAGAAGAATTTCCAAGGCCATTATAAAAGGCTTGGATTAACTGCCATTGTGCTAAATTATGATGGGGGAAATCTCTTTTTAAATCCTTAAACCTCTCCCAAGCCTCATATAAAGATTCATCGGCTTCTTGGGCAAAGTTCTGGATCACACTCCGTAGTATGGTTGTTCTCTCTGCAGGGTAATACTTGTTACAGAAATTCAAAACAAGAGTTTCCCAGTCAGTTATACCAAGTGTAGTTCTATTTAAGCCATTAAACCACAATTTAGCTTTTCCAGTTAAAGAGAAGGGAAAGAGAATCTCCCTGATTTGGTCATGAATGACCCCGGCTTGCCTGAAGGTGTTACAATATTGACAATAGTCGTTAATGTGAAGATTCGGGTCTTCACCCTTGGCTCAACTAAATTGCTTCCTCTCTATCATCGTTATAAATTGAGGCTTAATTTCGAATTAAACCCCATCAAGAGCCGGAGTAGGGGTGAGATGTGGAAAATCCGTAAGCTTTGGTTGTGAATAATCACTAAGCTTCTTTGGAGCCGTCATCTCTGATTCTGCGTCTGATGATGTCTCTGAATCGCTAGAAACAGTCAGAGGATCACGGTGATTATTGTTATTATCACCAGAATCCGCCAGGATTTGCTTGTAGAAATTTTTCTGTCTATGGAAGGAACGTTCGATCTCAGGATCGAATGGGATGTAACCTGATCTGGAACACCTGGGCATAAAAAAAAAAAAAACTAGAAGCAAATGTGAGATTTGTCTCAGAGAACTAACGCTCTATGAGACAAAAGGGAAATAATCTAGACTACAAAAACAATCAGAAATAAAAATAAAACCGTCTCCCCGGCAACGGCGCCAAATTTTGACAGGGTAAAGTCGTATTCCCTAATCAAAAAATAATTTCTAAGTCCTCTAACTAAAGCAGATAGGGAAGTAGGGTCGATCTCCACAGGGAAACAAGTCTTTCTATTCCTAATTACCTGAAATAATCTAGATTATAAAGTAACCAATATTTATATTTAAATATGAAACTAAACTACTACGATTCAGAATAGGGAGAAAACAATATATAAAAGGATCTAGGGCATAGGTTCACCAATAAATAATATTCCAGGGTAGAATATAGTAATCATTCATCAATGCATACATCAATCAGATTATAAAGGGCTTTCGCTACGTATTATAATCACACAATTAATTTACCGGTATTAAATCTCATCTTTTGAATCTCGACTTAACCATTTATAAAATAACCTTCCTATTGAAACTAGACCTAAACATTAATTCTCATCTGTCGATCTCGAATTAATATTTCCAAACTCATGCATAAAAGATCAGGCCTAATCTAGTCACAGAGCATTAAATCAATCAATAGGAAATTAATCTGGCATTGATAATTAACAACGACAAATTACCCCTTCATATTATTATGGATCCCCATAAACCCTAGAAATAAAACTACTCACACATAGCAGAAACTAAACTAATCAAAGTAATAAAGCAAGACATGATAAAAAGAATAAAGTAAATAACTAAGATTAAGAGAAGAGAAATCGGTACCAAAATAAATCTGGAATTAAGAGTAGAATGAAGAACAAAGGTTTAAGAGAAAAGAAATCTAAGAGAACAATTAAGAGAGTAAAGAAAATGTAAAAAGTGAGAGGAAGGGATTCTAAAATCGTATTATGGAAGAGTATTTATACTCCGTACAAAATCCTAAACTAAAACAAATTAAAACGACGCTAATCGTCTCCTAAGAAATACACGCGCCCGATCGGGCGCGCCTTTTTGCTCATAATAATAATTCGCGCCCGTCCGGGCGCGTCACCGGGTGCCAGCCTAATCTTCTCCGGCCCGGCCGGACACGCCTCCGGGCGCCAGCCTCTTTGGTCGGGCGGCTCATTTGGGCCACTATTTAGACTACGATTGGGCTCCAATTCTTCGGGCCAATCTGGGTTTCCTCTTCCGATCTTGAATACTCGGTCCAAATGTCAAGGTATCACCTATACCGAGCCCTTAATCACCGGTTCGATGACTATAACCGGCCTTGAGCTATAAAATCTGGTCATGCTTCTTCAATGTTCGTGATTACTCCAAAATATCTCGGGAAAATACTCCAAAAGCATAAATCCCTGCAAAAGTCAACCAAATCTACGAAAACACTAGAAAACACCAATTAGTAATAAAAGTGGCTCTAAAGAGCCAAAAACACTACTCATTATGACCAAGGGACGGGGGTAAAACACTATATAAAATAGACACATCAGCCGCACCGCAAGGAACTTCGGGAAAAAGACCTCAAATCCAAAACCTGACTACAACTGCCACAAGTGTGGATCCCCAGATCACTTTATTAGAGACTGTCCCCTTTGGGAAAATGATAAAGGAAAAGGAAAGGCTAAGGAACAGGGAAGAGAAAAATTCAGCAAAGCAAACTATCAAAAGTCAGACATGAGGAAGGCCATGATAGCAACCTGGGGAGACTCAGACATTGAAGAAGAAAAGGATAACCAACCAAAAGAGGAGACGACCAATCTTTGTCTGATGGCTAAATCAGATGATGAAAAAGCCTACCTTGAGGAACTCCAGAATGAGGTATTTCTTGATCCTAAACAGCTTAAAACTCTCTCTAAAGATGTCTTAATAAATATATGTCTAGAAGAAGAAGAATTCTTTAGAGTTACATGTGTGAAGTTTAAAAAATGTGAAAAAGCTCTTAAGGTTTGCAAAGAACATGGTGGTTGGTTGGAAACAGCCTATGCCAAGTCTCAAAGCAAATTAAGAGAGCTTGATTTTAATTACAAACACATAACTAAGATAGCTGATAGAATTAAGAATAAAAGTACTCTTCTGAATGTTGAATTAACTCAGTATAAGCTCATGAATTATGATATCAATTCTAGCAGTTACTCTAGCGATCAGTTGCTTAAATTCAATGTTGATTTTGAAAATTTGATAAATGAGCTTTCTACTTTAAAAACCCAAAAGGATAAACTTGAATCGGAATTGAATGCAAGAAAGGATAGAAGTATTGACCCAAAAGTCATACCTAAGTGGATAGCTGAAGTTCAAGGAAAACGAACTGAAGGCCTTAGTTACATGACCAAGAGAAAGGGTAAGCAAAAGAAATATGTTGATCTTCCTAGCATGAAGGTATGTACGTTTTGTGGTAAAACTGGACATCTCTATGGACAATGTAGGATAAGAGAAGAAGCTGATAAAAGAAATGTAAAACAAGTGTAGGTCAAGAAAACTGATATTGCATCCACGTCTAAGGAACCCAAGGAAACTTGGGTTCCTGATCCTAATTCTTAGTTTTCTTGCAGGTCCTAGTGAGGGGGAACAACTCGTGGTATCTCGACAGCGGTTGTTCAAAGCATATGACAGGTGATAAATCTAAATTCCTCTCACTAGAAGACTACCCTGGAGGAACAGTATCCTTTGGGGATAATAAGAAGGGCGAGATCATTGGAAAAGGAAAAATTGGAAGATCAAACTCTCATTCCATTGATAATGCGTTCCTGGTCGAGGGCTTAATGCACAATCTGCTCAGTATATCACAATTCTGTGATAAGGGAAACTCTGTAAGTTTTACTTCTGATTCTTGCAACATCATCAACAACAAGTCGGGAAAGGTTGTTCTAGAAGGAACAAGAAGAGGGAACATTTATACAGTTGACCTCAACTTAATCCCAAGGAACAACCTTACATGTTTGAGTGTTGTTGAAGATGATTCCCTGCTATGACATAAACGTTTTGGACATGCTAGCTTTTTATTACTGGACAAGCTGAGGTCAAGGAACTTGGTTGTGGGACTTCCTATAATCAAGTTCGTACATAACAAAGTTTGAAATGCATGTGTGAAAGGCAAGCATGTTCGTTCATCTTTTAAATTGAAGAAAATGGTAAGCACTACAAAGCCTTTGGAATTAATCCATATGGATTTGTGTGGTCCCATGAGAATTCAAAGCGGGAATGGCAAGAAATAGGTTTTGGTTATTTTTGATGATTATTCTAGATTCACTTGGGTTATTTTCCTTGCCAGTAAATATGAAACTTTTAACAATTTTGTTGCTTTTGCCAAGAAAATACAGAAAATCAGTGGTCACTCTATAGTCCATCTTAGATAAGATCACGGAACTGAATTTGAGAACTCAAGATTTGATGAGTTTTTCAGGGAAAATGGCATGAATCATAACTTCTCAGCTCCAAGAACTCCCCAACAGAATGGAGTGGTAGAAAAGAAGAATTGAACCCTTGAGGAAATGGCTAGTGGATTGCTAAGGAACTTCTGGGCTGAAGCCGTGAATACAGCCTGAACATCCTTAACAGAGTAACAATCAAAATTATCATCAACAAGACTCCTTATGAACTATTAAGGGGACGGAAGCCAAACATATCTCATCTTAGAGCCTTTGGTTGTAAGTGATTTGTACATAATAATGGTAAGAAAAACCTAGGGAAATTTGATGAAAGAAGTGAAGAGGCCATATCTAGGATATGCCTCTGATAGAAAAGCTTATAAAGTTTACAATAAAAGTTCAATATGCATTGAGGAAAGCATTCACATAATCTTTGATGGAGTTAACCAGTTTGTAAGTGTGCAGGGAGAAGAAGATGATCATGATTTTAAAATTGGATTGATAAGAGACAGGGATGAAGAAAAACTCAGAAGCAAACTAAAGAAAAGTAGCCTACTCCAGAAGAGGATCATCAAGAGAATGAAGAAGTTCCTCAACCAGATGTACAGGTAAATGAGGAACTAGCAAAAGAAGCAGAAAGGAACAGAACCAGAAGCTCCGCAAATTGGAATTCCAGCAAGGGAATTTCAACCTAGGTCGTTCAAGTATCAAGGTTCCCATCCAACTGATCTCATTATCAGTGACATAGGAAAAGGAACTCAAACAAGATCTCAAATTAGGAACTTCTGTGCATTTCATGCAATTTTGTCCATCCTAGAGCCAAGAAATCATCAAGAAGCCTTGGGAGATTATGATTGGATAGTGGCCATGCAAAAGAAACTCAACGAGTTCGAAAGGAACAAAGTCTGGCACCTTGAGCCAAAGCCTAAGGGTAAGAAAGTTATTATGCTCAAATGGGTGTTCCGGAACAAGCTTGATGAACATGGCACCATAGTGAGGAACAAGACAAGATTGGTTGTGAAGGGAAACAACCAACAGGAAGGTATTGATTTTGATGAAAATTTTGCTCCTGTAGATAAATTAGAAGCTATTAGAATTCTAGTAGCTTTTGCCTCTTTTATGGGTTTCAAACTCTATCAAATGGATGTGAAATGAGCTTTTCTTCATGGTTTCTTAAATGAGGAGGTGTTTGTTGAACAACCTCCAGGTTTCAAAAATCCTAAATTTCCAAATCATGTTTTTAAGCTTGATAAAGCTCTCTATGGGCTTAAACAAGCTCCAACAGCCTGGTGTGAAAGGCTTTCAAAGTTCCTACTGAAAAATGATTTCAAAAGAGGAAAAGTAGATAAAACTCTTTTTCTTAAATCTCGAGGAACTGATTTGTTAGTTGTACAGATCTATGTAGATGATATTATATTTGGTGCTACTAACAATGGTTTGTGCAAATACTTAGCTGAGCTAATGAGTGGTGAATTTGAGATGGGCATGATGAGTGAATTAAATTTCTTTCTTGGACTTCAAATAAAGCAAACAGCAGAAGGAATAATGATTCACCAACAGAAGTATGTCAAGGAACTTCTGATGAAGTACAACATGGAGAATGCCAAGACAAATCACACACCTATGGGAACAGCAACAAGACTTGATGATGATCCACAAGGAACAAGTGTGGATCTAACCACTTACAGAGGTATAATTGGTTCATTTTTATATCTAACAGCTAGTAGGCCTGACATTTCTTTTAGTTTTGGATTGTGTGCTAGAATTCAATTTAATCCTAAAGAATCACATCTAACGGCTGTTAAGAGAATTTTGAGATACCTCAAAGGAACAGATGACCTGTGTTTGTTCTATCCTAGAAGTGATGACTTTATGCTTTGAGGATTCACAGATGATGACTATGCTGGTGACTTAGTCAACAGGAAAAGCACCTCAGGTATGGTTCAGTTCCTTGTCTCTTGTCTAGTTTCTTGGGGTTCCAAGATAAAAAATATTGTTGTATTTTCTACTACAGAGGTGAGTATGTAGCAGCAGCTACTTGTTGCTCTCAAGTCCTTTGGATCAAACAACAGTTGCGTGACTTTGGTATTATATTTAATTGCATTACTATCTATTGTGATAACACTAGTGCAATTTGCATATCTAAAGATCCAGTCCATCATTTAAGAGTCAAGCATATTCATATAAGGCATCATTTCCTTAAGGATAATGTTGAAAAGAGTTTGAATAAATTAGATTTCTGCCAAACTGACAATCAAATTGCAGATACTTTAACAAAACCCTTGAATAGAGAAAGGCATGAGAAGATGAGAATGGAACTTGGGATGATTAAGTTATACTAAGAAAAATGCATCAAGTTCCCTCAGGTATGAAACTCAAACTAACGTGCTAAATCATTGTATACTGTGCACAAGTGTTATATGTTTAATTACATAGTTAAGACAGGTTGTGAGCAGGAGTAACATTTGTTAAAGGCATGTAAATTTGAAAGGCATAGATTATGAAAGTCCAAAATTGGTTGCATGAGCCTTGCTGAATTGTTCTGTGTATCAAGTTGTATTTGCAACTGGTTTTTTAACTGACTAAATTCAAGAGACAAAATTATTGTGTTTATCTATTTTTCAAAGTTCTAAATTCTTTTTATCTAAACACAAAATTCGGATGAATGCATCTAATATTCATCATTATCTTTTGTTCAAAAGTAGCCCACTCTCATTACTGTCTTAAAACACAGTTTGCGTTTCCCTAAGCAATAAATATGAGTGTCAAATCAACTTAATTCACCTCACCTCCCAAACGACACCTTACTTCACCAATTTACCTCCACTATAAAAGATGTCAGCCTCACAAAAATTTACACCACAAAAAAATTACCTTCTCTCTCATCACTCCAATCAAAACTACTCTCCAATGTCTACCTCTCCAAAAACCCAATTTGAAGCCGATATAAACACAAACCCTATCCCAGACATTACCATGGAAATTCTATTGGAATACACTCCCACCAAAGCCCAAGAGCCACCAAAAGTCTAATCAACTACCGAATCTCAGTCTTCTCGCAAAAGGAAGTCTGATGACATGAAAAACGAAGAAGAAAGTATTCCGGAACTAGGGGTCAATTACCGAGACAAGCCCACATCTATGAAAAGGCAGGAGAAAATTGGTGACCACTTCGTGACAGGTTTGGCACTTAATTTACCTTGGTGTAGATCTGTTAAGCTTCATGAGTTGCTTGATTTGATTGAGTCTCAAAATTGGGTGAATTTGTTGAGTGAATGTTTCAATCGGAGTTTGTATGTTGATGCTATGAAAGATTTTTGCAAAAGCTTTAAGTACTCTAAAGGTATTTTTTGTTGTTGTATGTATGAAAAGGAAATTGAGTTTGATGCGATGTATTTGGCTGAGTTGTTTGATGTTCCTAATACTGGTTATGATCTATATTTTAAGAGCAATGTGATAAGGAACCCTCTTCCTGATGCTAATATTGATGAAATAATGGAGTTTTTAGGAGGTGACCCTGAGGAAACCTATATAAACCACAATGACCTAATCCCTCTTGACAAAATCCTGCTGAAATTTGTCTTCAATGACATAATCTCTCGCTCCCAAAAGAGAGACAGTGCCAACAAGCTTGACTCTATCCTCATCTACTATCTAGCCGAAAAGATTCAAATCAAATTTCCCTCTATCATGATTCAACATCTTTCCCACTGTGTTCCAAAGGGATGGAAGGTGGGATATGGAAACCTACTTACCTATGTGTTTGAAAGTTTTGGTATCTCCTTTACTGATAAAGAACCCCTTCCCCTCAAAAACACAAAATACATGCAGCCTATTTTTCTTGAAAACCATAAGATGAAGGTTGTGGATGGATGTTTTGAAGTTGTGCAGGAGGAAAAAGAGAAAAGGCCAAAGGAAGTAGAAGCACCATCTGAGGGGGAAGAAGAGAGGGCTACGAGGATAGTTGAGGGAGTGGTGCAGGACATTCAGGAGAATGAAGAGGAAGAGGAATAGCAGGTGGAAGAGCTCACTGAAATAGGGGGAAGGAAGAAGAGGAAAAGTTTGAGGTTGGTGAAGATAGGAGACCCCTGCACCTATCTGCATTGTTATCACTGGGGTGCAGGATGATTTGCAGAAAATCACCAGCTCTCCTATTTCGGGCAAGTATGCATCTGCAGGAACAGGTTTTGTAGCGTTCAGTTCCCCTCCAAAAGTTTCCAGCGAAGATGTGAAGGAGCTGAAGGATACGCTCCTTAAGGTGTTGAAGGAGCAAGAGCAGTCAAATTTGAAGATGGAGGAATTGAAGAAGAGTGTGCTCACTCTGGATGCTGGTGTCAAGAAGCTAGTCACGAGCACTGAACAAGAGAGACAGTCCATTGTCAAGGACATAGTGTCTCAAATTAGCAAGAAGCTGGAGGATCTTGATGTTGATGATGACCAGAGCATTGCTTTCTAATCTGTTTTTCTTTGCAGCCTTTCTATGTTGATGAAACTTATATTTTATCTGCTTTTGGGAACAATTTTTATTTTGGTCTGTAATATTTTGGGCACTTTTTAATTTCTTTTGGTAAACTTGCAAATTTGGTACATTTTGCCGATGTTTTAAATCGGTTTTGGATGATTAATGTCTATGTATATTCTGCCTATGTGCTTTGTGAATGTTTTCTCTCTATGCATGCTTCTTGTCTTAACACTAAACCACTAGATGGTAATGTGTTATGTTATATTATATGCTTGTATGTTGGTTTTTAATAATGGCAAAAGGAGGAAAAGATGCAAACTATCAAGAAAACTTAATCATTCTATGGTATGTTCGAAATCTTCACAAGCTGCCTACTCTCTACAAGCAGGTATAATGTATATACAAGTTTTTCCAGTTTTTCCTTAAGTTGTTTATTTTAGCATTGTTTTTATTTCCTTAGCATTAGTTCCCTTTCTGCATTGTACTTTGTTTTTGCATTTTGTTTCTTTTAGAATAGGTTGGATTATCTCTGTTTCCTTGTAAGTAAGTTTAGTTTGTTTGTCATCATTAAAAAGGGGATTATGGATGGCTCTTATTAGATGATGACTAGGAGAATTAAGTGTCATACAAAGATACCATGAGGAACAGGAAAGCCAGAAACAGAGCCATCCATAAAGAAGAGTTCCTTTATAGAAACTGGTGCTTCATAAATGAAGACTTGAGAAGAGAAGGTTCCCCTCAAGGAACAGAAGCTGCAGAGAAGAAGCCTCACCAAAGAAGAGAAGTTCCTTCCAAGGAACAGAAGCCTCGGAGTAGAAGCTTCATCAGAGAATCATGAAGACTAAATATATTTTTATATTTTAGGATTTATGTAAGTATAAGAAATTAGTTACACTCGAAAAAATCTGTGTGGAATTGGTCTTAGGATAAAATATTGTGCATGCTAGTTTTTACGAAAATTGTTAAGTTTTGAATGATTATCTTTTTCTTGACCAAAAAGATTTTTTTTTATTTCTAATTTTCGAAAATATCTTTTGCAAATAAAATCTCCTATGTTTTTCTAAACTTGCAGCCTACTCTCCCATGTTCTTCTTCAAGACATGGTCTTGCACATGAAAGAGTTCATGCTTCCTTAATTTTAGGAACATGATCTTCTTAGTGGGTTGGAGTAGTGGAAAAATAGAGTTGCTGCACAAAGATATTTTTCTAAAACATTTATTGCTCTATAAATAGTTCTTGATTTTTGTTGGAAAAACTTACCCTTGCTCACATAAGTTTTCAAGCTTTAATTCGAGTTAAGAGTCCAATTCCACATAAGTTAAATAGAGTGTTCTTAATGTTCTTATACTAGAGTTTATTTTTCTTTCGAGTTGTAATTTGGGGAATGGGGAATTTTAAGTAAAATTCTATGTATGAGAAAGAGAGGTGAGAAAGAGAATATAAAGAGAAGAGAAAGAGAAGAGAGAAATGAGAAGAGAGAAAGAGAAGAGAAGAGTAACAAGTTGGGTGACTTGTTCGTTGAGGAACTTGAAGTTTGAGTCTTTAGTTTGTGATAGGACCATTTGCCCTATTCTAGTGAAGATTCTTTTCCCAAAATCCCAAGTGGTCGTGGTTTTTCTCCTTGTTAGGGCCAAGGAGTTTTCATGTAAAAATCTCTCTTGAATATTTTAGTTCCTTTAGTTAATCTTTATGTTTCTTTAGCTTACTTAGTTTTAATTCTGAGAAAAGTTTGGCTAAACTCTCATACTACAATTCAACCCCCCCCCTTCTTGTAGTATTCTTTAAAACAACATCTTTTACTCCATATTTTATCTTATTTTTTTACAGGAATTATAATGTATACTTTACTTACATATTCATTTACTTTAATAAACATATGATTTACTTTAATCAGAACATCTTTTACTTTATAATTTATATTATTTTTTTTACAAGCATTATAATGTATACTTTCAATACATATTCATTTACTTAAATAATTTACTTTTTATATATCAAAATAATCTTACCAAAGTAGATCCAAGAATTCTGTAGAAAGACTTATCTTTCTCATCATCCTTCTGGGTATCCAAGTATTGAATGGATTGTTTCAAAAAGTTAACCACTATCAAACTATAGTGGTTACTGAGACATATTGGTACAAAGATCTGTCAATGAAATTACACTTATTAGTATACAAATTCAAAATCATAATGCTCTAGAATGTAGTTTAATTGACTTCAATAATAAAACATACCAACTGAGCTGTCATAATTTTCTCCTGCGCATTACAGAGGCACATCCAATCATACCATGCTTGATTCAATTCTGCTGGGTGTACTGAAGGAGACTTCTAGATTTTTGTATTTGTTGTCTAAGAAGCATCTTGTGACATGAGAGACAGCTCTAGAGTTCTTTGTTTATTAATGAAGACATAAAATCTTAGTTACATCATACACATTTAATTATAAATTTAGATACACATTTAATTTAACTCTTACACTGTGGTCAACACCAAAGAAAAAGCATGATGGATCTTCTTTCAATCGAGAATTATTCATAAGAAATGACCAACATTGAACTACATTGGATTTTATCATTTGAGGGGGCACTGTTGGAGCTGGGGATGTTGTGTCATCTCTAGTTACGATGAGAAATACTTCAAACTTCACAATCTCTTTACTATGCACGTTTAAATATTTATAGTAAATAAAATATTATTTAGAGTATATTTAATATTTACTAAAGTAGATAGAATATTTTTAAAATTAGAAAAAAAAAACATATTGTACTTCACAAAGCAGTAATCAGCCACTACTTGGTACAACTCTGGCATTTCATTCATTCTTGATTTGTTGTCTTTCATTGTCTTTGAAACAAAATCAATTTCAACATCTTTTCCTCCACAATTTAAATTGATTCTAATTTTAAAACTATATCTTGGTTATCAGCATCATCTGAAATAAAATAGCAGATTTAGTTTCAAAAGAATCATACACTATCCACTATGGATTGATAAATATTTACTTAAGTTAACAACTTACTTTCAACTTTTTTTTCTTTTGCTTTCTCGGTAAGTGTTGGCTGGTTTTCTTCAACAGGAGTATCATGTAGGATACTCTTAGTGACTGAACTTATTACATTACAAAGATTAGCATAAACTGCCTAGTTTTCAGGCTCCTTCTCTTGTTTTTCTTTCTACTTTTCATCTTCCTTTTTATGTTCCTTTTCTGGTTCATTTTCCTTTTCCTCCTCCTCTTTCTTGTCATCCTACTCCTTTTCCTCCTCCTATTTCTTGTCTTTATCCTCCTCCTCTTCTTCCTCCTCCTCCTCCTCCGCTTTGTTTTTGTTTTTCACTTTGTCATCCTTCTCTTTGTTGTCATCCTTCTCTTTCTCATCCTCCTCTTTCTCATCCTTCTCTTTGTTTTCATCCTCCTCTAAGTCATCTAGATCCTTTCCCAAATCTTCAATTTCATCATTCAGATTGATAGTTAAGACCACCTGCATCCTCTTAATTAGTTTCAGGATCAATTTCAAAAATTTTATGTTGCTCCTCCCATGTTGACAAAAACACACTAGATACATCTCTTAAATCATCACAAAGCCTGACTATTTCATTTATAGCCCTTTGTACTTTAAGGTCTTCCATTAGCCTTTGTGCTTTTAAAAAAAGTTGAGAATTTGATGTAGACACATCCATTTGTTGCTTTTTCATCTTGTTTGTTAAGCAAGTTATACACTCAGCATGTAACAGTGCAAAGATTGTTGAATCTCTAGCCAACAAATGCAGTTCTTCTTCAATTTCCTTCAAAATAAATAAAAAAAATTTATTATTACATTATTTTTTGCAAATAAATACTATTTACTCTTTAAGTTAATTTTTTACTTTTCAGTGTACATTATATACTTTATGTTTATGATTTATTAAACATTATTACTACTAGAAGCAGAGCAATTCAATATAATAAAAGTAAACAAACATGATATAAAAGTAAATATATTTAATTTTAAAGTAAACACAAGAAATCAATGTAACTTATAAAAAATTATTCACATTTTTGGCGGAATCATGTATTTCACTATTTGTCATGACACCTTCTGGTAGGTTGAATGACACTAATCTCCTCTCTCTGCCAGCAAAGTTTCTATAAGCATTCTCAAGTACACCTACTCTTCTACAAACTAGATAGACATCCTTTCGGAGTTCTCCTTGACCAAAAGATGTCTTTGCTTCACTTGCAATTCTTTCTTTGACTCTGTCATCTGACCAATGCTTGATCAATGGCAGTGTGTTTGTTTGAGGCTGCCCTCTGAATTCAACATGATGAAGTAAACAAGTTGAAGAATCAGGACACATCCACTAATTCCTGATCTTGATTCTTTGTGTTTGTTGTTTTCGAAGCTCCCCACTATTTTGCACAGATTATTCAAAACATAACCACACCAATCCAGGTTATGTATCTCTTTCACATTATCTGCATAGTTGATTATCTTGTAATCAATCACTCTGTTTGCAACAGGGTCTAAGAATGTGCTGCACATATACATCACAAAGAATCTTTTAAAATCCTCCCCTTCTTCCTTCAGAGTCTTTGTTTTGTTCTCCAAATTATTCACAAATATGTCATCACCTTCTAGAATTCCTAGTTTCTTTTTCCATCCTTTTGAATCAAAATGTTTGCTATAGGTTGCTTCCTTAACTGAAAAGTCACCTTGTTCTCAGTTACATGTGGATGCAAGAAAATATCTTCAACATTATAGGAGCTAACAGAAAACTCCTTCACCTTGTCAATTTTGAACATACAGCTGTTTTCATTGAAATGATGACAAAGCCATGGAAGCATCTTTGTTGAATTTTTTTTCAAATTCAGTTCCAGCAACCCTTCAAAACCAATATTTATTACATCTGATTTTTGTTCCTCACTGAAATCTTTGATCAAATAAAAAACTGCATTTGGTATGCAGTGTGTTTTCTTGATTTCCAGGTTACAATCATCATCATCACCTCTATCTTTAACCTCAATAACTTCATGTACTTCCTTATCAGAAAAATCAAGCTTCATTTTCTTCTTTAAATGATCTTTTCCCTTTAATCTGTCTTGTTCTGATGATTCTCCAGAATACTCATTTAGATCTTCTTCTGGTTCATAATTGCTATCTTTAACTTCAGATTTTATCCTTCACTTTATTCCTATAATTTGTTAAAGTATAAGAAATTAAAACATATACTCTTAAAATATAATATTCAAGAACAAACAATCTACTTCACAGCATATAAAACATGTTAAATATCTTTGAAAACATATATATTTACTCTATAATCATTGTTATTAACTTTATTGTACTTATCAGTTACTTTTATTATCAATCATCTATTATTATGCATCATAATATTTATATTGACATCATAGACATATAAAGCTAAATAGTTTACTTTATAACAGTTTCTGTTTTGGGGGGTTTTTGTCCCTCGGGAGAGTTACAACACGAAGTCTGATCCGGCTGAGCTGTACCTGCAAAATAACGGAGACTCCGGGTGGTGGGAGCTCCGCCTCCGACGGTCAAGTTAGTACCTTGAAAAGGAATAGAGAGAACGGAAATTTAGGTGAGGATCTGCTCGGATTCCAAGCTCAGGTC
This sequence comes from Chenopodium quinoa, assembly GCF_001683475.1. Classification (NCBI taxonomy): domain Eukaryota; kingdom Viridiplantae; phylum Streptophyta; class Magnoliopsida; order Caryophyllales; family Amaranthaceae; genus Chenopodium; species Chenopodium quinoa. The sequence continues at coordinate 526,026 of NW_018742764.1, forward strand.
TTTCTCTGATGTAAGAGAATGCAGGTGTAATAAATGATTGATTGTGTCCCCAAAATGGGGAAATATCTCCCTATTTATAGGGTCGTTGGAGAATGTGCCCCTACCTAGGTCATTTGACCTAGATTTTAGTGGGCTGCGCCGTTTTACGGCGCTCTTAGGGATTTGGGCCCTTGAAGGCCGCCTTTTCAGAGGCATATCTGAGGGCGCCAAGTGTCAAGAGGATGTTGAGCCACATGGGCCATCCTGACCTCGACATGTGGCGTCCTCTTATTGGTCCACGTGTCTAGGGTATAAATACCCTAAACATTTTCCCCTCACAAGTCGCACGTGCATATCACGTGGGGCCTGTGACACGTGTCCACCTTTCATAGGTGAACAGTAACGGGTAAAATTTTTTAATTTCAAATCAAAAATTTTCCCCCCACTTTCACTTTCTATAAATAGAAAGTTACCCCCTCCTTTTCACACCTTACGTTCATATTGACTTTTTTGAGAGAGAAAAAGAGAGATTCTAGAGAGAGATTTCTCTGCTCCCGTCTGCGTCACAGCAAGTTTCAAGCTTCCGAGAGCTAGCAGTTCATCACCTGGTTCACCGGCTGTAGCAGTTTTCAGATTGAGGTAACCGCCTGTACCATTTTAGCTTTCCTCCCTTTCAATTTGTATACCATTTTTTCCGCCTGTATACCCGGCTTTTTTAGAGAATATAAATGATTTCCCAATCCACTCACTCGGCACTGCCTAGGACACTCAGCCGATCCCCAGGAACGGCTAAGTCTAGAACAAGGGGTGCCTCTTCTGGACTGTCGGAACTAATATGCTCATCTCCAAATTCCTCCCTCTCTGTGTCTGTGCAGGACACAATGGCCAGAACGAAACAGACGGCCAGACGGTCTAAGAGTCGGCGGACTATGAGAGTGTCAGCCGATGAGGTTTTCCCGAAAGGGGAACAGAGGGATTGGGAGGAGAGCGGATCTGACGAAGAGGCTCCCTCTACCTTCGGGAGCTCTGGGTAAGAGAGGTAGACGGCGAGGGAGTCGCCTCCTCTAATGAAGCCGGCGATGCTGAAGCCGGTCAAGGATCAAGAGCCGAATCTTTCGGCTCTGACCAGGACAATTTTGCGGCTGGCTATCACCAGCCGCCCAAGGTCGCGGACAACCCCAACCCCAAAAGGACCTGGATGCTGCCAAGTAATATTGCCCTCCTAAATAGCGGGTTCAGGGCCTTCAAGGATAAGCACCCCTTTGGAAGGGGTTGGGAGATTATCGTCCCTCCGGCTGATGATGTATTGGCTTGGAATGACGACATTAAGCACGCAGATGATTATTTCATCTGCTACGAGGCGATAATCGAAGCCGGCCTCCGGTTCCCCCTCCACCCCGGGATTAGGAGAATATCTTAAGTTATATCGCCGCCTGCGAATTTCAAAACTTAAACCCCAGCTTCTCCGCCTTCGCTCACATGCACTATTTGAGCAAGGCTCCAGGCGGCCATGGGGCATGGTATACTCTGACTACCTTACCCCAATACTTGATGACACTGGACAAAGTGTCCAAATGGTCCGGGTGGAAGGACAAGTTTTATTTGATTTCCTCCCCCACCATAAGACACAACCGGACACTACGGCGGTACAATACTGAGTCGGCTCTTCTTGGACGCAAATGCCCTCTCCCGACACTATCTACTAAGGCCCGGGAGCAAATAATGGAGTCGGGATTCTTTGAAAAAACAACTGAGCCCATGGGGGATGGGACTCATATTATTGTACCCAAAAACTGGATTTCCCATCCGAACTTCTTCAAGGACGAGTGCTTCTTGTCCGCCTGCGGGCTAAGTACCATGTTTCCATGGGGTAGAATACTTCTCATCCGGAATGATTGTTATTTTATTTTAATTGCAAACTTGCCATAATTTTCTCTAAATATCGATTCTTGTTCTTGCAGACGAATCCTTGAGGATGGTAGACCAAGCAAAAACACCGGCTAAGTCCGCGGCGCTGCTAAGCAAAGAGGCGGCACTTGCCAAAAAGGCAGCCGTCGAGGCTAAGGATTCTAAGAAAGGCGGGGTAAGACCGCCTGACTTTATATGTTTGCATTTTTTTTTACCGGTTGAGTATACTTACCCTTTGTTTATTTCTCAGGAGTCCGTCAAGAAGATTCCACGATCCTTCTCCAAGCTGCTCAAAAGGCAAGGAGATGATCTGGAGAAGGCTCCGACTGTGAAAGCCGCCAGGAAGGACCCCTCCAGAAACAAACATCTGCCCAATCCGGTCGTCCAAAGACTAGGGGCAAATCCCCTGCTGTACTAAGAAAAACTGAGCGAAAGCTCAGAACGCTCACAGCAGAAAGCGCCGGATGTCTCTACGACATCGAAGGGTGGCGAGCCACCTGAGGTTGCAGGCGTTGCAACAACCACTGGGGAGGAGAAGAAGTCGGAGACCCATCTGGAAGCGCAAGGTAAGGAACGAATTGAAATACCTTGGCCACTAGATTTTATGAGAGTCAAGACCAAGGTTGATCCTTCAAAGGGGTCGGTCAGCAGCCGGCAACGGATGAATCCCGACTACGCTGCTTCTATCTCACAAAGCACTACTTTTAATGCAGATCTAACTTCTGACGAGCCGTATCTTGCAAGCTTTGCAAAACGGATGGTGAGGACCCTCACCCGGTCTGAGAAGAACTCCATACCTGATCTGCAGGTCGTGGACTTCGACCGGATAATGGGTTCTCTGGCTGAGGTAAAATAAACCCCTCTACCCTGATATCTTTTACCTTTAATTTGTCTAAGTAACTAATAAACCGGCTGTTATTGTCTCAGGCGATGCTGAGAGTGGACAGTCTCCGGGGCCCCTTCAGGCGTAAGAAAGAATAGGTAAATGACGCCAAACGGAGGGCCCTAGAAAACCTCAACTCTACTGAATATTCTGAATATATGTGTAATTTAATGATTAAAGCAGTAGAGTTGAAACAGGAGGAGCTGATCCGGAGTTTGACGGCTGCAAACGATGAAGCTAACAGCCGGGCTGATGACCTTGATAAGCAGCTGAAAGATGCCAAATCAGATCTCAAGGCATTAGAAGATTCTAAAAAAGAGAATGCCCAACTCCGAACAGACAATAATCGCCTGAGGGTCGAGCTCTTCAATCTGCGCAACAAGTAGTCGAACGAGCTGGCCCAAGAGCAGGCTGACAGAGGAGAATGAGCGGGACAATTTGGCCCGGATGCAGATCACCTGGAACCTCCTTTACCCAGAAATAGACTTTGAGGTCTATAAATTGAGGTATGATTACGCCACTGCGGTGTATGATGCCCAGCAACTTGGTGATGCTCCACCACCACGCTTCAAAGATTGGGCTGCTGAGCAGAGATATGAAGTCTCTAGTGACGAGGAGCCGACGGCGGATGAGCATAACGAAGGCCAAACTAGCTAGGCTCAGCCGGAGTAGCATCCACCTCAGCCTTAGGTGCGCCTCCCCAACTTCTGCGGCAGTATGCCAACCATTTTCTTTACCGGCTTGTATGTCGTGTTTTGTTGTATCTTTCCCAACCATGGGGTTGGATTAACAATTTGTTTTTTGTTTCTTTGCCGGATGTAACTCCGGTTAACACATCTTCTAGCCTTTGAGCCATATTAAATATTTAATGAAGTATTCCGACTCAGTCGGTTGTTTATACTTGTTTGTGTTTGAGTTTTTCAATTTGAATTTTGTATCTGTTTGCAATTCGGGTGCTCTTGCCCCTGGGCGGCTGTGTGGTTTGTTTTATTTTAAGTTGATTGATTGGCTTGAAAACACTTGATACTAGGAGAAGTATGGAATATTTTTAGGCCAATCAATCACAATGGTGATTGCCCCAAACCAAGTGCACAGCCGGCCATAAAAGCGAGTGCTTTGAGCTTCTTACCCAGGCGGTGATATTTCGTCTGGGGTTAACACGTAGCCATTACACATAATCTTTTGCCCCAATGGGGGAAGTGAGTGCAACTTTGGAATAAGTAACCTAAGTAAGAATTTCAGCCGATGACCGACTGATGCCTCAGGGCATCCGGTACTCGGTAACTTAATCGTTCTTCATAGATTATTCTGGTCAGACGGCTATGAATTGACCAATTTGGTCGTTCAATTTTCGCCATCTGCATTTGTACATAGAACCGACGAAAAGTCCGTTCTCTGCGACTATTGCACCCGAAGGGGTGTCGCCGGACGCCTTTGTCCATGTTGGGATAGGCGGTTTTATAAAATAAGCAACCATCCCGCCATATTGGCCTTTGGTCTTGTTTGAGACCAGTTGTATAGCTACTAAGCGTTTTTGTGCTTAGTTTTTAATCGGATCATTGGCTGAGCGTTATTACAACATTGGATTTACACTAAATATCGAATTTAGTTGGTTGACCGAATAGTCCGTCTGAGTATTACCTAGGCGGTCAAGCAATTATTAAATTACACTATCAAACATATTTAATTAAATAAAGAGTCCGTTTGGGTTTTACCCAGGCGGACGAGCAATTATAATATTTCACCAAACTAAGTATCAAACTTAGTAAGAAACACATAGTCTGTCTTGGTATTGCCCAGGCGAACGAACAATAAAAATGGCAAAATAAGCCTGCAAACAAAGTCTGAATTTTCATTAATTGACTTATTGTTTACAAAAATTATACATTCTCAGAAGTAGTACTTTTTTAGATTGTCTACATTCCAAGTTCTAGGTAGGCGGCGGCCGTCTGGGGTTTCTAGACGGTAGGTGCCGTTCCTGACTTCTTCATAAATCCGGTAGGGGCCTTCCCAATTAGGGGTTAGCTTCCCAGCCTCATTGGCCCTACCGGTTGCCTCCATTTTTCGTAACACGAAGTCATCCACTTTCAGAGGATGCTTGTGCACTTTCTTGTTATAAGCTCTGGTCATTCTCAGACGGTATATCTCATGGCGCAGGGCAGCGTTGCCCCTGCGTTCCGGGAGGGAGTCCAGTGCCAGCCGCATGGCCTCCCAATTTGCCTCTTCATCATAGAGCATAACTCTGAGAGTCGGCTCATAATGCTCAATGGGCAAGACAGCTTCAGCACCGTATACCATAAGAAATGGGGTTTCTCCAGTTGCCCCTTTAGCAGTAGTCCGGATGGCCCACAGGACATGAATTAATTCTTCTGCCCATAAACCACCGGCTCTTTCAATTTTCTTCTTTATGCCGTCTGAGATGAGTTTGTTGAAGGCTTCAACTTGGCCGTTTTCTTGGGGTCGGACGAATGATGCAAAACAATGTGAGATACCCTGATCTCCTAACCAAGTCTTGAGCTAAGAGGTCTCAAACTGAGGGCCATTAACAAACACCATAGACATAGGTACCCCAAACCGGGTGATGATGTTCTTCTAGATGAAGGAGATGACATCCTTTGTCTTGATTTTTTTAACCGGCTCAGCTTCTACCCATTTGGTGAAATAATCCACAGCCACCAAGATGTAGCGCTTTTCGCCTAGAGCAAACGTATAAGGACCCAAGATATCCATGCCCCAATTGGCAAATGGGACTGGGCTGTGGATTGCCGTCAGATCAGTAGCCGAGCGGCGAAATAGTGGGCCAAACCTTTGGCACTTGTCGCATCTTTTGACTAACTCTTTGGCGTCTGCTTCAAGAGTAGGCCAAAAGTAGTGCCGCCTGGCTCTGACGGCTAAGGACCTGCCGCCTATATGAGAGGCGCAGTATCCAACATGCAATTCTTTGAGAATTTCTTTCCCCTTCTCTTGGGTAACACACTTCAATAAAGATTTAAGGAAACCCGCCTTGAAGAGTTCTCCATTTCTCAACTCGAAGTTTGATGCTCGCTTTTTCAAGACGGCTACCTCCTGTGATGAATCAGGAAGCTTGCCGTCTGCTAAATATGCCCGGATGTCATCCATCCAGGTAGAGCTTCAGTCTAAGATTCCAATGGGCTCTTCATGTATGTACTCTTTTCAAGAACTTCCCAAAAGACCAACCGAGGAGTGTGTCACAGCAGGCGGATGAAGCCAATTTGGACAACGCATCCGCGTGGTTGTTATCTCACCTAGGCACTTGATTCAGACGGAATTCCTCAAGTTCCCCGGTCTCTTCTTTGACTGCCTGAAGGTATTTGATCATAGCCGGATGGGTTGCCTCATATGCTCCCTCATACTAGCTGACGACCAACTGTGAATCAGAATAGGCATCAATTTTAGTTGTCCCTGCTGCCTTACACATGCAGATTCCGGCTAGTAGGGCTTCATATTCCGCCTCGTTATTTGAGGCTTGAAACTTAAACCGCAATGCATATTAAAATTTATCCCTCTCAGGGGACTCATATATAATCCCTGCACCACAACCGTTCTTCGTTGAGCTTCCGTCTACATACACTTTCCAAACCTGGTCAATATTATCCGGTTGCACCGGTCGTGTCATTTCAACAATGAAGTCGGCAAACGCCTGACCTTTCACTGCCTTTCTAGGTTCAAAAGTGATTTCAAGACTTTGCATTTCAATATCCCATTTTAACATTCTGCCGGATGACTCCAAAGTAGACATTGGCCGCTTGAGGGGCTGGTCGGTGTAGATTACCACCGGATGAGCCAGGAAATACGGTTTCAATTTCTTGAAAGCCATATACAGGGCAAGGCCAAATTTTTCTACCATTGGGTACCGGAGCTCAGCATTTTTTAAGCCATGGCTAATGAAATAGACCGGAAGCTGAACACCGTCTCTCTCAGCAAGGAGAACGGCACTGAGGGCATGATTTGAGACGGCTAGGTACATGTATAACACCTCTCTAGGTAGTGGACTAACAAGCCTTGGCAATGAGTGGAGGTGTTCTTTCAGCCGTTGAAAGGCTGCCTCAGCCTCATCCCCCCATTCAAATCTGGTCTTTTTCCTGATTGCTTGGAAGAAGTAAAGACATTTGTCACCTGACCGTCTGAGGAATCTCCCCAAGGCTGCCAGGCAACCGGTTAGTCTCTGTGCTTCCTTGATAGTGCGGGGTGACTTCATGTCAATCACCGCCTGTATCTTCTCAAGGTTAGCCTCTATCCCCCTTTGACCAATCAGGAATCCGAGAAACTTCCCAAACTCAACACCAAAGACGCATTTCTTAGGATTTAACATAACCTTATGCCGCCTGAGTGTGGTGAAGGTTTCTCGGAGATCAGCAAGGTGATCCGCCTGCTGTTTGGATTTGACTATCATGTCATCAATGTATGCCTCTACATTCCTCCCAATTTGATTAATAAAGACCGTATTAATCATCCGTTGGAACGTAGCTGGCGCATTTTTCAAGCCAAACGGCATCACCGTGTAACAGAATAGCCCTTGATCAGTGACGAAGGCCGTCTTTTCTTGATCTTTCTTCCACAGGGGTATTTGATGGAAGCCGGAGTAGGCATCCATAAAACTCATCAAGGCATGCCCGACTGTTGAATCGACCAGACTGTCGATCTTAGGAAGCGGATAACTGTCCTTGGGACATGCCTTGTTGAGATCTGTGTAATCAACACACATTCTCCAGGTACCATTCGGCTTCTTTACAAGCACAACATTCGCCACCCAGTCGGGGAAATTACATGGCCGAATGAACCAAGCATCCAACAACTTTTTTACTTCAGCAGTTGCCGCCTGACTTCTTTCCTCGCCGCGATTTCTTTTCTTTTGTCGGATGGGCTTCTTTTTAGGGTCCACGGCGAGTTTGTGGACAGCAAGATCCGGGTTGACGCCTGGCATCTCTTCCACTTCAAAGGCAAAAATGTCTTTGAATTCTTTCAGCAGAAGGTGCAAGTCTGCACCTAACTTAGCTGTAGTCCCAACCTTCACGGTACGCTCCAAACGGATGTAGTCTAGAGGTATGTCAATATGTTCACCAGCCGGTTTGGGAAGGAGCTCTTCTGACCGTTCACCGGTCAGTGATTGCTATTTTTTCTCTTTCTTCACCTCCACCAACATAGGTGCCTTTCTTTTCTTTCCGGCTGCTGGTGGGGCTGGTGATGGATCGGCCTCCTTGACATTGTCAAGGTCTATTGGCTCCTGGCCGCCTGGGGCCACGGTATCTTTGACGGTTGAGAGATAGCACTCCCAGGCTGTCTTCTGATCCCCATTTAAGGATCCAACAGAGTCATCATCCCTCTCATACTTGATGACCATAAGGGAAGGGATGATTACAGCCTTGGATTCGTTGAGGGTTGGCCGGCCCAAGATAATGTTATAGGCGGTCAGCTCCTCAACGACCAAAAACATGACGACCAGATGTCGCCCTTTTCCTTTCTCACCCAGCCGAATGGGTAGATCGACTCTTCTGACTGGGTAAACCATTCCCCCCCCCAAAAGCCAACTAAGGGGTGGGTAACCGGATGCAAGTGTTGTCATTATATTTTAGCTTCTGCAAGCACCAGAGGCTGATGATGTCTGATGAGCTGCCGGTATCAATAAGGATCCGCCTAACCAGTTGGTTAGCAACCTTACATTCAATGATGACCGGGTCATCATGTGGGCGGCGAACACTGCCCCTATCGTTCTCAGTGATCAGAACATCCGGGAAGGAGGAGCTTGTAGATGCCTGCCCATCATCATCTTTGTCCATCTTTCGAAGATGTCTCTAGGTGCCGCGGATGGTAGGGCCACCGCATGAGAACCCGCCTGCCATTATGTATACCGGCTCCTTGTCGGTATCCTAGCTACTAGCAGGCTGGGGGTAGTCTTAGAGGACTGACCCTTATTCTTCTTCTTAGCCCCGGCTGGGGACTTAGAAATATAGGACTTCAGCATTCCCTTGTCAGCCAGACGGTCCAACGTCCGTTGAAGGCTGAAGCAGTCGTTGGTGTCATGGCCAATTTCCTCATGGTATTGGCAAAATTTATTTTTGTTCCTAGATTGAATGGGACTTTTCATTGGATTCGGCTTCTCTAGGGACATCCGGTCCTTAATCTCCATGAGGATGGAGTTGTATTCCTTGTTAAACTCGTACTTTGGGACGTACGGTTTAAATTCTTTCTTCTTCTTCTCGGACTGCTGGTCAGAATCACTTACCGCCCATATTTCTTTTCTCTTCTTGCTCTCTTCTTTCTTTTTAGCCGGCTGAGCAGGCCAGTTGTCTTTATGCTTGTCGGACTTCTTAGAGTCCGACTGGCTGCCAGGCGAGCAGAGGTCGGTAGCTTGAATGTAGCTTTCCGCCTCCCTCAAGGCCGCCTGTAGGGTGAAAGCCCCTTTTCTGACTAGGTCGAACTTAAAGGTCGACCCATCTCTCAGACCCTTGAAAAAGTATGTAAAAGCTACCTCATCAAACAGTCCCTGAATCTGAATTTTGATCAGATTGAACCGCCTGACATATGAGCACAGACCTTCTCTCTCTCCCTGCTTAACAGTGCTCAAATCAAGGCTTGTTTTCTTAGTAGGGATGTTCATTGAGAAGTTGGAAGCAAACAGGAAGGCGAGCTTCATGCATCTGTCGATGGACCCGGCTGGCAGATTACCAAACCATTGTTGGGCAATGCCCTTCAATGTAACCGGGAAGCACCGACACCAAGTGGCATCATCCAACCCCTGCAGATACATGAGGTTGGTGTAAGCCATGAGGTGGTCTTCCGGATTGGTGGTACCATCATAGGTATCAACCAATACATTCTTAACCTTGGCTGGCTGGGCCGCCTCGGTTATCTCCCGGGTGAACGCAGAAGGTTGTTTACCCAAGTGCAGCAGACGAACCTGCCGGTTCAATGGCTGGACATTTGGATATGTCGCCTGACCTCCAAAGAGAGCCGACTGCATGAAGTAAGGAGGATACTGGCCGTAAACCCGAGGAGGCACATACGGTACAACTCCAATCATGTGGGGGCCAGAATGGACGGTATTACCGCCTGTCAGGATCTCATGCAAGAAGGGTGCACTCCCTGCAGAAATGTTGTTGAAGCTGTCTGGAAAGTTCGACGTTGAAGCCGACTCGGGCAGCGATTGGTTTCTCTTCCGGTTGATGATCTCCCGGGCATCAAGAGTTGATTTTTTGCTTCCCATCGGCTGCTGAGTCCGGCGGGTGTTGTTGTTGTTCCTCTTAGGAAGGAGAATTTTTGACCAATAAATGGCCCCGGCTGCCTTCTCCTTTGGATGAGGAGTGGGCTGCTAGTCTCTGACCGACTTCCCCTTCTCTGGAGGAGTCTTCTTCGCCGACTGGCCTTTACTTGGGCCAGCCCGACTTTGGGTGATCAGCTATTTAATTTCACCCTTGAAACTTGTCATGAATCTCATGAGTTCGTCTCGGGAGACATGGGCTGATCCAGCGGCCGTTTGGGTTTCCCCTTCCAGCTGCCCAGAGGGTCGGCTTGTACCCGCCTAGGAGGCACCCCGCTCCAGAGTGTCATCGGCTGTAAAGGTTTCGATCTGAGGATCTTCATCCTCATGGTCTGTAAAGACTTCTGGGTCATTGCCCAGACGGTTAGGGGGTGGCACAGACTCTTAAACCATCTTCGAGGTACTCTCCCCACAGACGGCGCCAAATGTTTTGGGGGTTTTTGTCCCTCGGGAGAGTTACAACACGAAATCTGATCCGGCTGAGCTGTACCTACAAAATAACGTAGACTCCGAGTGGTGGGAGCTCCGCCTCCGACGGTCAAGTTAGTACCTTGAAAAGGAATAGAGAGAACAGAAATTTAGGTGAGGATCTGGTCGGATTCCAAGCTCAGGTCTTTCTCTGATGTGAGAGAATGCAGGTGTAATAAATGATTGATTGTGTCCCCAAAATGGGGAAATATCTCCCTATTTATAGGGTCGTTGGAGAATGTGCCCCTACCTAGGTAATTTGACCTAGATTTTAGTGGGTTGCGCCGTTTTACGGCGCTCCTAGGGATTTGGGCCCTTGAAGGCCACCTTTTGAGAGGCATATCTGAGGGCGCCAAGTGTCAAGAGGATGTTGAGCCACATGGGCCATCCTGACCTCGACACGTGGCGTCCTCTCATTGGTCCACGTGTTTAAGGTATAAATACCCTAAACAGTTTCTATTTACTTTATAGAATGAATCATTTACTTTAAGATTTATACCTTGGAATAATAGATTCCTTTACTTTATAAATTTAATACAGAACATATGAATCTAACTTTAGATTCTAATTTAATAAACTTTTAAGAAACTTTTGAAGTTTCTATTTCATTAATCCTTCTCTTTATCAATATTTGCTTTTTTAATATCCTTTGAAGCTTAGTACTTAATACAGTTAGTTTCCACAATCAATTTATAAGTATACACATGTTAAAGAACTTTTAAAACATATATATTTACTTTGTAAGCTTTTTTGTTTACTTTATTAAACTAACCATTTACTTTTATATTCAATCATGTAATATTATGCATCATTAAATTTTTAACATAGACTTATATAAAGATAAATGCTTTACTTTATAGGTGTTTCCATTTACTTTATCAAATAGTTATTGTATTTCAATATTTTATACCTATAATTGGAGATTGATCTGAATTTGCTGCTTTCTTTGGAGTTTTCTTCTGTGCAGCAGGAACTATCTTGGCTGCAGGGGACATTTTGGCTACTGGAGAATTCTTGGCTACAGTAGCTTTTTTACTTGCAGCAACTTTCTGTGCAGCAGAAACTTTCTTGGCTGCAGGAGATTTCTTTGTTGCAATAGCTTTTTTTACTTGCAACATCCTTCTTTGCTGCAGGAATTTAAAACAATAATTTACTTTCAAACTATAATAAGTAAGAATCATCATCTTTTTTGATATGTTATACACAAGCCATAATACAAAAGTCACATCTATTTATTGATTTATACACAAGCCATAATAGCTTAGATCTCACAGTAATTCATTAACATTTAATCAATTTAAAGTTTACTTTTAGTCTATTTCTATCTACTTGTAAAAATAATCCACTGAAATCTATAGGAACTCAAAACAAACTATTCAAAACATATGATTTTATTTGTTTACTTTGAATTATTTTTTTATCAACTTTTATTTGATTTTTTTTAACTAAGAACTCCGTAGAAACATTTATAACTGCATACATCAGAGCAAGAAGACCATAGCAATAACAGGTGACACAACAAATATAGCAAAGTAGGAGCAATCCAGGTAAACCATGGTTCACAATGATAACGTATTAGGCAACATAAATTCAAACAGTCTAACTATTAAATTATACCAAACAATCTAACTATCAAATTATAAACAAACAATCTAACTATCAAATTTCACTATAGAAATTCTAAACAAACTACTCCAATTATATGATTGTATTTTCATGACTTTAAATTATTTTTTATCAACTTTTATTTGATTTATTTTAACTATTATTAACAATTACTCATAAATTAATAAAAATTATTCTAAATTAGTAGCAATTGAAGTAAAATTACTTAAGTTCATAAATATAAATAGATCTAAATTTTTGTGAATATTCTTTCAAAAACAACTTTGTTATAATAATTTTATACCAAAATTTGTAAAATTAACCTGATATAAATTTATGTAATAATTCGTAAAAAAATAAATGTATAAAATAATTCTTTGAGTCAATTTCGAATTACTTTCTCATGCATGCCGATTTTAATCTAAATTACAAAAAAATTATTCATCGAGAGAGGTCATATAAGTTGTCTCGATCATGGGCTCTCCTATAGGTGTGATAAGAAGTGATGGGTCGAAGGATGCTTGGTCATCTTCGATGGCTAGAATCTTGGAAGTTTCATTGTTATCAATCAGATCTTGAATAGCTTCTTTGAGTTTCCAACAGTCCTCAGTGCGGTGACCCTTTCCTTGATGATATTTGCAGTGCTTATTAGGGTACCACTTAGGTGTCCTGGCTTCTAGAACTGGATCTTTGATGGGCCCTATGGGCATGAATAGTCCTTTGTGATGTAGCTTCTTGAAAGCTGTTTCATAACTCATGCCAAGTGCGGTGAACACTCTTTTTGACCTTTGGATTCGTGATTTAGAGGCATTCGTAGCATGTACCTCATTAATGGGAGAGGAAGAAGAAGGATGGTCGCTCTTCTTTCCTCTCGCACTATTATCTTTCAGAAGGTCATCTTCAATATCAATGCCTATATTATACACAGCCTTGAAAGTATTCAAATTGTGTTGATATTTTAAGTGTTTTGAATACTTCCCTTGGAGATTCTTGATAAACATCCTCATAGATTCTTTTTCGGTAGGAGCCTTGACCATATTAGCGGAAGTTTCCCTCCATTTATTGAAGAAAGACGTGAACCCTTCGTTTTCTTTTTGTTTTAAAATCTCAAGTTGTCTGTGGTCTGTTTCGTCTTGGATGTTGCACTTATATCTATCTATGAAATCGTTTGTTATCAAATCCCAAGAAGAGGTTTTTTCTTTCTCGAGAGAAAAGAACCATTGTTGACAAACGGTTTTGAGAGATAGTGGGAACAGAGAGGGGAAAACCTTCTTATCGATACCCTTAATGTTCATTATGATTTCAAAAGCTCTTAGATGGAATTCAGGGTTATCTGTTGCCTTGAATTTAGGGATGTCAGTGGCGTTGAACTTATGCGGAAGAAGTTCCTTCTCCAGCGAGACCCCTTGTGAACTCATGCCCTGAAATTTATAGTCACTAGATAGCTTGCTTAGAGTCTCTTGCATGAGGTCCATCTGTTGTTGCTTCACGGGATCATTGATCTTGAGTGTGAGGAGCTTCAGTGTCACAGTCACGGTAACCAGTTGGTTCCTAAGATCATTGACTTCTTCTTGACTTGCCATTATCTTTTTAGCCTTCCTCTTTTGACGAATCGGTTTATCAAAAAGTGAGACTTGAATAAAGAGGTTGTCCTTGATTAATCGCCCTTCTCTCCTCGACCAAGTACTGTGGAAAAGGAATTTGGGGATATTCATTGTTAATTATTTGACTCAAACTTTATTCAACATGCGATGGACGGAGGAAGTGAAGAAAGATTGGAATAGAATGTGAAAGGAGATGATGTAGATGGAGGGATATGAAGAATTAGGAATAGAATGTACCCCCACCTCAAATGACGGAAAGATCGACTCATGCATGAAACTAAGACATGGTCATAGTGATGTATACTCAAAGTGTGTGCTAAGACTAGTGAGTGTAGGTGACATGTTAAGACTCGTGTCATGACCATGTGGCTAGATTATGTGACTAGACTCAATTAATGACTCGACAAGGTATGATTAATAGCGAAAATTAACCGAATTAATAAGAAAACTTGTTAATTAGACACTAGGTGATGACTCGATCAATAATCCGAACTGTGTACTGTAGCACCAGACGACAAAGCTATCGCCAGGCGCCACACTCCACAGAGTGGCGCTAATGTGCAGACTTTGGCGCCAATGCTGGAGCTTCGATCTGGGAATGTTTTCGGTGTTATTAATCAACAAGGGTATGCCTAAAGTCGTACTAGGTCAATTATGATTAGAATATTAGACTTTATAGACTCAAATTAATTAATTAATTAATTAGGCAAAGTTTTTTAAGTCATTAATTTATTTAATTTCAACACAAGTCAAACAAACGGTTAAGAGAAACATAGAATATATGCACAACAAATAATGCACAATTAGTCAAGTAGGCACAATATGATGCAATGAGTTTGCAACCTAACCATGGCTCTAGTTCTCTAACGTTCGGGATATGGTTTAGTCAATAGATCGAGAGTGTCCATGGTTAATAGTCCAAATGCACCGCGCGGAAGCCTAACCATGAAGGGTTGGCGCGAGTGGATGGGACACCGCGAGTTTTAGAAAAACTCGCTTCCATGGTTTGGTGAATTCAACATTCTTGGATGTACCCTTTGTTGCACAGAGCGTTCAATCAAGTAGATGAAGCATGAATTCCCAGAGGGTTATGTCCATATGTAGAACACATATGGGTTTCAGAAAAGTGAGAAAAAACTCAATCAGGAAGTAGGATCGAGCAAACAATACGAAACTCTGGTCGAAATTAGAACACATATTTCTGGCTCGGTATTGGAGGAATTTGGCGCCAGCAAACAGTGCTTGGCGCCAAGTTTTAGCTGTAGCGCCTGGCGCCAATGCTGGTGTCTGGCGCTACAGTTAAAAATTTGGCGCCAATGCTTTGGCCCCTAGCGCTAATTCCTACATGCCTCAGCAGCTTTCTATGCTCGATAAAATTTTCCAGTTTCGCGCAGCATTATTTCGATCCTAGTTGTGAAAGATATTTCTCAAATTTTCTACGTGTAAAATCCTATGTTTTAACTCATTACAGATGGTCTTTCCAATGAGATATTTTTTTATGCATATGACAATAATGTTATTTAAAATTACGCAAATGAAATACTTAGAACGTTTTGAGTCTCATCCACTCATTCTAAATCATTGCCGAAACAAATTCAGGAATTAAAATAGAAATCCTCCCCAGCAGAATCGCCAAAAATTATAGGGAATAATTTCAAGCGTTAATCCCCTAGCTTGAACCCCATTATGATCATACACTAATTTACGATGGCGTCCAAAAAGGAAGAAGATAGAGAAAAGAGTCGCCAATAAGTTTTAGGAACTTGTAAACCGTTCACGAGGTGAAGGTTACACCCCTTAGCAATCCAAGAGATCGTCAACTCCATAAGGTCTTGAACCAAAATAGGGTTCGGGGATGATGGTACAAATCAAATCTAAAAGAGATTGAACCTGCCCTAATAATAGGCCTCTACTTTATTCTTATCGTATTCATGTGCGCTTTCTGACTAACATGCAAGCAATAGGATTAACCCTAAACCTGTTTATCTATGTTGGTTGAATTTAATGCACAAATAAACTATTATTGGCGATCACTTAAATTATAATCAAATTAACCCTAACAAGATTATTAATTATCTTATTAAGCGTGATTACAAGTATCAATTCCCTTTAAACATGCATAAAAGGTGTGATCAAGCAATAACAATAAATATCAAGCAACATAATATAATCAAAATAATTATAATAATAACAATCATATTAATCATAATAATAATCATGTTAAAGCATAATAATAGCAAGATCCTAGGCATGATACTAACAAGATTAATAACAAACCCTAGCATGTCACTAAACAATAAAAATCAAAGCTTTAGCCCTAACATGATACTAACAATTATAAATATTAGGAAGAACATAAAAGGTATCATAGAAATCATAATTGACATTATATTCTTTACCCTAAACATGATACTAGGAATCAAAATAACAATCTAAGCATGATTTCTACATCATAACATCAATAAAACCATCAAAGTACTTACTTTGATGCCTCGTACCTCTTTCTAATAACAAAATACACACGTTAGTAACTTCAAGGAAAATAATAATCAAAAAAATTAAATCAAATAATTAAAAGAGAGATTTGGGACCAAACCCTCAGAAATTAAACCTTTCACGTCTAAGGCGAAGGCAACTTCGAATATGGCTAGGTGTGTCTAGATCTTATGAATGGGGAATTTTGTATGTAAAAACCTAGTTTAGAAAAAGAGAGAGAGAGAATAAGCTTTAGGAAGATTGTAGATGATTATGGATGATTATTGATGAAAACTAATTGTAGGTGAATGAAAACGGAGTTTTTAATGCGTTATTTATAGAGAAAATCAGCCAAAAAGATAAAATATCAAAACGGAGTCTGGCGCACCTAAAACAGAGCTGGCGCCAACGCTGGCTTATTGGCGCCAGGCGCCAATGTCTGGCGTTAGGCGCTAATCCTGTTTTTGACGCGTTTTCTAAAATCAGATAAATTTTTCCGTACAGGAGGATAAAATCGTACTTCTCCTAAAAAATGTTCTTTGATTTTAACTAAAACTCTGAAAAGTCAACAAAAGTCAATTTATCAATGCTAATTGAATTAGGAATGAAAAGAACCTTCTAGAAGAATCTAGAAGACTAAAACCATTCCTAATTTCATTAGGAATGATAAATCTATATTTGGCCCTCCCCTAGATCATTGGGCCGCATATAAGGCTCAAACCGGGCCCAGTTCAGTAAATTGGCCATAACTTCCTCAATATTCATCGGAATTGGGCTTATAATATATTGTTGGAAAGCTCTTGTCAAGCCCCATCTAACTACACTAATATCGGACCCATATCATGGACCAACTAAACTGGATTGGCTGTTTTCTTAAAATAAGTTTTCAAAAACAGAAAGAAGAGAAAAGAAATTAAAACTATCCGCAACACTAAACTTTCCACACTTTCGCTTTATTCGATTATGAGTCGACGCGAAAGGTTATCATCACTGGGTTTAGTTTTGGGGAGACACAAATGGGTGTCTACAAGATCAAAAAATCAAAATCAGATGATTAAAAGTAAGGTTTGGTTACATAAACCATTTGCACATCCAAAGTACATTGGATGGACTCTTATTCTAATTTGATTATGAATCACTTGAGAATTAGAAGTCATGCTTGATAAGGTAAGATGACTGAGTTGCCTTTTAGGTTAAAGGGTAAAAGAGCTAAAATGACCTTTTGGAACTCATATATATGATGTATGCGGACCATAAGTTCAAGCATTAGCAAATAGATTTGACTATTTCATTGCTTTTACTAACAATTTAAGTAATTTTATTGATAATTACTTAATGAAGTAAAGTTTGGAATCATTGAAACGTTCAAAATTCCAAAATGAAATGTAAAATCAGTTTGACATGAATAATTAACACTATAATATGATTGTTGTGATAAATATTTAACTCAAAAACCAAAAGATCATCTAAAGGGAATTGTTGAATTAGTTCACAATCCAGAAACATTACAATTAAAATGTATGTTTAAAGAAGGAATCAAACTTTGCTTGCCATGGTTCGATCCTAGATTATCTTTAATGATTTACAAATATCGTTTTTGAGGATATGTATTTACAACAACAATTGCGAGTATACTAAACATGAAACTTAACCAAAGCAGTAGAAAAGATGTCATAAGAGTTATGATTTGGAAATGTTCCAAAAGTTATCTTTTCTAAACAGGATTAAGGGTTATGAAATCAATGTAAAATGTTTACAAGAAAAAATAATAGACCCTAAATCAGAAAATAGTTCTTCATGGATTTTCTCATGGAAACTAAGTGGTATTATTCCTATAATCGCGTAGATAACAAAATTTTTTTGCTCGCGATAGTGTCTTTATAAAAAGAAATCTCTTCCTATAAAGCCAAGTGGGAGTAAAGTTAGATCTCGATGAGATTCGAGATGAGCAACAAATGGATGTGGATAACACTACATCAGAGATGAAGGCATATGAAATCAGCTAATTTGATAAACCATGTGTCGAAGCAAGCTAATTCCACTAACGAGGCTTCTATCGTCCTACTTGAATGAAAGGCTTCAAAGAGTTGAAGAGAATAATTTGATTGTTGCTCATACCTATTGTAGGTTACATGGGATCAAAACAAACAGTTTGTCGAAATTCTGAGAAAAGGTGGATTCTAGAATTTTTCTATTGGACTGGTTGGAATCCATGCCCTACAAGCAAGCTTTAGATAAGTGCCAACTCAATAATTGGCTTAAGGCCAAGAAATCCAGTATGGACTCCGTGTCTATAAACATGTGTTAGTCCATGATAGTCTTACAAATAGGGTCAAACCTATTATTTGTGTAAGCCTATTCGGATTCTTCTAGTGATTGCTAATTTCGATTAGGAAGTTCAGCAATGGAGATCGAAATCACATTCTTGAAATGTTCTTGATGGTGGATATTTATATGATACAAAATAAGAATTTTGAAATCCAGCGATTCCTAGACAGTTTTGCAAACTTTAGAAATTCATTTAATGGATTAAAGTAAGCATCCGAGAGTTAGAACATTCGTTTTGATTAGGCAATCAAACAATTTGATTTCCTTACAGTACGCAAAGGAATCTTGTAGAGACAAGAAGTTTAGTGGGAGCAATTGGTGTTCTTGGTCATGTATGTAGATGACATACAATTCATATGAAATTACATATCAATGCTTGAATAAGTCAAGCAATGGTTAGAGAGTTGTTTCTATATGATAGACTTAAAAGATTTTGAGTACATATTAGGAATCAAGATCCACAAAGTGAATCTTACAGAATGATTGGACAGCATCGAGAGACTTATGTTGATAAGGTTCTTGACAAGTTGATGAAGCAAGACTCTAAGAGAGGATGTCTTCCCATGTTTCATGGTATTACACTCAGTAAAACTCAGTGCCTTCAAAAGCTAGTAGAGTTGAGTTGTATGGATAATGTACCTCACGCTTTTGCAAAAGGGTCCGTTATATGTTCTAGATGTTGATCTAGATGCATATTTATGTCTGAATGGAGAAGTACAGTAAGCTTGAAGAGTTCAAAGCAGAATATTGTTGCATACCCAATATCAGAATATGTGTATTTAGCTACAGTAAGAGTAGTTAAGGAGGAAGTTTGGATCAAATTGTCCTATGACTAAAAGGACACCTTTGCCAAAACAAAGGAGCAAGGGTCACATCACAAATCCAAACAAATAGATATGAGATATCATCTCGTTTATGAGATCAATGACAAGCGATATGTCGTGGTCTGCAAAGTTTTATTATGAGTGAGAAATAACTAAATCCCTGCCATGGACTAAGGTATGAGAGTCATATTAAAGTCTTGGATTGAAGCAAGTTATGTAATTTAAGTTGTGTATGTTTTGAGAAAACATATTACATAAGAAATGCATTAATTTGCAAAACTATGTTTAAAATAGAAATTATTATTTCTCTTATTTAGTTATGGTTTTGGAAATTAAATAAAATGTCCAAAATAATTATGAATTGATGGGCTCATCAGGTTAATGACCTAGTGAATGAAACCCCACAGGTGAACAAAATTCATACATTATTTAAGTTCCTAGTTTGAAATCATTAAAGTGGACATAAAATATTTCAACAAATGGTCTAGCATGTAATATTGATTGGATAGGCAGTTTCATAGGCTATAGGGGCGTAGTGATGCTCGGTCAATCACTTGGACATGCATGAATAATGCATGATCGAACTAATGACCTACTTTGAAGTTCAAGTATAGAGCTTCCGGATATATTAGTGGATTTCTTTGACAAGAGTGAAACATTGATTTCATTCAATTGATGTTATGACTGTGGTACACTCAAACATCCGCCCGTAACTGGAGATTATAAAGGGTGTTTCCTGGTTATTTCAAAAGTTGAGTGGGAGCCTTGTTGCCACAAGATAGGATTGAGTCTACCTATTAAATTAGGAAATGTGTCATGGCCGCTTGAAGAAGGAGAATTTTGAAAATACGTGGTAGCGTTCAAATGCATTACACAGTAATCATTTAGTTTTGTAATTCTAACTCAGATGTCAAGAAACGATTTGTAGATTAATATGATCTCGACATGTGATGCATTCATATTATCAAATAGACACATATTGACTTAAGCTAAAAACAGTGGGATATTAAAGGATTTATGACTTTGTCGTGTGCAATTACTAGATATATAAATGGATCAAATTATGGAGATAATTAGGTTCGTACATTTGGGTCGTCGTTTTATCATAGCTAGAGGTACTAACGATCTTTGGGATAGTAAAATAGCTCAAAGACCAATTAGACGGATCCTATAAGACCAATTAGACGTGCTATTGTACTAACGATCTTTGGATAGTAAAATAGCACGAGAGGACGAGGCCCATGACGGGCCTCATCCCTTAGTATGGCCGGCCATGAGGAGTAAGGTTGAGGTTTTTGGGCTTCCTAACCCTAGTCTAGTTATAATGTGGTTATAAATAGAGTAGGTGCCTAGGGTTTGCAGCAAGCAATTAACTAATCAGTGAGATCACCCCTAATTAGCAAACACGAGACCAAACCCCTCAAACTCTCCTCTCTCTCACGGCTCTCTCTCCTCCCTTGCATCTGTTGTGGTGGTTCGTGGTGGTCGGCTTAGTCCATTAAAGGTGGCGATCGCGGTTTTCCTCAATCACTCAATCAATCTAGTATTGGTGGACGGCTCATTCGAAGCTCGTGGACTAAGTAGAGGAGCAACGCTTGGGGCTTTATTCTCTCATTGATTGTCAATCAATTGCTACGTGGAATTCACTCTTCAAAGGTATGATTATGTGTCTTGTGTGTTACGCATGTGATCTTGGGATTAGGTACTTGATTGAATATGATTCATGATTTTCCGCTGTATAGTACCTATAAACTCCTACAAATTTATGGTGGAATTTCCCTTCCTTTGTTGTGCAACAGCCCAAAGGCATAAAAGCCTGCCCCTGATGCTATGGTCAAGGTGAATTGTGATGCAAATGTTGATGCTAGTGGCTGGGTTGGTCAGGGTGTCGTGACCAGGGACTCTAGTGGGGTTGTCCTGTTTGCAGTAACGAGGAGAGTTAGGGGATTTTGGGACCCGATTGTGGCTGAAGGCAAGGCTTTAGTCATGGCAGTCAGGCTTGCTTGAAAGTTTGGGCTCAAGAAGGTGACTTTTGTCACTCGTCTCTCCAAAGCTTCCATCCATCTCACTGACTTGGATACTATCTTAGAAGATATTTTATCGCTTGCTTCATGTTTTGACTTTGTTCTTTGATTACATGTTAAAAGGGATTGTAATTGTGTTGCCCATCACCTTGCTCGTTTATTTGCTTTTGGTGTTGAACATGTTTGGGTAAATCATAGTTCTTTTGAGATATCCCCTTATGTTTTGATGGACTTTTTCTCCTTTAATAAATGTAAGCCCCGGTTTGCTTCAAAAAAAAAATATATATAAGTCAAGATAAATAAGTTTTGATATATTCAAATAACATAAGCTCACACAAATTAATGCCAAATAGTACTGGACATACTTTCTCCATTTTAAAATATTTGTAACACTTCCCTAAAATGAAAATACCACAAAATTTGCAACACACTATAAATGTAACTAGCATTTAGCCCGTGCAATGTACGGGTTAAATTATTTACTAATTTTTTTTCTTAAGGATTGTTCATTTGCAAAATTAATCCTTACATTGAATTTAAGCCAAATGTGTGTAAAAAAAAAAAGGAAAATTGTATCCAAGTAGTGGAATAAAATTAGGCACAATTTGAGGAATCAATTGAAATTTTAAAAATAATTCTAATACATATGATAGAAACTATATAGTATATAAATAACATATGAAGTATTCAATATGAGATCCAAATATTTTACAATGTAAAAGAAATTGCTAAAATCTTAGATATAAGTCTCGCCAATACAAACACTTATTCATCTCTATGACACTTATTAATCTAATTTATAATTGCACAATAGGTAGATGAATGTACATTTGCAAAAATTATTACCAACAAATTATAGAGAAACATATCTTTAAGTTCACAATAGTAATCAAAATAATGGTAAAATTGGTATAGAAATAACAGAATAATACATACAAACGGTAGATTTAATTCTCCCATCAACCCCATTAATAGTTATAAAAAAAATAATAAAAAAATATTGAAAATCGGACAAAATTTAAAAATTAAAATTAATTTACTAAAAAATGAGAAAAAAGTACGTGACCCACGAAATTATACTTCTAACAATCTCTCACCCCATTATAAAAAGTATATTAATTATGGCATCAAAAACTAAAGTATATTAATTAAAGCATCTGAATCCCACTTTTCTTAAATAAGGTGGAAAAAAAAAGTGTGTTAAAGAAAGTAGAGTTAGAATTACCTTCTTGTCACTGAAATCAGCCCAAAATATAGCTTGTGATCGTTGGTAAGGATCCTTTGGAAGCAAAGGAGACAATTCAGGCCAAACCTCGTCAATATACTCAAGAATCACAAGCGAATTCGCAAACAGGCTTACCATTTTGGATCAAAACCGGAATTTTCTTATGAACCGGGTTCATCTCAAGAAGCGAAGAGCCTTTACTAACCAAATTTTGTGGTTGACAAACATACTCAACTCCCTTCTCTGCGAATGCAACTTTCACTGTCATTGCAAATGAACTGCTCCATAAATCAAGTAACACTACTTCTTCACCCGCCATGTTTTTTTAATAATCTTAGAATTAGAATTTTGTGTAGGAAACTATTTTTTATTATGGTTTTTTATATCGGAGGGGAATTGGTTCTAGAAGACGAGTGAAGTAATCACATATGTCACTACTCACTAGTGCATGTTACTTGGCATGTAATTTTAGTAAATACTACCACCGTTTTTAATTGGTGTTTAGAGAGCCACAAGGGTAAAATGATGAGAATCGATCCCGTAATCACCTGAAATCGAGAAGTGAGCTCTTACCACCGGTTTTAATTAGTTGACACATTTCTTTTATTATATTTGTCAACGCACTATTTTAATAATTTATTCAGTCAGTCTTGTGTGTGGCTGGCCTCACGGTGTGATCACTTATAAAAAAAAAGAACAAAATAACCCCTTAAAACTGACCAAGTAACCCCTATAACACTGACCGAGTAATTTTTTTAACAATGACCAAATAACCACTATTACAATAATGAAGTAACCCTTATAATAGCTAGCCACACTGTATGCCTGTATGGCCACATATTAAGACTTTAGGTAAGTCATATCTCTAATTCACGGCATTGGAAAATTATTATGAAAAAATAGATATTAATAAAATATTTATTGAGATGGTTCAAACAAGATCTCACTTGACTTTGTTTAATTGTAACTATAAATTACAAAAACTAGTAAAATTTAAATAGCAGTGTAAAAGACAAACGACGTGAACTTAAAACAACGGAGAAAGTAAAATGCCTTAAAAAATTAAGGTTCTTTTTTTTAAAAAATAATAAATAAAAAAATAAAATAAAATAAAAACTTAAAGAAGTCTATCATTCGTTTCTTGTTAAACAAGTAGATTGGCCATCAGATTAAAAACAAAATGATCTTGAAAAATAAAAATATAAAATAATAAAACATCTTTAGTTTGATGGCGATTACCCTCACAAACTTAACAAGGAGCAATACCTTTCTTTGAAATTCATAAATCACTTACAACATGATTATAGTGGCTATAAATATCATCATATTGTAAGGAATATTTCAAGCATTACCCCAAACTTGAACCCCACTGTGATCATATACTTAAGCATGGTGGCGTCCAAAGGGAAGGAAGCTAGAGCAAAAGATCGCCAACAAATTTTAGGAACTTGTAAACCGTTCACAGGGTGAAGGTTACACCCCTTAATGATCCAGGAGATCGTCAACTCCAATAGGTCTGGAACCATGACTGGTAGTTCGGGGATGAAGGTACAAATCCAAACTAAAAGAGATTGAACCTCCCATAATAATAGGCCTCTACTTTATTCTGATCGTATTCATGTGCGCTTTCTGACTAACATACAATCAATAGGATTAATCCTAAACCTGTTTAATCTTTGTTGGTAGAATATTAATGCACAAATAAAAATCTTATTGGCGATCACTTGAATTATAATCTAATTAACCCTAAACAATATTATTAATTATCTTATTAAGCGTGATTACAAGTACCAATTCCCTTTTAACATGCATAAAAGGCGTGATCAAGTAATAACAATAAATAATCAAGCAACATAATAATCATAACAATTATTATAACGATTAAAATAATAAAATTAATCATAATTATTATAATCATGTTAAAGCATTATAGCAAGATCCTAGGCATAATACTAACAAGATTAATAACAATCCCTAGCATGTCACTAAACAATAAAAATCAAAGCTTTAACCCTAACATGATACTAACATTAATATTAGGAAAGAAAATAGGAAGCATCGTAGGAAACACAATTGTCATGTTTGATAATAGAAATTATAGTTGTTACCCTAAACATGATATTAGGATGATAAAAACACCCTAACATGACACTAGGAATCATAATAACAACCTAGACATGATTTCTATATCATAATATCAATAAAATCAATTAAAGCACTTACTTGGATGCCTCGTATCTCTTTCTAATAACAAAATACACACGTTAGTAACTTCAAGGAAAATAATAAATCAAACAATTAAATTAAAATAATTAAAAGAGAGATTTGGGACCAAACCCTCAAAAATTAAAACCTTTCACGTTTAGGGCGAAGGCAACTTCGAACTTGGCTAGGTGTGTCTAGATCTTGTGTATGAGGAATTTTGTAAAGAAAGCTAGAGAGAGAAGAGAATTCTTAAAAGCTAGAGAGAATAAGAAACTAGAGAATTGATGCTAATTCTTGAGAAGGATTGATGAGAAT
The DNA here is from genome assembly GCF_001683475.1 of Chenopodium quinoa. Taxonomy (NCBI): domain Eukaryota; kingdom Viridiplantae; phylum Streptophyta; class Magnoliopsida; order Caryophyllales; family Amaranthaceae; genus Chenopodium; species Chenopodium quinoa. Next base: position 551,148 of record NW_018742764.1, read on the forward strand.
TGATGATTGAAAACTGAATTTTAACAGGCTATTTATAGAGAAAATCAGTCGGATGGATAAAAAAAAGAAGAGTTTCAATGAGAATAAAACACGATTAGCGCCAGACGCTGGTCATTAGCGCCAGGCGCCAAGCCTTAGCGCTAGGCGCTAATGCTTGTCGTCAAGCGCTAATAATCAGTTTTACGCGTTTTTGTTTATCATATCTTTTGATCCGGAAGTCCAAATAAAGCATATAATATTTCGTTGGAAAGCTCTTGAAGTCTAATTTCCAAACCATTAGAATCAGATTAAAATCTTTTGTAGATAAAAAGATATGGCCGGAATAGTGAAAGGGTGTCAGTTTTGGATAGAGTTTCATATCTCATTCATATCTTTTTCGTTATAACTCGGATTTAATATTATAATATATCATTGAAAAGATAATTTCAATATCTATTTAACTATATAAAATTTGGATAAATATTATGAGGCACAAAAATAAAATCTGTATATATTCCACTTCGTACAAAACAAGGATTCATAAAATGAGTAGTTTTATTCAATTTCAAACTCTTTGAAACATAATTATCAATCCTAACTCCATTAGGATTTAAAAGAACCTTCTAGAGTATTCTAGAAGATTATAATCAATCCTAAGAGCACCTCTAAAATCAAGCTAATTGCCAAATTAGCTTGCCATGCCACATAGGATTGCAAAGCTATTATTTCTTCTAGCTAATTTATGCCACAATGGTTAAGCTAATTAGCATTTAGATTTTTCAGCTTTATTTTTTAAATAATTAGTATTTTATTAGAGACAATTAATTTTTAAGCTAATTAGCTTAGCTAAGCTAATTTGCTTGGCATTAGCTTGGCCAAGCTAATTATTAAACTATCCTCCAATGGTTTGGCTATTAGCTTGAAAATTATTAAAATTGCAAGCTAGTCCCTAAAAGCAACCATTGAAGTTTCTCTAATAACTTTAGGAATGAAAATTAATAATAGGCCCTCCTCTAAATCTTTAGGACGCATATAAGAACCAAACCGGGCCCAGTTTAGTATTTTGGATATAACTTCCTCATTATTCATCGGAATTGGACTTATAATATATCGTTAGAAAGGTCTTTCCAAGCCCCATCCAAATACACTATTATTGGACCCTTATCATGGACCAAACAAAATTGGAATGCACGTTTTTCAAAAATTAGGTAAGAAAAGAAATATTTTCAAAAACAGAAAGAAGAGATATTTTAATAAAAACATCCTCATCACTAGACTTTTCACACTTTTGCTTTGTTCGATAATCAAATGACGTGAAAGGTATTCATCACTAGGTTTGGTTTTGGGGAGACACAAATGGGTGTCTACAGAAGCCCCCACTTTAAGTGAGTTTGGAGAAACTCATGTTTAGAAAACAAAAGCCAAAGTAGCTGACAAGGTAAAGTCGTATCCCTCAATCAAAAGTAATTACCTAAGTCCTCTAACTAATGTAGATAGGGAAGTAGGGTCGAACTCCACAGGGAAACGAGTCTTTCTACTCCTAATTAATTGTTATAATCTAAATTATCCAAGTAACCAATATTATTGTGAATAAATTCTATACTACGAAGAATAAGGTCGAAAGAAATAAAGTAGGGGAAAATCAAATATTAAAAGACCTAGGGCATAGGTTCACTAATAAACAATATTCTAGGGAAAATCATAATAAGCAATCATCAAGCATTGATTAATCAGATTATAAAGGGCTTTCGCTACGTATTATAATCACAGAGTTAATTTACCGGTATTAAATCTCATTTGTCGAATCTCGACTTAACCATTTATAAATTAGTCCGCCTATTGAAACTAAGCCTAAACATCAATTCTCATATGTCGAATCTTGAATTAATATTGCTAGACTCATACAATTAAATCTGGCAAACCTAATTGCATAGCATTAAATCAATCAATAGGAAATTAACCAAGCATTGATAATTAACAATCACAAAATTACCCCTTCATTTCATTTATTAGAACCCCATAAACCCTAGAAATAAAACTACTCAAGCATCATCATAACTAAACTACTCAAATAAATAAAGCAAAGCATAATCAAAGAAGTAAATAAAATAGATGAAATTAAAAAGAGACGAAATTGTTACCAAAAAAAATCTGGATTAATGAAAGTAATTAAGAACAAAAGTTGAGAGAGAATTTAAGAGAGAAAAATATCCTAAGTAGAGAGAGAAAATCTAAAGAAGAAGGTAATCCAAAATTACGTACACTATTCGTACTTAAACATTCCTCAAAATAAAAATTAAAACTAATCTAATCAACTCTAAGAAAAACACGCGCCAGATCGGGCGAAAGGCCGCCCGATCGGGCCCGCCTTTTTGCCTTGCCCGCTGTTGGTTTGCCGCGCCCGATCGAGCTTACGCTCACCCGATCGGGCGCGCCTCTTTCTTGAGAGTTCTTATGCGCGCAGCCGCTCGATCGGGCGTATGCTTGCCCGATCGGGCCCGCTCTTCTTCTTCGAGGTTTTGATTTTGATTGGGCTCAATTCCTCAGCCCAATCTAAGTTTCCTCATCGGGTCTTGATTAATCGATCCAATAGCCCCGGTATCTCATACCGAGCCCTTAATCACCGGCTCTCACCGATCTTGGGCTTCAAGAGTGGTCGTGTCCTTCTAGCTTCCGTAGTTGATCCATAAAAACCCGGTAAAATGCTCCAAAAGTGCAATTTGCTGTAAAATATAACTAAAACTACGAAAACATTAGAAAACACAAATTAGTAATAAAAGTGGCCCTAAAGAGGCAAAAACACTACTAATTATGACCATGGGACGGGGGTAAAACACTATAAAAATTGGACATATCAAACTCCCCAAGCCAAACCTTTGCTTGTCCCTAAGCAAAGAGCTCATCAATGAACACATAAAACATGCCTCATCCCAATAAACAAAATCAAACACAAACGATTCAAGATAAAACAAATGAACATGCTTCAATGTCAATCAATCCCATACATCTAATTATCATTCATCCCCAAAAATTGTCAAGTAAAGCAAACCACATGAGCATATTGAATTCAATACTAGTGCTCACACACTCAACTCTCATTTATGTGGCGAGTAAAAGATGTACTCGATCGCTCTCCAACCAACCCCTTTATTTTTGAACAATGCCCACCCATCTCACACTCTCGTGTGTTTAAAACAATGAACGCTCAACCTACTAGTCGACTCGAAATATGTCAAGTCATAACTTGCATTGATTAACAACACTTTCACATTCATACAACTCTATGCAAAAAGATCGGAAGGTCTTTAAAGCTTGTAATGTAAGGCTAGGGTGAAGGGTAGGATAAATTTGGGAATATGTGAGAGAAAAGCTATGCTTAAGGGAGCAAATCCTAATAAAACCCATGATCAAAATAAATAATGATCAACATCTCCAACACAACCAACTCTACAAAAGTCCACCAAACAATCCCATACATAACAACAATCCCAACACTTACATATTCACTCACAAAGTATGATAATAAGAAATAGAGTGAATTAAAACAAACTTTGAACCACTTATTCTTTTTCTTCTTTCTTTTTTTTCAAACTTGAACTCTCTTTTTCCTTTTGAATTTTTTTCCTTTTTTATTTCTTGAACAACCTTCAAAAAGAACATTTGAACATAATGAAACAACCTTTTTTCTTTGCTCTTCTTTTTTTTCTTTTTAACTCATATTGGAAATTTCAACTTTGTAACACAACATATCAATATTTTCCAATCATAAAATCAAAGAACAATCACTCTTCTTTTATTCCCACATTGTGCAAAAAATGTGCACACCACAACTCCCTCACCTCACCAAATAATAGCTCCCCCAAGCCAAGCTTGGGACTACTAACCAATGGGGCTCATATAGGCTTGTAATGTGGCTAAATAACCAATAAAAGGGCACAAGCAACAACATGGGTAACAAGAAGGGAACAAATGTATCTAATATCGTCTGAAGGATTCCTAAGAGAACAAATGCTTTCGTCCTCCTCAATGTGCATAATATTGAGCTATATAAACATTACTAATAGTTGCAAACCAATACTCAAATTCATTGACATACCAGAAACTAACACACTTTGCTAGCCAAATCAACAAGTCGAGCACTATATTCACAAATAGTTAGCAAAATTGACGCATGTTTAGGAATCCAAACAGTTAACTTCAAATCATGATCAACAAATTTACAAAGCTCATTAACATATACCAAGAATCAAAACAATATTTTCTAAGTATGGGACACAGGGAAGCATGAATTACAATTCATTGGAACGTATTTTTGAATTTTTTTATTTTTCTAATTTTTTTGTATTTTTTTCATAAGGAAAAGCAATAAAAACTACACTAGGAAAGCAATAAATAGAGAAGAGAGAAAGAAAATTACCATATATACAAGAAATCTCCCCCAAGCCAAATCAAGCAATGCCCTCATTGACTTGGGAGGGTAGCTAGGAGAAGCTACTCCTCATCCTCATCCATCCTCTGATATCCTCCTCCATAGCTCGAGCCGGCACCACCCTGGCTCATTCCAGCACCACCATAACCCGAACCACCTGCAAAGTAGTTAGGGTTCACATTCCCCCCCCATATCCCCAAAAGGAGTGTCACCCCCATATCCATGGACAGAAGAGTAGTCCACATAAGTACCAAATGCACCGGGGTGAGAATACCCTCCTTGGGGGTATTGGAACCAGTCGGGAACTAATGCCTCGGGGAGGATAGCCCCTCGGCGTGCATAGTCATCATACGTGGGGTATAGACCCCTCCCGAGGTTCCTCTCTATGTGTCCTACCCGACTATCCAAGGTGCTTAACCTAGAATCTAGGTTTTGCATCATACCCTCGACTCTCCCTTGCCCCATCTCTATACGGTCCAATTGGCTCCTAAAAGCCGAAAAGTCATAAGGGGCATTAGGGTCGACGTTATAGTCGACCGAGGAAGTAGGTACGCCATAGGTGAAGGGTGGAGGTGGTGGGTAGTGTGGTGAATGGTGTGGGGGTGAATGGTCTTGGGGAGATTGGTGGGGTTGTGGTGAAGGGTGAGGTGGTTGAACCTAACCTTGACCGTTAATCTCAAATGTATAAGAAGGCTTCCCCTTCTCAAATTTGGTCAAGGCGGGGTTGGGTAAGGTAAAGGCTTGATCCCTCCTACCCGATTGTCGGTGGACTATCCACCAAGTGTCACCCCCCACGGGTTGCACCCAGTTTAGACTCCCTAAATAGGCTAGGTCCATGAGGTTTGAGCCTACAACTTTCCTATGCCCATCCGGGTTCCAACCTAGGTGTTTTTTGCAATTTGGGTCACTAACCCCCCAAAATAAATAGGTGCCCTAGATCTACTCCCTTCGGCCGCATTGGCCGCCCTTTGGAAGTTATTGGCTATCCTATGGGGTATGTTCAATTTTTCAGCGTTAGGAATTACATAGGATGCCAATAGTTCCAATTCATCCCTCCTCACATTTGCCGGTTCCTGCCTCCCAAAAATAGTGAGGCCGGCAAATCTTTGCCAAAATTTTGGGACGGGATGTTGAATCCACGTCCCTTTGGCTTGTTGGAGGTTAGCCAAATCCTCCCCAGTTAGCCTCTTATAGACCACGGTAGTGTGTTCTTGAGAGGGTTCGATTGTTTTATCCGATTTCAAATCAAAGAACTTTCCAAATTCTTTAAGAGTTAATCTCACATCGTCGTTCAATAATCGAAATTGCACATGAGTGATTAATGCATTCATTTTAATAACATTAAAACTTGAGATAAATTCTAATGTTAAATAGTCATATGTATCATGGCACATTTGAAAGAAACCACTCATGCCTATACCTTTAAACAATTTTTCCACATATTTATCTAGACCTAATCTAGCTAGTGTGGGATGATGAACAAAACGGGTTGAGATTATTTGTCGATCAATGAGGTTTAGCATCCTAGCCCGTTGCTCCTCCGAGGTGATAACAACCTCCTCCCATCCCGGCACTTGAAGCTCTGGGTTGACCGTTGGTTATTGTGCCCTCGAACTTTCACCACTTTGTGTCCTTGAACGCTTTGAAGCCATTGTATGTGGAAAATTAGGTATTTAGAGCTTTCTCTCTCTAAGGGTTTGAAGGAAGTATGAGAAAAAGTGGGAGAAAATGGGTGGAAAATGTAAAGGAAGGTGTGAGGATTAAGAATATGTAAGAAATTTGAGGTTTTGATGGGTGAATTTGAGGAGATCTTGGATTGAAGGTGGAGTTGAAGGTTTGAAAATGGAGGTTTTAGAGAGAGAAAGTGTGAAGGAGAAATAAGAAGTAAGGAAGAAAAAGAAAAGAGAAAGGGAGAAGGGGGTTTAAAACCCCGGATTAAAAAGGACGCGCCCGATCAGGCGAGCCACGCCCGATCGGGCGAAGGTGGTTTAGGAGGATTTGTAAAGTGCGCGCCCGATCGGGCGCGAACTCGAACCTGGAAATCGCCCTTTGCTCGCCCGATCGGGCGAGCTTCACCCGATATTTCTTTTTGTGGCACTCGATTTCTCCAAAATTCTGCCCGATCGAGCAGCTTCGCCCGATCGGGAGAAATTTCCCTTGATTTCTTCCCTGACTTGCGCGCCCGATCGGGACTCCTTGCCCGATTGGGCAAAATTAAGCTCCGATAAAATCAATATTGCGGGTATTGTGCGCTCAATCGGGCGAAGTTTTCTACAATTCTAACCTTAGGTGCGCGCCCGATCGGGCGAAGCTCGCCCGATCGGGCCCGTACCCAGGCCTGGAGCTTCTCTTTCTTTGCCTTTTTTTTCTCTTGAAACCTCTGTACTTTGTGATCTAAAACCTGTACAAAACACTCATAAAAGGTAAAATTCACTCTCCTCACCTCTCGAAGAAAAAATAAAAATAAAAATAAAATAAAGAATTAGTCTAGAAAGCAAGAAATAAGGGTTGCCTCCCGCAAAGCGCTGGTTTATCTAGGTCCCGCACGACCCTCTTACCACAATGAAACTCAGAGTGAATCGGAACCGCTTAGGTGAAGTAATTCAACTGCACCAATTTTAGCCCCCTCATGATATAGCTTGAGTCTTTGGCCATTAACCTTAAACTCGTTACCATTAGTCGAAAACCTCCACAGAACCAAATTTATCGGCCTTTTTTACAATAAAAGGACCGACCACCTTGACCTTAACTTTCCTGGGAAAAGTTTAAGTCGAGAGTTGAATAGTAACACTTTATCACCCTCCTTGAATTCTCTCGGAAGGATCATCTTGTCGTGTCACTTCTTCGTCTTCTCTTTGTAGACTCGAGCACTATCATAGGTCATCAACCTAAACTCATCGAGTTGATTAAGTTGAAGTAGCCTCTTTTCTCCCGCTAGTTTGGCATCTAAATTGAGCTCCTTAATAGCCCAATATGTCTTATATTCCAATTCGACCGGGAGATGACATGATTTTCCGTACACGAGTCTATACGGAGTAGTACCTATAAGGGTCTTGAATGCAGTTATGTACGCCCATAGGGTGTCTTAAAACTTGTCGCTCCAATCTTTCCTTGACTTTGCCACCACCTTCTCTAGAATGGCCTTGATCTCACGGTTAGAAACCTCAACTTGGTCGCTAGTTTGGGGGTGGTAGGCTAAACCTGTCCTATGGTAGACACCATACTTTTTTAGGAGGGTGTCTAACTTCCGTTCATGAAAGTGAGATCCTCCGTCACTTATTATTGCTCTAGGTACGCCAAATCTTGGAAATATGGTCTTCTTGAAAAGTCTGTGGACCACCTTGGCATCATTGGTAGGAGTGGCGATGGCCTCAACCCACTTGGATACATAGTCGACGGCGACAAGAATATAACAGTTCCTTTTGAAGAAGGGAACGGTCCCATGTAGTCAACACCCCAAACGTCAAAAATTTCAACTTCTAAAATTCCTGTTTGGGGCATCTCATGCCTCTGCGAGATGTTTCCAGTCCTCTGGCAAGAGTCACAAGCCTGCACAAAAATGTTAGCATCCTTAAACATTGTAGGCCAATAAAAACCTGACTCATTAATCTTGGCCACCGTTTTAGTGGGGCCATGATGTCCTCCAAATGGTGAGGTGTGGCAACTATTAAGCACACTGTGGACTTCCCATTCGGGAACACACCTGCGAAACAATCCATCTGCACACTCACGAAACAAAATAGGATCATCCAAAAAATAATGTTTAACATCAGAAAGGAATTTCTTTTTCTGTTGGTAGGACAAGTCAAGAGGTAGAGTACCGCCCACTAAATAATTAGCAAAATCTGCATACCATGGGTGTCGCTCTACAACAGCATAGAGGTTGTCATCAGGGAAAGAATCATCTATAGGTAGAGAATCCTTACCCTCATCATACCTGATACGTGACAAGTGGTCTGCCACTACGTTCTCTGCTCCCTTTTTATCTTTGATTTCGATGTTGAAGTCTTGGAGTAAGAGAACCCATCAGAGTAGCCTTGGCTTTGATTCCGCCTTAGCTATCAAGTACTTCAATGCTGCATGGTCAGTAATAACAATGACTTTAGAACCAACAAGATATGATCTAAAATTTTCTAAAGCATAAATAACAGCAAGAAACTCCTTTTCCGTAGTGGCATAGTTGACTTGGGCCTCATCCAAAGTTTTGCTTGCATAATTAATAGCATGCAAAACCTTGTTCTTTCTCTGTCCGAGCACGACTCCTAGCGCAAAGTCACTTGCATCACACATGACGGGTGCCGATATCAAAGCCTGCTTAATCCTGTTGAAAGCCTCAAGACACTCGTCAGTAAAAATAAAAGGAGCATCCTTGAGCAAAAGCTGAGTCAGTGGTTTAGCAATTTTAGAAAAATCTTTGATAAAGCGGCGATAAAACCCCGCATGACCCAAGAAACTTCTAACTCCCTTCACATTAACTGGGGGAGGTAATTGCTCAATCACTGATATCTTAGCTTTGTCTACTTGTATGCCCTTATCAGATACAATGTGACCTAGAACTACTCCCTCTGTCACCATAAAGTGACATTTTTCCCAATTAAGAACTAAATTGCACTTTACATCGTTTCAAAATTTTAGCGAGATTAATGTAGGGAATAATTTCAAGCCTTTAAAATCCCACTAGCTCGAACCCCACTGTGATCATACACTAAAGTACGGTGGCGTCCAAAAGGGAAGAAGATAGAGCAAAAGAGTCGCCAACAAGTTTTAGGAACTTGTAAACCGTTCACGAGGTGAAGGTTACACCCCTTAACGATCCAAGAGATCGTCAACTTCATAAGATCATGTACCAAATAAGGGTTCAGGGATGAAGGTACAAATCCAACCTAAAAGAGATTGAACAAGCCCTAATAATAGGCCTCTACTTTATTCTGCTCGTATTCATGTGCGCTTTCTGATTAACATGCAATCAATAGGATTAACCTAAACTTGTTTAATCTATGTTGGTTGAATTTAATGCACAAATAAATCTATTATTGGCGATCACTTGAATTATAATCATATTAACCCTAACAAGATTATTAATATCTTATTAAGCATGATTACATTGACAAAATTCCCTTTAACATGCAATAAACGGTGATCAAGCAATAAATAATAAACATCAAGCAACATAATAAACAATCAACATCATGAATAATAATTATAAATAAAATAATCATCATCAAAATAATAATAATATTAATAATATTCACAATCATCATAAATTATAACGATTATAATCATAATCATGTTCATGTTAATATTAAAGCATAATAAACGTAACAAGATCCTAGGCATGATACTAAAAAGATTAATAACAAACCCTAGCATGTCACTAAGCAATAAAAATCAAATCTTTAGCCCTAACATGATACTAGCAATCATAAATATTAGGAAGAGAACAAAAGGCATCATAGCAATCATATTTAATATTAAAATTAACCTAGACATGGTACTAGGAATATCATAATAACAATATAAACATGATATCTACATCATAAATCAATAAATCAATAAAGTACTTACTTCGATGCCTCTTACCTCTTTCTAATAACAAAATACACACGTTAGTAACTTCAACGAAAAATAATATTCAAAATAATTAAATTAAATAATTGAAATAGAGATTTGGGACCAAACCCTCAGAAATTAAACCTTTCACGCCTAGGGCGAAGGCAACTTCGAATATGGCTAGGTGTTTCTAGATCTTGTGAATGCGGAATTTTGTATGAAAAAGCAAGAAAGAATTGAATGCTAAAGAATACTTGAGGATGAGAGAATTGGTGAATTGGTAAATGATGAATGAAAACGGAGTTTTTGATACGATATTTATAGAGAAAATCAGCCAAAAAAGATAATTTAACAAAACAGAGTCTGAAGATCGCAAAACAGGATTGGCGCCAACCCTGGCTAGCTGGCGCCATGCACCAGTGGCTAGCGCCTGGCGCCAAGCCTGGTTCCAGGCGCCAAGGCCTGTGGTTGGACGCCAAACTGGATTTCAACGCGTTTTCCGAAAATCTCATAAATTTACTGTACTGGAAGATAAAATAATATAATTCCTTCGAAAATGCTATTTGATCTTGATTAAAACTCTGAAAAGTCAACAAAGTCAACTTATCAATGCTAATTGAATTAGGAATGAAAAGAACCTTCTAGAAGATTCTAGAAGACTAAAACCATTCCTAATTGCATTAGAAATGATAAATCATATTAGGCCCTCCCCTAGATCATTGGGCCGTATATAAAGCTCAAACCGGGCCCAGTTTAGTAAATGGGCCATAACTTCCTCAATATTCATCGGAATTGGGCTTATAATATATCGTTGGAAAGGTCTTTGCAAGCCCCATCCAACTACACCACTATTGGACCCATATCATGGACCAACCAAAATGGATTGGCTGTTTTCTTAAAAATAATGTTTTCCAAAACAGGGAGAACAGAAAAGAAATAAAACTTTCCGCAACACTAGACCTTTCCACACTTTCGTTTTATTCGATTATGATTTGATGTGAAAGGTAATCATCACCGAGTTTGGTTTTGGGGAGACACAAATGGGTGTATACAGAAGCCCCCACTTTGACTGAGTTTGGAGAAACACAAGTTTCGAAAACGAAAGTCAAAGTAACAATAGGGACGGAGAATGATTCAGAACGTTCTGCGATCCTAAATCAATCTTGTAACGCCGATAGTTAAACAGATAAAATAGTTAAGAAACGCGTATCTTGCACCGTCGAGCACACGTCTCTGAAAGTAACCGATTGTTGCCGCTTCTGTTTTGATAACCTCCTGCAAGCTAGAGAATGCCATCCCGCTTGAAAACTGCTATGCCTGTAACTGCTTCAAAATTGGAAGATTGCTTCGCTTGAAACAATCTTCACTTGTTTGTGACAACTCTCCACAATCTAGGGAACGCCACCTTGTTATTTCGATGTTCACTCGTCTCTGAAAAAAGAGCTTCTTTTTTATATGACTCTAATTTCCACTGTGATAGTCTTCGAAAAGATCACTGCTTCTTAATGTTTTCTATGCTAGTACGTCGGTACTTTGCTGCTTGTGAACCAGTATGTCGGTGCTTTTGCTGTGATGAAAATCCTCTTTTCTTTGGAAATAGTTTCCAACATAACTCTTGTATGATGTATGACAATCCGATTTAGGGAAAGTTGTCAATGCCACGTAACAAGCCATCCTTGGAAATGTTGTCACGATGAAGCGACAATCCGTAACTCGGAAAATTTGCCAAAATCCATTTTTTGGAAAAAAGTTGCCAATGCTTCGTAACAATCTTTCATAAGAAGTTTGCTACGATCGACAATCCACATCTTGGAATATAACTCTTGAAAGCAATCCACCTTGGAAACTTGCCAACGCTATGTGACAATCCTTTTGGGAAAATATTTCCACTATTGACAATCCGCGTCTTGGAACATTTGCAAAAAAGAGTCGACCGACAATCCACTTCGGGAAAATTTGCCACTATTGACAATCCGCGTCTTGGAACATTTGCAAAAAAGAGTCGACCGACAATCCACTTCGGGAAAATTTTCCACTTACTGAAATGAATGACAATCTACGTTGAGGAATTTTTGCTGGTATTTATGATGAATAGAAACCTACAACAATCCTTTGGGAAATTTTGCTATAGGGAACTGGGTGCATGACAATCCAATCTTGGAAAACTTGCCAACGAGCTGATGAATGTATGACAATCCGAACTTGGAAAAACTTGCCAAACAAAGAAGGAGCACGACAATCCACGCTTGGAAACTTTGTCAGAGATGACAATCCAATCTTGGAAAAATTGTCGTTGAAGAAGATGCACGACAATCCATTTTTGGAAATATTGTCAGTTGGGGATGACAATCCAATTTTTGGAAAACTTTGTCGTTTAATAAGAATGCGCGACAATCCATATTTGGAAATATTGTCTTTTAAGTGCTTTCTTTTGAACCGATTGTAATGAGCCAATGTTTTAGGCGCTTAAGCTAAGTGAGACGATTTTTTTATCAGGTCAATCACTTACTACGATTGTAATCGAGCCGACTACTAATCATGTCAAATTGCTTATAGGGGCTAACTGGCATACCAAGGAACCCGAAATTGCTGCATGAGGTCGAAATCACCTTTCTGGGAGGCTTCGAGCTCTGTCGTTGCTAAGATATCTCTCGCGCCAAGAATTGGAGTAGGGTCTTCCCTATTCTGCTGCACCTGTATTTATTTCTGACTGTAGAACTTTGCCAATTTCTTTTTTATTATCTTAGGGTTGACCTAAGGCTTAATTTTGCTTGACTCATCGACTTGACACGACTCAAGGTATAAACTTGACTCGATATATTTGACTGACTCGATGTTGACTCGATTCGAAGTGAAAAGACACGTGTGACTCGTGACCCGTGTGTGCATTGTAATGTGATCGTACGACTCGAAAATGAAAAAGGCAAAAATTTTCTGTCATTTTTAAGGAGGGTACCGACTTTCTCCCGAAAAAGAAAGACGTGAAAAAGAAAATCAAAAGTTTGCAGATGCATGTTGAATTAGCTTAGTCAAATGTTGTTTGATACTATCTCTCAAGGTTCAAGGATTAATTCATCCTAGGCTATCTCAACTATTGACTCCATGATGAAAGTATTTGGGTAACTTAGGCGCGGAGGCTAAGCACTTCATACTTCGTGATGCAATGACAATTATAAGTGATTTTGACGAAGCATGCTTCAGCGTTAAGATTTCATGACAAAGGGTTCCTAAGGGAAATATAGTTGGTCATGTATGCGTGATGTGTGTGATAGTGACACTAAAGTTAGGACTCAAGAGCTAAGTGTGTGGAAAAAAAATATATTATTGAAAAGAGTCAAATGGTGGTGACTCTTAGGCTAGGTAAGCTAATGATGTAGGGATCAAACCCCCAATCCTAGCTCTAAATGAATAGGGATGAGCACAGGGGATCCCTTGATATGATCATGGTGTAAGTGTGTGAATGTGAATATGAATGCATGTTTATTACGGCCGCACCTCGATGTGAGGTTGCCTACGTATCCGTTAGGAATCAGGCCGAACGTAGCTCTAGCCAAACCTCGCACAAGTGTGTATACCTCAAAAAGGTCTTTTTAAGGGTTGTAACGTGGTTAGGCTAAAGGTTTAAAGAAGAAGGGGATAAAGGCTCAAGACCCTAGATAAGCCCCCAAGGTGTGCAACCTTGCTTTTGAATATTTGTATTTTTATGCTTGAGGTTTTCTACTCATTTTTTAGCTCTTTCTTTTGTTTTAGCATCTATTTTATGTTTTATAAGTGTGAGCAATCCCGATCATGCGGTCTATCACTCACTTGGCATTCATGTTCCTCAGGCACGGTACCGAGCACTCGATAAGAGACGCAATCTGAGACGTGTTCATATCAAAGACATTTTCATATCAAAGACATTGGAACACTTTCCCTTTTGTACACTTTTATTTATTTATTTTTTTGCTCTTGCTTATTTTTAATTTTTTTGAATTCACTCAAGCTTAGAATTGCATAAGTTATACACCATCCCATCCCAAGGTTAGGTAAATGTAGGTTGAAAAAAGAAATGTCTATCGTTAGACGAGGCTCAAAGTGGTTTATGAAGAAAGGATTTGTAAATTAGAAAGACGAAAGGAGATATGATGTGGCTACAAGGGGTGACTCAAATTATTGGTATACCTTGTGCTTAGCTCGACATGGATTTTTTTTTTTAAATGCAATATTAATGCAATGATCATATGCAAGAAAATAAATGCTCATTTTATTAAAAGAAAATAAAGAATCTACAAAATTGATCTAAGGAAAGGAAAAGGTGCTTATGCTAGACTTATTGGGAAAGGAAAAAATGAAAAAGAAATAGAAAAAGAGGTCATGAAATCTTGTCATTAAGCTCGCCTCTTGTCTTGTGTCATTCGCTTCATCATCACCCAGTCTTCTCGCTAGCTAGAGGCAATGGGACCTTGTTTGCTTTTATGAGGTCTTTAATGAGATTTTGAAACTTGTAGCATTCATCAGTGGTATGACCATTTCCTCGATGGTACTTGCAATAGGAATTTGGATTCCATCTCGAAGATCGATTTTCTGGTGTTGGATTCTCGGTAGGGCCAATAGGTTTGATTAATCCTCGATCATAGAGACGATCGAAAGCAGCATCGTAGGTCATTCCAATGGGTGTGAATTCTCGCCTGGGTTTCCTTTTAGATCCTTGATTGTTCATGGCTAGGACACCATAATGGTCAAAGGTACTAACATTATTACTATAGTGGGCGTTTTCGGAAGAAGAAGGATTGTCGCTCTTCTTTCCTTTCCAGCCACCGTGGTTGCTGTTGTTAGTAGCTTTTTGCTTTGTGAGGTCGTCTTCGATTTCAATTCCGATGTCATAAACGGCCTTGAAAGTATTCAAATTGTGTTGATATTTTAAATGCTTTGAATACTTCTCTTGAAGATTCTTGATAAACATCCTCACAGACTCCTTTTCGGTGGGGACCTCAATCATCTTGGAGGAAGTTTCCCTCCATTTATTAAAGAAAGAAGTAAAACCTTCATTCTCTTTATTTCTTAGCATCTCAAGTTGTTTATGGTTGGTTTCAACTTGGATATTGCACTTGTACCTATCAATGAAAGCGTTTACATCGATTCCCAGGTAGAGGTTTTCTCTTTGTCAAGGGAGAAGAACCATTGTTGGCAAACGGTTTCAAGAGATAGTGGGAACAAAGAGGGTAAAACCTTCTTATCGATACCCTTAATGCTCATTATGGTTTCAAAAGCTCTTAGATTAAAGTAAGGGTTATCTGTTGCCTTGAATTTAGGGATGTCAGTGGCGTTGAACTTATGCGGAAGTTCCTTGTCCAGCGAGACCCCTTGTGAACTCATGCCCTGAAATTTATAGTAACTAGATAGCTTGCTTAGACTCTCTTGCATGAGGTTCATCTGTTGTTGCTTCACGGGGTCATCGACCCTAAGTGCGAGAAGTTTCAGTGTCTCAGTCACAGTAGCCAGTTGATTCTTAAGATCATTGACTTCTTCTTGAGTTGCCATTATCTTCTTAGCCTTCCTCTTTTGACGAATCGGTTTATCAAAAAGCGAGACTTGAATAAAGCGGTTGTCCTTGATTAATCGCCCTTCTCTCCTGGACCAAGTACTGTGGAAAAGGAATTTGGGGGTACTGATTGTTAATTATTTGACTCAAACCTTATTCAACATGCAATGGATGGAGGAAGTGAAGAAATATGGAAGAATGTGAAGAAGGTTTAGGAGGAGGGATATGAAGAATTAGGAATAGAATGTACTCCCCCAACTGAAATGACGGAAAGACCGACTCATGCATGGACCTAAGACATGGCCATGGTGATGTACTCAACGTGTTGTGCTAAGACTAGTGATTGTATGTGACATGTTAAGACTCGTGTCATGACCATGTGGCTAGACTATGTGACTAAGACTCGATTAATGACTCAACAAGGTGTTATTGACAGCGAAAATTAACCGAATTAATTAGCAAACTGGTTAATTAGACCCTAGGTGATGACTCGACCAATAATCCGAACTGTCGGCCAAGCGACAGGACTGGCGTCACAATTTGGTGGTTGACACCAGATAATTTAGCTATCCTCTGGCGCTACACACAATAGTGTGGCGTTACAGCCCAGACTTTGGCGCCAATATTGGAGCTTTGGTCTAGGACTGTTTTCGGTGTTATTAGTCAACTGGGGTATGCCTAAAGTCGTACTAGGTCAATCCCAATTAAAATATTAGACTATATTGACACAAATTAATTAATTAATTAATTAATTAGCCAAAGTTCTTTAAGCCATTAATTTATTTAATCTCAACACAAGTCAACAAACGGTTAAGAGAAACATAGAATATATATATGCACAACAAATAATGCACAATTACTCAAGTAGGCACAATATGATGCAATGCGTTTGCAACCTAACCATGGCTCTAGTTCTCTAAAGTTCGGGATATGGTTTAGTCAATAAAGGGTCCATGGTTAATTGTCCGGATGCACCGCGCGGAAGCCTGACCGTGAAGGGTTGGCGCGAGTGGATGGGACACCGCGAGTTTTAGAAAAAACTCACTTCCATGGTTTGGTGAATTCAACATCTCGGATGTACCCTTTGTTGCTAGGAGCGTTTAATAAGGTAGATGGAGCATGAATTCCCTGAGGGTTATGTCCATATGTAGAACACATATGGGTTTCAGAAAAGTGAGAAAAAATTCAATCAGGAAGTAGGATCGAGCAAACAATACGAAAAACCGGTCGAAATTAGAACGCATATTTCTGGCTCGGTATTGGGGGAAATTGGCGCCAACAAACAGAGACTGGCGCCAACTTTTAACTGTAGCGCCTGGCACCAATACTGGCGTCTAGCGCTACGGCTAAAAGTGTTGTGCCAAGCTCTGGCCTCTGACGCTACTTCCCACATGCCTCAGCAGCTTTCTGTGCTAGATAAAATCTTCCAGTTTCGCGCGGTGTTATTTCAGTCCTAGTTGTGAAAGACATTTCCCAAATTTCCGACGTGTAAAATCCTATATTTTTGACTCATTACGGATGGTCTTTCCAATGCGAACCTTTTTATGCATATGAAAATAATGTTAATCAAAATTACGCACATGAAATACTTAGACCTTTTCGAGTCTCATCCAATCATTCTAAATCATTGCCGAAACAAATTTAGGAATTAAAATAGAAATCCTCCCCAGTGGAGTCGCCAAAAACTGTAGGGAATAATTTCAAGCCTTTAAATCCCACTAGCTTGAACCACACTGTGATCATACACTAAAGTACGGTGGCGTCCAAAATGGAAGAAGATAGAGCAAAAGAGTCGCCAACAAGTTTTAGGAACTTGTAAACCGTTCACAAGGTGAAGGTTACACCCCTTAACGATCCAAGAGATCGTCAACTCCATAAGGTCATGAACCAAATAAGGGTTCGGGGATGAAGGTACAAATCCAACCTAAAAGAGATTGAACCTGCCCTAATAATAGGCCTCTACTTTATTCTGCTCGTATTCATGTGCGCTTTCTGATTAACATGCAATCAATAGGATTAACCTAAACTTGTTTAATCTATGTTGGTTGAATTTAATGCACAAATAAATCTATTATTGGCGATCACTTGAATTATAATCATATTAACCCTAACAAGATTATTAATATCTTATTAAGCATGATTACAAGTACAAAATTCCCTTTTACATGCAATAAAAGGTGATCAAGCAATAAATAATAAACATCAAGCAACATAATAAACAATCAACATCATGAATAATAATTATAAATAAAATAATCATCATCAAAATAATAATAATAATAATAATAATATTCACAATCATCATAAATTATAACGATTATAATCATAATCATGTTCATGTTAATATTAAAGCATAATAAACATAGCAAGATCCTAGGCATGATACTAACAAGATTAATAACAAGCCCTAGCATGTCACTAAGCAATAAAAATCAAATCATTAGCCCCAACATGATACTAGCAATCATAAATATTAGGAAGAGAACAAAAGGCATCATAGCTATCATATTTAATATTAAGATAAACCTAGACATGGTACTAGGAATATCATAATAACAATATAAACGTGATATCTACATCATAAATCAATAAATGTATAAAGTAATTACTTCGATGCCTCGTACCTCTTTCCAATAACAAAATACACACGTTAGTAACTTTAAGGAAAAATAATAATCAAAACAGTTAAATTAAATAATTGAAATAGAGATTTGGGACCAAACCCTCAGAAATTAAACCTTTCACACCTAGGGCGAAGGCAACTTCGAATATGGCTAGGTGTTTCTAGATCTTGTGAATGCGGATTTTTGTATGAAAAAGCAAGAAAGAATTGAATGCTAAAGAATACTTGAGGATGAGAGAATTGGTGAATTGGTAGATGTAGATGATGAATGAAAACGGAGTTTTTGATACGATATTTATAGAGAAAATCAGCCAAAAAAAATAATTTAACAAAACAGAGTCTGAAGATCGCAAAACTGGATTGGCGCCAACCTGGATAGCTGGCGCCATGCACCAGTGGCTAGCGCCTGGCGCCAAGCCTGGTTCCAGGCGCCAAGGCCTGTGGTTGGACGCCAAACTGGATTTCAACGCGTTTTCGAAAATCTGATAAATTTACCGTACTGGAAGATAAAATAATATAATTCCTTCGAAAATGCTATTTGATCTTGATTAAAACTCTGAAAAGTCAACAAAGTCAACTTATCAATGCTAATTGAATTAGAATGAAAAGAACCTTCTAGAAGATTCTAGAAAACTAAAACCATTCCTAATTGCATTAGTAATGATAAATCATATTAGGCCCTCCCCTAGATCATTGGGCCGTACATAAAGCTCAAACCGGGCCCAGTTTAGTAAATAGGTCATAACTTCCTCAATATTCATCGGAATTGGGCTTATAATATATTGTTGGAAAGGTCTTTGCAAGCCCCATCCAACTACACCACTATTGGACCCATATCATGGACCAACCAAACTGGATTGGCCGTTTTCTTAAAAATAAAGTTTTCCAAAACAGGGAGAAGAGAAATGAAATAAAACTTTCTGCAACACTAGACCTTTCCACACTTTCGTTTCATTCGATTATGATTCGACGTGAAAGGTACTCATCACCGAGTTTGGTTTTGGGGAGACACAAATGGGTGTCTACAATAAATTAAACATGAATCAAATGAAGAACCATACACTCTAAAATCATCCATAAAGACTTCCATGATAGACTCTATGAAATCTGAAAAAATGCTCATCAGACAACGTTGAAAGGTAGCGGTTGCATTACATAAACCAAAAGGCATTCTACGATATGCAAAAGTGCCATAAGGGCATGTAAAATTTGTCTTTTCCTGATCTTCAGGGTGAATCGGAATTTGGAAAAATCCCGAATATTCATCTAAATAGCAAAAGAATTTATGATTAGCTAACCTCTCAAGCATTTGATCTATAAAGGGAAGAGGGAAGTGGTCCTTTTTAGTGGAAATTTTTAATCTACGATAATCAATGCACATACGCCACCCTGTGATAGTTCTAGTGGGAATTAATTCATTTTTTTCATTGGTTATCACAGTCATCCCACCCTTTTTTGGCACTACCTGCACAGGACTTACCCATTTAAAGTAAGAAATAGGATAGATAATACCTGCATCAAGTAATTTCATAGCCTCCTTCTTGACTACTTTTTGCATGTTGGGATTTATTCTTCGTTGGGGTTGAATGCAGGGCTTAAAGTTGTCCTCTAGATGTATCCTGTGCATACAAAAATCAGTGCTAATACCCTTGAGATCATCAATATTGTACCCAATAGCTTTCTTATGCGTTTTGAGAACCCCTAGAAGTTGGGAAGTTTGTAGGTCAGTAAGTGCAGTATTGATGATCACGGGGTATAGTTCCTGTTCATCAAGAAAAATATATTTTAAATGAGAAGGGAGAGGTTTTAGCTCAGGTTTCTTGACCTCTGTAGGTTTTGATTCCTGAACTAAATTTACTACCTTCATTGTTTCCTTGGGGCTTAACTCTTTTAAGGAAAGAGCCTTTTCAATATCTTGTACCTCATTACCCCAAACGCTTGCATTGTCTCTTGATAAATTCCCGCAGAGAACTTCCTCTAGGGGATCCCTCGCAAGAACCTGTGGCAAGCTATCATCACAAATATCGTCCATTATATCAATTACATCAATATAACAACAATTTTCCTCTAGCATAGGCCCTTTCAAAACTTTCCCTAAATTAAAAGTAACATTGTCATCACCTACAGAAAGGGTTAGTTTACCATTTTTAACATCTATAATTGCTCCTACATTATGGAGAAAACGCCTACCTAATATAATGAGTATTTGCGTATCCTTTACCATGTCTAACACAACAAAATCAACAGGAATAAAAAATTTACCAACTCTCACAAGGACGTCCTCTAAAATACCTAAGGGGTATTTTACCGAACGATCTGCCATTTGCAAAGTTATATTAGTAACTTTTAATTCTCCTATATTAAGTTTAGCAGAGACAGACGATGGCATGACACTGACACTAGCACCCAAATCACACAAAGCTTTATCAATAAAGACATTCCCTATATGACGAGGGATAGAAAAACTACCGGGATCCTTTAATTTAGGAGGGGATTTGTTTTGCAATAAAGCGCTACACTCCTCTGTGAAAGCTACAGTTTCTACTTCATTAAAGGCCCTTTTCCTAGTCATAATGTCTTTCATAAATTTAGCATAAGCAAG
Source organism: Chenopodium quinoa (assembly GCF_001683475.1). NCBI lineage: Eukaryota > Viridiplantae > Streptophyta > Magnoliopsida > Caryophyllales > Amaranthaceae > Chenopodium > Chenopodium quinoa. The sequence continues at coordinate 571,855 of NW_018742764.1, forward strand.
AACTTGAGTGATTAAGTCAGTGAAAGGAACTGTTACCTGCAGGTTTTTCACAACCTCTAAAAACTTACCGAATTGTTTATCAAACTTACTCTTCAGTTGTCTATTAGGGAATGGAAGTTTGATAACCGGGCTCTGCACATCTCCTCCCTTATCATGTGATTTACCCTGCACAAAAACATTAGTAGAGTTAGTATCTATTTGTAGCCCTGTAGGGCTAGCAGGATTAGCGTTTGGTATAGAGGAATCTAGATCTGGAACTGGTCTATCTTCCTTTGGCATAGGAGGTCCATCATAATGTGAACCACTCCTTAGAGTGATTGCATTGGCATGATCTGTAGGATGGATAGGTTGTGATGGTAGAGCTCCCTGCTAACGGGATTGTAGGGTAGATGAAAGTTGTGCAATTTGATTGTCCATGATTTTATTATGGGCTAAAATGGAATCAATTTGCGCATCCCTACTCTCCATATGCTTTTGCATATTAGCAAGCATTGCTTTAATTTCTGTCATGGCAAGGTCGAAAGATGATGAGGTGATGCTTGGCTTTTCAGGCCGGAATCAGGATGATAATATTTTTGATGTGGTGGGGTTTGCTGTTGTAGTTGTTGTGGAGGTGGAGGGTTTTGTACATTAGTGCTCCGGTATGAAAGATATGAATGGTTCCTATAACCGGCATTGTAGGAATTGGAATATGGGTTATTCTGCCTATAGGTTTGAAAGGCATTAACTTGTTCCATAGAGCTCCTACAATCTTGCTCCCAATGCCCTATAATTCCACAATTTTCACAAAAAAGCTTCATTGTTAGCAACAACAGAAACATTAGCTACAGAGTTAGGAGCAACAGTAAGATTATCTAATTTTTGACAAATAGATGTTAATTGAGCTTGCAAAAAAGGATACAGAATCGACATTGTGTTTTCCTTTATTTGCAAACCCTCTCGGATTCCCATATTGAGAATTGTGTATTGCCATGTCTTCGATAACTTGTCCTACATCGTCCACATTTAAATTCATGAACCTCCCACTAGCTGCAGAATCTAGCACTAATCTAGAAGAATTTCCAAGTCCATTGTAGAATGCTTGGAACAATTGCCATTGTTCTAGATTGTGGTGGGGAAACTCTCTCTGTAGATCCTTGAACCTCTCCCAAGCCTCATATAGCGTTTCGTCGGCCTCTTGAGCGAAGTTCTTAATAGCACTCTTTAGTACCGCTGTTCTCTCTGCAGGATAGTATTTATTATAGAAATTCAAAGCAAGAGTTTCCCAGTCATTAATACCAAGTGCAGTTCTATTCAAACCATTAAACCATAATTTAGCTTTGCCACATAATGAAAAAGGAAAAAGAATCTCCTTGATTTGGTCCTGCGTGACCCCGGCTTGTCTAATGGTCTTACAATACTGGCAGAAATCTGCGATGTGAAGATTAGGATCTTCACCCTTAGCTCCGATGAATTGCTTCCTCTCTATCATAGTGATAAATTGGGGCTTGATTTCGAACTGAACTCCATCTAGTGCCGGAGTGCGAGTAAGGTGCGGGAAATCTGTGAGCTTTGGCTGCGAGTATTCACTGAGTTTCTTCTGGGTCGTCATCTTTGATTCTGAATCTGAAGGAATATCTATGTCACTAGAATCAAAGGGAGGATCTCTTCGACTGTTGTCCTCCTCGGAACCCGCCAGAATTTGTCTATAGATTTTCCTTTGCCTATGAAAAGAGCGCTCGATCTAAGGATCGAATGGGATATTACCTGATCTGAAACACCTGGGCATAAACAAGGAACTAAATAGACAAATATGAGAATTGCCTCAAAGAACTAACGTTCTCTGAGACAAAAGGGGATAATCTAGACTACAAAAAATAATCAGAAAATAAAAATAAAATCGTTTCCCCGGCAACGTCGCCAAATTTTGACAGGGTAAAGTCGTATCCCCTAATCAAAAGTAATTACCTAAGTCCTCTAACTAATATAGATAGGGAAGTAGGGTCGAACTCCACAGGGAAACAAGTCTTTCTACTCCTAATTAATTGTTATAATCTAAATTATCCAAGTAACCAATATTATTGTGAATAAATTCTATACTACGAAGAATAAGGTCGAAAGAAATAAAGTAGGGGAAAATCAAATATTAAAATACCTAGGGCATAGGTTCACTAATAAACATTATTCCAGGACAAATCATAATAAGCAATCATCAAGCATTGATTAATCAGATTATAAAGGGCTTTCGCTACGTATTATAATCACAGAGTTAATTTACCGGTATTAAATCTCATCTGTCGAATCTCGACTTAACCATTTATAAATTAGTCCGCCTATTGAAACTAAGCCTAAACATCAATTCTCATCTGTCGAATCTCAAATTAATATTGCTAGACTCATACAATTAAATCTGGCCAAACCTAATTGCATAGCATTAAATCAATCAATAGGAAATTAACCAAGCATTGATAATTAACAATCAAAAAATTACCCCTTCATATCATTCATTAGATCCCCATAAACCCTAGAAATAAAACTACTCAAGCATCATCATAACTAAACTAATCAAATAAATAAAGCAAAGCATAATTGTAGACACCTAAAAATGTCTCCCCAAAACCAAACCCGATGATGAACAACCTTTCACCGCCACTATTGGTCAGGTTTAGTATTTAATCCCGAGAGTGCTTAAAAAATCGTATTTTATTAAATTCATATTTTTGAACAGTCCATGGATTAGTCTTGATGTTTGGTAAAAGTATAGTTTTAATTTCAGCCCAAACTTATTAATTAATTTTTAGCCTAAGCCTTTTTTATTTTATTGTTTTATTATTTATTTTTGCCCCAAACCCTTTATTTATTTTAATTTAATTATTTTCTTATTTTAGCCCGAATAATAAAAAGTCAGAAAAGGCCCGAAATTATCAATCGGCACTTAAAATGACGAAGGAAATTAGGGTTCAAAATGTATTTAGACGGAAAAACAGGCTGGAATTTCCCGCGCCACAGCAGGTACCTACCGTGTCACGGGAATCCTTCCCGTCTAAAGGTGGGATTTCTCGTGACACGGGAGGTCTGCCGTGACACGGGACATTCCGTGTATTTTCCGCGTAAACCCTTAACGCGTTTTTTATCCCGTTTTCTGAAAATTTCCCCCGTCACACCAAAAATGTACCGTGTCACGGGAAAGTGTACCGTCTGACGGTGGAGCTTCCCGTGTCACGGTACAGTTTGACCGTGTCATGGGATACTTTTTTAGGGTTTTTATCATTTTAGGGTTCCGTGTGCTCCCTCAGCACATTTTCCCTATAAATACCCCCTCATTTCTGATGAACGGGGAACCGAGTAATTCTCTTATTTTATTCTCCTCTCTTCTATGCTTTAGCCTAAACACTAGCCTACCCCTTTTTATTTCAAAATTCCTTCTTCAAGTACTCAAAGGAGTCCATACTTTACTCGTGGTTCTATCCTTAAGCCAAAGCGTGAAAGGTAGAATTGTTTGAGGGTTTGGCCCCAAAATCAATTTTACTTTATTTAATTTAATTTAATCATCGTTTTATTATTTCCTTGAAGTTACTAACTCGTTTATTATTTTGTAGTTGCAAACAAACAGAATCAAAGTAAGTATCATGCTCCTATTATTTTTATTATTTTTCTAACGATTTTATGTTGTTGGAATTGTGATTAATTTGGTTTTAATATTAATGTTGTTCTACTGTTTTTATTATGATCACCATATTGCATGTTTAAAGGGAATATGTAATTGAAAATCACGCCTAATAAGATAATTTGGAGAACCGGTTTAGGGTCCTTTTAATCTTATTATTAATCAGGTGATCACTAATATTTTAGAATTATATGTTGCATTAATATTCAACCAATTTAGCCTAATAATAGTTTTGAGCAAATTGAATATTTTGTTTGTATGCCTTTGAGATTGCAGGAATGTTTTTCACTATAAGAATCGAGTAGAGGCCAATACGGGCGAATGTGACTCCATGACTCACTTCGTACCATCATCCCCGATCCTCCTTTCGTGGTTCCGAACCATATGGAGTTAGTAATCTCATGGATTATGAATGGGGTGTAACCTTCATGGGTCAATCGTTGTTGCCTTTGTTGTCCCTTATTCGTGGTTGCCTTTTTATGATTCGTGAACGGTTTACAAGTTCCTTAAAAACTTGTTGGCGGCTCCCTACTTTCCTTGTCCCTAATCGTATTATGTCAATTCCCATTTCCTATGAGTGTCAAGCATATTCACACATGCTTTTAATGTAGGCGCACTTCAAACGACGCCTACAATAATCAAAGAAGTAAATAAAATAGATGAAATTAAAAGAGAAAAAATTGTTACCAAAAGAAATCTGGATTAATGAAAGTAATTAAGAACAAAAGTTGAGAGAGAATTTAAGAGAGAGATATATCCTAAGTAGAGAGAGAAAATCTAAAGAAGAAGGTAATCCAAAATTACGTACACTATTCGTACTTAAACATTCCTCAAAACAAAAATTAAAACTAATCTAATCAGCTCTGAGAAAAACACGCGCCCGATCGGGCGAAGGGCCGCCCGATCGGGCCCGCCTTTTTGCCTTGCCCGCTGCTGGTGTGCCGCGCCCGATCGAGCTTACGCTCACCCAATCGGGCGCGCCTCTTCCTTTAGAGTTCTTATGCGCGCAATCGCTCGATCGGGCGTATGCTTGCCCGATTGGGCCCGATCTTCTTCTTCGAGGCTTGGATTTTGATTGGGCTCAATTCCTCGGCCCAATCTAAGTTTCCTCATCGGGTCTTGATTAATCGATCCAATAGCCCCGGTATCTCATACCGAGCCCTTAATCACCGGATCTCACCGATCCTGGGCTTCAAGAGTGGTCGTGTCCTTCTAGCTTCCGTAGTTGATCCATAAAAACCCGAGAAAATGTTCCAAAAGTGCAATTTCCTGTAAAATACAACTAAAACTACAAAAACACTAGAAAACACAAATTAGTAATAAAAGTGGCCCTAAAGAGCCAAAAACACTACTAATTATGACCATGGGACGGGGGTAAAACACTATATAAATTGGACATATCAGTAGCGATAGGGACGGAGAATGATTCAGAACTGAATCCTAAATCACTCTTGTAACGCCGATACCTGCAAACTAGCATTAGTTAATCAGATAAAAGAGTTAAGAAACGCGTATCTTGCACCGTCGAGCACACGTCTTTGGGAGTAACAAATTGTTGCATTTTTCTGTTGTGACAACCTTCCACAAGGTAGGGAACGCCATCTTGCCATTTTGGTGTTCACTCGTCTCTGAACAATAGAGCTTTTGGAAGAAATGTCCACGCGTCTCTAAACAAAAGATCTTCTTTTTGAGGATTGTTCACTCGTCTCTGAACAAAAGAGCTTTGATGATATGTCCACGCGTCTCTGAACAAAAGAGCTTTGATGATATGTCCACGCGTCTCTCAATAATAGAGCTTTGATGATATGTCCACGGTCTCTGAACAAAAGAGCTTTTGATGATATGTCCACTGGTCTCTGAACAAAAGAGCTTGATGATATGTCCACGCGTCTCTGAACAAAAGAGCTTGAAAGGATTGTCCACGCGTCTCTGAACAATAGAGCTTTGATACTTGAATGTTTGTTGCAATTATATTCCGAAGAAAACTTCTGAAGACCAACGCTTGTCGATCTTTAAAGCTCGCTTGAACTTTGCTTCCGCTATGCCAGTACGTCGGCGCTTTTGCTGCTTGTGAACCATTATGTTGGTGCCTCTGCTGTTTATGAACCGGTATGTCGGTGTTTTGCGATGAGCCAATGTTTAGGCGCTTTAAGCAAAATGAGACGATATTTCGTCAGGTCGATCACTTATTGCGATTGTAATCAAGCCGACTACTTAATCATGTCAAATTGCTTATAGGGGCAAACTGGCGTACCAAGGAACCCGAAATTGCTGAAAGAGGTTGAAATAACTGCGCTGAGTGGCTGAGCATTCTGTCGCCGCTGCAATGCCTCTGGCGCCGCGATTTGGCTCTGCCGCCAAACGCTGGGATCTAGCGCCAGGCGCTGAAATCTGTTGCCATACGCTAGATGTTGTCGTCTGGCGCTGGAGTCGGGTCTTCCCTATTCTGCTTTTGTTGCCGCTGAGATGCGCATGTATTTATCTTTGAATATAGGACTTTGACAATTTCTTTAATTATTTTAGGGTTGACCTAAGGTTTAATGCCGCTTGACTCATTGACTTGACACGACTCAAAGAATAAACTTGACTCGCTGTGATTGACTCGAGGTTGACTCGACTCGAAGTGAAATGAGACGTGTGACTCATGACCCGTGTGTGCATTGTATTGTGATCGTGCGACTCAAAAATGCAAAAAAGCAAAAATTTTGTCATTTTTGTGGAGGGCACCGACTTTCTCCCGAAAAAGAAAGACGCGAAAAAGAAATAAGAGAAGTTTTTGAAGGTCTATGTTGAATGAGCTTAGTCAAATGTCATTTGATACTATCTCTCAAGGTGCAAGGATTAACCCATCCTAGGCTATCGCAATTGTTGACTCAATGATGAAAGCATTTGGGTAACTTAGGCACGGAAACTAAGCACTTCATACTTTGTGATGCAATGATGAGTGATGTTGATATGACAAGGCATGCTTCAGCGTTGTGTTAAGATTCCATGACAAATGGTTCCTAAGGGAAGTATATTTGGTTATGTATCTGTGCAGTGTGTTAAAATGATACTAAAGTTAGGCCGCAAGGGCTAAGTGTGTGGAAAAAAATTATTTCTAGAAGAGTCAAATGATGGTGACTCTTAGGCTAAGCAAGCTAATGATGTAGGGATCAAGCCTCCAAGTCTAGCTCTAAGTGAAAAGGGATGAGCATATGAGACCCCTTGATATGATCATGGTGTGAGTGTGTGAATGTGAATATGAATGCATTTTTATTACGGCCGCACCTCAATGTGAGGTTGCCTACGTATCCGTTAGGAATCAGGCCGAACGTAGCTGTAGCCGAACCTCGCACAAGTGTGTGTATACCTCAAATAGGTATTTTTAAGGGTTGTAACGTGGTTAGGCTAAAGGTTATAGAAGAAAGGGATAAAGGCTCAAGACCCTCGATAAGCCCCCAAGGTGTACAACTTTGCTTTTGGAATATTTGTATTTTCATGCTTGAGGTTTAGCTCTCTTTTTTTTGCTTTATTTATTTTTGCTCTCTTCTTTTTTGCTTTTGTAATTTTTTTACTTTTATAAGTGTGGGAAATCCCGATCATGCGGTCTATCACTCACTTGGCATTCATGTTTCTCAGGCACGGTACCGAGCACTCAATAAGAGACGCAAGATGAGACGTGTTCATATCAAGGACATGTTCATGTCAAAGACATTGGAACACTTACCCTTTTGTACACTTTTATTTATTAGTTTTTTTTTCTTATTATTTATTTTGATATTTTGAAATCACTTAAGCTTTTAATGAAATTGAAATTTCATAAGTTGCACACCATCCCATCCCAAAGTTAGGTGGATATAGGTTGAAAAATGAAAGGTTTATCGTTAGACGAGGCTCAAAGTGGTTTATGAAAAAAGGATTGTAAAATAGAAAGGTGAAAGGTGATATGATGTGGCTACAAGGGGTTCCTCAAATCATTGGTATACCTTGTGCTTAGCTCAGCGTTTTTTTTTTTTTTTTTTTTTTTTTTTTTTTTTTTTTTTTTTTTTGCGCAATGCAATGATCATATGTAAGGAAATAAATGCTCATTTTATTTAAAAAGTGAAGGGTAAAAATAAAATTCTAAGAAATAAATTCAAGGAGGATGAAGGGTGCCTACGCTAGACTTATTGGGAAAGGGAAAAATAAACAAATAAATCGAAAAAATATCATGAAATCTTGTCGTTGAAGCTTGCCTCTTGTCCCTTGGCTTATCATCACTTGGTGTTCTTGCCGACTGGAGGTATTGGAAGCCCGTTATTGTCGATCAAATATTGGATTGCTTCCTTTAGCTTCCAACAACTCTCAGTTGTATGACCCCTACCTTGATGGTACTTGCAACGTACATTTGGGTTCCAACTAGGCAATATCTTCTCAAGTGGGGGATCTTGAATGGGTCCAATAGGAGTAATGAGTCCCTTTGCATGGAGTCGATCGAAAGCATCATCGTAGCTAATTCCAATAGGGGTGAAATCCTTTATTAGTTGCTTTCTAAATCCTCAATTATCCATGGCTAAGATTTCATTAAGGTCGAAAGTACCAACACTATTACTAGAGTAGTTGTTTTCGGAAGAAGAAAGATAGTCGTTCTTCTTTCCTCTACAGCCACTGTTCTTATCGTTACTAATCTTGGCCTTCTTGTCACGCGGAGGAACATGAAGGAGATTTGAAACAATGAGGTCTTGAACACGATCTTTGAGGGCGAGACATACTTCGGTGGTGTGACCACGACCTCTATGGTATCGACAATAAGATTTTGGGTCCCAATTGGGATACCGTTTTTCAGGCAGAGGGTCTTGATTGGGACCAATGGGGTGAATGAGACCTTGATCGTGAAGACAATCAAAAGCTTCAATGTAAGTCATTCTTATTGGTGTGTATTCTTCAATGGTCCGTTTCGCCCGTGGCTTAGGGGCATTGAGTTCTTCATTAAATCCTTGGTGATAATTTTGTTTGACAACCATCATCCGATTTGCTAGTCCTTCTACCACATTCAAGAGCATGGCAATGACATCTTGCAGTTTTTGAACGTCTTCTTTGAGACTTGACGAGTCTTTCCAGGTATTATCTAAGAAAAGACTTTCATCCTCCTCAATCATGACCACTTCATCAAGAGAGGTTATATAAGCTGTCTCGATCATGGGCTCACCTACAAGTGTGATAAGGAGTGAAGGATCAAAGGATGTTTGATTTTCTACGATGGCTAGAACCTCGGAAGTTTTATTGTCATTAATTAGATCTTGAATAGCTTCTTTGAGTTTCCACTAGTAGAAAAAACGCATTAGGCAGCGGTTCAAACCCGGTCTAAGGCACCGGTTTGAACTTCTGCCTATTTGAGGGGTGCCAAAAACCCCCTATTTGGCACCGGTTCAAAACCGGTGCCATAGGGTTTAATAGGCACCGGTTAACCGGTGCCATAGGGTAGAATAGGCACCGGTTAACCGGTGCCTAATACTGCTCTCCCGCCTTTTTTTTTTTGGGTGGTGGATAGTTTAGGCACCGGTTCCTGCCTAACCGGTGCCTTTTGTATAATTTTTTTTTTTCATTTTTTTTTTCCATCGTGCAATAATATTTTAAAAAAAAACCTGCAATAATAATACCCTGTAATTCCAGCAATTATATTAAATATAATAATTAATAATTTTATTATTTTAATAACTAATAATAATATTATTAATTATTATATACAAAAATAATATTAGATACAAGAATTCAATTATATATATATATAGATATAAATATTCCCAAACGCAAGACAAAAAAAAAGTTTCTTACATATACAAATAATAGTAAGTACACATATATAATGAATAATAAGTTATATATAGTTCAAAAGTTAACATAAATAATTTACAATTACAATGCATGCCATTTACATGTTGAAGGTGATGAAAGACGCCAACATGTCACAAACTTCATTAAGCTCCTTGATTGTCAACGGACCATCCTTTTGGACCTTGCAAAACTTGAAATACAAAAACATTATTTTAAAAATAATTAATTAGGCAAAAAATATGTATTTTATCAAATATTACCTATACGACTTCTATATAGCCCATTTACTACATTACTTATCAAATGAACTATTTCTTTCTCATAACATTTAAATATTGGATAGTTGTATATGTGTAAGCCCTAAAATTGTATAGGAGAGCATTTTATTAAGGTTTATGACGGTTTTTACCCAAAATGGCTCGAATATGGCATATATGACCTTACTTTGCCCATTTCCTACATTTCTTATTAAATGAACTTTATTTATCTCATAACATGTCAATATTATCTAGTTATAGGTGTATAAGGAAAGAAATCACATCAAAAGAGCATATTAACACAAAATGGCCCTAATATGGCCCATATGACTTCTATTCAACCCATTTTCTACCTTTCTTGTGAAATAGCCTTTTTGTTTCTCATAACATGTCATTGTTGGATAATATTAGGTGTCTAAGGCTAGAAATCACATCAATATAGCATTTAAAAAAGTTTAACAACGCATTTTACTCAACATAGCCCAAATAGGGCTTATATGACTTCTATGTAGCCCATTTTCTACATTACTTATCAAATGAACTATTTCTTTCTCATAACATGTCAATTTTGGGTAGTTGTATGTGTGTAAGCCCTAAAATTGTATAGGAGAGCATTTTATTAAGATTTACGACGCTTTTTAATCAAAATGGCCCGAATATGGCCTATATGACCTTACTTTGTCCATTTCCTATATTTCTTATTAAATGAACTTTATTTATCTCATAACATGTCAATATTATCTAGTTATATGTGTATAAGGAAAGAAATCACATCAAAAGAGCATATTAACACAAAATGGCCCTAACATGGCCCATATGACTCATATTCAACCCATTTTCTACCTTTCTTGTGAAATAGCTTTTTTGTTTCTCATAACATGCCATTGTTGGGTAATATTAAGTGTTTAAGGCGTGAAATCACATCAATATAGCATTTCAAGAAGTTTTAGGACTTACCTCATTAAGCTGTTGAGTGTCCGTACAATGAGTCACAATGTCAAGCATGAATCTCATCACATACAAAGCACAATCAAGTCCATTCTCTTGTTGTGCGCACTAGCATATGACAAACAAATCACATCAGTGAAACATGCAAAGGAAATGAGCAAATATTTACTACCATAGATTTTCAAGATAATCACAATAATATCATGTAAATTACCAACGGTGTCTTCCATGTTGGACACTTTGGAGCACGACAATGTAGCTTCTTCATAACACTGTATTATAAAAAAATACAATCAAATTTGATTAGTCGTATGATTACTAAATTAGTTATTATTAGCAATAATCATCACTATAGGTTGCTATATATATTTACTTTTGCAATATAGACTTCACGAGCCACTTCTCCGATGATCGAGCTGAATCAAGGTGATAAATTGTGTTAGTGGAATTACAAATCACCATGAGGCTCCAATGCTCCCTACATAAGTTCACAATAGACAAGGTAATTAATATTTAGGAGTCAACATATAATGAGGCCAAATCGATTGAATTTGACATGGTTAATCATACTCTCTATAACATGGGGCGAATACGAACTTGTCTCCCGCACGCGTTGATTCCCTTATACTCTGTTCAACATAGTACAACACGTCATGGTGGTTGCCTATGATTTTAGTAGTGGATAACTGCTCGGGGCATAACCACCCAACTTTACAAGGAGAATCAGTGTCAGTTAAGTGCTCCTGTAGTGCTCTGCGTGCATGAACATTGATTAATTTATCAGATGTAGGATAATCACCATCAATTTGAATAACTTGAAAAAAGTATGAACTTTATGTGGGAATTGAAGTACCTCATGAATGTTTGAATGAGGGAAATGTTAAGCTTTGCACCACGTAGAAATTCCTTCACATCTTCTTTGCTGATCCATGCAATGGCATCCTCATCATAGTGGAACATTGCCTTAGGAAGTGCAACTTCCATGGGATCGACCAAATGACAAGCACGGTTGTGAAGAAAGGTCATGTCAGTAGAGAGCGATTGAAGAACAATTTCTTCAACAATTGGAGTAGGTGGCATGGGTGAACCTCTCGAAGAGTGCAACTTCGAAGCTTGTTCACTGTTGGACTGTTGTTCACTAAGCTTCTTCTTAGGTTGATCAATTCTTTTAGGCTTCTCCACCATCTTTCACTTTGAAGATTTGATTCCATTGGAAATCTGAAATAGTTTGAGAAATAATAAGTTTCAACTCACCATCACTTATAATAGCCAAGTGAGTAGCCATTTCGGGTCGAAATGGCTTTTTTTGATGAATTGGACCCAAAAACTTAGAACTTGGCGATTTTTATGTAATTTCAAATGACAAACACTTATAAATATGTGATTATGAGTTATTTTGAGATGCAAGGAGTTTATAAGTTGAGAAATGAAGAAAATAGTCAAGTGAGTAGCCATTTCGGGTCAAAATGGCTTTTTTTGATGAATTGGACCCAAAAACTTAAAACTTGGCGAGTTTTATGTAATTTCAAATGACAAACACTTATAAATATGTGATTATGAGTTGTTTTGAGATGCAAGGAGTTTATAAGTTGAGGAATGAAGAAAATAGTCAAGTGAGTAGCCATTTCGGGTCAAAATGGCTTTTTTTGATGAATTTGACCCAAAAAATTAGAACTTGGCGATTTTTATGTAATTTCAAATGACAAACACTTATAAATATGTGATTATGAGGTGTTTTGAGATGCAAGGAGTTTATAAGTTGAGAAATGAAGAAAATAGCCAAGTGAGTAGCCATTTCGGGTAAAAATGGCTATTTTTGACGAATTGGACCCAAAAACATAGAACTTGGCGATTTTTATGTAATTTCAAATTACAAACACTTATAAATATGTGATTATGAGTTTTTTTGAGATGCAAGGAGTTTATAAGTTGAGAAATGAAGAAAATAGCCAAGTGAGTAGCCATTTCGGCTCAAAATGGCTTTTTTTTATGAATTGGAACCAAAAACTTAGAACATGGTGAATTTTATGTAATTTCAAATGACAAACACTTATAAATATGTGATTATGAGTTTTTTTGAGATGCAAGGAGTTTATAAGTTGAGAAATGAAGAAAATAGCCAAGTGAGTAGCCATTTCGGGTCAAAATGGCTTTTTTGATGAATTGGACCCAAAAACTTAGAACTTGGCGATTTTTATGTAATTTCAAATGAAAAACACTTATAATTATGTGATTATGAGTTGTTTTGAGATGCAAGGAGTTTATAAGTTGAGAAATGAAGAAAATAGTCAAGTGAGTAGCCATTTCGGGTCAAAATGGCTTTTTTTTGATGAATTTGACCCAAAAACTTAGAACTTGGTGATTTTTATGTAATTTCAAATGAAAAACACTTATAAATATGTGATTATGAGGTCTTTTGAGATGCAAGGAGTTTATAAGTTGAGAAATGAAGAAAATAGCCAAGTGAGTAGCCATTTCGGCTCAAAATGGCTATTTTTGACGAATTGGACCCAAAAAACTTAGAACTTGGCAATTTTTATGTAATTTCAAATGACAAACACTTATAAATATGTGATTATGAGTTGTTTTGAGATTTAGAGAGTTTATAAGTTGAGAAATGAAGAAAATAGCCAAGTGAGTAGCCATTTCGGCTCAAAATGGCTTTTTTTGATGAATTGGACCCAAAAACTTAGAACTTGGTGATTTTTATGTAATTTCAAATGACAAACACTTATAAATATGTGATTATGAGTTTTTTTGAGATGCAAGGAGTTTATAAGTTGAGAAATGAAGAAAATAGCCAAGTGAGTAGCCATTTCGGCTCAAAATGGCTACTTTTTGATGAACTGATGAAAATTGCTTAAATTTTTTTTTTTTAAAATGCAACGGCAGCCGCACCAGGACACCTGAGGGAGATGCCCTCGCTGCCGGAACAGCGAAGGCAGCCCGTGCCGAGGCCACAACAGCCCCGACAGGTGGCTGCCATGGCTGTAGCAGCCACGGCAGGTGGCTGCCAGTCTGCTGCTACCTCGACAGGCGGCTGCCATGGCTGTAGCAGCACCTGTCGAGGCTGCAGCAGCCATGGCAGCCGCCTGTCGAGGCTGCAGCAGCCCAGGCAGGCTGCTGCCGAGGCTGCAGCAGTCTGGCAGCCACCTGCCGTGGCTGCTACAGCCTTGGCAGCCACCTGTCGGGGCTGTTGTGGCCTCGTTGGGGCTGCCTTTGCTGTTCCGGCAGCGGGGGCGGCTCCCTCGGGTGTCCCGGTGCGGCGGAAGTTGCTTATTTTTTTTAAAAAAAAATTTGAACTAGGCGATTTTTATGTAATTTTAAATGACAAATACTTATAAATATGTGATTATGAGTTGTTTTGAGATGCAAGTAGTTTATAAGTTGATAAATGAAGAAAATAGGCAAGTGAGTAGCCATTTCGGCTCAAAGTGGCTTTAGTTTGATGAATTGGACCCAAAACCTTAGAAATTAGCGATTTTAATGTAATTTCAAATGACAAACACTTATAAATATGTGATTATGAGTTGTTTTGATATGCAAGGAGTTTAAAAGTTGAGAAATGAAGAAAATAGTCAAGTGAGTAGCTAATTTACCTCCTTTTTAATCAACTTCACCCATGCACGTGGCCAATCAACAAATCTACCTACATCTTGCCAAAGCGCTGTTATATCAACCTCCTCTATCAGTACGGGTAGTGGGATGTCTTCGAACCCCGCAACCACTGAATCGATCCCAATCGAGTAATGATGTGGCCCCGCCGTAACACCCGTCGTCGGTTGGGCACTACCATACGCCACCAAACTCAACACGGTACTATTTGCATGCCCCGGGGCTAGAAGTGCACACCGGGTGTCTTCCTACACAAGTATATATATAAAAAGAAGATAGTTAAATAAGACTTTTACAACAGCATAGATATAACAAAATTCATTAAGGTAGAGGGTTACAAATCACCTGTAACTCTGGAAATTCATGCGGTGTTGGATTTTCAAGCTCCCTCGAGTCCGCATGTGTAGGAGTAGGAACCTGCAACAGTACATCAATCATTGCACCTAAAATCTCAATTAACTCGGTATTTTAAAACTTTTAATAACCCAATTGATTTTACCTGAGGTGGCACATCTTCACCACGTATCTCATCTCCTCCATGTCTATCACCTTCTCCTTGTCCTTTTGGTTCAGAACATGAGTCGACCGGGGTACGAGTGAGAAACGGCAAAGTCGGTAAGTTCATCAGCTTCGCCCAAGCATTCAATTCACCAACTAACTCGTTGCGTACTTGTTCCTTAATTGATGCCACCTTGGCATTCAACTCCCCCGGTGAGTTAACACTGGCTCGAGATGTACCCGATTTTGTGTATTCGGGACCCATCACCTTATTCCATCCAAGCAATGACCCTCCCGAACCTACTACTCGTCCTAGATGGTGTGGCCTTCCCAAATCCATGGTGAAAGGGTCATTCTCCACACTTGGTTCAAATTTGCCCTCCACCATCTCTTGAGTGTGCTCAAGCTATAGCATAAGGAAAAATGAGGTCAGTAAAATAGTTAATGGTTTGTACAATGATTAGATGCAAAAGTGACTTAATTTCAACAATTCATAGGTAACTTACTAGCTTATCCGCCAGTTTATTGGCTTCCGGACCCTTGATGAACCATTTTCCGGTTTTCTTATCAAACGAATGGAGAGAACAAAAGAAACCACCGGCACGACTCACCAAGGTAGTGATCGTGGAACTAGAGAGTTCCTTCGATGCCACTAGAAGTGCTTTAGGGTATAAACCCGAAGCGGCCCACTCAGGTCTCTTTTCAGCAAAAGTCTTAGGACCCATACGATGGACGTATTCCTTCTTTTCTGCATTCGCTTGATTTTGCTCTCGAAGTTCCTACAAAACAAAAAATGTTAGTCTCGTTAATACAAAAAGTGTCAAGCTATTATTCAATTGACATCAGATTTACACAAACTTACAATGGCTTTCTTTTGACTCTTCATTCTAACGAACTCTTCCCAATCATCTTTTGACACGGTCGGCCATATTTTCCACGGGAGACGGTTATCCTCTTTGGCATTCTTCTTCTTTGTTTGCACCTTCTTCTTCTTATGGATCCACCGATTAGTCAACTTGGTCTTAAAGCCTCTGAATCTTTCCCCTAATAAAGAGACAAACACCCTTTTCTTCTCGGGATCATTAGGAATAAAAAACTGCCTCTGCAAGCACAAATTAAAACCGATTATTAGTTTCTATTTAAAAACAATCATAAGGTTAAGGTATCTTAAATTGTCTAAATGTGCCAAAAACACACTTACCCTTGTGTCATCCCAAAATGCTTGAATCAAACCCGGAGGTACTTGCCGCATTACAAGTGTAATGGGGATTTTCCGCGAACATAAGCCAACTTGATTAGCATACTGTCGACGCCATTTGGGCCCGGGTTGGCCTTTGTTGTCATACTCCAAGACCATGGGACCGTCCGGTTTCTTAAAGCTTCTCGTCGGACCCCTTGTTTTTCTTTCAGCCGGTGCCTTTTCACCCTCTCCACCACCTGTGTTGTTTTCATCTTGTCCTTGGCCTTGACTTTCAGGAGTCGGGTTCTCACCAACAATCTCACGTGCTGTATTTTCAATGGCCAGTGCACGTTCAGCTGACATTTCAAAATCGTCAAGCCTACGCTCGAACTCATCTTGAGCCTGATCCTCTGGCTCACCCAAGTCATCCTCCTTATTCACATCATAAGGAGCATCACTATCATCGGAGTCGTCATCCTCGTACTCGTCCTCATACTCATCATCGTCAATGTCCTCTACCAAACGAGGATCATGATCGTCCGCCATGAGATATAAGCACCTGTCAAAGCAATCATAAAACAATATTAGTGTATAGTAAAGTATATGCATGATAGTTATTATGGTTATGTAGAAGCTATTTTAGCCATTTTCACCTACTTAATATGGTCCTATAACCTTGTATATGCATGATAATGAGTACAAAATGCCAATTTCAATCTACATGTGGAAAATAGGTTGTTAGAATGAATAAATGTTAGTTCATACACAAAACAAATGAGTTGGGTTAAGTAGAAGCTATTTATGCCAGTTTCACCTACTTATGGTCCTATAACCTTGTATATGCATGATAATGAGTACACTTAGGCAATTTCAAACTACAAATATATCATTTTCGCCTACTTATGCTCCTATATACATGATAACTAAACTATATTTGAAATGAAACCATTACTAACTTTTAATCAAACTACCTCATTCTGAAATTCCTTCGTTGTGGTCTGATCGCATATAGCCTGCTTCGTTGTCTATGTCATTTAGTACTCCAGGTGTAGGAACAGTGAAAGGTGCTGAATCATCAAACGCATCATATTCTTCCTCATCCGCAACATCTCCAATGCCTAGGATTCTTCTTTTGCCAGCTAGCACTATAGACCATTTTGAATCCATTGGGTCAGTTACGTAGAACACTTGCTTAGCTTGAGATGCAAGGATAAATGGTTTCGCACTATCATTCAAGTGGCCAAGATCTACAAGAGTAAATTCCTCATATTTGACGTTTCTCCTGATATTATCAACCCACTTACACTTGAAAAGAGCAACCGTGAAGTCACAATAATCAAGCTCCCATATTTCTTGAATTCGACCATAGTATGACAACTCTGTATCGACAGGTGATTTATCCTTAGAACTTGCAAACTCCCTTGACGATGACACAAGAGTTACACCACTGTTTTGGGAGGAGGAAGATTTCAAATCACGAGCCTCGGTCCAAAAAGTGTACCCATTGATGTCATATCCCTCAAATGAACAGACATCATCCCTAGGACCGTACGCAAGCCACCGTACGGTATCGGTCACATTAGTATCATTCAATCCACTCATTACTCGTTCACAAAACCAATCAAAAAATTTCTTATTATGCAAATGCATAAGTGCCCTTTCACCTTTGGATGGAAATTCGGCACGCAAACAAGCCATGTGCTCGTCTAAATATGGGTGCACATCTGAAACATGGTGCAACACATAAAGGTGTGCTTGTAAGAACTGATCTCGGTCTGGTGACATTCGTTTCGACCCAATTGTGCCATGACCATCAAGTCTACCTTCATGTCGAGAAGTAGAAAGACCAATAGGTTGAGCAAGGGCTATGTAGTCCACCACAAAGTTACCTATCTCCTCACCCACTGTCCCTTGCATTATACTTCCTTCAGGGTGAGCTCGGTTCCGTACTTTATCTTGTAATGTACCCATGTGTCTTTCAAAAGGGTAGCACCACCTCATGAACACTGGACCGCACAACTTAATCTCACGCACCAAATGAAGAACCAGATGAACCATTATGTCAAAAAATGAGGGTGGGAAATACATCTCAAATTTGCACAAAGTCACAACCACATCAGCTTGCAAAGCATCTAGTGTACAAGGCTCAAGAACTTTGCTACAAATTGTATTGAAAAACGAACAAAGGCTTGTAATCGCTTCCCTCACGTGTTTCGGTAGAATACCACGGATTGCAATCAGTAGGAATACTTGCATCATAATGTGACAATCATGGGATTTCATACTTGTCATCTTCAATTCTCCATTTAAGGTTACAAATCTTTTCATGTTAGATGAGTACCCTGATGGAACCTTAATGCCGTACAAACATGCACAAAACATACGTTTCTCTACCCTTGACAATGTATAGCAAGCCGGGGGTAAATAATTCTTTTCATCCTTCCCTTTACCCTTAACTTTCTTCTTTGACGCATCTTTGGCCTTTCCCTTTCCCTTTCCCTTGCTCTTCTCCTTCCCTTTTTTCGAAACACTTTCATCTTCTATTCTCGGCTCCTTTCCCTTTTTGACCTTTTCTTGAGGCCACAATTCTGGACGAATCCCCATCTCTTGCAAATCTAACCGTGCACCCTTTCCGTCCTTTGTTTTTCCTGGGATATTCATAAGCGTCCCAAAAAGAGCATCACACACATTCTTCTCTATATGCATCACATCAAGACAATGCCTAACGTCATGTTCTCTCCAGTAAGGAAGCTTCCAAAAGATTGATTCTTTCTTAAATAGAGCAGCTAAGACCACAGTTTTTTCTGATTTTCCAAACACTGTTTGTATCCCTTTCACCCGAGCACTAATCTCAGCACCAGTCAATGGTCTAGGCGCAGTATCCTCTTCCACGGTTCCATCGAAAGCCTTTTTCTGCCTACGGTACGGGTGATCACGCCTAAGGAACCTTCGAGTCCGTAGGTACACATCTTTGTGAGAATGAGTCAGGTATACGCTTGATGTGTCATCAATACATATGGGGCATGCTTTTTTCCCTTTGACCTTGTACCCACACAAGTTGCCATATGCAGGGAAGTCATTCATGGTCCACATAAGGGTTGCACGCAATGTGAACATCTCGTTCTGATGAGCATCGAAAACGGAAACCCCTTCGTCCCACATCTTTCTCAAGTTGTCAATAAGCGGCGCAAGGTAAACATCTATGTCGTTTCCAGGTTGCTTAGGACCAGTTATTAGCAATGAAAGCATTACATACTTACATTTCATGCACAGCCAAGGAGGCAAATTATAAATCACTAAAAGTACCGGCCATGTGCTGTGTTGGGTACTAAGAGTGCCAAAATGGATTCATCCCGTCCGTGCACAACCCAAGCCTTAAATTTCTTACTTCATTACCAAATTCCTAAAACTTCAAATCAATGTTCTTCCACTGTGGAGAGTCAGCTGGATGCTTCAGCATTCTGTTTTTCTTTCTTCTCTCTACATGCCACCTCAAGTTTTTAGCGTCTTTTGATATTGAGAACAGACGCTTAAACCTTGGAATAATGGGAAGATACCACAACACCTTAGCAGGAGGTCCCTTCGTGCCAGGATTGCAACTCATGCGCTTGTACCGCGACTGCTTGCATCGTGGACACTCCTGCAGTTTTTCATACTCATTTCAATACAAAATACAGTCATTAGGACATGCATGTATCTTCTTATACTCCAAACAAAAGGGGCACATGAGCTTCTTTGCGTAATAATAAGACTTAGGAATTTCATTCCCATCAGGCAACATATCACTTAATGCGGTCACCAAAGAAGTAAAACTGATGTCCGTCCACCCATGCTTCGACTTAATGTTGAAAAGTGTTAGCACGGCCGATAGTTTGGAGTATTTTTTGCACCCGGGATACAAAGGCTTTTTGGAAGCCTCCGATAATAATTCAAACACTTCACCTTCAACACCTTGCAACATCTCATCCACTTGTTCATCCTCGACCTCATCCGCCTGATCTTCATCAGCTCCATCCTCACCATTATCAACAATATACTCATCATTCTCGTATTCCTCGTCCACATGAATCTCAGTGCTTCTAACACGCACATCATTCCGATCAAGATCCCCACTGTACTCTCCACTTTCTCCGTGCCAAATCCACACATGGTAAAATTTCCTAAACCCACGACATAATACATGATCTCTAATGATTTCAACACTATCGACCACATTCACACAATTACAATCAACACAAGGACAATAAAGGCCTTTGCCTCCCAGTGTGCGTTGATAAGCTAAAGCTCTCTCGCAAAACTCTTGAACCCCATTCCAAAATTCCAATGTATCGCGTCTACCATACATCCAACCACGATCCTTCCCCATTTAGTAAATTGTCTCTAAACATATATATAGCACCATATAATTATAATGTGTAAGTGCTACATATTTTATGTAAATCAAATTCAAGTACAAAACGTGAATATACCATTCATATAGTGAAAAAATGCATGTTTCCAAAGGGTCCTTATCACTCCAACCTAACCCATCCATGATTGTCTACTCTCAGTAGTGAATGTATGTCAACTTTCCAATTTTAAGGATAATCCGACAGCATTTCCCCCTAGTTCGCCAAGTACACGATGTAGATAATTAATTACCCACATATGTACCCAGAGAACATAGTGAGGAAATGGTAAGCCGAGATGTTCCTTAAAATCGAAAAGAAAACATACATTCACCACCTAAGTGAGAGTACACATTCAAGAACAGTCCCAACCGGGGACTATTCAAGACTTTCGATCTCCTAATGAGAAATCCTTGAACGGGTATCTAGGCATATGATGATGCAATTCAAGTATTCTATATATTGTTGTATTTATTTGCAATTAAACAATACACAAGTTGCAATTTCATGAATAAACTTTTATTAAATGGATGAATAGAAAGAAATATAGCTAAGTAAAGTTTAGTAGTCATACCAATATAGCAACTACCCACTTGAATTCAATATGTAGTCCTCAAGCTAATTAAACTCTTGCTTCAATTCACATATGAATCTATTTATTAAAAAAACAAAAAAACAAAAATTAGGTTAAATATTATGTATGTACTTCTCATAACATGTCAATTCACTAATTTATTTCTAAGCTAAAACACATCATTCATCGAACTAACAATTGCTAAACTATGTATTCACTACTTTAATTTGTTCAAAATTCATTTTTTTATTCAAAATTGCTAAACTAAAATGGTTACTAATCTCTAATTTTTTTTCATTTTAATTATTAAAAATTGCTAAACTAAAATGGTTACTAATCTCTAACCATTATACCAAACCAAAATTCAACTAATTAAGTAACAAGGCTAATATTCTCTACTTTATTCAAAACTACACATCAAAACAAATTAAATTAACCATTAAAACATACTAATATCCAACTAAATGAGTAACAAAGTTATTAATTTCTAATATTTTCACAATTTCCCAATAAAAAAACCAATTATTGAAACAAATTGAAGTTAAATTATATTCTAACCTAAATTTTAATTTGCCTAAAAATTCTTCAACATGCAAAACAAATTAATATAAGTTCATAAATGGGAAATTATTGAGAATAAAAAAAAATTATACCTAAAACAATCAAATTGAATTGAAGTGGTGCGGTGGTCAGTGGTGCGGGTGGTCAGTGGTGCGGTGGTGCGGAGGCAACCTTCAGCAGGGAGGTGGTGCGGCGGCAACCTACAGCAGGGAGGTGGTGCAGCGGCAACCTTCAGCAGGGCGGTGGTGCGGCGTCGAACAGATGAGGTCGGCGTGGAGGGGGTTGAGCTGAGGGGAGAAACACCACGGCAGGGGAGAAGAGAATGGCAGGGGAGAAAGAGAAGGCCAGGGGTGGCGGCGGTGATGGTGGCCGGCGACTGTTGCGGCGGTGAGGTGAGGGGTTTCGTAGGTGAGGTGAGGGGTTTAGAGAATGGAACAGTGAAGAAGATAATTGAACAGCGAAAATGAAAAGAAAGAGAAAGAGAAGGAAGAATAAGGAAGAAAGAAGACGCGCTTTTTTTTTTAAATGAGGCACCGGTTCATTTGGCACCAGTTCAAACCGGTTCCTTTTACATTTTTGGCATCGGTTTGAGTTGAACCGGTGCCTTTTCCCTTTGTTTAAAATCCCGCCCAATTTTGGGCCGGTTTTTGGCACCGGTTTGGGCTGAATCGGTGCCATATGGGGGGTGCCAAATGCAATTTTTCTACTAGTGTTCCAACACTCCTCAGTGTTGTGACCCTTTCTTTGGTGATATTTGCAATATTTATTAGGATCCCACTTAGGTGGTCTGGCTTCTGGAACTGGATCCTTGATAGGTCCTATGGGCATGACTAGTCCTTTGTAGTGTAGTTTTTCGAAAGTTGTTTCATAACTCATGCCAAGTGGAGTGAACACTCTTTTCGACCTTTGGATTTGTGATTTAGAGGCGTTCGTAGCATGTACTTGGTTAATGGGAGAGGAAGAAGAAGGATGGTCGTTCTTCTTTCCTCTCGCACTATTATCTTTCAGAAGGTCATCTTCAATGTCAATGCCTATATTATACACAGCCTTGAAAGTATTCAAATTGTGTTGGTATTTTAAGTGCTTTGAATACTTCCCTTGGAGATTCTTGATAAACATCCTCACATATTCTTTTTCGGTAGGAACCTTGACCATATTAGCAGAAGTTTCCCTCCATTTGTTGAAGAAAAAAGTGAACCCTTCATTTTCTTTTTGTTTTAACATCTCAAGTTGTCTGTGGTCTGTTATGTCTTGAATGTTGCACTTATATCTATCTACGAAAGTGTTTGTTATCAACTCCCAAGAAGAGGTTTTCTCTTTTTCAAGGGAAAAGAACCATTGTTGACAAACGGTCTCAAGAGATAAAGAAAACATGGAATGAAAGACTTTCTTATCAATCCCCTTAATGTTCATTATAGTTTCAAAAGCTCTTAGATGAAAGTAAGGTTATATGTTGCCTTGAATTTTGGGATTTCGTTGGCATTGAACTTATGCGGAAGAAGTTCCTTGTCTAGCGAGACCCCTTGTGAACTAATGCCCTGAAATTTATAGTCACTAGATAGCTTGCTCAAGCTTTATTGCATAAGGTTCATTTGTTGTTGCTTCCCAGGGTCATCAATTTTGAGGGTTAAAGCCTTCAATGCTTCATTCACGGTAATCAATTGATTCCTAAGTTCATTGACTTCTTCTTGAGTTTCCATTATCTTCTTAGCTTTCCTCTTTTGACGAATCAGTTTATCAAAAAGTAAGACTTGAAAAAAGGTGTTGTCCTTGATTAATTGCCCTTCTTTCCTTGACCAAGTATTGTGGAAAGGGAAATTAGGGATATTCATTGTTAATTATTTGACTCAACTCTATTCAACATGCATAGATGAAAGAAGTTAGGAATAATGAAGGTTGTGATGTGAAAAAAAAATGATGTAGATGGAGAGATATGAAGAAATTAGGAATAAAATATACCCCCAACTCAGATGACGGAAAAAAACCGACTCATGCATGAACCTTAGACATGGTCATGGTGACATATA
The DNA here is from genome assembly GCF_001683475.1 of Chenopodium quinoa. Lineage (NCBI taxonomy): Eukaryota > Viridiplantae > Streptophyta > Magnoliopsida > Caryophyllales > Amaranthaceae > Chenopodium > Chenopodium quinoa. The sequence goes on from NW_018742764.1 coordinate 595,345, forward strand.
CTCAAAGTGTGTGCTAAGACTAGTGAGTGTAGGTGACATGTTAAGACTCGTGTCATGACCATGTGGCTAGACTATTTGACTAGACTCGAACAAAGACTAAGTTAAGACCTCGCGTATATGCATTAAACTGGACAAGATGTGGTATTTTAGTCATAACTTTTTATCTGTGGCTCTGATTGGGATGAAACCAACGTTAATGATAAAACTTAGGGCTACAGATCCATAGTTTATAAGACTCGTTGTTCTTCCTAGAACTCCGGCTATGACAAAAACAAGTTGACGACTGTGCAGCATACAGGAAAATCCGGGTTGACTTAAAGGAACTATGACTCGATTTTAAGGTATAGTTATTAGCTCAAAATAATTAATTAAGTAAAATCCTTTAGTCATTAATTAGTTTATTTAATCTTAAACACAAGTCAAACAAACGGTTAGGAAAAAACACATAGAGTATGCATAATTAGTCAAGTAAGCACAATATGGTGCAATGAGTTTGCAACCTAACCATGACTCTAGTTCTCTAAAGTTCGGGACATGGGTTAGTCAAAGAGGGTCCATGGTTAATTGCCCAGATGCACCGCCCGGAAGCCTAACCGTGAAGGGTTGGCGCAAGTGGATAGGACACCGCGAGTTGAAAACTCGCTTCCATGGTTTGGTGAATTCAACATTCTCGGATGTACCCTTTGTTACACAGAGCGTTCAATCAGGTAGATGGAGCATGAATTCCCAGAGGGTTATGCCCATATGTAGAACACATATGGGTTTCAAAAAAGTGAGAAAAACTCAATCAGGAAGTAGGATAGAGCAAACAGTGCTAAAAACTGGTCAAAATTAGAACGCATATTTCTGGCTCGGTATTGGAAGAACTTGGCACCAGCAAACATAGGCCGGCGCCAACAATTTGGCTTTGGCGCCTGACGACAGAAATTGTCGCCTGGCGCCAGAGTCAAATTAGTGGCGCTAAAATATGTTTTCTGACGCTAGTTCCTACATGCCTCAGCAACTTTCTGTGGTTGATAAAATTTTCCAGTTTCGCGCAGTATTATTTCAGTCCTAGTTGTAAAAGATATTCCTCAAATTTCCTATGTGTAAAAATCCTATGTTTTAACTCATTACGGATGGTCTTTCCAATGAGATATTTTTTATGCATATGACAATAATATTAATCAAAATGACGCACATGAAATACTTTGAACTTTTCGAGTCTCTTCCACTCATTCTAAATCATTGCCGAAATAAATTTCATGAATTAAAATAGAAATTTTCCCCAGTGGAGTCGCCAAATACTATAGGGAATATTTCAAGCAGTACCCCAAACTTGAACCCCACTGTGATCATACACTTAAGCATGGTGGCGTCCAAAGGGAAGGAAGCTAGAGCAAAAGATTCGCCAACAAGTTTTAGGAACTTGTAAACCGTTCACAGGGTAAAGGTTACACCCCTTAACGATCCAGGAGATCGTCAACTCAAATAGGTCTGGAACCATGACTGGTAGTTCGGGGATGAAGGTACAAATCCAAACTAAAAGAGATTGAACCTCCCCTAATAATAGGCCTCTACTTAATTCTGATCGTATTCATGTGCGCTTTCTGACTAACATGCAATCAATAGGATTAACCCTAAACCTGTTTAATCTATGTTGGTAGAATATTAATGCACAAGTAAAACTTGGCGATCACTTGAATTGTAATCAAAGTAACCCTAAACAAGATTATTAATTATCTTATTAAGCGTGATTATAAGTACCAATGCCCTTTTAACATGCATAAAAGGTGTGATCAAGCAATAACAATAAATAATCAAGCAACATAATAATCATAACAATTATTATAACAATTAAAATAATAAAATTAATCATAATTAACATAATTATGTTAAAGCATAATAGCAAGGTCCTAGGCATGATACTAACAAGATTAATAACAATCCCTAGCATGTCACTAAACAATAAAAATCAAAGCTTTAACCCTAACATGATACTAACATGAATATTAGGAAAGAAAATAGGAAGCATCGCAGGAAACACAATTGTCATGTTTGATAATAGAAATTATAGTTGTTACCCTAAACATGATACAAGGAATATCAAAACACCCTAACATGACACTAGGAATCATAATAACAACATAGACATGATTTCTATATCATATTATCAATAAAATCAATCAAAGCACTTACTTGGATGCCTCGTATCTCTTTCTAATAACAAAATACACACGTTAGTAACTTCAAGGAAAATAATAAATCAAACAATTAAATTAAATAATTGAAGAGAGATTTGAGACCAAACCCTCAGAAATTAAAACCTTTCACGTCTAGGGCGAAGGCAACTTCGAACTTGGCTAGGTGTGTCTAGATCTTGTGTATGAGGAATTTTGTAGAGAAAGCTAGAGAGAGAAGAGAATTCCTAAAAGCTAGAGAGAATAAGAAAATAGAGAATTGATGCTAATTCTTGAGAAGGATTGATGAGAATTGATGATTGAAAACAAAATTTTAAGAGGCTATTTATAGAGAAAATCAGTCGGATGGATAAAAAAAACAAATCAAAGTTTCAACAAGAATAAAACACGATTAGCACCAGACGCTGGTCATTAGCGCCAGGCGCAAATGCTTGTCGTTAGGCGCTAATAATCAATTTCACGCATTTTTGTTTTTATCATATCTTTTGATCCAGAAGTCCAAATAAGGCATATAATATGTCGTTGGAAAGCTCTTGAAGTCTACTTTCCAACCCAATTAAAATCTGATTAAAATATTTTATATAAAAAAGATATGGCCGAAATAGTGAAAGGGTGTCAGTTTTGAATAGAGTTTCATATCTCATTCAAATCTTTTTCGTTATAGCTCGGATTTAATATTATAATATATCATTGGGAAGATAATTTCAAGATCTATCTAACCATATAAAATTTGGATAAATATTATGAGGAACGAAAATAAAATCTGAATATATTCAACTTCGTACAGAATAAGGATTCATAAAAGTAGTAGTTTTATTCAATTTCAAATTCTTTGAAACATAATTATCAATCCTAACTCCATTAGGATTTAAAAGAACCTTCTAGAGTATTCTAGAAGACTATAATCAATCCTAATAGCTTTAGGAATGATAATTAATAATAGTCCCTCCTCTAGATCATTGGGCCGCATATAAAAACCAAATCGGGACCAGATTAGTATTTTGGCCATAATTTCCTCATTATTCATCGGAATTGGGCTTATAATATATCGTTGGAAAGGTCTTTTCAAACCCCATCCAACTACACTATTATTGGACCCATATCAAAGATCAAACTAAACAGGAATGCACGTTTTTCAAAAATAAGGTAAGAAAAGAAATATTTTCAAAAACAGAAAGAAGAGATATTTTAATAAAAACATCCTCATCACTAGACTTTTCACACTTTTGCTTTGTTCGATAATCAAATGACGTGAAAGGTATTTATCACTGGGTTTGGTTTTGGGGAGACACAAATGAGTATTTACACATATGTGAAGTAATTTGTATATGGTGACTCTATTTTTGCTACACGAAATTAGTGACCCTCTTGAAAACGAATCATACAAACTGATCTTATTTATGAATTTTATCTCACTTGTAACTTCATTTATTTAAATTATTTAAAACTAAATATAGTTAGATTTATAAGAAGAAAAAACTTTAAAATAGATAAATTTGGTAAAAATAATCTCATTTTTTGCTCGTTCGCTCAAAATGATCCTAATTTTGGATTAATTTTAAATAATCTAAACTTTAGGGGTCGTTCACTCAAAATAGTCTCAACCGGTCACCCAACCTGTTATAATAAGTTAGAGTAAGTCTTGTGTGACACAGTGTGTCCACATTGATTTATACGAATAATCCTTGTTTATATATATGAGTAACTTCATTTTTTCATAAGATTAATCTCATGTTGTCCATAAAAGTAATTCAAATTCATTATACAAGTGAAACCAAGTAATTAAGTAATAACTTACCCCCATTTGTTCATTCAAGTAACCCTTATTATTTTGTTTTAAAAAATGAAAGAATAATTCCACTTATTCAAGAGAGTAACCCTATTTTCTTATTTAAGTAACCTACATATGTTAGGTAACTCCATTTGCTCATCACCGTAACCCCATAAAACTTAATTAGTTGTCTTATATGTGATTGTGTGAAGTGGCCACACCATGTGGCTAATCACATTATAAGACTTTGTGAACAAGTTAAGGTGACGCGTTATGTAATTAGTTGGAAAAAAAAAACCCTTACAAATATTAAAAAAAAAAAACTCAGCCTCTACCACCATCCACGGCCGCCTCTCGGAACCTTATCCCTCCCTCGTGCCGGCAACGCCCCTCCCTTACAACCTCAACCTGCAAAACCCCATACTTGCACACCAACCACCCAAATCGGCCCCTGCTAGCTTCCCCTACTCCCCAAACTCACCAACAACAACAACCCACAACAACCTACAACAGCCGCTCAAAACCTCTGGCTGCCCAGCAGCACAATAGTTGCATCCAAATCGCCACCAGTACAAAAAGCGCCAATCATCATCAATTCGCACAACAATAGCACCAATTCGTAACTAATTGCTCAAATCCACCATTAATTATAGCAATTTGAAAAGTAAATACAACAATTCCGGCCACAAGTCGCAGCAACAATTTTGAACTATGCTCCAATTTGAATACCCAAACAATGCTTCCATGAGTGCCCTCGAGACCCGAAGTGACAAAGCCACAAATTAAAAGTGCAATTTTGCTACTATCGCCGGCGCCGAAGCCGAGTAGGGGTGTTCTCACCGGTAAGAGAGGGGGCGGGGAAACTTGGGCTGGGCTTTAGGAAGGGGGGCTATCGGAATGGTGGTGGTGGCCGGTGATGTTGCATGGGAGTTAAGGTTTAATTTGTTTTTAAGTTTTAACTTTTTAAATAATTTTTTCAGCCGATTAAACCTTAAAAAAACGCTTTAATAAGTTCTAAAAACAAATCTAATCTACTCACTCCTTTTTTTTAATACTTCACCACTTTTTTTTCGGTCGTTTTTAAATATTTGCTCCATTTTTCTATTTGAAAAGCTTTTACAATATTTAATTCGTTTATCTCACTTAGTGAATCAAACTTGCATAAATCATATTTTATTAATTTCATATTCTATATCCTCCAATTCTCTTCACTACTTTTGCTTTTACAATTTTTTGTTCTTGCACTTACCTCACTAAAGCAAAAATGACGAATAAGATTTAAGAATTTAGACACATAAGTAAAAAAAACAAATAGTGAATAATTAAAATTTATATTATTTTAAAAACTAATAATTATCTTGTTTCAAAAAAAATTAATAATTATCTTTATTTCTATATATGGATGTAAAATTTTAATCACAATTATCTTTAATCTCGTCCTAGCAAATATTATAAAATTTTGATTTTAATAATATACTCATCAAGACGAATAAAACTAAATCTCATATGACTAATTCCCCATAATTTTTAATATTACCTCCGTTAATTTTTTTTTCAAACAAAGGAATATTTTATAACTCACAAATTATACCCCTTTGTTACAAATAATAGTTAACGGATGTAGTAGTTAAAAGATTATAAACGAGACTAATATTTTAAACAGAACGAGTATTTTTATTTTAAAAAAAAATGCATATGCAAAAGACTTATTTCAATCAATAAAAAAACGAGATTTGTCATTTTTTTTTGAATTAAAAATCTAAATTGTCACATCAGAAAAATTAATAAATAAGGTTTGAGAATTTAAATTCAAGTGTCACGTAAAATAAATTAAACAACAAAAGATAACTGTAGTGTTAGAGTTAAAAAATTATCTAATGAATATAGACACCCAAATGTGTCTCCCCAAAACCAAACCCAGTGATGAATAGCTTTATATCATTTGATTATTGAACAAAGCGAAAGTGTGAAAAGTCTAGTGATGAGGATGTTTTTATTAAAATATCTCTTCAATCTGTTTTTAAAAATATTTCTTTTCTTACTATATTTTATGAAAACAGCCAATCTAATTTAGTTTGGTCCATGATAAGGGTCCAATAATGGTGTAGTTGGATGAGGCTTGAAAAGGCCTTTCCAACAATATATTATAAGCCCAATTACGATGAATAATGAGGAAGTTATGGCCAAAATACTAAACTGGGCCCAAACCGGTTTTTACCTACGCCCCAATGATCATGTGGAGGATCCAAAGGTATAATCCTATTCCTAAACTAAATAGAATTATTAGAAGCTTCTATAAGTTTCTAAAAGATCTTAATTATCCTTTTTGAAAAGATAGGATAAAAGAATTTGAGTTAAATAAAAACTTTCCTTTTATAAAAACTTTTCTTTTTTTAATCCTAATTCTATTCGAATTTAAAAATGTTAAAAGACAGTCAAATATTATTTTTGTGCCTCATAATCTTTATCCGAATCTTATATGGTTGGATAGATATTGAAATTATCTTTCCAATGATATATTATAATATTAATTCTGAGCTATAACGAAAATGATATGAAAAAAATACAAAACTCTATCCAAAACTGACACCGTCCTACTATTTCGGTCATATCTTTTTATCTACAAAGTATTTTAATCTGATTCTAATTGGGTTGGAATGAAGACGTCAAGAACTTTTTAACGACATATTATATTTCTTATTTGAACTAATGGATCAAAAGATATGATAAAAAAAAAATCCGCAAAAACTGTTGTCCATCGAGTTTTATTTCGATTCGAATTCAGATTCTTTTCTTATTCTTCGACCCTCTTTTTTCTCTATAAGTAGAGGTCATATCTCCCCTTTTACAAATCATCAACTCTCATCATGAATTTCTTGATTCTCTCTCTCTCTTTCTAGCCTAACCTTTTACAAACACAATTCCTCTTACATTAGCACTAGACACACCTAGTCAAAATCGAAGTTGCCTTTGCCCTAGACATGAAAGGTTTGATATTTAGGAGGGTTTGGTCCCAAATCCCTATTTTAATAATTTAATTTAATTCTTTAATTTTATTATTTTACTTGAAGTTACTAACGTTTTGTCGCTAGGCGCTAAAGCCAAATTATGGCGCTGGCCTCTGTTTGCTGGCGCCAAGTTCTTCCAATACCGAGCCATAAATATGCGTTCTAATTTTGACCAGTTTTTTACAGTATTTACTCGATCCTACTTCCTAATTGAGTTTTTCTCACTTTTCTGTAACCCATATGTGTTCTACATATGGACATAACCCTTTGGGAATTCATGCTCCATCTACCGGATTGAACGCTCTGAGCAACAAAGGGTACATCCGAGAATGTTGAATTCACCAAACCATGGAAGCGAGTTTTTCTAAACTCGCGGTGTCCCATCTACTCGCGCCAACACTTCACGGCTAGGCTTCCGCGCGGTGCATCCGGACAATTAACCATGGACCCTCTATTGACTAACCCATATCCCGAACTTAGAAAACTAGAGCCATGGTTAGGTTGCAAACTCTTTGCGTCATTTCATATTGTGACTACTTGACTACTTGTGCATTCTTTGCTTGTGCATACTCTATGTGTTTTTTCTAACTGTTTGTTTGACTTGTGATTAAGCTCAAACAAATTAATTAATGACTAAAGGACTTTTTTTTAATTAATTAATTAATTAATTAATTAGAGCTAAAAAAATATACCTAAAATCGAGTCATAATTCTTTTGAGTCAACCCGGATTTTTATTCCCGTATACTGCACAAGCGTCAACCTGTTATGGTTATAGCCGGAGTTATAGAAAGATCTACGAGTCGTACAACCTATGGATCTGTATCCCCGAGGTTTATCTTTAATTTGGAGTTGGTTTCATCCCAATCAGAGACACAGATCAAACGTTATGACTAAAATACCACAGCCTATCTAGTTTAATGCATATACGTGAAGTCTTAACTTAGTCTTTACTTGAGTCTAGTCACATAGTCTAGCCACATGGTCATGACACGAGTCTTAACATGTCAGCTACACTCACTAGTCTTAGCACACACTTTGAGTATATATCACCATGACCATGTCTTAGGTTCATGCATGAGTCGATTTTTTCCGTCATTTGAGTTGGGGGTACATTCTATTCCTAATTTTCCACATCTCTCCATCTACATGCTTTCTCCATATCACCACCCTCATTTTTCTACCTTCTTCTATCCATTGCGTGTTGAATAGAGTTTGAGTCAAATAATTAACAGTCGATATCCCTAATTTCCCTTTCCACAATACTTGGTCAAGGAGAGAAGGACGATTAATCAAGGACAACACCTTTGTTCAAGTCTTACTTTTTGATAAACCGATTTGTCAAAAGAGGAATGCTAAGACGATAATGGCAACTCAAGAAGAAGTCAACGAGCTTAGGAATCAATTGACTGGCGTGACTGTGGCGTTGAAGGCTTTAACCCTTAAAATCAATGACCCATGTGAAGCAACAACAAATGGAGCTCATGCAAGAAAGCTTGAGCAAGCTATCTAGTGACTACAAATTTCAGGGCATCAGTTCGCAAGGGGTCTCGCTGGAGAAGGAGCTTCTTCCGCATAAGTTCAATACCACTGACATCCCTAAATTCAAGGCAATAGATAATCCTTATCTTCACTTAAGAGCCTTTGAAACTATAATGAACATTAAGGGGATTGATAAGAAATTCTTTCATTCCTTGTTTTCTTTATCACTTGAAACTGTTTGTCAACAATGGTTCTTTTCTCTTGACAAAGAGAAAACCTCTACCTGGGAATCGATAGTAAACCCTTTCATTGATAGATGCAAGTGTAACATTCAAGTCAAAACCGATTATAGACAACTTGAAATGCTAAGACAAAAAGAGAATGAAGGCTTTACTTCTTTCTTCAATAAGTGGAGGGAAACTTCCGCTAAGATGATTGAGGTGCCCTCCGAAAAAGAATATGTGAGAATGTTTATCAAGAATCTCTAAGAGAAGTATTCGAAGAATTTAAAATATCTTGAATACTTTCAAAGCCGTATATGACATCGGAATTGAAATCGAAGATGACCTCGCAAAACAAAAATCTCCCTTTATCCCCTTCTTCTTCAACCTTTAGCCTAACCACGTTACACCCTTAAGAAGACCTTTTTGAGGTATACACACACTTTTGCGAGGTTCGGCTAGAGCTACGTTCGGCCTGATTCCTAACGGATTCGTAGGCAACCTCACATCGAGGTGCGACCGTAATAAAAATGCATTCATATGATCATATCAAAGGATCTCCAATGCTCATCCCTATTCATTTAGAGCTAGAATTGGGGGCTTGATCCTTAAATTATTAGCTTAACTTAGCCTAAGAGTCACCATCTTTTGATTCTTCTAAAAATAATATCTTTCCACACACTTAGCCCTTGCGGCCTAACTTTAGTGTCACTATCACACACCACACAGATACATGACCAAAATATACCTCCCTTAGGAACCCTTTGTCATGTAATCATAACACAACGCAGAAGCATGCCTTGTCATATCAACATAACTCATCATTGCATCACAAAGTATGAAGTGCTTAGCCTCCGCGCCTAAGTTACCTAAATACTTTCATTATCGAGTCAACTAGGATATTCTAAGATGTTACAATCCTTGTACTGTGAGAGACAACGTTAACAGATTAAGCTCATTCAACATGTCCTTTCAAACACTTTGATCCTTTTTTGCGTCTTTCTTTTTCAGGAGAAAGTCGGTACCCTCCACAAAAATGAAGGAAAATTTTTGCTTTTTGGCATTTTCGAGTCGCACGATCACATTACGATGCAAACACGAGTCATGCAAACGTTGAGTCATGTCATGATATCCCCTTGATTTGAGTCTAACACATGTCTCAAACACTTTGAGTCGAGTCAACCTCAAGTCAATCACATCGAGTCAAGTTTATACCTTGAGTCATGTTAAGTCAATGAGTCAAGCAACACTAAGTCTTAGATCAACCTTAAATAAAGATAGGAAAATATTATAGTAAAAAGTATAAATGCAGGTGCATCCCAACAAGCGAGGACATTCCCAAATTTTTTTCGAAAAAAATCGCAAATATGACACAGGAGATTCCTCCAAGATAAGAGGAGTTACATAGATCAGTAAATTAGAGATGAAGAGCCTTAATTTACAAAAGATTTGAGCGGATTTGGTCGAAAGGAAACGACCAAGCTCAAAGTTCGGAGCAAAACCAAGCAACAGCGGCAGCGAGAGCAGAATAGGGAAGCCCCAACTCCAGCGCCAGACGACAATATCCAGCGCCTGGCAACAGATTTCAGCGACTGGCGCTACACCCCAGCGTCTGGCGACATAGCCAAATCGCAGCGCCAGAGGCATTGCAGCGGCGACAGAACGCTCAATCACTCAGAGAATTTATATCAACCTCTTTCAGCAATTTCGGGTTCCTTGGTACGCCAGTTATCCCCTATAAGCAATTTGACATGAATAAGTAGTCGGCTTGATTACAATCGCAAAAAGTGATCGACCTGACGAAAGATCGTCTCACTTAACTTAAAGCGCCTAAACATTGGCTCATCCCAAGACACCGACATATTGGTTCATAAGCAGCAGAGACACTGACATAATGGTTCACAAGCAGCAAAAGCGCCGACGTACTGGCATAGCGGAAGCAAAGTTCAAGCGAGCTTTAAAGATCGATAAGCGTTGGTCTTCGGAATTTTTCTTTGGAATATTATCGCAACAAACATTCAAATATCTTTCAAGCTCTTTTGTTCAGAGACGCGTGGACATTTCTTTCAAGCTCTTTTGTTCAGAGACGCGTGGACATTTCTTTCAAGCTCTTTATTTAGAGACGCGTGGTCATTTCTTTCAAGCTCTTTGTTTAGAGACGCGTGGACATTTCTTTTAAGCTCTTTTGTTCAGAGACGCATGGACATTTCTTTCAAGCTCTTTTGTTTAGAGACGCGTGGACATTTCTTTCAAGCTCTTTGTTCGGAGACGCGTGGACATTTCTTTCAAGCTCTTTTGTTCAGAGACGCGTGGACATTTCTTTCAAGCTCTTTGTTTAGAAACGCGTGGACATTTCTTTCAAGATCTTTATTCAGAGACGCGTGAACATTTCTTTCAAGCTCTTTTGTTTAGAGACGCGTGGAAATTTCTTTCAAGCTCTTTTGTTCAGAGACGTGTGGACATTTCTTTCAAGCTCTTTTGTTCAGTGACGCGTGGACATTTCTTTCAAGCTCTTTTGCTCAGAGACGCGTGGGCATCCTATTATCAAGCTGTTTTTTCAGAGACACGTGGACACATCATTCAAAAGTTCATATTAAAAAGAAGCTCTTTGTTCAGAGACGCGTGAACATATCCAAAAAGCTTCATTGTCCAGAGACGAGTGAACATTAAAACAGCAAGATGGCTTTCCATAGATTGTGGAAGGTTGTCACTACGACAAATGCAGCAATAAGTCAGTTACCCTCAGAGACGTGTGCTCGACGGTGCAAGATACGCGTTTCTTAATTCTTTTTTCTGTTTAACTAATGCTAGCTTTGCAGGTATCGGCGTTACAAGAGTGATTTAGGATCGCAGAACGTTCTGAATCATTCTCCGTCCCTATCGCTACTTTGACTTTTGTTTTCGAAACTTGCGTTCCTCCAAACTCAGTCAAAGTGGGGGCTTCTGTAGACACCCATTTGTGTCTCCACAAAACCGAACCCGGTGATGAGTACCTTTCACGTTGAATCATAATCGAATGAAGTGAAAGTGTGGAAGGTCTAGTGTTGCGGATAGTTTTAATTTCTTTTCTCTTCTCTCTGTTTTTTAAAACCTATTTTAAGAAAACAGCCAATCCAGTTTGTCTGGTACATGATATGGGTCCATTAATAGTGTAGTTGAATGGGGCTTGAAAAGAGCTTTCCAACGATATATTATAAGCCCAATTCCGATGAATATTGAGGAAATTATGGCCAAATTACTAAATTAGGCCCGGTTTGAGCCTTATATGCGGCCCAATGATCTAGGGGAAGGCCTAATATGGATTTATCATTCTTAATGCAATTAGGAATGGTTTTAGTCTTCTAGATTCTTCTAGAAGATTCTTTTCATTCCTAATTCAATTAGCATTGATAAATTGACTTTTGTTGACTTTCTGGAATTTTAACCAGAATAAAAGAGTGTGAAAATACGATTTTATCCTCCTATACAGTTAAATTTTATCCGATTTTAGAAAACGCGTAAAAAAAACTGATAAGCACCTAACGCCAGCATTAGCACCTGGCGCTACGCTTGGCGCTAGCGTTAGCGTCTGGCGCTAATATCAGCGTCTGGCGATAACTCCGTTTTTTCATGTAAGAACTCTAGTTCGATTTTCTATCTTTTTGGCTGATTTTCTCTATAAATAGCCTCCTAAAAACTCCGTTTTCAATCATCTATAATCTACAATCATCAGTTCTCATCAATCCTTCTCATCTAATTCTCATCAAGAAATTCTTGATTCTCTCTCTCTTTATAAGCCTAGCTTTTTACAAACACAATTCCTCATACATTAGCACTAGACATACCTAGCCAAGTTCAAAGTTGCTTTCGCCCTAGACGTGAAAGGTTTGATATTTCTTAGGGTTTGGTCCCTAATCTCTATTTCAATTATTTAATTTAATTCTTTGATTTTACGGAAATTTCACCATATACCACTGAGTTTAAGCATAATTCACCGTATACCACCAAAAACTTTCTAAACACCATATACCACTCAGTTATTGTATATTAACACAAAATGCCCTTTTTGCTAACTGCCGTTAGTCTGTTGTTTGGGGGACTTTACTAATTCACCATATACCATTAATTTATAAGTAATTTCACCATATACCATGTTGTTTAAGGTTAATTCACAGTATACCACTTTTTTAAAACGGTAACTTTTTTTGAAAAAAAATAGCCGTTGCACATTGATAACGGCTACTTTGTCTATATAAAAGCTGGGCGTGAGGGATTCATGTTTCAGGTCACTCTTCTAAACACATTTGCAAAGATGTCCACACACTCGAAATCATCGTCGTCCGGTTTTGTAAGAGTGCCTAACAAAGCGTGTTCTTGTGGTAGGAAGTTTGCAATACGGAGTTCTGAATCGGCAAAAAATCCGCAACGGTTGTACTATAAGTGCGATGAGTGTGACACATTTAGATGGTGTAAGGGCAATGTCGAGCAAAATGTCCAATCGGGTTATGAAAATCAAAGTAGGGGAGGGATAGACACCCAATACTATGGAGATGAGAGGTTGTTGAAGAAAGAGTTGAAGGACCTCAAGCGAAGAGTAGTAAGGCAGCAAAAGATAGTTGATCTAGCAATAAAAATAGGAGTACTTATGTTTTTGTTAATTGTATTTGTAGCCTTGAAATGATTAATGTAAACAAAGTGCATTAGTTATATGTATCCTTGAAATGATTATTGTAATCAAAGTGCATTATCATTCAAAAAATTATGGCCACATAATTGTGCATTAACACTTAAGGTCAAATAGTAATCCCTAAAAAACAACCAAGTACTTAACAGTTTGTTGAGCAAAAAACCAGAAACTTAACAAAAAATTTTAAAAATTATCCTCAAACAAAGTTGACACATCATGCATGGCAGCTTCAAGGTTGCTGACTGTCAGCCTTTCTCTTCCTCCCCCTTCCTTTGGCTTGTTGTGAAGAGGTTGCTGCATCTTGTGCCTTTTTTGCTGCTTCCTTCCTTGCCTTACAGGCTAAGGCATTGTGTCCCAATTCCTTGCAAACACTGCATTTGTTGTTCTTGTGCCTCTTTCCTTTCCTTGCTTCATGAGAGGCTCTTCTTCTCTGCTTAGCTGGTCTGCTTGCAGTTCTTTTGACAGTTGGTGGTAAAATTTCAAGTACATCAAATGCAGGCCAATGAGTAGGATCAGCCATAGGGTGGATATGGTCTCCAAAAGTCATCTTATACGCAGCCCCCTTGTAGTATGGTGACACAAAATCTGTTGGCTGTAGTCTCTGTCTGTAGATGACCCTAAGACCATGCCTGCATGGTATCCCTGATCCCTGCCATTTCCCACACCCACATGTCATAGTCTGGAGTGTGACAGGGAACTTGACATGGCCATCCTTGACTTCAACCTCTCTCCCACCAGCTGCTGTTACATGGCACAACCTTGACTCTTCACTTCTTGTCTCCAAAACCTCTTTAGCATGTTCTGTTAGCTCATTAGGGTCCATGTCAATTGCTTTGTCGAACCTGGAACCCATTCTTTTCATGCACCAATTCCTAACAGCTGGTTTAGTTTTTGAAAAAAAAAACAAAAAAAAAAAACAAATACAGCACAAACAAATTCACAGATATCAGAACAAAAAATAAAGTACCAACTGAACTCATGAAATAAAGTGTCAGTTAATACCTTCCAGTAAAGTGAACACAGGCATGTCTCTGTTGTCCTTTGTAACTGAGTTGAATGACTCAACAAAGTTTGTTGTGTTATGATCACAACAAACAACTTTGTCAAACTTGTGCCTAGTCCACTGCTCTTCAATATTTGTCAGGTACTCAAATGCTGCTGCATCATACTTCTTTATCTTTGACATTGCTTTGTCATACACATACTCATTATAGGCATTGGCTGCAATCCACTCAAGAACCCTTTCACCTGAGCTGCAAAAGAGAAGAAACATGCCTTGAATTTGGTACCATTAACCCCATTGTCAGTCCATGTGATCAGAGCATATGAGCCAGGATTTGTGGCTTTAATCATCTCTGCATATTTTGGTAAAATTGCATAAGACTCTGCATAACCACCATGAATTTGCTCCCTGGCTCCTAGTATTGATTTCCCTCCCTCCTCTTTTGTTTTTCCCAACCTCAACACCATACTTCTTTGCTGTGCTTCTAGGTACCCTCCATTCAGCTGGTTTAACCCTTGTTTTCTCTTTAGGCTTTGCTGCAGAACTAGAAGCACCCCTAGTTTGGGTTGGTTGCCTTGATGCAGCTGTATTTGGTTGAGGTGGTGGTGGTGGGGGTGGGGGTGGTGTAGGTTGCCTGGGTGGGGGTGGTGGTGTAGGTTTCCTGGGTGGGGGTGGTGGTGTAGGTTTCCTGGGTGGGGGTGGTGGTGTAGGTTGCCTGGGTGGGGGGGAAGCATGGTGTGTTGGTGTTGTTGGTGGAGAAGGGTGCTCTTGAGAAACATTTGGTGGAGATGGAGGCTGAGTTGGTTGAGTAGATTGTGAAGGTTGGGTTTTTTTCTTCCTTGGAGTTACTTTTTTCCTTCTAGGATTTTTTTTGGGTGGTGATGGTGTCTTACTTTTTTCATTTGAGGGTTGACATGGTTCATTTTGTGAAGGTTGAGGCTGAGAATCTCCTGGAAATGACTCATCAGCTTCTGTAGTGTGGAATACCCTCACATATTCAAGCACATCATCTTCTGCATTCACAACAGGGACCTCTACAGCAACAATATATGGTACTTGAGCATTAAGCTCCTCCTCAACTTCTTCAGCCTCTGCATTTTTCCTTTTCTCTTCCTTCTTCTGCCTAATTTGGTCAGCCCTATTCTTCACAGTTCTAGCCCAACTAGCTTCTACAGACTGAAAGACAACAGATGGGTTTTGTGTCTCTTCTATGAACACTTCAATTTCATCCTTCCCTTCATTCCACTCCCACATTTTCAACATTGCCCCATCATCCACTAACTCCAACTTACGATTAGTTCTAGGTTTACTCACAAACAAAGTGAAGTACTTAGGGAGGAAAACATTCTGCTTCACTGAATCCTCAAACATATACTCAAATAACTCCATCAAATTTGTCTTATCAGTATCATCTACCCTAACATCAAAAGTACCACCTGGCGAACGAACTAACAGCCAAAGTTCACTCATCCTATTCATGAATAATACACAACAAAAATTAACAACACACACCAACACATCATACAAAACACATCATACTTAACAACAAACTTACTTATAAATCGCATGCAACACATCATTCGCACATAATAACATAACAACCACACTCACATAATCAATGTCGAACAAACCCTAACCCTAACTCAATTTCGCAATAAACAGAAAAACCAGGCCTCGAAAAACAAATTGAAAAGGATAATTTTACCTTCAGAAAGCTTGATCGAGCCCAGGTGCGAATTACGACCGAAATTCAGTCAAGAACAACTTCCTCTCTCTCAAACTTCACCAAGTTCGTTCTTTTTCCAATCACAAGCCCCAAATTGAAAACATATTGGCAACGTCGACCTTGGATCGATGAAAGTTTGAAGCTTTTGGATTGATTTTGGGGTTCGATTTTAATGGAGAAGAACAGAGAGAAGCTTCAATGGAAAGGGGAAATGGGGGGTCAATTTTTTCAAACTGGAAAAATTATGTTTGGGGGAGTCAACCCTATCAATGGAGCCAGTTAGATGTATAAGGGCATAATGGTAAAGTCCCCCAAACGGCAGACTAACGCAGTTAGCAAAAAGGGCATTTTGTGTTAATATACAGTAACTGAGTGGTATATGGTGTATTAGAAAGTTTTTGGTGGTATACGGTGAATTATGCTTAAACTCAGTGGTATATGGTGAAATTTCCGTTGATTTTATTATTTTCCTTGAAGTTACTAACGTGTGTATTTTGTTATTAGAAATAGATACGACGCATCCAAATAAGTGCTTTAATTGATTTATTGATATTTTGATATAGAAATCATGTTTAGGTTGTTATTTTGATTCCTAGTATCATGTTAGGATACTTTCCTTAATTTGATGTTTTGAATGACAACAATGATTTCTAGTATCATGTTTAGGGAAAATGTTATAATATCAACGGCTATTTCACCAAATGCCACTGAAAAATTCAAAAATTCACCAAATGCCATCGGACTTTTCAAAATTCACCAAATGCCACCGAGTTTTAAAAAAATTCACAAAGTGCCATTAATGACCATCGACTGTTAACTCCGTTAGTCATTAGGGGTTAATCATGACACATGTCATGATATAATTGGTCCATTTATCTTAATTCATAAAAATTAAAAAAAAAACCAAAATTTTCCCAGCCACCCCCACCACCGCTAAACCCTAACCCCTGCCCTTATCTCGCCAGAAAACGGCCGGCCACCATATTAACCACCAAAAATCGGTCAGACGTCCCTTTAACGCCCCACCTGACCCACCGCCGACCCCCAATACCACCCACTAAAACTACCCTGACCCGAAAAACCAACAACGAGCACGAGTTTTGACAACAACATCACCACCGCGCAAAACCACTCATATCCTCCACCCTTGAAACGACAAAATCGGCCATAGAAATCGACCATTCTGGATTTCCATGGTCGATTTCGGTCGTTTGAGGGTGAAGGGTTTCCATAGTCGGGTTTTAATTTTGGTTTCCATGGTCGATTTTGGTGGTTATGGTGATGCGTGAGGTAGTTGCGAGAGCTGGGGTGGGGATCACGACGGGGGTGTCGGGTAGGCGAAGTTTTGTAGGTCGTCGTCAAGGTGCTGAAGTCGGGCAGGTGGAATTGTGGGCATTGCGTGAGACGGTTGCGGTGGCTGGGGTGATTTATCGAGAGGAGGAAAGGGGGATTAAGTGGGGTCAGTGGTTTTGGTGGGGTCAATGGGTTCAAGAGGGAGGTTAGGGGGTTCCGGAGGATTCCGACGGGAGGTTAGGGGATTCCGGCGGTTGGCTTTGGGTTGTTGGTTGGCTTTGGCTGGTGGTTATGGTAGTGGGAGCTGGTTTGGGTTAAGATTTAGAGTTTTTTTTTTTGTATTTTTTTTTTAAAAAAATAATTTTAATTTTATTTTCTATTTTTTAAAACCAATAGTTGACTGACACGTGTCCACATGTGTCATGATTAAGCCCTAGCTATTAACGGAGTTAACTCCGTTAGACAATAATGGCACTTTGTGAATTTTTTTAAAACTCGGTGGCATTTGGTGAATTTTGAAAAGTCCGATGGCATTTGGTGAATTTTTAAATTGCTCAGTGGCATTTGGTGAAATAGCCGTAATATCAAATATGCTTATTATGATTCCTGCGATGCTTCCTATTTTCTTTTCCTAATATCATGTTAGTATCATGTTAGGGCTATATATATTTGATCTTTGATATTTAGTGGCATGCTAGGGTTTGTTATTAATCTTGTTAGTATCATGCCTAGGATCTTGTTATTATTATGCTTTAACATTATTATGATTATTTTTATGATTTCTGATTATAATTGTTATAATTTTTGTTATGATGATTATTTTTAATTATTATTATTGTTTCGGCTATTTCACCAAATGCCACCGAGCAATTTAAAAATTCACCAAATACCATCGGACTTTTCAGAATTCACCAAATGCCACCTAGTTTTTTAAAAATTCACCGAGTGCCAATATGACCAACGGCCGTTAACTCCGTTAGTCATTAAGGGTTAATCATGACACATGTCATGATATAATTGGCCAATTTATCTTAATTAATAAAAATTAAAAAAAAAACAAAAAATTAAAAAAAAAAATCCAAAATTTTCCCAGCCACCCCCACCACCTCCAAACCCTAGCCTCACCCTTATCTCGCCGGGAAACGGCCAGCCACCAACTTAACCACCAAAAATCAGCCGGCCGGCCCTTTAACGCCCCACCTGACCCACCGCCGACCCCCAAAACCACCCACGCTGCCCGCCCTGACCCCAAACACCACCCACACAGTCACCCCGACCCCAAAATCCACCAATAAACCAAAATTTCCCAGCCACCTACCCAAAAACCACCAAATTTCCGATCAATCACTAGAAAATCGAACCCTAATTCCCAAATTCAACCTCCATTTTCACCCAGATCTCGACGATTAATCGGGAATGGCTTCTTCGGAAGCCGATTCCCGGCTGAAACAAGTGCTGGTGCCTTCTCTTGAGAAGATCATCAAAAATGGTTCATGACGGAAGAATTTGAAGCTTGTTCATGAGTGCAAATCTCTTCTTGAGAAGCTCAATTCCTCTCAACTCCATTCTTTATCCTCTTCTCCTGAATCGCCGTCTTCCGCCATTGTTACAGCTGGTCCGGTTGTTGATAGTAGGAACCCACGAGTATTCTTTAGAAGATTCCGAGCTCATTCTCTCTCCAGTCATCAAAGCTGCTTCTTCTTCGAACCCTAAGTTCGCAGATGCTGGAATCTCTTGTTTGTAGAAGCTAATCTCACATGGGTATCTTCGAGGTGAGGCAGATTCAACTGTGTCGAATCCTGAGTCGAAGTTGCTTTCCCGAGTCATTGATTCGGTTTGTAAGTGAATTTGGGAATTAGGGCTCGATTTTCCGGCGATTGATCGGAAAATTGGTGGTTTTTGGGTAGGTGGCTGGGAATTTTTGTTTTTTTTAATTGTTTTTTAATTTTTATAAATTAAGATAAATGGTCGAATCATATGATTACATCTGTCATGATTAAACTCTAATGACTAACGGATTTAACGGCCGTTGGTCATTAATGGCACTCGGTGAATTTTTAAAAAACTGGGTGGCATTTGGTGAATTCTGAAAAGTCCGATGGCATTTGGTGAATTTTTAAATTACTCAGTGGCATTTGGTGAAATAGTCGTTATTATTTTTATTATCATGTTGCCTGATTTATTGTTATTGCTTGATCACACCTTTTATGCATGTTTAAAGGGAATTGGTACTTGTAATCACGCTTAATAAGATAATTAATAATCTTGTTAGGGTTAATATGATTATAATTCAAGTGATCGCCAATATTAGTTTTATTTGTGCATTAATATTCAACCAACATAGATAAACAGGTTTAGGGTAATCTTAATGATTGCATGTTAGTCGGAAAGCGCTCATGAATACGATCAGAATAAAGTAGAGGCCTATTATTAGGGCATGTTCAATCTCTTTTAGGTTGGATTTGTACCTTTATCCCCGAACTACCAGTCATGGTTCCAGACCTATTGTAGTTAACGATCTTCTGGATCGTTAAGGGGTGTAACCTTCACCTCGTGAACGGTTTACAAGTTCCTAAAAATTGTTGGCGACTCTTTTGCTCTATCTTCTTTCCCTTTGGACGTACGCCACCGTACTTTAGTGTATGATCACAATGGGGTTCAAGCTAGGGTAATGCTTGAAATATTCCCTACAGTTTTTGGCAACTCCACTGGGGAGGATTTCTATTTTAATTCCTGAAATTTATTTCGGCAATGATTTAGAATGAGTGGATGAGACTCAAAAATTTCTAAGTATTTCATGTGCGTAATTTTGATTAACATTATTGTCATATGCATAAAAAAGGATCTCATTGGAAAGACCATCCGTAATGAGTAAAAAACAAAGGATTTTTACACGTAGGAAATTTTAGGAATATCTTTCACAACTAGGATCGAAATAATGCTGTGAAAAACTGGAAAATTTTACGAACACAGAAAGGTGCTGAGGCATGTAGGAACTGGCGTCTATAAAACAAAGTCTGTCGTCGAAAATAAGGCTCTGTTGTCGAGCAAAATTTTTTTCGCCAGGCGACAGGGCTCTTATCGCGACGATAGTCCCTGTTGGCTGGCGCTGCGTTCTTCCAATACCGAGCCAGAAATATGAGTTTTAATTTTGACCAATTCTAACACTGTTGGCTCGATTCCACTTCCTGATTGATTTTTCTTACTTCTCTAAAACCCATAGGTATTCTACATGTGGACATAACCCTCTAGGAATTCATGCTCCATCTACCTGATTGAACGCTTTGAGCAACAAAGGGTACATCCGAGAATGTTGAATTCACCAAACCATGGAAGCGAGTTTAACTCGCGGGGTCCTACCTTCACGCGCCAACCCTTAGCTTCCAAAGGTAAGGCTTCCGCGCGGTGCATCTGGGCTCATAACCATGGACCCTCTTTGAATAACCCATATCCTGAACCTTAGAGAACTAGAGCCATGGTTAGCAGTGGCGGATCTTGGGCCAAAAAGTTAGGGGAGCCAAGGTTTGATCCTCCAACCTTTTGTTAAAAAGTAACAATACTTAACCACTATGCTATAACTTTTTAATTGTAATTATTAGACATTATATTACTTTTAACCAATAACTTAGAAAAATTAAGGTGGGCCGGGTCCCGAATCGCCTCAATAAAGGTCTGCCCCTGATGGTTAGGTTGAAAACTCATTGCATCATATTGTGACTACTAGACTACTTGTGCATCTCTTACTTGTGCATACTTATTATGTGACTAAACTAACCGTTTGATTTGACTTGTGTTTGTAAATAAGTCTTAATAAAATAAACAATGACTAAAGGAATTTGCTTAATTAATTGATTAATTAATTTGATCTAAAAAATATATACTTTAAATTGAGTCATAGTTCCTTTAAGTGAACCCGGTTTTTTATGCCCGTGTACTGCACAAGCGTCAACTTGTTTTGGTCATATCTGGAGTTATAGAAATAACTACGAGTCGTACAACTTATGGATCTGTAGCCCCAAGTTTTATCTTTAAATTGGCGTTGGTTTCGTCCCAATCAGAGTCACAGATAAAAAGTTATGACTAAAATACCACCTATCCAGTTTAATGCATATACGTGAAGTCTTAACTTTGTCTTTGTTCGAGTCGAGTCACATAGTCTGACCACATGTTCATGACACAATTCTTAACATGTCACCTACACTCACTAGTATTTACACACACTTTGTATATGTCACCACGAACATGTCTTAGTTCATACATGAGTCATTTTTCCATCATTTGAGTTGAGGGTCCATTCCATTTCTAATCTCTTCCATATCCTCTTTCAATCTATTGCATGTTCAATTGAGCTTAAGCGAAAAATTAATAATAAAAACTTATCCCTAATTTCCCTTTCCACAGTACTTGGTTAAGGAGAGAAGGGCGATTAATCAAGGACAACACCTTCGTTCAAGTTTAACTTTTTGATAACCAGTGAGTCGGAAAAGGAAAGCTAAGAAGATAATGGCGAGTCAAGAAGAAGTCAATGAGCTCAAGAGGCAAATGGCTGGTGTTACTGAGTTGTTAAAGACCTTAACCCTCCAAATTAATGACCATGTGAAGCAACAACAAATGGAGCTTATGCAAGAGAGCTTGAGCAAGATATCTAATGATTTTAGGTTCCAGGGCATTAACTCGCAAGGGGTCTCGGTGGATAAGGAGCTTCTTTCGCAGAAGTTCAATGCCAATGACATCCCTAAGTTTAAGCCAACTGACAATCCTTACTTTCATTTAAGGTCCTTTAAAACTGTAATGAACATTAAAGCGATTGATAAGAATATTGTTCACTTTTTATTCTCGCTATCTCTTGAAACCATTTGTCAACATTGGTTCTCCTCCCTTGATAAAGAGAAGACCTCTAATTGGGATGGAATAAAAAATGCTTTCATTGATAGATATAAGTGTAATATTCAAATTGAAACTGACCATTGACAACTTGAGATGCTAAAACAAAAAGAAAACGAAGGGTTCACCTTCTTCTTCAACAAGTGGAGGGAAACTTCCGCTGACATGATCAAAGTCCCTACTGAAAAAGAATCCGTCAGGATGTTTATCAAAAATTTACAAGAAAAGTATTCAAAGCACTTAAACTATCAACACAACTTGAACACTTTCAAGGCCGTCTATGACATAAGAATCGAGATCGAAGATGACCTCGCAAAGCAAAAAGCTACTAATAATAGTAACCACAGTGGCTGGAAAGGAAAGAAGAATGACAATCCTTCTTCTTCCGAAAACGCCCACTCTAGTAACAATGTTAGTACCTTTGATCTCAGTGAAGTTTTAGCCATGGATAACCAAGGATCTAAGAATCAACTAAGGAAAGACTTCACCCCCATTGGGATGAGCTATGATGTTTCCTTCAATCGACTCCATACTAAGGGACTCATTACTCCCATTGGACCTATTCAAGATCCCGCACCTGAAAAGAGATTGCTTAGTTGGAATCCAAATGCAAATTGCAAATACCATCAAGGTAGGGATCATACTACTGAGAGCTGTTGGAAGATAAAAGAGGCTATCCAACATTTGATCGATAATAACAAGCTTCCCATACCTCCTGCTAGCAAGAAGAGCGAGTTATGATAAAGCAAACAACACAAGGTGAGCTTCAACGACAAGATTTCCTGACTTATTTTTCTTCTTTTTTTTCTGTTATTCTTCTTTTCCCCAATAAGTCTAGCATAGGCACCTTTTATTTTCCTTAGATCTTATTTTGTAGGTTTTTCCTTTTTACCTTTTACTAAAATAAGCATTTATTTTCTTGCATATGATCATTGCATTACATTACATAAAAAAATAAATAAATAAAATAAAAATAAAAATCCATGTCAAACTAAGCACAAGGTATACCAATTATTTGAGGCACTCCTTTGTAGCCACATCATATCACCTTTCACCCTTCAAATATGCAATCCTTTCTTGATAAACCACTTTGAGCCTCGTCTAACGATAGACCTTTCTTTCTTCAACCCACATCTACCTAACCTTGGGATGGGATGGTGTGAACCTTATGCAATTTTAAAAATCTTGAGTGGTTTCAAAAGAACAAAATAAATAAATTAGCAAAAACAATAAAAGTATACAAAAGGGCAAGTGTTCCAATGTCTTTGATGTGAAAATGTCTTTGATATGAACACGTCTCAGATTGCGTCTCTTATCGAGTGGTCGGTATCGTGCCTGAGAAACATGAATGTCAAGTGAGTGATAGACCACATGATCGAGATTGCCCACACTCATCAAAAAAAAAAAAAATGCAAAAGCAAAAAAAGCAAAAAAAAAAAAGAGCAAAAATATAATAGAGAATTCAAAAATGAGAAAACTCAAGCATAAAAATACAAGGATTCAAATGCAAGGTTGCTCACCTTGGGGGCTTATCTAGGGTCTGGAGCCTTTATCCCCTTCTTTTCTAACCTTTAGCCCAACCACGTTAAAACCCTTAAAAGACCTCTATGAGGTATACACACACTTGTGCGAGGTTCGGCTAGAGCTACGTTCGGCTTGATTCCTATGGATTTGTAGACAACCTCACATCGAGGTGCGACCGTAATAAATATACATTCATATTTACATTCATAATTGATCATATCAAGGGGATCTCCTATGCTCATCCTTATTCGCTTAGATCTAGACTTGGGGGCTTGATCCTTACATTATTAGCCTACCCAGCCTAAGAGTCACCCCCATTTGACTCTTTTCAATATATTTTTCCACACACTTAGCCATTGCGGCCAAACTTTAGTGTCATTTTCACACACTTAACATATACATGACCAAATAGTCCTTTCTTTAAGAACCCTTTGTCATGAAATCTTAACACAACGCTGAAGCATGCTTTGTCATATCAAGATCAATCATCATTGAATCACGAAATATGAAGTACTTAGCCTCCGCGCCTAAGTCACCTAAATACTTTCAAGTCAACTAGGATAGTCTAAGATGTTACAATCCTTGTACTGCGAGAGACAACATTAACAGATTAAGCTCATTTAACATGTACCCTCAAACACGTTGATTCTTTTTCGCGTCTTTCTTTTTCGGGAGAAAGTCGGTACCCTCCACAAAAATGACGGAAATTTTTGTTTTTTCTGCATTTCAAGTCATGTACATATCGAGCTTCATGAGTCAACACTATGCACACACGAGTCACACGAAGTAATCATCATTAAGTCAAATTTATACCTTGAGTCATGTCAAGTCAATGAGTCAAGCAACACTAAGTCTTAGGTCAACCCTAAAGAAGGATGAGCAAAGTCTTATAGTCAAAAATATAAATGCAGGTACATCCCAGCAAGCAGGAACATTCTCGGATTTTTTTTTTTTTTTGAAAAAAATCACGAATATGACAACATGAGATTCCTCCAAGATAAGAGGAGTTTGAGCAAAATTACATGGATCAGTAAATTAGAGATGAATAGCTTTAATTTACAAAAGATTTGAGCGGATTTGGTTGAAAGGAAATGACCAAGTTCAAAGTTCGAAGCGAAACCGAGCAACGAACGGCAGCAGCAAGAGCAAAATAAGGAAGACCGGACTCCAGCGCAAGACGACAAGGCTGTCGCCTAACGACAACATATGTCGCCTAGCGACAGAAGAAAAGCGCGGCGACAGACAGTTCCAGCGAGCGCTAGTGCGGCGACACAATGTGTAACCCCCATATTAGATTATGCGGACCTAGTGCAGCAATAGTCGGCTTGATTACAATCGCAATAAGTAATCGACCTGACAAAAGATCGTCTCACTTAGCTTAAAGCGCCTAAGCATTGGCTCATCGCGGGAACCGACGTAATGGTTCACAAAAAGCAAAAGTGCCAACGTACTAGCACAGCAGCAATTTCAGCAAGTATCTACAACAGCGAAATTCAAGCAGCATTAAGGATCAACAAGTGTTAGTCTTCGGTAGTTTTCTTCGGAATGTTATCGCAACAATTGAGGATGACTTCAAGTGAAGTTATCTTCGGCAACGTTCGCTAAGATTGTGGAGGTTGTCACTTAGATTTGAGAAGATAGCACAAGATGTGCAGTCTTCGACAACGTTCGCTAAGATTGTGGAGGTTGTCACTTAGATTTGAGAAGATAGCACGAGATGGCCAGTCTTCAACAACGTTCGCTAAGATTGTGGAGGTTGTCACTTAGATTTGAGAAGATAGCACGAGATAGGCAGTCTTCAACAGCGTTCGCTAAGATTGTGGAGGTTGTCATTAAGATTTGAGAAGATAGCACGAGATAGGCGGTCTTCGACGACATTCGCTAAGATTGTGGAGGTTGTGACCAAGATTTGAGAAGAGCGGTTCATGAGGAGGCGGTCTTCGACGACTTTTGCTATGATTAGGAAAGTCGTCGCTATGACTCAAGAAAAAGGCTCGAGATGTAGCAGCATTGATCGACGGTGTTCACTAGCTTGTGGAGAGTTGTCACAAACAACTGGAGGTGATTTCAAGCAAAGTTATCTTCGATCATATTGCCTGGCTTGCGGATGATGGTCACAAGGCGGTAGAAAATCGTTTCAAGCAAAGTAATCTTCGATAGTATTCTTTGGCTTGTAGAAGACTATAACGACGGAAATTGGAGGCAGTTACAAGTGTAGCAGACATCAGGCAGTATCCCCTAGCATGAGGAAGATCATCACAACAAACAGGTTACCTAGAGACGCGTGCTCGACGGTGCAAGATATGCGTTTCTTAACTCTCTTATCTATTTTAACTAACGCTAGCTTGCATGTATCGGCGTTACAAGAATAATTTAAGGTTGCAGAACGTTTTGAATCATTCTCCGTCCCTATCGATACTTAGACTTTTGTTTTCG
The DNA here is from genome assembly GCF_001683475.1 of Chenopodium quinoa. Classification (NCBI taxonomy): domain Eukaryota; kingdom Viridiplantae; phylum Streptophyta; class Magnoliopsida; order Caryophyllales; family Amaranthaceae; genus Chenopodium; species Chenopodium quinoa. The sequence goes on from NW_018742764.1 coordinate 621,537, forward strand.
AAACTTGCGTTTCTCCAAACTCAGTCAAAGTGGGGGTATCTGTAGACACCCAAATGTGTCTCCCCAAAACCAAACCCAGTGATGAATACCTTTCATGTCATTTGATTATCGAACAAAGCGAAAGTGTGAAAAGTCTAGTGATGAGGAGTTTTTATTAAAATATCTTTTCTTTCTGTTTTTGAAAATATTTCTTTTCTTACTCTATTTTATAGCCAATCTTGTTTAGTTTTGTCCATGATAAGGGTCCAATAATGGTGTAGTTGTATGGGGATTGAAAAGACCTTTCCAACGATATATTATAAGCCCAATTTCGATGAATGATGAGGAAGTTATGGCCAAAATACTAAACTAGGCCCAAACCAGTTTTTACCTACGGCCCAATGATCATGTGGAGGGTCCAAAGGTCTAATCCTATTCCTAAACTAATTAGAATTAATGAGAAGATTCTATAATTTTCTAGAAGATCTTAATTATCCTTTTTGAAAAGATTAGATTAAAGAATTTGAGTTAAATAAAAACTTTCCTTTTATAAATACTTTCCTTTTTTTTTAATCCTAATTCTATTCGAATTTAAAGATGTTCAAAGACAGTCGGATATTGTTTTGTGCCTCATAATCTTTATCCAAATCTTATATGGTTGGATATATATTGAAATTATCTCTCCAATGATATATTATAATATTAATTCCGAGTTATAACGAAAAAGATATGAAAGAAATACAAAACTCTATCCAAAACTGACATTGTCCTACTATTTCGGCCATATCTTTTTATCTACAAAATATTTTAATCTGATCCGAATTGGGTTGGAAAGTAGACTACAAGAGCTTTCCAACGATATATTATATTCCTTATTTGGACTTCTGGATCAAAAGATATGATAAAAAAAATCCGCAAAAACTGTTGTCCATCGAGTTTTATTTCGATTCGAATTCGGATTTTTTTTCTTATTCTTAGATCTTTTTTTTTTCTCTATAAATTGAGGTCATATCTCACCTTTTTCAAATCATCAACTCTCATCAAGAATTTCTTGATTCTCTGTCTCTTTCTAGCCTAGCCTTTTACAAACACAATTCCTCATACATTAGCACTAGACACACCTAACCAAGTTCGAAGTTGCCTTCGCCCTAGACATGAAAGGTTTGATATTTCTGAGGGTTTGGTCACAAATCCCTATTTCAATTATTTAATTTAATTATTTAATTTTATTATTTTCCTTGAAGTTACTAACGTGTGTATTTTGTTATTAGAAAGAGGTACGAGGCATCCAAGTAAGTTCTTTAATTTCTTAATTGATATTATGATATAGAAATCATGTTTAGATTGTTATGTTAATTCCTAGTATCATGTTAGGATGTTTTTGCTTCCTAGTATCATGTTTAGGGTGATTTGGTTATGTCAATTATGATTCTTGTGATGCTTCCTATTTCTTCCCTAATATCATGTTAGGGTTAAAGTTTTGATTTTTATTGTTTAGTGACATTCTAGGGTTTGTTATTAATCTTGTTAGTATCATGCCTAGGATCTTGCTATTATTATGCTTTATTTTTAACATGATTATGATTATTATTAGTTATGATTATTGTTATTATTATTATGTTGCTTGATGCTTATTATTTTTATTGCTTGATCACACCTTTAATGCATGTTTAAAGGTAATTAGTACTTGTAATCTTGCTTAATAAGATAATTAATAATCTTGTTTAGGTTTAATTTGATTATAATTCAAGTAATCGCCAATAATAGACTTATTTGTACATTAATATTCAACCAACATAGATAAACAGGTTTATGGTTAACCTAATGATTGCATGTTAGTATGAGAAGAATAAAGTAGAGGCCTATTATTAGGGCAGGTTCAATCTCTTTTAGGTTGGATTTGTTCCTTCATCCCCGAACTTCCAGTCTTGGTTCCAGACCTATTAGAGTTAACGATCTCTTGGATTGTTAAGGGGTGTAACCTTACCCTGTGAACGGTTAACAAGTTCCTAAAACTTGTTGGCGACTCTTTTGCTCTAGCTCCTTCCCTTTGGATTCCACCGTACATTAGTGTATGATCACAATGGGGTTCAAATTTGGGGTAATGCTTGAAATATTCCCTACAATGATATTAGAAATTTTATCCATATATCTAATGAATGATCACCATAAATATACAAAATTTTAAATTAAATAAAATAATTTACTAGAACCGTGCATCACACGGGCTTACGTCTAGTGACTCCTAAAGTTTGGATTATTAATCTAAATTTGGGATTATTTTGAGCAAACAGGCAAAAGTTGGAATTAATTTTACCAATTTTTCCTAAAAAAAAAACTTAACAACCACCAACCATCTACCCAACAAAGCTAATATCTAATCTTGCAAAAGGTTATGTCCCGTGTTATTTAATATACTATGATCATGAAAAATAAGGGTTTCTTTAACATTGTTTTTAATATTCTATTTCCTGCTTCTTTGAAAACAAAAAACAAAAAAACAGAAAACAAGAAAAAAGTGTTTCCACTTTTCAGTTAGGAAAAATTTCCCGGAATAATCCCACCTTTGGGCCGTCCGCCCAAAATAATCCCACCTTTGGATTATTTTTAAATAATCCGACCTTTATACCCAATCCGCTCAAAATGATTCCGGATGACCAGTAACCGGTTGAAGAGGTAATTTTTTTTATTAAGTTTAATTAACACGGTTCACAACTTGATTCGTCCAGAATAAAAAAAAATAACAAAAAAAAAGTAAAAGCAAATTTAAAAAAAAAAAAAAAAAAAAAAACACCACCTAAGCCACACCACAGCCACCACCATCCTCACCACCATCCCTACCACCACCAAAACCCAGACCCAATAACTACAACCTCACCCAGACCGGAAACCACCGCCCCACCCAAACCCGAATCCGCCGCCGCCTTGAAACCAACTGATATCCCAAACCAACCCCAAAACCCCCTTCAAAAATTGAAACCCACACCAGACCTGATGAATTGAGGTCGCGCAGCCTAAATTGAGGTCGGGGAAGACGACGTGGCCGTAAAAGGGACAGACAATGGGAGCGCGGCCGTTAAAAGGGACGGGGAACGAGGGGTACGACCATAAAAGGGACGGGGAATGGGGAGGGGGTTGGGATCGTGCTGGTGAGGGAGGTTGGATGGTAATTTCGAGAGGGAAGGAGGCGGGTTGTTCAGGGGAGAGGGTTCAGGCTGGCTGTAGACACCCATTTGTGTCTCCCCAAAACCAAACCCGGTGATGAGTACCTTTCACGTCGAATCATAATCGAATGAAGTGAAAGTGTGGAAAGTTTAGTGTTGCGGATAATTTTAATTTCTTTTCTCTTCTCTTTGTTTTTGAAAACTTATTTTAAGAAAACAGCTAATCTAGTTTGGTTGGTCCATGATATGGGTCCAATAATAGTTTAGTTGGATGGGGTTTTAAAAGAGCTTTCCAACGATATATTATAAGCCTAATTCCGATGAATATTGAGGAAGTTATGGCCAATTTACTGAACTAGGCCCAGTTTGATCCTTATATGCGGCCTAATGATCTAGAGGAGGGCCTAATATAGATTTATCATTCCTAATGCAATTAGGAATGGTTTTAGTCTTCTAGATTCTTCTAGAAGGTTCTTTTCATTCCTAATTTTATTAGCATTGATAAATTGACTTTTGTTGACTTTTTAGAGTTTTAATTAAAATCAAAGAACATATTTTGAGGAAAATACGATTTTATCTTCCTGTGCGGCAATTTTTATCTGATTTTAAGAAAACGCGTGGAATTCTGAGTTAGCGCCAAATGCCAGCTGTAGCGCCAACTCGATTTTTCGCGTCAGAACTCTGTTCTTGATATTTTATCTTTTTGGCTGATTTTCTTTATAAATAACGTTGTAAAAACTCCGTTTCGATCACCTACAATAATCAATTCTCACCAATGCTCATCAACTCTCATCAAGAATTTCTTGATTCTCTCTCTCTTTCTAAGCCTAGCCTTTTACAAACAAAATTCCTCATACATAAGCACTAGACATACCTAGCATTATTCGAAGTTGCCTTCGCCCTAGACGTGAAAGGTTTAATTTCTGAGGGTTTGGTCCCAAATCTCTCTTTCAATCTTTTAATTTAATTGTTTTGATTTATTATTTTCCTTGAAGTTACTTATGCGTGTATTTTGTTATTAGAAAGAGGTACGAGGCATCAAAGTAAGTATTTTGATGGTTTTTATTGATGTTATGATGTAGAAATCATGTTTAGGTTGTTATTATGATATTCCTAGTATCATGTCTAGGGTAATTTTAATATCAAATATGATTGTTATGATGCCTTTTATGTTCTTCCTAATATTTATGATTGTTAGTATCATGTTATGGTTAAATATTTGATTTTTATTGCTTAGTGACATGCTAGGGTTTGTTATTAATATTGTTAGTATCATGCCTAGAATCTTGTTATTATTATTATTATGCTTTAACATTTTTATTTTTATTTTTATGATTATTATGTTGCTTGATATTTATTGTTATTGCTTGATCACGCCTTTTATGCATGTTTAAAGGGAATTTGTACTTGTAATCACGCTTAATAAGATAATTAATAATCTTGTTTAGGGTCAATTTGGTTATAATTCAAGTGGTCGCCAATAATAGATTTATTTGTGCATTAATATTCAATCAACATAGATAAACAGGTTTAGGGTTAACCTATTGATTGCATGTTAGTCAGAAAGCGCACATGAATACGATCAGAATAAAGTACAAGCCTATTATTAGGGCAAGTTCAATCTCTTTTAGGTTGGATTTGTACCTTCATCCCCGAATCCTATTTGGTTCAAGACTTTATGGAGTTGACGATCTCTTTCATCGTTAAGGGGTGTAACCTTCACCCCTATGAACGGTTTACAAGTTCCTAAAACTTGTTGGCGACTCTTTTGCTATAACTTCTTTCCCTTTGGACGCCACCGTACTTTAGTGTATGATCACAGTGGGTTCAAGCTAGGGATTAACGCTTGAAATATTCCCTATAGTTTTTGGCGACTCCACTGGGGAGGATTTCTATTTTAATTCCTGAATTTGTTTCGGCAATGATTTAGAATGAGTGGATGAGACTCGAAACGTTCTAAGTATTTCATGTGCGTAATTTTGATTAACATTATTGTCATATGCATAAAAAGATCTCATTGGAAAGACCAACCGTAAGGAGTTAAAACATAGGATTTTACACGTAAGAAATTTGAGAAATATCTTTCACAACTAGGGCTGAAATAACACTGCGCGAAACTGGAAAATTTTATCGAGCACAAAAAGCTGCTGAGGCATGTAGGAATTAGCGTCAGCGAACAGAAGCTGGCGCCAGAAATTTAACCGTAGCGCCAGACGACAGCCATATCGCCAGGCGCTACAGCTAAATCCTGGCGCCAACCTCTGTTTGCTGGCGCCAAATTCTTCCAATACCGAGCCAGAAATATGCGTTCTAATTTCGACCAGTTTTTCGCATTGTTTGCTCGATCCTACTTCCTGATTGAGTTTTTCTCACTTTTCTGGAACCCATATGTGTACTACATATGGACATAACCCTCTGGCAATTCATGCTCCATCTACCTGATTAAACGCTCTGAGCAACAAAGGGTACATCCGAGAATGTTGAATTCACCAAACCATGGAAGCGAGTTTTTCTAAAACTCGCGGTGTCTTATCCACTCGCGCTAACCCTTCACGGTTAGGCTTCCGCGCGGTGCATTCGAAAAATTAACCATGGACCCTCTATTGACTAAACTATATCCCGAACTTTAGAGAATTAGAGCCATGGTTAGGTTGCAAACTCATTGCATCATATTGTGCCTACTTGACTAATTGTGCATTATTTGTTGTGCATTTATATGTTTTCTTAACCGTTTGCTTGACTTGTGTTGAGATTTAATAAATTAATGACTTAAAGAACTTTGCCTAATTGCTTAATTAATATTAGTAAATAAAGTCTAATATTTTAATCAGAATTGACCTAGTACGACTTTAGGCATACCCCTGTTGATTAATAACGCCGAAAACAGTCTAAGATTAAAGTTCCAGCATTGGCGCCAAAGTTTGAACTGTAGCGCCACTCTGTGGAGTGTGGCGCCTGGCGACATCTCTGTCGTCTGGCGCTACACTGCGAAGAGAGGCGTCAGTCCTGTCGTTTTGACGACAGTTCAGATTGTTGATCGAGTCATCACCTAGTGTCTAATTAACCAGTTTGCTAGTTAATTCGGTTAAATTTACTGTCAATAATACTTTGTCGAGTCATTAATTGAGTTTAGGCACTAAGTCCCATGGTCTTACACAAGAGTCCAAATATGTCACTTACACTCAATGCACACACCACTACACATACTTTGACCATGTCTAAGAGAGTCTTGTATGCGCGTTTTTTCCATCATTTTTTAGGGGGGTAAGTTGGATATTAATCCTCCAGTTTTTCCAAAAAAAAATACTATACTTAGCTCTTAAAAATATACACATAATGTTTGCTTATTTTTGCCAAAAGTATGCACCCATTTTTTTATTTTTTCCTCTTTAAAAAACCGTAAAGTTAAGTCGATTCGAGTCAAGTAATTAAAATGCAAAATGGTTTAAATTACAACGCGTGGTCAAGAAAGGAAGGACGGTTAATCAAAGACAACCTTTTCGTACAAGTCCAACTTTTCAAAAAACCCATAGCTCGTAAGAGGAAAGCTAGGACACTAATGGCAACACAAGAAGAAGTCAATGAGCTTAGGAACCAACTGGTTACCGTGACTGAGGCACTGAAACTCCTCACACTTAAGATCGATGATCCCGTGAAACAACAACAGATGGACCTCATGCAAGAGAGTCTAAGCATGCTATCTAGCAACTACAAGTTTCAAGGGCTTACTTCACAAGGGGTCTCGGTGGACAAAGATCTTCTTCCGCAGAAGTTCAATACCAACGACATCCCGAATTTCAAAGAAACTGATAACCCTTATTTTCATTTAAAAGCCTTCGAAACAATAATGAGTATTAAGGGTATCGATAAGAAGGTTTTCCCCTCTTTGTTCTCACTATCTCTCGAGACCGTTTGCCAGCAATGGTTCTTTTCTGTCGAAAAAGAAAAGACCTCTACCTGGAAGTCCATAGCAAACACTTTCTTTGATAGATACAAGTGCAACATTCAAGTTGAGACTGACCATAGAGAATTTGAAATCCTCAAGCAGAAAGAGAACGAAGGCTTCACCTCTTTCTTTAACAAATGGAGAGAAACCTAAGCTAAGATGGTTGAGGTGCCAAGTGAAAAAGAGTCTGTAAGGTTATTCATAAAAAACCTTCAAGAAAAATATTCCAAGCATCTCAAGTATCAAAATAATCTCCATACCTTCAAGGCCGTCTACGACATTGGGATCAATATAGTAGACGACCTGGCGAAATTAAAAGCTGCCAACAGTAACTCCAACAGTGGCTGGAAAGGAAAGAAGAACGACAATCCTTCTTCTTCCAAAACCAACCACTCAAACAACGTTAGCACTTTTAATTTAGGTGAAGTACTTGCTATGAACAATCAAGGACAAAAGAAACCATTTAGGAGAAACTTTACTCCTATTGGCATGAGTTATGACACCGCATTTGATCGATTAAATGCAAAAGGTCTTATAACTCCTATTGGACCATTTGGGGACCCACAAGTCAAAAAGAGGTCGGCTAATTGGAACCCCAATGCACACTGTAAGGATCACCAAGGTAGGGGCCATATCACCAAAAACTGTTGGAAGCTTAAGGAACTAACCAAGACTTAATCGATAACAACAAGCTACCATTGCCCCCTGCCAGTAAGAAGCCAAGCATTGATAATTTACCTCTCGCTCATTCCTTGGCTATCTCTAATGAGGAAAACGAGGTTGACCCCTCGTCTCTCATTAAACTTGTCAAAGAAATCTGTGCCATTGAAGAAGACGAGGAGTTTTTCTTCGACGCCATAGATAGCCTTCTAGAACCGGCAAGTAAAGAAGACATACAATCGTTCACACTGTCTATGATGGAAGGATCGCATTTACTACGTGAAACTCTCAAAGCTATAAAGGAACTTCAAAAGAAATATGACGAGGTTCCACTCCCGAAAGATGAACCTAAGAGAGAATTCACACCCATGAGAACGACTTATGAGGCAAAGTGTTTTCCTTTACAAGTCACTGAAAAACTCAAGAAGAGTAATAGAATTTACACTCCAATTGGGATCCCATATGCACAAATGTTCGAAATTCTCTCCGAGAGTGGCGAGATCAAACCTCTCGAACTGAGACCATTCGAATCATTGAAAAGGATAGATAGATACTACTAACAGTATCATCAATCAGGGGGTCACACTATCGAAAACTGTTTCAAATTCAAGGATTTAGTTCAGAAAATGATTGATGAAAAGAAACTAGTCCAAGTTCCATAAGAAGACGATGCAACCATTAATGGAGTTTGGGATAGTGATGAAGAAGATGTCTACTTAAAAGATATAGTAGGGTCTCCACCGTCTGTGTCATACGCCATGGATGACTTTTGGGCTGAAGAAGACTCATCAATAGACGTCCTCACAAGATCTGGGAGAATGCAACCTCCCATTTCAACACAACCTATGCCGACCACACAACAAGTTCCCATACCTATCATTGAAGACAATGATATCGCTAAGCAATTTAAGAAGACAAAATTTGAGATGAACGTATGGAAACTTTTGGCGACATCTCGAGAACATAGGTTGGCTGTAATGAATGCCCTGGACAAAACAGGGATAGATTCTGACACTACTTCTGAGGGGTTAGCCAACTTCCTCACAAGTGATCTTCCTAGTCCAATCAATTTGATCACCTTTTCTAACAAGAATTTACCTCCAGAAGGTGACAAACATTACAAGGCATTAAACCTCACAGTAGTTTGCAAGAGAATGAATGTCCCTATGAATCGGCCATCAACGTCTTTTCACTTAGAACTGCAAGGATGCTACGTATAAGGGATGAAGATTTAACTCCGTCTACACAAGGAATAAGGTCTTACGACAAGACTCGTCGTAAAGCTCTTGGTAAAATTACCATGAACGTAACGGCGGGAGGAATAGAACATGCTACTACTTTCCAATTAGTAGACATTAAAGCTTCATTCAATCTACTATTGGGACGCCCTTGGCTTCATGACCTAAAGGTCGTCCCCTCATCTCTCCACCAACAAGTAAAACCTATAGTTGGGGGAATTCCTATCACCATCGATGCTTCACCTATGAGGATCAAGTCTATAGAAAATCCCATAATTAATGTGGAGCACAACGAGGATGATGAAGACTTATGGGGCTTTAACGAAGAGTTCTCCTTAATCCAGGAGGATGAAATGACCCCTCTTTGCCATGACCCCCATTCCAACATGATTGTAAATGCTATTCTGAAGAAACAAGGACATTTTCCTGGGATGACCCTAGGAAAGAAGAAGGGAATAGAAAAATCTCTGGAGTCACCTGCCTCCCTAAGTTAGACACTTTTGGACTTGGTTTCGAACCGACTCGGAAAGATCTCAAGCAAGCCCAGGAAAAATCAAAGGCACGTAGAAACGCTCGCACTCAAAAGAAAGCAATACCAATGGATCAGTACCCTCTTACACTTAATGGTCAATTTATAAAAGATGGAGAGGACTATCCATGCCATGAATTTCCCAAGCCATTTGTTGTAAACGGCATAAGGCAACCGGGATTTGAGATTTTCTTGGATTGTTACTTCATAGATGAAATCCCAACTCCTGTCCATAAGGAGAAAGCACCCCCATGCTTTGACTTTAACGTCATGGGATTACTATTTGGGCGAGAAAAGAATGAGCCAACTTATAGAGAAGATAACTCCTCGCTCATTCAAACAGTCTTACAAAGAGAAAGCTTCGATCCCTCGAAGCTAATCACTCCAGCTGAAGGATCACTACAAGGGTGGCGCAAGACCGTCAAGGTGACTACTCCAAGTGGAAGAAAAATATCCATCACGACAGGGAAAGGATCAATGTTTGAAGATTCGTCTGAGTCAAAGTCTGAGTCGGAGTCTCTCCCTATAGATTCTTCTAGGTCTTTAGTAGTAGCACCTTCCCCTCCTATTTCTTCTCCTAGAATAGTTAGTGATCAAGTCCCTGAGGACATATCACTCTTAGATGTAATGATCTCAGAGTATAATAATATTTCTTCTTCTCCTTATTTCTTGTGTTCTTCTCTAACCAAAGATGACGAGCATTGCTTAACTAACAATGAAAATGGCAAATAAATTATTAAAGCAATGGAAACACTCGAAAAGAAAACACCGGTAATTGAAGAAACTGAAACGGTTGATATCTCAAATGATTCAACCAATAAAAGAGAAGTTAAAATCGGACTAACACTAAATGAACAAGAAAGAACCGATTTAATTAACTTACTTACAGAATTTATCGATGTATTTTCTTGGTCATATGAAGATATGCCAGACATTTATAGAGAAATTGCTCAACACACTATACTACTAATTCCATAAATGAAACCTGTAAAACAAAAGTTACGTCGAATGAAACCCGACGTAACTCTTAAAATAAAAGAAGAGGTCCAAAAACAAATAACAGCAGGTTTCATCAAGATATCTAAATACCTCGAATGGGTCGCCAACTTCGTCCCAGTTCCGAAAAAAGATGGAAGGGTAAGAATGTGTGTCGACTATCGAGATCTAGATAAGGCAAGTCCAAAGGACGACTTCCCTTTACCACACATCGACATTCTTGTAGATAACACGGCAAATCACGCGCTTCTCTCATTCATGGATGGGTACGCAGGTTACAACCAGATTCTCATGGCAGAAGAAGACATGGAGAAAACAACTTTCATAACACCATGGGGCACTTACTGCTACACGGTAATGCCATTCAGGTTGAAAAACGCGGGTACCACTTACCAAAGTGCAGTAACTGCCTTACTACATGACATGATGCATAAAGAAGTCGAAGTATATGTCGACGACATGATTGTAAAATTAAAAGACCGCCCAGGCCATCAAGTAGCCTTAAGAAAATTTTTCGAAAGGCTAAGAAAATATAATATGAGGTTGAACCCATCTAAGTGTGCTTTTGGAGTCACCTTAGGCAAGCTTTTGGGTTATGTCATAAGTTCTAGAAGAATAGAGATAGACCCAACAAAGATCAAAGCAATCATGTGGATGCCACCGCCCAAAATCGAGAAACATATTCGAGGATTTATTGGCCGGTTGCAATACATAAGTAGGTTCATATCAAAATTGACGACAATATGTGAACCAATCTTCAAAAAGCTCAAGAAGAATGTACCAGTGATATGGGATGACGAGTGTCAAAAAGCCTTTGAAAAAATCAAAGCCTATCTCGCAAATCCTCCCTTATTAGCACCAGCACTTCCCGAAATACCTCTTAGGTTGTATTTGACGGTTACCAAAGAAACAATGGGAGCTATGCTAGCACAAGAAGTAAAAGGCAAAGAAAACACAATCTATTATCTAAGCAAGAAGATGCTCGAATATGAAGCACCCTATACGCCACTTGAGAAGTTGTGCCTCGCCTTGGTGTGGGCCACAACCAAGTTAAGACATTACATGTTAGTGCATACTGTCTTCGTAGTCTCCCGATTAGACCCACTCAAGTATCTATTCGAGAAATCTACACTCAATGGATGCATATCAAGATGGATAGTCAATTTAGCCCAGTTTAATGTAAGGTTTATGCCGCAAAAAGATAGCAAAGGATTTGTGGTGTCAGACTTTCTAGCAGACTTTCCAATAGAAGACTCGACGCCAATACAAGACAATGAATTTCCAGATGAAGACTTAATGGTTACTGAAGATGATACTTGGACCTTGTACTTCGACGGAGCCTCAAACCAAAAGCGATGTGGCGTCAGAGTATTACTAGGATCACCTAAAAAAGAGCATGTTCCAATCTCCATAAAGCTTGATTTCGACGTTACCAACAATGATGTTGAATATGAAGCATGCGTGGTAGGCCTTGAAACAGCTTTGGCATTGGGAGTAGAAAAGTTAAGGATATTCGGAGACTCTTCTTTGATTATCAATCAAATATCTAAAAGGTGGAAAGTAAGGAGCGGAAGTCTAGCCCCTTACCAAACCTATATGGAAACACTTACCGATCAGTTAGAGAAGGTAGAATACACATATCTACCTATGGAAGAAAATCAATTCGCTGATGCCTTGGCAAGACTAGCCTCAATGGTTAGGATTCCCAAGGAAATCGAGCAAATGCCTCAAACTATAGAGAAAAGGGACAAACCAGCATACATCCAGGCTATAGAAGACGACGAAGTAGTCCAAGACGAAGAAGAAGAACAATAACCGTGGTACACGAATATACTCAATTATGTCACCAAAGGAGAATACCCTCCCCACGCTGACAAAAGAACAAAACGAGCATTAAGAATCTTGGCTTCCCAATATGTACTCATAGACAACGAGCTACATAAAAGGGTACCTAAGGGTCGAGCTCTCTTATGTGTAGGAAAAAAGGATGCACAAAGAGCAATGAGAATAGTCCACGAAGGAATCTGTGGCACGCACATAAATGGAAAAATGTTAGTCCAAAAAATAATGTGAGAAAGATATTATTGGACTACAATGAATAGGGATTGCCATCAATATGTAAAAAGATGCCCTAAGTGCCAGATCTATGCCAATTTACAACATGTTCCTCCATCCTTGCTCTACACCTACACATCCCCATGGCCATTCTCTACATGGGGAATTGACATCATCGGCAAAATCACTCCCCCAGGAACAGGAGGCCACGAATATATACTAGTAGCAATTGATTACTTCACAAAGTGGGTTGAAGCGCAATCATACGCTAAACTCACTGCAAAACAAGTAGCACTCTTTATCGAGAGAAATATTATTTGTTGATACGGAGTCCCACATGAAATGATAAGTGACAATGGAACTCACTTTCAAGCCGAATGTGAAGAATTGTTACAAAAATACGGCATTCAACATCATCATTCTTCCCCTTATAGGCCTCAAGAAAATGGAGCAGTCGAGGCAGCCAATAAAAATCTAAAGACTATCATCGAGAAAATGACGGAAAATTATAAGGATTGGCCTGACAAACTTCACTTCGCATTGTGGGGTTACTGTACGTCAATCCGCACATCAACAGGAAATACATCGTTTTCCTTGGTATATGGAATGGATGCCGTACAACCTGCCGAACTAGAAATTTCCATCTCTACGCATTGCATTAGAGAGTAAACTCGATGAAGTCGAATGGACTAGGGCGAGATATGAAGAGCTAATTCTACTCGATGAAAAGCGACTAGAAGCTCTACATCACACTCAGTGTTATCAAACTCGTATGGCTAGGCATTTTAATAAGAAGGTCAAGACAAGGAACATCAAAGTAGGAGACTTGGTGTTAAAAGCATAAAGGAAAAATGTTTTAGATCCAAGGGGAAAATTTAGACCTAATTGCTCTGAACCCTACATTGTCAAAACAATCCTATCAGGAGGTGCAGAAAAACTAACTGATATGGATGGCAATGACTTCTCGAACATGACAAATCTTGACCAACTTAAGAAATACTACCCATAATTACTTGAGTAGGATACTCAAGAGAGCTACGTTTGGCCTGATTCCTTAAGAAGGATATGTAGGCAACCATTTACGGCTGCGGCCACTTTATTTTTTTTAACAATCTCGCGCCCCAGAATTAATTAAAAATTCGACAGAAGATCGGCGAAATATCGGCGTCGCAGAAAAAATTCTGGCGCCAGCCGAGGACCACCAGCGCCAGCCGACGGCACCGTCGCCTGACGCAGACTGCCATGGTCGGCGCCAGTCGTAGATAGGTGGCGCCAATTAACAGTTTAAATTCTGGGAATATTTTGGCGTTTTTCGGAAAATTTTCGACTTCCGTACTCGAAGAATTTCTGGAAAATTAAATTTTTTTCGGTTTTCATTACTTTAATAAATATATTTAAAGTAAATATTTAATTAAAAGCTGAAATTTCATTAATAAAATATAAATTAACTTTAAAAAAAATATAAACTAAGTCTAATAATTGGAAATTAAGCAATGCTCCTAATCTTCCTTTTCTTTCCTAGCCCTTTTCCAATTTTTGTCTGCCTCCTCCTCCTCATCCATAACCTTAGCTAGTAGGCATCCTTTAGAGGACCTACATTCAATCTTAAAGTAGATAGTTTCCCCTTCAGCTAGGACTCCATGCTTCTTTTCTACCCAAGCTTTTTTCTCTGTGGTGTCAGCTTTCCTTTTTCCCTTATATTTTGTAATACTTTTCTTTCTAGGCATTGCAGGTGTCTTGAATTCAATTCTTTCACCTAAGCGTTCCCTAACAGGAACCACCTTGTCACCTAGACGACTCTTCACATCAGTTTTACCCTAACTTTTCTTCGAGTCCTTTGGAGGTTTCTTCAGCAGCCACTTCTTCACATCATTGGGCAAGGAAGGAGGAACCTTTTGGGTAATTACTTCCCATAAAGGTCTTGCACTCCAATAAGCATCAAATCTGTATACTTCCTGGGAGACAGGGAACTCGTAGGGAGGACGAAGATCTCCGGAAGGAATATTCTGAATTAAGCCGTATTGTCTTTTTACCCTGCAGGGATAGTAATAAGTCATACGGGACAAACTTGGAAGACGGCAGAAAGGTTGCTTGTTGACACCAACCATCCTTTTCTATTTTCCACCACGGGATGACCCACTTGATAGCAAAATTGCGAGATTCGAAGACCCTTTTCCATTCGTGGCGCCCCATTTTAGAGAAGCGTTTCTTCCTCCTCACGAAAACATTCGGAGTGTACTTCTCAATGTTGTCCGGAGGTCTAATTAATTCTATCATTTCCATTAGCCACATCTGTAAAAAAAATTGCAATGCAAATAAATTATCATTACTATACAAAAATATATTTTTTGATTTCTGTAATTAAAAATATTATTTTTCTACCTGTAATAAAATTGAAGAACCTCGAAAAGGTGCTTTTGGGTTCCTTTTCAATTCATCAAGACTAATCATGGTCTCTCCAACTATCAATGGCATTGGATTTCTCCCTGATTCAATTTGTTCTAGTACGGTGGTTATAATTGATTGACCCTCATTATTTTTACCACTAGTAAGAAAAAATTGATTAAGCATACAAAATAAGAAAGCCCTTCTTCTATATATACGAAAAGATTCGGAGTAAGGTTTATCAAAATAATGGCGAGAAAATTCTTTCAAATTAACTATGTTGCCATCTACTATTTTTTACTATTTTTGATAGATCCCTTTCTTTTAAATTGAAGAAGCCTTCAAAATCCTTGTAATAATATGCATCTATTCTAGAGATTACTATGAGGTCTATTGCAGGGAAACCTAAAATAGCATCAAATTCTTCCGGCAAAGGGCTAATTTCATCATACCCTATTCTAAAGCAATGAGTATCAACATCCCAATATTCTAGAGCAGTATGAATAAAATCTAAGTCAAGATCTACCCCTTTGATACCATAAATTCCCCCCAAGTGGAACAAATCTAATTCTTTTCTTTCTTTGGAATTAAGAGACCGACACCATTCATGGGTGTATTGGGTAAAAGTTTTGGTGATTAGAGACATGATATTATTTTTCTAAAGCTAAGAATTATTTTATTTGCTGAGATTCTGAAAAGAATCGGCTGGGCAGGGGGCTATTTATGCACAAAATCGGAGCAGTTTTAATCTGGGAAGGATACGGAGTCAGCGCTATTTGGCGCCAGACGCTGCTATTGGCGCCAGACGCCAAAGCTTAGCGTCAAACGCTAAGTGTAGCGCCTGACGCTACATCAATACGCGTGGCGCTAGCTGGCGCCGATTTTCCTCGTCGTACGCACTTTCTAAAACCGCGTTTTTACCTTAATTCGAGTCTGCTAACGACGTTACGGCTTCCTTATCTTTCTCTAACCATCTTTTTATTCTTTTTTTTTTAATAATATAGCTATTATATTAATTATATTTTTTTTGGGATTTTATTTAGATTAATTTCCAAGTATTTTTTAAACCCAATATTTTATTTGACTTTTCCTTTTTTCATTGTTTCTTTTTGGGGGAGAAAGTCGGATACCCTCCATCAATAATAAAAATGACGGAATTTTTGTGCAAAATTACTTGTCACACTTTCTTGCACACACAAACATGTACATAATAATGATAATAATAAAAAAACGAAAAAACATGATAAATAAAATAAACTCAAAATAGTATGTATATACAAAATATGTCTAGAAAATAAGTCTAACTAAAAGGCAAAGTTCTATAGAAAGTCAAATAAATAATAAAAAGCACAGGTACAAACTACGGCGCCGGGGGAGGTAAACCCATCATCGCATAAAACTCCGTCGTACGAGGAGTAACCTCTCCACCTACTCCAGCTCCAGCTCTAGTATCAGCTCGAGTCTCCGTAGGAGGAGGAAAACTCAACGTGGGACCAGTCCACCCAAGATCAACCTGAGGCTGAGGCTGCGGAGGCTGCTGCGATGACGAGCCAACCTCGTACATCCCACCACCTCTAAGAGTCGAGGTAGCCTCTCCCTGGCCTACCGGTGCAACATGAGCACCCTCAGAGGAGGAACCTGAGCCCTCTGCCACATAAGTACGGGCGGGTAGCCTAAGAACGACCACCCATACCTCCTGAAGTAATGCGGCGACGTCTCGAGCTAGACCTCGCCGGATCTTTCCGCACCTCTGGTCTCGTGCGAGTACGAGAAGGAATGGGCTGACCCTGCAAAAGGAATTAAAATCATAAACAAGGCAAAATCGAAGCGGTAATGCAAAACATATGAAAGAAAGACTACCTCTTGAACGGCGTCGTCCCGACGGCAAGTAGCCACGTTCCTCATCTGGACAAGCTAGCTCCGGAAGGCATCTATACATCACGCCATCGCCGAAACCACCTCGCGCGAGAACTGTCAAAGAAATAAGTCAGTAACATGCATAATATATATGACAAAATTTGCAAATAAATAAGCTTAACCGAGTCAGGTGGCGAGGAATCGACCGCTCTACGAAGCGCTCGTCCTCAGGAGCCGGAGGAATCATCTTCCCAATCGGCCCATATGTCCCCTGGTAATGGATAGACATACAGGGTGGCACGAACTCAGCAGCATCGTCCTGATAAAGTAAAAACAAAGTCAATGAAGCGTCACTTGGGGGCTACTTAACGAAATGTAAAAGCTGAAAAATCGTACCGCCACATCCTCAGCCGATACAAGAACTGGAGCTAACAACGGCAGTAGCTCCTCCGGATAGCATCGCCCAGGGATCGTGTAAGATCGCCAAGGGGTACTAGCTCCCTCTGACAGGCTCAACAACCTCGCGGCGTCAAACATGACACGTGGTGGAGGAGCAGGAACGACAAAGGTATTGGAGGAATGCTGTCTAGCAACCCTCTCTCCAAGGTATGCAGTCGCTCCATAAGTCCCCAAGAAATAGCGACGCTCAGCAGAATACTGTGCGGATAACCCAGGGACTGTCAGGCCGACCCACGGCCGGTACATCACCTCAGGCTTCTGCAAAGAGCATCAATCAGGCGAGAGTCTATCTAAAGCATCACAAAATGGCAAATAAGAAAATAATCATACCGCGATGATCCAGTCTTGGACATACGCAATGGACATCCGCACACGACGGCTGCCCCAGGAAGCACTGACTGGAAACCTGCGCGGCGATGGTCTCACCAGTGCAGCAGAAGGGAAGTACTCGTAGAACCAGATCTACAAGGAGTTAACATTATCAGCAAGTACTAGCTAAGATGTAGAGCTAAACTTTATAGGGAATAAAGTTTACCTCTACGACCCTCCAAAAGCTGGACAGAGCAACATTCGTCCCAAAGGACCAGTGTCGACACGAGTCCCTCAGTGCTCGAATGAAGTCAGCATAAGCCAAGCTGGCCTAGTCGTAATTCCCAATCCGATGTAGATTGCGGACGGCAGGAAGGTAGTAAAGCAGCACCCTACTACCCTTGTCAGGGAAGAACGTCCCTGACAACAAAATAAGCGCAAAGATGCGCACCCGCTGCTCTTGGGTGGTCGCACCATCGTCAAAAGCTGCTGCCAGAGTCGAACGACGAATTCCCCTAGCGCTGAACTAAGACGAATCTACCTCAGCTCGGGCCCGAATGGTAATCGGCCACAATAGGTCCTCGACCTCAGGGGAAAAGACGTCGATCCCACTGTCGAACGGCAGTGGCGCGGAGCTAAACACCAGTCCTGTGATGAGACTGAAGTCGGTAGGAGTGACCATCATCTCACCCCAAGGAAAGTGAAAAGTGTTGATGGTGTCCCAAAAGAACTCCACCAGAGCACGAACTACATGGTGACCCCCTCTAGAGGCTACCATTGCCTCGGAGGTCTCGTACAGCGCAGCAAGACTGCATGACTCCCATGGGAGTCTCGTCTCGACATCTCTGGCGATGTACATCTTGTACAGATCGCCCAAACCGTCACAGCCGGAGCCATGACAGCGCGTCCTCCCAACAGTGATACCCCGTCTCACCCTCTCAGAAATGTGGTGGACGAGGGAAAAGAACAAGGTCCTCTCATCCCACTCAGGGAGTCTACCAAGCGAAGTGGACGGCTCGGCATCGTCCTCCACGGGCTCATGCTCCCGTCGAATGTCTCGGGACCGTGAACCGGAACCTCGCTGTCTAGCCATGCTACATTGTGCAGAATTATCATAAGTTAAGGTTCTATAGTATTTAAGGTTCTCCTAGCTGCATGATACTATGTTCACAAAAAAAAACAGAGTACGTAGTACTAAAACAGAGCACAAATTCAAATTGAGCATAACGGTATTTTTCAAGCAATCAAACAATTTCTCGCAATACTATAGTAATTATTGTGACAAATTGGACAAGAATTGCTAGCAAAAACATCAAGAATGAGCCACATTGTATTCTCGACCTCAAGAGGTCCAACAATGGCAATTCGTTCATTTCTTCACCAAATTGAGTCAAACAAGTCTCAAATTACTCCCAAGGCAATATATAAACAAATAAAGAGAATTGAGCATTCTAAGTTTCGAATTTTCATGAAATTCGAAAATACACACCTGCAAAATTCATAAAAATCGGTGTGAGTTTGAAGAAAACTTACATAAATCAGGAAAATGGATGAAATAAGCTTTGATTTGCAACAAATTTGAGAAAATTTGGTTGAGAAATGAGCAAGAACGAAGCAAATAAATTTCTGGAAATTTTCAAGCAAAAACGCGACGAGCAGCAGCGAAAATGAAGAAGAAAGGGGTATTTAAAGAATACCCTATCATGGCGCCAAGCGCTAGACCTTGGCGTCAACAGATAGGCTTGGCACCTGGCGCCAATCCCAGCGTCTGGCGCTACAGCCAGTTTTGGGGCGCTGATGTGTTTTCAGCGGCGCCAGAATATTCAGCCACTTAGTGAGGTTGTTCTACCTTTTTGCAATATATTTTGGGTTCCTTGGTACGCCAGTTAGCCCATCTAAGCAATTTGACACGATTTTTAGTAATCGACGTGATTGCACAAAGTGATCGACCTGATGAAAGATCGTCTCACTTAGCTTAAAGCGCCTAAGCATTGGCTCATTAACAAAGGCACCGACATACAGGTTCAAAAGCAACAAAAGCGCTGACGTACAGGCATAGCGGAAGTAAAGTTCAAGCGAGCTTTTAAAGATCGACAAGCAGAGATCTTTGGTAATTTCCTTGGAAAATTATCGCAACAAATGAGGATAACTTCAAGCGAGGATATCTTCTACAGCATTCCCTAGATTGTGGAGAGTTGTCATAAACAACTGAAGGTGATTTCAAGCGAAGTTGTCTTCAACCATGTTCCCTTAGACGTGGAATATGGTCACATAGCGGAAGAGGATTGTTTCAAGCGAAGCAATCTTCGATGGTATTCCCTTGGACGTGGAATATTATTAAAGCGGAAGAGGATCGTTTCAAGTAAATCACTCTTCAATATTGGAAGCAGTTACAAGCGTAGCGGTTTTCAAGCGGGATAACATTCTCTTGGCAGGAGGTCATCAAAACAACGGCAACGCGGCAGCAAATCGGTTACTTTCAGAGACGTGTTCTCGACGGTGCAAGATACGCGTTTCTTAACTCTTTTATCTGTTTAACTAACGCTAGTTTGCAGGTATCGGCGTTACAAGAGTGGTTTAGGATCGCAAAACGTTCTGAATCATTCTCCGTCCCTATCGATACTTTGACTTTTGTTTTCGAAACTTGCGTTTCTCCAAACTCAGTCAAAGTGGGGGCTTCTATAGAAACCTATTTGTGTCTCCCCAAAACCAAACCCGGTGATGAGTACCTTTCACGTCGAATCATAATCGAATGAAGTGAAAGTCTGGAAAGTTTAGTGTTGCAGATAGTTTTAATTTCTTTTCTCTTCTCTATGTTTTTGAAAACTTATTTTAAGAAAACACCCAATCCAGTTTGGTTGGTCCATGATATGGGTCCAATAGTAGTGTAGTTGGATGGGGCTTGAAAATAGCCAATCCAGTTAGCGCCAAACGCCAGCTGTAGCGCCTAACGCTATGATTGGCGCTTGGCGCTAGACTTGGCGCCTGGCGCCAATCTTAGCGACTGGCGCTAAGGTCAGCGTCTGGCGCCAACTGGGTTTTTCGCGTCAGAACTCTGTTCTTGATAATTTATTTTTTTGGCTGATTTTCTTTATAAATAACGTCGTAAAAACTCCGTTTTCGATCACCTACAATCATCAATTCTCACCAATTCTCATCAACTCTCATCAAGAATTTCTTGATTCTCTCTCTTTCTAAGCCTAGCCTTTTACAAACAAAATTCCTCATACATAAGCACTAGACATACCTAGCATTATTCGAAGTTGCCTTCGCCCTAGACGTGAAAGGTTTAATTTCTGAGGGTTTGGTCCCAAATCTCTCTTTCATTCTTTTAATTTAATTGTTTTGATTTATTATTTTCCTTGAAGTTACTAATGCGTGTATTTTGTTATTAGAAAGAGGTATGAGGCATCAAAGTAAGTATTTTGATGGTTTTTATTGATGTTATGATGTAGAAATCATGTTTAGATTGTTATTATGATATTCCTGATATCAGGATAGCAGAGCCGAGCAGAGCAGATTTCAACATTTTTATTAATACTATTATTATTATTATTATTACCACTCCTACTGCTACTGCTACTACTATTATTATTATTAAGTACATATACGATTTAGGTGAGTGAAAAAATAAATATATGTGTACCATATTTAACATGTGTTAATAGTAGAAAGATAAAAGACAATGGTTTACTTATATTTATTTCACAAAAAATTTAAAATAAAATGATTTAATGAGTAATAATGATTTTATATATAAATTTGTCTTAATCATATATTTTTTACCCTAAAAATAATAATAATATACAAAATACTACTTCAAAACAACCACTTTTTTTATATAATCTTAAAATATGGACTCCTTGGACAGAACCACGAGTAAAGTACGGACTCCTTAGAGTGCTTGAAGAAGGAATATTGAAAGAAGAAGGGTAGGATAGTGCTTAGGCTAGAACATAGAAGAGGGAAAAATAGAGAATTAATTGATGCCTCGTACATCAGAAATGAGGGGGTATTTATAGAAAAATGTGTTGAGGGAACACACGGAACCCTAAAATGAAAAAACCCTAAAAAGGTATACCGCGACACAGCAAAGTTTACCGAGACACGGGAAACATTCCCGTGACACGGTGTACTTTTGTGTGACGCAGGAAATATTTAGTGAACGGGAGAAGAAAACGTGTTAAGGGTAACAGCAGGAAAGGACACGGAAACCCCCGTGTAACAGCAGGTGTCCCGTGCCACGGGGAACCCCACCGTCAAACGAGAAAGATTCTCGTGACACGGTGGACTGTTGCCGTGACACGGGAGTATTCTGTCCGCTTTTTCGTCTAAATTCATTTTTAACCCTAATTTCCTTCAGCATTTTAAGTGTCGATTGATAATTTCGGGTCATTTCAGTTTTTATTATTATTTGGGCTAAAATAAGAAAATAAGTAAAATAAAATAAATAAAAAAGTTTGGGCCAAAATAAATAATAAAATAAAAAAGGTTTAGGCTAACAATAAAAAGGTTTGGGCTGAAATTAAAAATAAAAAAAAAAAAACTATGCTTTTACCAAACATCAAGGCTGATCCATGGACTATTCAAAAATTGAATTTAATTAAATACGATTTTTTTAAGCACTCTTGGGATTAAATACTGAACCCGACCAATAGTGGCTTCATCATCGGGTTTGGTTTTGGGGAGACATTTTTAGGTGTCTACAGAAGCCCCCACTTTGACTGAGTTTGTAAAAACATCAGTTACGAAAACGATAGTCAAAGTAGCCGATTGGGACGGAGAATGATTTAAGACGTTATGCGATCCTAAATCACTCTGTATACACCGATACCTGCAAAAAATGTTAATTCCACATATAAAAGAGTAAAAGGATAGAATACGTATCTAGCACTAGTGTATCGGTGACAAATGAGTTTGGCAGCTTCCTATGCTTGAAGGAATCCACCGGATGACATTTGTTGAAACGCTTTCCATGCCTGAGGAAAGCCGACTGAGGAATTTGGTAGCTTTCTAATCCTAAAGAAACCTAGCGGATGACACTTTCCATGCTTGAGGAAAGTCAACGTATGAATTTGGTGTCATTCTATGCTTGAAGAAATCCACCGACAACGCTTTCCATGCTTGAGGAAAGCCGACTTGGCGGTTTTCTATACTTGAAGAAAAATCCACCGATAGCGCTTTCCATGCTTGAGGAAAGCCGACAACTACTGTAATCGCTGAAATTTGCAAGTGTATGGTGGGCCGCAGATGATTCACACCTTCAAGTTGACTATCTGACCATATTAGGTGTTTAAAACATCGAAAAAATTGACTTTGACGCTTCCTAGGGGCAAAATAGTAATTTTTATACCCTTCAAACGTCGGTTAGAATTTTCCGCGTAATTTTACTGAAAAATTAACTGTCCAATTTGCGCGGAAAATCGTGCAATTTTGGTCAAAATTCCAGGAATATTCGTTGTCAGCTTCGAAGAGTGTGCAAGACAGAAGCCATAACTCCGCGCCACGTGGATTAATCCCGTGACACGGTGCTCAACTACCGTCAGACGGGAGGAATTCCCGTGTCGCTGGATTTCTTTTGGCACAAAAATCCCACGCGCCACGTGTTTCACACCGTACCACGCCCCTAAACAACGTTACTCAGTAACAGGAAACGTGGAACGGTAACGAGGTCATGTAACGGTCATTTTTTTGGCTTTAAATATTAGACACTGCTCCATTTTTTCATTCGCCATTTCTTGTTCTTCTGCTGCTCTCACTTCTCCTCTCCATTTTTTCCATTTTAAGTTGCTCAGATTCTCGTACCACGGCAGGGCTGCACCGGCGCACGGCCGTTTACACCTGTAGACACCCAAATGTGTCTCCCCAAAACCAAACCCAGTGATGAATACCTTTCACGTCATTTGATTATCGAACAAAGCAAAACTGTGAAAAGTCTAGTGATGAGGATGTTTTTATTAAAATATCTCTTCTTTCTGTTTTTTTGAAAATATTTATTTTCTTACCTTATTTATGAAAAACGTGCATTCCAGTTTAGTTAGGTCCATGATAAGGGTCCAATAATGGTGTAGTTGGATAGGGCTTAAAAAGAAATTTCCAACGATATATTATAAGCCCAATTCCGATGAATAATGAGGAAGTTATGGCCAAAATACTAAACTGGGCCCGGTTTGGTTTTTATATACGGCCCAATGATCTAGAGGAGGGGCTATTATTAATTATCATTCCTAAAGCTATTAGGATTGATTATAGTCTTCTAGAATATTCTATAAGGTTCTCTTAAATCCTAATGGACTTAGGATTGATAATTATGTTTCAAAGTGTTTGAAATTGAATAAAACTACTCCTTTTTAGAATCCTTTTTTGTACGAAGTGGAATATATTCAGATTTTATTTTCGTGCCTCTTAATATTTATCCAAATTTTATATGGTTGTATAGATCTTGAAATTATATTTCCAATGATATATTATAATATTAAATCCGAGCTATAACGAAAAAGATATGAATGAGACATGAAACTCTATCCAAAATTGACATCGTTCCACTATTTCGGCCATATCTTTTTATCTACAGAATATTAATCTAATTCGAATTTTGTTGAAAATTAGACTTCAAGAGCTTTCCAACGACATATTATATGCCTTATTTAGACTTCTAGATCAAAAGATATGATAAAAACAAAATCCGCAAAAAATGTTGTCCATCGAGTTCTATTTCGATTCGAATTCGGATTCTTTTCTTATTCTTCGACCCTCTTTTTTCTCTATAAATAGAGGTCATATCTCCCCTTTTTAAATCATCAATTCTCTCTATCAATTTTCATCAATTCTTATCAACTCTCTAATTCTCTCTCACCAACTCTCATCAAGAAATTCTTGATTTTCTCTCTCTTTCTAAGCCTAGCTTCTTACAAACATAATTCCTCATACATTAACACTAGACACACCTAGCCAAATTCGAAGTTGCCTTCGCCCTAGACGGGGAAGGTTTGATATTTCTGAGGGTTTGGTTCCTAATCTTTATTTCAATTATTATTTAATTTAATTGTTTAATTTATTATTTTCCTTGAAGTTACTAACGTTAGTATTTTGTTATTAGAAAGAGATATTAGGCATCCAAGTAAGTGCTTTAATTGTTCGCATTGATATTATGATTTAGATATCATGTTTAGGTTGTTATTATGATTCCTAGTATCATGTTAGGATGTTTTTCTTAATTTGATATTTAGGGTGACAACAATAAGTTCCTAGTATCATGTTTAGGGTAAAGAATATAATGTCAATTATGATTTCTATGATGCCTTTTATTGTCTTTCCTAATAGTATCATGTTAGGGCTATATATTTGATCATTATTGTTTTGTGACATGCTAGGGTTTGTTATTAATCTTGTTAGTATCATGTCTAGGATCTTGCTATTATTATACTTTAATATGATTATGATTATTATTGGGTTGAATTATATAATTTAACGTAATTTGTTAATTAGCGAATTGTATCACGTAATTTGTTAATTTACGAATTGTTTCACGTAATTTGTTAATTTACGAATTGTTTCGCGTAATTTGTTAATTCACAAATTGTTTCACATATTTTAATAATTTACGAATTATTTCATGTTATTTGTTAATTGATAGATAACTTATATATAATTTGATTATTATTATGTTTTATCTTTAACATGAACATGATTATTATGATTATTATTATTATGATTATGTTTATGATGATTATTATTATGTTCCTTTATATTTATTGTTATAACTTGATCACACCTTGTATGCATGTTTAAAGGGAATTTGTACTTGTAATCACGCTTAATAAGATAATTAATAATCTTATTTAGGGTCAATATGATTATAATTCAAGTGATCGCCAATAATAGATTTATTTGTGCATTAATATTCAACTAACATAGATAAACAGGTTTAGGGTTAATCCTATTTATTGCATGTTAGTCAGAAAGCGCACATGAATACGATCAGAATAAAGTAGAGGCCTATTATTAGGGCAGGTTCAATCTCTTTTAGGTTGAATTTGTTGACGACATATTGGAGTTGACGATCTCCTGGATCGTTAAGGGGTGTAACCTTCACCTCGTGAACGGTTTACAAGTTCCTAAAACTTATTGACGACTCTTTTGCTCTATCTTCTTTCCCTATGGACGCCACAATAATTTAGTGTATGATCATAGTGGGGTTCAAACTAGGGGTAATGCTTGAAATATTCCCTAGCAGTAGCAGTGACACGGCGACGCTGCTGGGTTTTTGTTTCTTTTTTTCATTATTTTTTCGCTTCTGCTCGTTGTTGCTGCTGCTATTCAGAGCTCGTTGCTGCTGATCGGAGCTCCATCAACTCCTAGAATCACCGTGACACGGGACCTGATCACCGTGTCCCGGCTTAGGCTGACCGTGTCGCGGCGGCCTGCTCTGTTGTATTCACGGTTTTTCGAGTTTTGGAGCTCAAATTTTCATCAATTTTGCTCTAAATTTTTGCTACTTTCTTCATTTTCGGTTCTCCGCAAGGATCTATGTAAGTTTCCTTTGATTTTGTCTCGAATTTGCTTCAAATGAGTAATTTCATGTAAAACCCCTTAAAAATCAATTTGGGGATTTTTTGATTTGAGGTTTATGTTGAAATTCTTGCCATGAATTTACTTGTATATGTATGTATGTGTGTTTGTGAGCGATTTGAGACAAATATTGCATGATTTGGTGAAGAATTGAGCAAATCACCATTTTTGGTACTACTTGTGGGAAATGGTGTTCTTGTTGTTCATGTTGTTCTTTTGCACTTGAAATGATGACATATTGGTTGTAGATCTTGTAAAATATGCCATGACGCGTCGATCTATTGTTTTCGTGCAATTTTGAAACATGTTTTGTGTTGTGTATGTACTACATTGTCATGGAGAACATAGTATCATGAAATTAGGAGAACATAGTATTAGTTCGTCATGGAGAAACTAAATACTATAAATAATTCCATTACTTTGCTAATTTTTAGCCTTGAGGTAAAAATTTAGCGTATAATAGAAAATGCAATAGATAACTAAATAACTTAGGAAATGATGCTAAGCATTTAGGTTTTTATTAAAATGCAACTTGATATAAATAACTAAATA
Organism: Chenopodium quinoa; assembly: GCF_001683475.1. Classification (NCBI taxonomy): domain Eukaryota; kingdom Viridiplantae; phylum Streptophyta; class Magnoliopsida; order Caryophyllales; family Amaranthaceae; genus Chenopodium; species Chenopodium quinoa. Next base: position 648,237 of record NW_018742764.1, read on the forward strand.
TCTTAGGAAATCATGCTAGGAATTTGGATTTTTATTTTTATAATAGCATGCCTAGACGACGGGATCGCGATCTTTCCACTCATGGCCGGCGTCGGGCTTTTCGGGAGGACACTCCCACGATTCCCGGGGGTATGGATGATGACGTCTTAGAGTCTGAGCCTCGACCCTCTACGGGTAGAGGTAGGTGGGCTCTACCTTCGTGGACACCAGACTAGTTGGTTTTCTGTCGTGAGAACCACGTTTCTCATCGTCCACTTGCCGGCATATTTGACGGCACGCTTTTCCATCACGGTTCTAGAGCCGGAGATTTGATTCCTCGACTTCATCGGATTATCACGAAGGATCCTGCTACGAACGCCTTATGGGAATCAGCTGGTCTAGTAGACTTTTATTCGGCGATCGTAGGGTTTCGCAGCCCCCAGGGTTGTGGTGCGACAGTCGTTCGCGTGTTGTTGGAGTATTTTTGGGATACTACCAACACTTTTCACTATGCTTGGGGGGAGATGATAGTGACCCCTCTGGACTTTAGCATGATCAGTGGTCTACGCTTCACTGATCGGGCCGTAGCACAGACGTCTGATCTTTCTTGGGGAGCGGCTGAGGCAGCCGATTTGTTAGGTCCGATCGTTCAGCATATCAGGACTCAGCCGGTGTCTCGAGGTGGTCCTAGGAGCGGGCGATCAGAGTTGGCTTCCGTTCCGACCCGTGGTTTTGACATGGAGGAGACATCGCCTGAGCAGCGAGTGCGGATCTTCATTTTGATTCTCATTTCCATGACTCTTTCTCCTGATAGGAGTTCGCGTGCGCTCATTTTCTACGTTCCTTCTTTGCTTAGGATAAGTGAGATTGTATCCTATAGCTGGGCCAACCTTGGATATGTCGATCTTCTCTTGTCGTTACGTCATGGCTGTGGGCAGCTGAACGACGAGTCCCTTTTTACTGTCTACGGTTTCTGGAGAGTCGTAGAGGTGACGATCCTTTCCTCTTCTTGTTTTATTTTAATTTGTTTGACTCATGTGCTCAAAGATTACTTTTCATTACATCTATGGTTCTACAAGTACTTTCCGGGATTGGCCCCTCGACGGCGTCGTGGAGCGGTTCATGACTTCCCTGTCGGGGCCAGCTGGCGTGACCGAGGAGAGTCACAGGTGGAGTATGTCTCTGCGCTACGCGGGCTACTACGCCGAGGCACCTCTTCTGTTGGTGTAAGAATTACTTTTGTAGCCTGTTATTTTCTATCTTGATGTTATTTCCGGCGCTTCATTGCAACTTTTTATGGTTTTCAGGTTGCTATTGATGTCCAGTATCGTCCTTGGGCTGGGATGACTAATCTTCCCGAGGCCTTGCAGCTTTCAGCGTACCGCACTGTTTTTGTTGGTACTGGACGCTTTGTCTGGTATCTGGAGGAGCGTGTCATTCGTGAGCACAGTGGTGATCGCTTTGTGGTGCCCTTGTCTCCACCGAAGTCGATGCTGGACTCGCGCTTGCTTAGGGAGTTGATAAACATGGGAGAGCGCTATACTTTTCCTTGGCAGGAGCTTGTGCGCATGGAGGGTGATTATGCACTGGACTTGCTTCCCTCTCTGGCTCCTCCACCCCGTCTTCATAAGGTATGATTTCTTTTGAGTAGTTTGTTGCTAGTCTCTGTTTAAATAGTCGAATAACTTGATTATTCGATCGTATTTTCAAACGACTGTTCGCCATGAGGGAGGATTGAGATTCCGCCTCAATTTGTCCGCTACCCAAGGTCGATTGGTATTACTGAGGACCATATTGCTGACGTGCGAGAGGGTTTTAGACAGGCACAGGAGTCTCTGCCTGATGTTTTTGAGCTAGTAAGCTTTTGATACATTATTCATCCTTTATAATACCGCTTGTTACTCATTTTTCTCTGTTTTGTTCTCAGCCTACCCGCCCGGAGATGATGGGATTCATGAAGCTGGAAGACGCTTTGAAGTGCTGCATCATAAAGCTTCGGCGTGGTGCGAGTTGTCGGAGCGGTTCTGGCGATGTTCTTGACGTATGTCCACTTTTTCTCATTTCTACCATTTGTTTTATTTTGCATTGTTGACATCTTTTGATTTTGTGTCCTTCACGGAGGTCCCGCTCGCGCTCGAGGCATAGAGGCTCGGACGAGGGAGAGCCTAGTCGTGGTAGACGATCTCCTGAGGTTCATCAGCATTCTCAGTCTCAGTGGGATCCTCGACTTTCTCAGCTATTTCAGGAGGCTCCGTGGCAGCAGCCTCAGTCCTCCTAGTCATTCCAAAATTTTCAGGATCAGGGTTAGTGGCAACGACAATCGTTTTCTCAGTCTTCACAGCCTTAGCTTAGGCCTGTTATCACTCCTGTGGATCCTAGCTTATATTCAGCTCCATCGTCTAGGGCGCTTCCTCCGCCGATGCCAGGCTTGTTTTCAGTTCCGGTGTTTGGGACGATGCCTCCACCGACGATTCCTAATTCTTTGAGTCAGTCTGCACCGTTTTCCAGTTGGACGGGTCCTGCTTTGAGTTTGACTGCTACTGGAGTTACAGGGACTAGTAGGGATGCTACACCTCGTACCCGGATGATGGCGAGACTCATTGGCTCACCGCTCCCATATTCACAGGCTGGAGATGACACTAAACCTCATTCTTCTAGTTCTACAAATTTTTGACCGAGGGACTTTATTTGTACATACTGTGATGACACTTGACGCTGCTTATTTATTATGACTCATTTTGTAGATTATTCACAGTTTATGTATTTATTAGTGTGTGTTAGTGTGTGCTTGAGACTCATTGTGTGTGATTGTGTATTTATTAATGACGCGACCTTCTCCAAAAAAAAAAAAAAAAGAAAAATATGAATAAGTTTTACAACTAATCCAAAATAAATATGTTTGGAAATGAGACGAGGTTTATAACTTCCCCAAAGAAAAAGAAATAAAATAGTAATAGAAATAAGAGTAAAAAATAAAATAATAAATAATAAAAATTAAATGATAAAAACAAAAATAAAATATTAATAAAAAAAATTTGAGAATTTTATTAGGAATGAAACTCTCGAAAAACAGAATTAAAAAAATAAACGGTGAAGATAAAACAATAAAATAAATCTGGATAGATACAGGAAAAGGATAAAAAAAATGCGTGGGTGCCGTGACACGGCACCGTACACCGTGTCACGGCAAAATCTGTCGTGTCGCGGCACAAATTCCCGTGACACGGTGGGAATTCCCGTGTCACGGTGCGCGTATTCTACAACGGTGTGGTTTACGCATATAGAAAGATAGAATCTGAGTAGTTCTGAGCGTTTTTGCTATAAAATAGGACTAGTATATTCGTCATATGCATAATTACGAAACACAAAATAATTAGAATTTCATATTTTAATAATAATGTCTCAGAATTTTGATAATACATTGCGCGACTGGTCTTATTTTTTTACCAAAGCTGACAAAAGAGAGTTGGAATTGTTTCATGTCAGGGGTTTACTAGCCCTGAGACATGTAGCGATTGAACATGATTTTCTTAGGGCAGCATTAGACTATTGGAGTCTAGAAACACATTGTTTTAAATTTGATTACAATGAAATATGTCCCCTAGCGGAGAAATTCGGTGCCATCTTTGGATTTCCTTCCAGAAATCTTATTGCCATGCCTACCCTATGTTGGGCCCGTATTATCACACGACCCATTATACTTAGGGCACCAGTCCAAGATCAATAAATCAGCAAGAATATGCAAAACGGCTTGATTGGAATAAACAAGGAAAGCAGCATCAAGCATATCAATCAAGGAGATACTTGCCAAAGATACACCTACAGAACAGGGAACAAGATAAATCAAGAAGATCTTATACATTTCGAATATATTCTGAATATATTTGTAAACCCTAGAGATCCCTAGGTATAAATAAGAAGAATTAGGCATTTTAACACTCATGTACGCTCGCATATACTTAAATATAAACAATTTGCTCTACTTTTATCTACGGAATTGCATCCCTACTGAACAAGGAGGCTTGTCCTTACTCAGTATTGTATCTCTAAACTCATCTTCTTTATATGATTGAATATTTAATGCTTACTTATTGATTACTTATTGATTTATCATCGTTCTTAGTTGTTTTATATGCTATTGGTAGAATGATTTTCATTACCCCTCAAACCTAGCAAATTCTTAGATGTCCTTATTGAGATTTACCTAAACAATTTGGCGCCCACCGTGGGGCTGATAGTCAATTAACCTACCAATTCGCCAAAAAAAAACAAACACCATGACTGGGCAACCAGTACCCTTTACCATTGCCGAAATTAATGAAGGAATGAATGCATTCCACCAAACTTTAAACCAGCAGAAAAGCCAAATTGAAACGCTGCTGGCTCAAAAGGTCCAAACTGAAGCCAAACTCACCAGTCTTACCAAACAAAATGAAGCTCTTCGCAGCCAAATACAATCAGTCCCATCTAAAACCGTTAACACCATAAAGAGCACTGAAAGTATAGCTATGCAACTTGACATGTCCGGAACCTTTCACACCCCTAACGGGTAAAAAGGATATAACAACAGGGAAGCAACCCTGGATCTAGACTTTTTGGATGCAGGAACCCCCAAGAAGAACAATCAGGAAAGAGATGAAGAGGGAAAAGTAGAGAAGATGGTCAAAGAATACCTCAAGGCAATCGAGGCCAAAATCGCCAAAATTCCTGGAATGCCGAAACCCATGGAAGAAGAGGCAGCAGATGGCTATATAGAATCTCCCTTTTCAGAAGAGATTGCCATGGTAGAGGTGCCGAAGAGGTTCAGCACGCCCAACATGACCATGTATGATGGGACAACAGACCTTGATGAGCATGTGTCCCTCTACAAGCAAAAAATGATGACAAGATCGATCCCTAGAGATATAAGGGAAGCTATCATGTGCAAAGGCTTTGGAGCCACGATATCAGGTCCAGCTCTAACTTGGTTCATTAATTTAGATAATGGGGCAATTCGATCTTTTGCAGGAATGGTGAACCTATTCAAGATCCAGTTTGCAAGCAGCAGAAAAATCGAGAAGTAGTCTTCAGATCTGTATCGTGTTGTGCAGAGACATGGTGAATCCCTGAGAGATTATCTTAACAGGTTTAACAGGGAAAAGATTGGGATACATAAGTGTGACGCTGCCACAACAATCGAAGCATTCAGAAGAGGACTGCTAGACCATAGTGAGCTCTACAAGGAGTTGACCAAATATCCCTGTACAACCTTTGAAGATGTGCAAGCCAAAGCTATGGCTCAGGTCAGATTTGAGGAAGATGCGTATGCAAGAAAGACTCCCGAGCCAGATCGCTAGTCAAGAAGGAACAACAATTTTCCTAGAAGGGATCATTGATTCAAGCCGTATCAGCGTTCCCGCTTTGATGAGGGATCAGTCAATGCTGTCAAAGAAGAATTTTCTGATTGGAGGGAAGATCCTGAACTCCCACCTAAGTTACATAAATATTGCTTCAATGTTAACCCTGCAGGAGTAATTAGAACCCTAAATAAGATGGGAGATACTGTGCAATGGCCCAGGAAGAGTGACAAGCCTGGAGAGAAGAAAGATCCATCCAGATGGTGTGATTTCCATTCGGCCACACTACTGATGAATGTGTCGCGCTCAGAAAGGAAGTTGCATACCTGCTGTAAAAAGGCTACCTCAAAGAGCTCCTATCAGATAGATCTAAAGTGTCAGGGAAGGAAAGGGAATCTAAGCAAGGAGGTCCTCCACCTCCGCCTCCAATTGTCAAAACCATCTGTTTCATATCAGGAGGATCGGAAGTATGTGGTTTAACATACTCGGCAGCAAAACGGCATGCAAAGGAGAGTAACAAGGATCAACCTGATAAGAGGGAAAATCCAAGATAGACATTCCCATCATGTTTGAAGAAAGCGATGCAGTAGAAGGCCATCATGACGATCTAGTGATTTCACTCCCGGTTGGAAACTGTATGATCAAGCGAATCCTAGTTGACAATGGAAGCTCCGCAAACATCATCATGCTTGACACTCTGAAACATATGAACATAGACGAGAAGAACATCGTCAACAAGTCAACAATGTTAGTGGGATTCAGTGGGGAAACCAAGAAGACAAGTGGAGAGATTACATTGGCCACGTACGCAAAAGGAATCAACCTACAGGTAAAGTTCCTAGTGATTGACACTTTGTCTTCGTACAATATGATCTTAGGAAGACCCTGGATACATGAGATGAAGGCCATCCCCTCTACGTACCATCAAGTCATTAAGTTTCCTACTAGGTGGGGTATTCAAGAAATCAGAGGAGATCCTAGGGAAGCTAAGGAATGTTACAAGATCGCACTAAAAGCAACATCTGCAGAAAAGAGTTCGGCATAGCAATCAGAGGGTCAACTGGGCCAAGAAAAGTTGAGCATAGCAGAAGAACAAGAAGCTACAGAAGTCCAGTTGAACCCCAAACATCCAGACCAAAAGGTCAGAATAGGATCAGAATTGAAGCCAGAACTCAGACAACAAATATATGACTTTTTAGAAGAGGAAAAAGATGTATTCGCTTGGACCCATGAAGACATGAAAGGCATCTCTCCAGACGTAATTACTCACAAGCCGAATGTAGATCCACTACATACACCAGTAAAGCAGAAGAGAAGGAAATGTGCGCCAGAAAGGAACAAGACTATCAATGAGGAAATCTAAAACCTATTGAAGACTAGAAAGATCAGAGAAGTAAAGTACCCAGAATGGCTTGCTAATGTAGTAGTAGTCAGGAAGAAGAATGGAAAATGGCGAATCTGTATAGACTTCACAAATATCAACAAGGCATGCCCAAAGGATCCGTTCCCTCTACCTCATATTGATGCCATGGTAGACGCTACAGCAGGGCATGAGCTACTATCCTTCATGGATGCGTATAGTGGTTACAATCAAATCCTCATGCATAAGGATGACCAAGAGAAAACTGCTTTCATTACTAGTCAAGAAATATAAAGCTACAAGGTAACCTTTTGGATTGAAAAACGCAAGAGCAACATATCAAAGGTTGGTGAACAAGATATTTGAAGAGCAAATAGGGAATACAATAGAGGTCTACATAGACGACATGGTAGTTAAGTCCAAAAAGGCAGAAGATCACGTCAGAGACCTTAGAGAAGCATTTGCCATCCTGAAGGAGTACGGCATGAAGTTGAACCCCACAAAATGCACATTTGGAGTACAGTCAGGAAAGTTCCTAGGATACATATGGTTACACAGAGAGGAATAGAAGCCAGCCCAGACCAAGTCAAAGCCATCCTAGACCTAGAGCGACCAAAGTCGAAGAAGGACGTACAAAGCTTAACAGGGAAAATTGCGACATTGAATAGGTTCATTTCAAAATCTTCAGACAAGAACAGAGCCTTTTACGAAAAACTGAAGAAGAATAAGGAATTCAAGTGGGAGCAGGAGCACGACGAAGCATTTCAGAAGCTGAAAGAATACTTGGCCAACCCGTTGATTTTCTCTAAGCCTAAAGAAGGAGAGCCACTCCAGCTGTACCTCGCAGTGTCTGAAGGGACGATCAGTGCAGTCCTCACAAGAGAAGAGGACAAAGAGCAATTCCCAATCTACAACATAAGCAAGACCCTACTCAGTGCGGAAACGAGGTATGCGTCATTAGAGAAGATTATTTTATCCTTAGTTATTGCTTCAGTAAAGCTACGCCCATACTTTAAAAGCCACTCCATACGAGTACGCACCAACTACCCCATCAAAGCTATCATGAGAAAGCCAGAAATGTCAGGAAGGATGGAGAAATGGGCCTTACATCTGAGCAGGTACGATATACAGTACGAGCCCAGGACTGCAATCAAATCACAAGCCTTGGCAGACTTCGTAGCAGACTTTAGCCCAACTCTTGAGGAAGAAGCATAAAAAGAAGTATTAGCACTACAGGAACCAAAAGCTACACAGAAGTGGATACTCCATACAGATGGCACAGCAAATATACACGGAGTAGGCCTAGGAGTAGTACTGACATCACCCCAAGGAGACAAGATAGTAGAGGCAATAAGGTGAAACTTCAAGGCCACCAATAATGAAGCTGAATACGAAGCTCTAATCACAGGATTAACCATTGCAAAAGACATGAAGATACAACATCTAGAGGTAATTTCAGACTCCTTACTCATGGTAAATCAAGTCAATGGAGAATATGCAGCAAAGGATGCCAGGACGATAGCCTACCTGGAAGTCACAAAGAAGCTCATTAAGGAGTTCAAGGAATTTAAGATAGATCAAGTACCCAGAAACTTGAACACTGAAGCAGACGCCCTAGCAAACTTGGGATCAAACATCAATCCAGAAGAATCCGGAGCTATCCCCCTAGTGCACGTACTCTCTCCAGCCATAGAGAAAGAATTGACTGTGAGCGTCTACGAAGTTCAAGTAAACCCTACAGATAAAGAAGGCAACAGCTGGACAACACCACTGAAAGAATACCTCTTGGACAAGACGAAACCAACAGGGAAAGTATCAGCTCAAGCATTTCTCAGAAAGCCTCCAAGTACTGCCTAATCAGCAATGTACTCTTTAAGAAATCTGCAGCAGGCCCCTTCTTACGATGCCTAGAAGAAAAGGAAGAACAGCAGGTTTTACAGTCTTTACACAGCGGAGAATGCGGAAATCATTCCGGAGGAAGGAATTTAGCCAACAGAGCACTTAGAATGGGATACTACTGGCCCAGCATGAGAAAGGAAGCCGCAGAATTCGCCAAGAAGTGCCTAGCATGCCATAAACACGCACCCTTGACACACAGGCCATCAGAAGAGCTACATCCAACACTGACACCTTGGCCATTCATGAAGTGGGCAATGGATATAATGAAACTACCCCCATCATCAAGACAGAGAGTATACTTCTTGGCAATAACAGACTACTTTTCAAAATGGATCGAAGTAGAAGCATACAAGGAAATCAAGGATAAGCACACCATCTCATTTATAAAAAGAAACATCCTAAGTAGATTCGGGGTACCAGCAGAGATCATTACAGACAACGGATCCCTGTTCATCAGCAATAAGACTACAAAGTTCTGTAAAGAATGGAACATCTCCCTCATCACGTCTACACCTAGGTACCCACAAGCAAATGGACAGGCAGAGTCAAGCAATAAAGTCCTTATAAGTAACATGAAGAAAAGACTGGAAGGAGCAAAAGGGAAATGGGCAGATGAACTACCTAACATACTATGGGCATACAGAACAACTCCGAAAGGCGCTACAGGCCACACCCCATTCTCATTGGTGTACGGATGTGAAGCAGTGATCCCAACAGAGGTAGAGGTCCCCACAGCAAGGTACGGGTTAATGACGGAAGAAAGGAATCAAGCAGAATTAATTCACAACCAAGACACAGTGGAAGAACTTAGAGAAGACGCAAAAATGAGAATGGCAGCATATCAGCAAGAAGTAGCAAGGTCCTTCAACAAGAATGTCAGAACAAAAATCTTCAAGCTGCGAGATTGGGTTCTCAGAAAGGTATACGAAAATACTAGGGAAGTAAACGCAGGGAAATTAGCACCCAATTGGGAAGGACCTTACGAGATCATTAAGGTGGTAGGCAATGGAGCCTACAGACTCAGGAATGCAGAAGGAAAAGAGGTACAGCGAAGCTGGAATGCAGCGCACTTAAAGCTATATCATTTCTAAGGAGCAAAGGTACGTAGTTATCATTTTGATTTTGTCTCTTCTTACAAAAAAAACAAAAAAAAACAGAAAAACAAGCAAAAAACTAAAAAAAAAAAGAAGAAAAACACAAAACACACAAAAATCTCTAACAACCAAAATCAGCACGAAAGGTACTCCACTCTAATCACACTTTGTCAATTCAATTTATGATCATTACGAGTACTGACTTTGGCATCGGAGGGCCGTTGGGGAAACCCACGGCCACCCCTCACATTATTCTGTTTTGCAAGGAACAACACCTACACTACTAGGCAGGAGCACAACAGGTCATCACAGAGCAATGGTTAATCACCCCTGCAACAGAACAAGCAAACACATGTAAGCAACACTACATTCATATTACAACTGTAATACAACTGTAATACAACTGCAATACAACTGCAATACGAATGTAATACAACAATGACACAGTAGGAAACATAAATACAGATCAACATCGCAAAAGAGGTAGAATTACTGAGTTACAAAGCAACAAAACAGACAAATTATCCAGCTACAAAAGTGTAGCACAAAGACAAAATAAAATTATCCAACTGCACTAAGGTAGTAAAAATAAACATCCTTCAAAGTTAACAACTTTTTTAAGGTGACACAGCACCATTGAAACTAATTCTCGTCCATGTTATCAGCAGGGACAACTTCCTCAGCAACAGACTTCGTACTCTCCGGGACATCCTTGACCTCGGCGTTGTGAGGAGAATTCACTTCCTCATCAGCATAGCTCAGCAACAATGTGCCAGGAGCAGCAGTCCCTTCAGGAAACGCAATCTCAAAGGCGGCCTTATCAGCATCATAATCCTAGGCCTCATGCTTTCCTTGCTGAAACTTCTCCATCATTTCAAGACGATCCTTCCCAAAGTAATACGCTGCAGCATCAACAGCCTCGTTTCCAGCCTCTGTAAAGGTTCTCTTCAGCCCATCACGTTCAGTACTGCATTCCCTATGCCTAGCACGTTCAGTCTTCAGAGCATCAGTAGCAGCCTTGTACTTGTTAGAAAGGGCATCACGCTCCTTCTTCATAGCCTCAAACACCCGAGTAAACTCTGACACTTTGCCCAGTACGCCCAAACAAGACTGAAGGCTCTGCAGAATACGGAATCAAGTAAGAGATGCACAACCCGATATAATCATGTTTATTAAATTTTTGTTTTTTTTTTTGTTTTTTTTTGGGATTATACCATACCTGGAAAGACTGCACAGCAGCCTCTTGAGAAAGGTCAGCAAAAGTCTGCGAGGATTGACGATCCTTGAAGGACGGAAACAGTAGGGTATCCACATGCGGAGCCAAGGAATCAAAAGAGAAATCAGCATCGTCAACATCAATAGGAACCTCCAACTTCCTCTTAAGGCCAGCACGAGGTGGAGGTGGAGGAGGACTGCTCTTTGGAGCAACCGATTAGAGAGGAACGACCTCCGTAGTTTGAGGAGAGGAACGATGTTTAAGGCGGCCTAAGAGAGAGGACGAGTGAAGGGAATAATTTCAAGCCTTTAAAAATCCCACTAGCTCGAACCCCACTGTGATCATACACTAAAGTACGGTGGCGTCCAAAAGGGAAGAAAATAGAGCAAAAGAGTCGCCAACAAGTTTTTAAGGAACTTGTAAACCGTTCACGAGGTGAAGGTTACACCCTTAACGATCCAAGAGATCGTCAACTCCATAAGGTCATGAACCAAATAAGGGTTCGGGGATGATGGTACAAATCCAACCTAAAAGAGATTGAACCTGCCCTAATAATAGGCCTCTACTTTATTCTGATCGTATTCATGTGCGCTTTCTGACTAACGTACAATCAATAGGATTAACCCTAAACCTGTTTAATCTATGTTGGTTGAATTTAATGCACAAATAAACTATTATTGGCGATCACTTGAATTATAATCACAATTAACCTAACAAGATTATTAATTATCTTATTAAGCGTGATTGCAAGTACAAATTCCCTTTAAACATGCATAAAGAGGTGATCAAGCAATAACAAATAAAATATATGCATATCAAGCAACATAATGAATATCAACATCATTAATAACAATAATATCAATCATAATCATAATCCTATTAAAGCATAGCAAGATCCTAGGCATGATACTAACAAGATTAATAACAAACCCTAGCACGTCACTAAGCAATAAAAATCAAATCTTTAGCCCTAACATGATACTAGCAATCATAAATATTAGGAAGAACATAAAAGGCATCATAGCAGTCATATTTAATATTAAAAATATCCTAGACATGATACTAGGAATCAAAATAACAATCTAAGCATGATTTCTACATCATAATATCAATTAATCCATTAAAGTACTTACTTGGATGCCTCGTACCTCTTTCTAATAACAAAATACACACGTTAGTAACTTCAAGGAAAATAATAATCAAAACAATTAAATTAAATAATGGAAAGAGAGATTTGGGACCAAACCCTCAGAAATTAAACCTTTCACGTCTAGGGCGAAGGCAACTTCGAATATGGCTAGGTGTATCTAGATCTTGTGAATGCGGAATTTTGTATGAAAAAGCAAAGAAAGAATTAAAGAATACTAAAGAATTAATATTATTGAAAATTGATGAATGAATGATGAAGAATGAATGAAGAATGAAGAGAATTAATTAAAAGCCTTGATGAATGAAGAGAGTTGATGAGAATTGATTAATAGATGTAAATGATGATTGAAAATGGAGTTTTTGATACGATATTTATAGAGAAAATCATCCAAAAAAGATAATTTAACAAAACAGAGTCTGAAGATCGAAAAAACAACCTTGGCGCCGGACCTGGCTAGTTGGCGCCAGGACCAATGGCTAGCGCCAGGCGCCAATGGCTAGCGCCTGGTGCCAAGGCCTGGGGTTGGACGCCAAACTGACTTTTAACGCGTTTTCGAAAATCTGATAAATTTCCCGTATTGGAAGATAAAATAATATAATTCCAAACAAAAATGCTATTTGATCTTGATTAAAACTCTGAAGAGTCCTAATTGAATTAGAAATGATGAGAACCTTCTAGAATGTTCTAGAAGACTAAAACCATTCCTAATTGCATTAGGAATGATAAATTATATTAGGCCCTCCCCTAGATCATTAGGCCGTACTTAAAGCTCAAACCGGGCCCAGTTTAGTAAATTGGCCATAATTTCCTCAATATTCATCGGAATTGGGCTTATAATATATCGTTGGAAAGGTCTTTGCAAGCCCCATCCAACTACACAACTATTGGACCCATATCATGGACCAACCAAACTGGATTGGCTGTTTTTTTAAAATAAAGTTTTCAAAAACAGGAAGAAGAGAAAAGAAATAAAACTTTCCGCAACACTAGACCTTTCCACACTTCAATTCATTCGATTATGATTCGACGTGAAAGGCACTCATCACCGGGTTTGGTTTTGGGGAGACACAAATAGGTGTCTACAAAAGCCCCCACTTTAACTGAGTTTGGAGAAACGCAAGTTTCGAAAACGAAAGCCAAAGTATCGATAGGGACGGAGAATGATTCAGAATTTTCTGCGATCCTAAATCAATCTTGTAACGCCGATACCTGCAAAAATAGCATTAGTTAAACAGATAGAAGAGTTAAGAAACGCGTATCTTGCACCGTCGAGCACACGTCTCTGAAAGTAATTGATTGTTGTTGTATTGCTGTTGTTTTGATGACCTCCTGCAAGCCAAAGAATTCCATCCCGCTTAAAAACCGCTACGCCTTGTAACTGCTTCCAAATTAGAAGATTGCTTCGCCCGAAACTATCCTCCTCCGCAATGATAATATTCCACGTCCAAGGGAATACTATCGAAGATTACTTCTCTCGAAATAATTCTCATCCGCTTTATGATCATCTTCCATGCCTAAGGGAATATGATCGAAGATAACTTCGCCCGAAATTACCATCAGTTGTTTGTGACAACTTTCCACAATCTAGGGAACGCCACCTTACTGTTTTGATGTTCACTCGTCTCTGAACAATGAGCTTCTTTTTTATATGATTTTCTGAATTATGTGTCCACGCGTCTCTGAACGAAGAGCTTGATAATAGGATGCCCACGCGTCTCTGAGCAAAAGAGCTTGAAAATAGGAAATCTTTGATGATATGTCCACTCGTCTCTGAACAAAAGAGCTTTGAAAGGAAATGTCCATGCGTCTCTGAACAAAAGAGCTTTGATGAGGATTGTCCACGCGTCTCTGAACAAAAGAGCTTGAAAAGGATTGTCCACGCGTCTCTGAACGAAGAGCTTGAATGAAATGTCCACGCGTCTCTGAACAAAAGAGCTTGAATGAAATGTCCACGCGTCTCTGAACAAAAGAGCTTTGATGATATGCTCATGCGTCTCTGGAGCAAAAGAGCTTTGATGAGGATTGTCCACGCGTCTCTGAACAAAAGTGCTTGAAAAGGATTGTCCACGCGTCTCTGAACGAAGAGCTTGAATGAAATGTCCATGCGTCTCTGAACAAAAGAGCTTGAATGAAATATCCACACGTCTCTGAACAAAAGAGCTTTGAATGAAATGTCCACGCGTCTCTGAACAAAAGAGCTTTGATGCTTGAATGTTTGTTGCGATAATGTTCTGAAGAAAAATTTCCGAAGACCAACGTTTGTCGATCTCTAAAGCTCGCCTGAACTTTGCTTTCGCTAAAACTAGTATGTTGGTGTTTCCGTAATGAGCCATATCTTAGGCGCTTTAAGCTAAGCGAGACGATCTTTCATCAGGTCGATCACTTATTGCAATTGTAATCAAACTTACTACTTAATCATGTCAAATAGCTTATAGGGGCTAACTGGCGTACCAAGGAACCCAAAATTGCTGTACGAAGTCGAAATCACCTTTCTGAGAGGCTTCGAGCTCTGTCGTTGCTGAGATATCTCTGGCACCAAGAATTGGAGTAGGGTCCTCCCTATTCTGCTGCATCTGTATTTATTTTTTTTGCAAATTTCTTTAATTATCTTAGGGTTGACCTAAGGCTTAAAATTATCTTAGGGTTGACCTAAGGTTTAATGTTGCTTGACTCATCGACTTGACATGACTCAAGGTATAAACTTGACTCACTGATTGACTGACTCGAGGTTGACTCGACTCGAAGTAACATGACACATGTGACTCGTGACCCGTGTGTGCATTGTAATATGATCGTGCGACTTGAAAATGCAAAAAGCAAAAATTTTCCGTCATTTTTGTGGAGGGTACCGACTTTCTCCCGGAAAAGAAAGACGTGAAAAAGAAAATCAAAGGTTTGAAGATGCATGTTGAATGAGCTTAGTCAAATGTTGTTTGATACTATCTCTCAAGGTTCAAGGATTAATCCATCCTAGGCTATCTCAACTGTTGACTCAATGATGAAAGTATTTGGGTAACTTAGGCACGGAGGCTAAGAACTTCATGCGTCGTGATGTAATGACAATTATGAGTGATTTTGACAAAGCATGCTTCAGCGTTAAGATTTCATGACAAAGGGTTCCTACGGGAAGTATATTTGGTCATGTATGTGTGTCGTGTGTGAAAGTGACACTAAAGCTAGGCCGCAAGAGCTAAGTGTGTGGAAAAATATATTGTTAGAAGAGCCAAATAATGGTGACTCTTAGGCTAGGTAAGCTAATGATGTAGGGACCAAGCCCCCAAGTCTAGCTCTAAGTGAAAAGGGATGAGCATTGGAGATTCCTTGATATGATCATGGTGTAAGTGTGTGAATGTAAATATGAATGCATGTTTATTACGGCCGCACCTCGATGTGAGGTTGCCTACGTATCCGTTAGGAATCAGGCCGAACGTAGCTCTAGCCAAACCTCGCACAAGTATGTGTATACCTCAAAAAGGTCTTTTAAGGGTTGTAACGTGGTTAGGCTAAAGGCTGAAGAAGAAGGGGATAAAGGCTCAAGACCCTAGATAAGCCCCCAAGGTGTGCGACTTTGCTTTTGAATATTTGTATTTTTATGCTTGAGGTTTTCTACTCTTTTTAGCTCTTTTTGTTTTAGCATTTATTTTATTTTTATAAGTGTGAGCAATCTCGATCATGCGGTCTATCACTCACTTGGCATTCATGTTTCCCAGGCACGGTACCGAGCACTCGATAAGAGACGCAATCTGAGACATGTTCTTATCGAAGATATTTTCATATCAAAGACATTGGAACACCTACCCTTTTGTACACTTTTATTTATTTTTTTGCTATTTTTGCTATCTTTTGAATTACTCAAGCTTCCTTTAGAATTGCATAAGTTGCACACCATCCCATCCCAAGGTTAGATAGATGTAGGTTGATAAAAAAAAAAAAAAAAAAAAAGGTTTATCGTTAGACGAGGCTCAAAGTGGTTTATGAAGAAAGGATTGCATATTTGAAAGGCAAAAGGAGATATGATGTGGCTACAAGGGCTGCCTCAAATCATTAGTATACCTTGTGCTTAGCTCGACATGGTTTTTTTTTTTTTTTTTTTTTTTTTTTTTTTTTTTTTTTGCAATGCAATGTGATGATCATGTGCAAGGAAATAAATGCTCATTTTATTAAAAAGGGAAAAAGGAAAAAATCCTATTAATCTAAAATAAAAGAAAAGGTGCCTATGCTAGACTTATTGGGGAAAGGAAAAAATGAAGAAGAAATAGAAAAAAGAGGCCATGAAATCTTTTCGTTGAAGCTCGCCTCTTGTCTCGTGCTGCTCCCTTTATCATCACTCGCTCTTCTTGTTAACTGGAGGTATGGGAAGCTTGTTGTTATCAATCAAATGTTGGATGGCCTCCTTTAGCTTCCAACAGCTCTCAGTAGTATGACCCCTACCTTGGTGGTACTTGCAGTGTTCGTCTGGATTCCAACTAGGTGATTTTTCTTAAGTGGGGGATCTTTAGTAGGTCCAATGGGAGTAATGATTCCCTTGGCATGGAGTCGATTGAAAGCATCATCGTAGCTAGTTCCAATAGGGGTAAATTCCCTTTTCGGTTGCTTTCGACTACCCATGGCTAGGATCTCACTAAGGTCGAAAGTACCAACACTATTACTAGAGTAGGTGTTTTCGGAAGAAGAAGGATAGTCGTTCTTCTTCCCTTTACAGCCACTGTTGCCATTGTTACTAATCTTGGCCTTCTTGTCGCGCGGAGGAACATGAAGGAGATTTGAATCAATGCAGTCTTGAACACGATCCTTGAGGGCGAGACACTTTTCAGTAGTGTGACCGCGACCTTTATGGTATCGACAATAGGAATTTGGATCCCAATTAGGAGAACGTTTTTCAGATGGAGGGTCTTGACTGGGACCAATGGAGTGAATGAGACCTTGATCGTGAAGACAGTCAAAAGCTTCATTGTAAGTCATTTCTATTGGTGTGTATTCTACAATGGTCCGTTTTGCTTGTGGCTTAGGAACATTGAGTTCGTCATTAAACCCTCGGCGAGAATTTTGTTCGATGGCCATCACCCGATTTGCTAATCCTTCTACCACATTCAAGAGCATGGCAATGACATCTTGCAGTTTTCGAATGTCCTCTTTCAGATTTGACGAGTCTTCCTTGGTATTATCTAAGAAAAGACTTTCATCCTCCTCAATTATGGACACTTCATCGAGAGAGGTCATATAAGCCGTCTTGATTATAGGCTCTCCTATAGGTGTGATAAGAAGTGATGGATCAAAGGATGCTTGGTCATCTTCGATGGCTAGAATCTCGGAAGTTTCATTGTTATCGATCAGATCTTGAATAGCTTCTTTGAGTTTCCAACACTCTTCAGTGTCGTGGCCTTTTCCTTGATGATATTTGCAGTGCTTATTAGGGTCCCACTTAGGTGGCCTAGCTTCTGGAACCGGATCTTTGATGGGCCCTATGGGCATGACTAGTCCTTTGTGATGTAGCTTCTCAAAAGCCGTTTCATAACTCATGCCAAGTGGAGTGAACACCCTTTTTGATCTTTGAATTCGTGGTTTAGAGGTGTTTGTAGCATGTACCTCACTAGAGGAAGAAGAAGGATGGTCGCTCTTCTTTCCTCTCGCACTATTATCTTTCAAAAGGTCATCTTCAATGCCAATGCCTATATTATAAACAGCTTTGAAGGTATTCAAGTTGTGTTGGTACTTTAAGTGCTTTGAATACTTCCCTTGGAGATTTTTGATAAACATCCTCACAAATTCTTTTTCAGTGGGAGCCTTGACCATATTAGCAGAAGTTTCCCTCCATTTATTGAAGAAAGAAGTGAACCCTTCGTTTTCCTTTTGTTTTAACATCTCAAGTTGTCTGTGGTCTGTCTCGTCTTGGATGTTGCACTTATATCTATCTATGAAAGCGTTTGTTATCGACTCCCAAGAAGAGGTTTTTTCTTTCTCGAGAGAAAAGAACCATTGTTGACAAACGGTTTCGAGAGATAGTGGGAACAGAGAGGGGAAAATCTTCTTATCGATACCCTTAATGCTCATTATAGTTTCAAAAGCTCTTAGATGGAAGTAAGGGTTATCTGTTGCCTTGAATTTAGGGATGTCAGTGGCGTTGAACTTATGCGGAAGAAGTTCTTTGTCCAGCGAGACCCCTTGTGAACTCATGCCCTAAAATTTATAGTCACTAGATAGCTTGCTTAGACTGTCTTGCATGAGATCCATCTGTTGTTGCTTCACGGGATCATCGACCTTAAGTGCGAGAAGTTTTATTGTCTCAGTCACAGTAGCCAATTGGTTCTTAAGATCATTGACTTCTTCTTGAGTTGCCATTATCTTCTTAGCCTTCCTCTTTTGACGAATCGGTTTATTAAAAAGCGAGACTTGAATAAAGAGGTTGTCCTTGATTAATCGCCCTTCTCTCCTCGACCAAGTACTGTGGGAAAGGAATTTGGGGATACTTATTGATAATTATTTGACTTAAACTTTATTCAACATGCAATGGATGGAGGAGGTAAAAAAAGATGGAAGAATATGAAGAAAGATTTAGATGGAGGGATATGAAGAATTAGGAATAGAATGTACCCCCCAACTCAAATGACGGAAAAGACCGACTCATGCATGAACCTAAGACATGGCCATGGTGATGTGTACTCAAAGTGTGTGCTAAGACTAGTGAGTGTAGGTAACATATTGAGACTCGTGTCATGACCATGTGGCTAGACTATGTGACCAAGACTCGATTAATGACTTGACAAGGTGTTATTGACAGCGAAAATTAACCGAATTAATTAGAAAACTGATTGATTAGACAGTAGGTGATGACTCGACAAATAATCTGAACTGTCGGCCAAGCGACAGGACTGGCGTCACAATATGGTGATTGGCGCCAAACTTTTTAGTAAATGTCTGGCGCTACACACTATACAGTGGCGCTACAGCTCAGACTTTGGCGCCAACATTGGAGCTTTGGTCTGGGACTGTTTTCGGTATCATTAGTCAACTGGGGTATGCCTAAAGTCGTACTAGGTCAATTCCGATTAAAAAGAAACTTTATTGACTCAAATTAATTAATTAATTAATTAATTAATTAGGCAAAGTTCTTTAAGTCATTAATTTTAATCTCAACACAAATCAACAAACGGTTAAGAGGAACATAGAATATATATGCACAACAAATAATGCACAATTAGTCAAGTAGGCACAATATGATGCAATGAGTTCGCAACCTAACCATGGCTCTAGTTCTCTAAAGTTTGGGATATGGTTTAGTCAAACAGGGTCCATGGTTAATTGTCCAGATGCACAGCGTAGAAGCCTAACCGTGAAGGGTTAACGCGTGTGGATAGGACACCGCGAGTTTTTAGAAAAAAACTCACTTCCATGGTTTGGTGAATTCAACCTCTAAGATGTACCCTTTGTTGCCAGAAGCGTTCAATCGGGTAGATAGAGCATGAATTCCCAGAGGGTTATGTCCATATGTAGAACACATATGGGTTTCAGAAAAGTGAGAAAAAATTCAATCAGGAAGCAGGATTGAGCAAACAATACAAAAAAACCGATCGAAATTAGAACGCATATTTCTGGCTCGGTATTGGGCGAAATTGGCGCCAGCAAATAGAGACTGGCGCCAACTTTTAACTGTAGCGCCTGGCGCCAATACTGGCGTCTGGCGCTACGGCTAAAATTTTGGCGCCAAGCTCTGGCCCCTGACGCTACTTCCCACATGCCTCGGCAGCTTTCTATGCTCGATAAAATCTTCCAGTTTCGCGTGGTGTTATTTCAGTCCTAGTTGTGAAAGACATTTCTCAAATTTCCTACGTGTAAAATCCTATGTTTTTGACTCATTACGGATGGTCTTTCCAATGAGAACCTTTTTATGCATATGCCAATAATGTTAATCAAAATTACGCACATGAAATACTTAGAACTTTTCGAGTCTCATCCACTCATTCTAAATCATTGCGGAAACAAATTTAGGAATTAAAATAGAAATCTTCCCCAATGGAGTCGCCAAAAACTGTAGGGAATAATTTCAAGCCTTTAAAAATCCCACTAGCTTGAACCCCACTGTGATCATACACTAAAGTACGGTGGCGTCCAAAAGGAAAGAAAATAGAGCAAAAGAGTCGCCAACAAGTTTTTAAGGAACTTGTAAACCGTTCACGAGGTGAAGGTTACACCCCTTAACGATCCAAGAGATCGTCAACTCCATAAGGTCATGAACCAAATAAGGGTTCGGGGATGATGGTACAAATCCAACCTAAAAGAGATTGAACCTGCCCTAATAATAGGCCTCTACTTTATTCTGATCGTATTCATGTGCGCTTTCTGACTAACGTACAATCAATAGGATTAACCCTAAACCTGTTTAATCTATGTTGGTTGAATTTAATGCACAAATAAACTATTATTGGCGATCACTTGAATTATAATCACAATTAACCTAACAAGATTATTAATTATCTTATTAAGCGTGATTGCAAGTACAAATTCCCTTTAAACATGCATAAAGAGGTGATCAAGCAATAACAAATAAAATATATGCATATCAAGCAACATAATGAATATCAACATCATTAATAACAATAATATCAATCATAATCATAATCCTATTAAAGCATAGCAAGATCCTAGGCATGATACTAACAAGATTAATAACAAACCCTAGCACGTCACTAAGCAATAAAAATCAAATCTTTAGCCCTAACATGATACTAGCAATCATAAATATTAGGAAGAACATAAAAGGCATCATAGCAATCATATTTAATATTAAAAATATCCTAGACATGATACTAGGAATCAAAATAACAATCTAAGCATGATTTCTACATCATAATATCAATTAATCCATTAAAGTACTTACTTGGATGCCTCGTACCTCTTTCTAATAACAAAATACACACGTTAGTAACTTCAAGGAAAATAATAATCAAAACAATTAAATTAAATAATGGAAAGAGAGATTTGGGACCAAACCCTCAGAAATTAAACCTTTCACGTCTAGGGCAAAGGCAACTTCGAATATGGCTAGGTGTATCTAGATCTTGTGAATGCGGAATTTTGTATGAAAAAGCAAAGAAAGAATTAAAGAATACTAAAGAATTAATATTATTGAAAATTGATGAATGAATGATGAAGAATGAATGAAGAATGAAGAGAATTAATTAAAAGCCTTGATGAATGAAGAGAGTTGATGAGAATTGATTAATAGATGTAAATGATGATTGAAAATGGAGTTTTTGATACGATATTTATAGAGAAAATCATCCAAAAAAGATAATTTAACAAAACAGAGTCTGAAGATCGAAAAAACAACCTTGGCGCCGGACCTGGCTAGTTGGCGCCAGGACCAATGGCTAGCGCCAGGCGCCAATGGCTAGCGCCTGGCGCCAAGGCCTGGGGTTGGACGCCAAACTGACTTTTAACGCGTTTTCGAAAATCTGATACATTTCCCGTATTGGAAGATAAAATAATATAATTCCAAACAAAAATGCTATTTGATCTTGATTAAAACTCTGAAGAGTCCTAATTGAATTAGAAATGATGAGAACCTTCTAGAATGTTCTAGAAGACTAAAACCATTCCTAATTGCATTAGGAATGATAAATTATATTAGGCCCTCCCCTAGATCATTAGGCCGTACTTAAAGCTCAAACCGGGCCCAGTTTAGTAAATTGGCCATAATTTCCTCAATATTCATCGGAATTGGGCTTATAATATATCGTTGGAAAGGTCTTTGCAAGCCCCATCCAACTACACCACTATTAGACCCATATCATGGACCAACCAAACTGGATTGGCTGTTTTCTTAAAATAAAGTTTTCAAAAACAGGAAGAAGAGAAAAGAAATAAAACTTTCCGCAACACTAGACCTTTCCACACTTCAATTCATTCGATTATGATTCGACGTGAAAGGCACTCATCACCGGATTTGGTTTTGGGGAGACACAAATAGGTGTCTACGACGAGCTAAGAAGGTCATGAGACCTTAGTGACCTCGAAGTATCTACAAGGAACATGGCAGAATTCAAAAAGGAATACAGCAAGGAACATAACAAACATATTCAGCAAGGAACACAACAAACATATTCAGCAAGGAACACAACAAACATACTCAGCAAAGTACATAACCACCTCAGAAAGGACAAACAAACTGGAAACCAACATACCCAGTGGAGTCGCCGAATTGTAGGCGTCGCTCGAAGTGCGCCTACGTTAAGCATGTTGTGAATATGCTTGGCACTCATAGGAAGTGGAAATTGACATAATACGATTAGGGACAAGGAAAGTAGGGAGCCGCCAACAAGTTTTGAAGGAACTTGTAAACCGTTCACGGATCATAAAAGGCAACCACGATAAAGGGACAACGAAGGCAACAACGAATGACCCGTGAAGGTTACACCCCATTCATAATCCATGAGATTACTTACTCCATATGGTTCGGAACCACGAAAGGAGGATCGGGGATGATGGTATGAAGTGAGTCATGGAGTCACATTCGCCCGTATTGGCCTCTACTCGATTCTTATAGTGAAAAGCAGTCCTGCAATCTCAAAGGCATACAAACAGAAATTCAATTTGCTCCAATCTATTATTAAGATAAATTGGTTTAATATTAATGCAACACATAATTCTAAAATATCGTGATCACTTGATTAAACAACAAGATTAAAAAGGATCCTAAACCGGTTGTCCAAATTATCTTATTAGGCGTGATTTTCAATTACATATTCCCTTTAAACATGCAATATGGTGATCATAATAATAATAGAATAAACATTAATATTGGAAGCAATTCAACAATAATTCCAACAATGTAAAATCGTTAGTAAAATAATAGAAATAAAAGGAACATAATTCTTACATTGATTCTGTTTTCTTGCAACTACAAAATAATAAACGAGTTAGTAACTTCAAGGAAATAATAATAAAACGATAATTAAATTAAATCAAATTAAATAGAATTGATTTAGGGCCAAACCCTCAAACAGTTCTACCTTTCACACCTTGGCTTAAGGACAGAACCACGAGTAAAGTATGGACTCCTTGGAGTGCTTGAAGAAGGAATTTTGAAAGAAGAAGGGTAGGCTAGTTTTTAGGCTAGAGCATAGAAGAGAGAAAAATAGAGAATTAATTGATGCCCTGTACATCAAAAATGAGGGGGTATTTATAGAAAAAATGTGCTGAGGGAACACACGGAACCCTAAAATGATAAAAACCCTAAAAAAGTATACTGCGACACGGCAAAGTTTACTGTGACACGGGAAATACTACCGTCAAACGGGAAACATTCCCGTGACACGATGTACTTTTGTGTGACGCGGAAAATATTTAGTGAACGGGGGAAGAAAATGCGTTAAGGGTTTACGCGAAAAGGACACGGAAACCCCCATGTCATGGGGAACCCCACCGTCACACGGGAAAGTTTCCCGTGACACGGTGGACTGTTGCCGTGACGCGGGAGTTAGTCCGCTTTTCCGTCTAAATTCATTTTTAACCCTAATTTCGTTCAGCATTTTAAGTGTCGATTGATAATTTCGGGTCATTTCTGTTTTTATTATTATTGGGGCTAAAATAAGAAAATAACTAAAATAAAATTAAAAAAAAAAGTTTGGGCCAAAATAAATAATAAAACAATAAAATAAAAAAGGTTTGGGCTAACAATAAAAAGGTTTGGGCTGAAATTAAAAAAAAAATGCTTTGACCAAACATCAAGGTTGATCCATGGACTATTCAAAAATTGAATTTAATTAAATTCGATTTTTTTAAGCACTCTCGGGATTAAATATTGAACCCGACCAATAGTGACGGTGAAAGGTTGTTCATCATCGGGTTTGGTTTTGGGGAGACATTTTTAGGTGTCTACAGTTATGAGTTATATACTAAATCACATTACGAAGTTTAAGGATTATCATATTACTATATCACTTATTAAAATTCAAATTAGATTATATTATTAAACTAGGTTAAAACCCGTGCGATGCACGGTTTATATAAAATTTATTTTTATTATTTGTATATTTTTTATAAAAAAAATAGATAAATATAAATAAGAATATACACCTTGTGCAAAATATCTGTATTTTGAAAATTTTTGATTTTCATCAAAATTATGATATTATTCAACTTTGCCTAATACATATTTTAATGTAGGAGTCTATTTATTAGTGTACAACTTAAAACAAAATTATTTCATTTTTTAAGGATCAATTGATAGGTTGTATTTGTAATAGAGAAGCTTCTATTATTCAAATTTCAAAATCTATTAAATATAATAGCTCAAAAAAAATGACATCATCTTGCATTTAGGCGGGAAAATTTATATTATGAGAGTGACATATGGACAATGATGACATCAGCAAAGTTTTATTTTAGTAATAGTTAATAGGTTATTATATCATACCAATATCATTAAATTATTTGATCAAACGAATATTATTACATTACAAAAAAATAAAATTTAAGGGGTATATCTTCTTAAACAATCATACAAATAAAAGGAAGAAACAAGTACATAATATCGAACGGAAACATGTTTCAAACTTAAGTAATATGTATACAATGTTATGCATTTGTTAAGGTTTAATCGAGTCCAAGAGCTTTTTTGATGTCCAAGGCGTAGTTGTAAACTTTATCGGAATCCGGCAATGTACTAGAAACACTATGCCTCTCTTTACATCTTTTAGCCCATGCAACAATTTTGGGACAATTAGCCTCAATACTAAACTTCCCAAATATTTCCAATGTGTAAAACCAGCTTGTGATGGGACTGAATGCAACATCAACGTACCCAAACGTATCACCACCAAAAAACTTTTCATTTTTAAGCACCCCTTCCAATATCTTTAGGTTTTCAATGTAATCCTTTATTATTTTTTCCTGCTCTTCACCTTTTGCTTTCCATAGGACTTTTGCTCCGGCATATAACTGCAAGATAAATATATTAACTAAGTTGATATTGTATAACAAATAAAAGAAAATCTGTCAGAAAAAACTTTTTAAATGTCTCATTTTGCAAGAAAAAATCTTTTAAAAGGATTTTTGTTAAAAAAAAAAAAAACCATCACGATCACTTTTTATGTTAGATGAAACCTTTTCTTCCTTTTCCGACATTGACTTAGTTTTTTCAACATTGACCCCTTATTTTCTTTATTTGCAGCCAAGTCTAGTGTAATTTTCTTTCCTTTTTTTGGCTTCTCAATTTTCCCTTTATTTTTTAGAATATATATACTACATTGAAAAGTGAATTAGGGCAAAACTACCCAACTCATTCAATTGAAAGGTAAATTGGGGTTTCAATCCTCTTTCTTCCACCATTGTAATTGTCAATTCTTTCTTCCACCATTCTACTAGGCAATTCTCTTTCTTCTACCATTGTAGTGGTCAATTATCTTTCTTCATATCTCTAACAATTCCTTATTTTTGTCCATTGTTGTAGAATCAATGGTGAATTGTAGATATGTTAAAAAAAATAAAATAAAAAATAAAAAATAAAAAAAAACCTAATTTTGATATTATTTACGGCTATAATTTCATGAATTTACTCTTATCTCAGATAACTGTTGCTCAATTAATGTTGTGCAGCAGGTCTTAAAAAAAGTGTAGATCATTCATTGAAGCATAGGAGAGAGAAAAGACATGGCATTCACTTTGGAGGGAAAATAAGAGAAAAAATAAAGAGGAAGGAGTGCAGATATAAATTTAATTGGATGCAAGTAGAGAAAATAAGGGATCAATGCCTGAAAAGCTAAGTTAATGCCGGAAAAAGAAAGAGAGGTTTCATCTAACAAAAAACGTGAGGTGATGGTTTTTATTAACAAAAAAAAAACCCTTAAAAGGTTTTTTCTTGTAAATTTAGGCATTTTAAAAAAATTCTAACAAATAAATACAAGTACTGCATAAATGGGTGAAGCTAAATGGGGGGCAGGTGGAGGCCCGGCCCCCCGTGGCCCAATTTCGTGGTTTATTTTTGTAACTCTAGCCCCTATAAATATTTAGAATAAATAATATTCCTGTTACTTATTTACATATATTGAAGGCTTGCCATAGTGGTTTGAATCTCATTGATTGATGTTTTAGGTCCTAGGATCAAGCCTCCTAAGGGCCTAAGTGACAAGACTAGTATTTTTTTTTCTTTTTGAAACCCCAATTACTGAGGGCTTCGTCATTTTTCACTACCCCCAATCAGTAATTTTATTTTATTTTCTTAATTTTTTAAAATAATTTGTAAAATTCTTTTTTATGTTAATTGCTAAGGTTTAAGGATTAATTACTAGGATTAGTTTACTCATTACTAAACTTTTGTAGATGATCCATTTAATTTTTTCCCCTTATTCACCTAAGGTACTTTGTTTGTCATTTCCTATTTATAAATAAGATACAATATAATTAAAATTTATCTTATTATATTCATTTCAATTTATTAATACTTCGTATGTTTTTTTTTATTTTTATTTTTTTGGGTAATGTTTATACTTAATAAGATATATTGATAGCTAACGAAATATATTATGAAGCTTGTCTTAATAAATCTAGGCATATATGCAAGAAGAATAGAGGAAGTGTTTGTACATCATCAAGATTGATATGTACGTTATTATTTAGATAATTGTGATATGTAGGATATCTCATACAAAATAATCTAACAAATACTTCGTGTATATTTTAGTAGAATGCAGGGTTTAAAAAAGGATTTAATGAATTTTTTTTCCTTAGAATTAGAGTATCCAACTATGTCACATTATTATTATTATTATTATTATTATTATTATTATTATTATTATTATTATTATTATTTTTATTAAAGTGTTAGTCGACGCCTAAAGTTTTAAAATCCTGGCTTCGCCCCTTTGTATAATACAGTCATATGGAGTATATGATCTAATAGTTAATACAAAAAAAACTATAGTATCAGCATGTTAATTAATTGGATAAACATATTAGCCGAATTGATACTTTTTTTGACAGTTTTCAAACAATTTTAGTGCATCAACCCAAATACGTTGACCAAAGCTCCAAGGTTGAGGATGGGCCAAGGTATGAGCTACTTTATTGCCCCCTCTATTAACAAAGTGCCAACTAACAAAATCAAAACAGCTACTAAGCTCTAAAATATCATCAGTCAATTTAAGTTTTAATAACTAGATCACAAATTCAGAACTATGTGTATATGTTTCGTTATAATAATAGAAATTGTTTGCATAATAAATGCGTACATATAAGTTTTGTTAAAATAAATACGTGCATATAAGGTTAAAGTTTTGTCAAATTAGGTTATCAACTCAAATAATAAGCAAAAATAAGATAAATAAAAAGATTTTTAATTATGATCAATCGATACATTCAAATAGAACCCGACTTGTTTTTTTTTTTTTGGTTTTTAGAAAGTTTAGGTTATGAGAATCGATCCCAGGATCTTTTGAAATAAGAAAAGAAGCTCTAACCACTTGAGCTACACTTCATTATCAAAACCCAACTTATATAATAGATCAAAGAGAGTATCACCTTCTTGTTAATGAAATCAGCCCAAAATCTAGCTTGTGATCGTTGGTAAGGATCCTTTGGAAGCAAAGGAGACAATTCAGGCCAAACCTCGTCAATATACTCAAGAATCACAAGCGATTCGCAAACAGGCTTACCATTATGGATCAAAACTGGAATTTTCTTATGAATCGGGTTCATCTCAAGAAGCGAAGAGCCTTTACTAACCAAATTTTGTGGTTGACAAACATACTCAACTCCCTTCTCTGCTAATGCAACTTTCACTCTCATTGCATAAGAGCTGCTCCATACATCAAGTAACACTACTTCTTCCCCCGCCATTTTTTTTAATCTTAGGATTTCGAGTAGGAAACTATTTTTTGCTATGGCTTTTTTTTATATAGAGCTATGACAAAGATTTCTAGAAGATGAGTGAAGTAATCACATGCGTCACTTAGGTGCATGTTGCAATTTGCATACTACGCATGTAATTAAATAATTTTAGTAATTATAATATTTCCTCCGTTTCTATTTAGTTGACGCGTTTGATTTAGACACATATATTAAAGAGAGAAGAGAGAGTAAGAGAAAATGAAAAGGCAAATAGGGTAGCTTGTAAATGCAAGATAAAAAATTTACCTCAATAGGAAATGTGTCAACTTTTAAAAAATTCTAAAAAGAAATACATGTCAACTAAAAAGAAACAAAGTTCATAATATATTTGGGTTTTTTCTTTCCTTTTTTTATGAAAATAATGTCGTGGGCTGCCAAAACATCTGCTTTTTTTCCCTCAAGGAATTCCTCCGTTTCTGTTGAAACAAGTAGCTTAGTTAGATTTTAAAAATTCATCTTTATGGCATTTTTTTTTCACATGGTAAGGCCGTAAGGTCAATCGGGCCCAAGTCAAAAGTTTTTATTATAGAAAAACTAACTAATAATATCCTACTATAAATGTTATTTCCCTGTCCCATAATACTGGATATATATTTTTCATTTTTGTCCGCCCCTTAATACTTGACACATTACCAAATATGAAATTGGAGTATGAGACCATCAATAAAAAAAATATTTTTTCACAATTTCTTTCTCCACACCTACCCCACTTTCATCCCACTTATTCTTTTTTTACAATATTAAAATACAAAAGAGAATCTTTAATATAATAAACAAATACTTTAAATGAACTGCTATGTAGTTTTCTTAAACTACGTGTCCACCCCGACATCCCAAGTATTATGGGACGGATGGAGTATTATACTATGACAAACATCTAAAAAAAATCGGATGTACAATAAAGTATTGTACATCCGCGTCAAAGTTACCTTAAATGAACAAAAGTTATCTTATAATGAATAAAAGTTACCCATTATATATAAGTTATCTTGATATAAATAAAAGTTACAATCTCTAGTTCAATTTAGTTGCAACAAAGTACAACTTTTCAGAAACCAAAGCAAAAGATTGAAAACATGATTATGGAAAAAATAAGGGTATATCCTTAACTATTAATCCAACCTAAAAAAAACAATAACCCACCACCACCAATCATCACCCAAACCACACACCACCAGCCAGTACCAAACCCAGCACTGTCGACGTACCACCATGGCACCACCACCCCACGCACCCAGCAACCCACGAACCCAGCACCGACGAACTCAGAATCCACGAACCTCGAAACCTAGAACCAGACATTCGAGCTAGGAACCACGAACCCAACACCGTCGATCTGCAACCACAAACCCATCATCGTCGATTTGCAACCATGAACCCAGCACCGCCGATCCACCAACCCACCAAACCAACGAAACCTACCCACGAAAACAAAACCCAGGAAACCCGACCCATGAATCAAACCCACGAATCTCGCCGATCTAAAACCACGAAACCCGACAACGAATCAAACTCACGACGCCGCCGATCTGCAACCCCCGCCACTCTTAACACCACAAAGCCACCATTAAAATGGGGTTGGAGGAGGAGAGAGAAAATTAAAGGGGTTGAGGGTTTAATTAATTAAGCTTGGGTTTTAATATAATAAAATGAGATCTATAATTTAATAAGGTTGCTTAAAAAAGTAAGGGTATATTGGTCAATTACTACCCAAAAACATACTAAAAAAAGGAAAGAAACAATTTTGTTGCGAGTAAATTGAACCACCAAAAAAAGGAAATTGTTGCGAGCAATTAAACCACCCAAAAAAGAAAATTTAAGTTTCATGAATAAAAGTTTCTCTAAATTCAATAAAAATACACTAAATTCAACAAAAGTTACAGTAATAATAATATTACTGTACAACGGATGTATTACAAAAGTTTTTGTTATACGAAATATAATATATCATTAGATTTGTCACAATAGCTACTTTTATTATAATATAATTTTTACTAATAAATAATTAAATATATTAATGGTCAAAGCTATGTCTTGGCAAATGTGACGATCAAACTAATGCATTTAAAAAAACAGAAAGGGTAGAATATTACTAAATTTTAGAGAGAATATAACTAAAAAATAGAGAGAAATTACTTTAAAAAATGAAACATTTAATTTATTTTAACATGCCCACAAAAGGAAAATGTTTTATTTATTTTAATACGCCCGCAAAAGGAAAAGGTTCGTTTAATTAAACAGTTTTAACTCTATTTATTTACTTTCTTTGTTTTTACTTACAACAGTTTGACTTTTACACTATTTACATGTTTCACTTAGACTAGGTTTTGGTGATGTTAGTCTAAGTGAGATATATAAATAGTGTAAAATTCAAACTGTTACAAATAAAAACAGATGAAGTACATAAATAGGTACATTAATCCATATTTTTTGGAAAATCGGAAACTAATAATCCCACCTTTGTCATTTCTGCTCAAAACAATCCCATCTTTTCGAAATCTGGAAACAATCCCACCTTTGACCCATATCTTCTCAAAACAGTCCCTAAGCCGGTTTGTGAAATTAGCAACCTATTTAAGAAGGTGACTTGCCACATGTCACCTTCTAATTGGTTTTTTAAATAATTTAAAAATAAAGAATAATTTTTTTTTGAAAAAAAGCTTTATTCTTCCCCAATTACCTCCCCTGCCGGAACCCCCTTCCCCCAGCCAGGCCCAGCTGCCTATTCCCTGCTTTAGCTTGCCTGCCCCGCTCCCTTCCCCGGCGGAAAACAGCAATCCCCACCCGTAACCCCTTCCCACGCACGTCGACGAACATATCAAAGCCCCCACTGTTAACCCTATCCCTGTTTCTCGATGACAAATAACCCCCCATCACAATCAATTTCACAAACCGGTCAGGAATATGGGATAGGCTGCCATTGTGGTCGGCGTTGGTCGAAATTTGGTTGCGATTGGGCAGTAGCTTGATAGAAATTGAGTGGTAAAAATTGGTGAAAAGTGGTTGTTTGGTGTTGAATGGTTGCTATTTTGGGTGTGAAGTGTGGTGAGTGGCAAAGTGGAGGCGTGTGGTTTGCTGCTGCAGACATTAAGGGGGTTTGTGGGGGAAATTGCAGTGGGGAGGAGAGAGAAATAAGGTGGTCAGGTTGTTGGCGGTGGTGAGAGGAATTTGTAGTGGCGAGGAGAGAGAAAGAAGGTATTGTGGTGGAGGTTAGGTGGTGATGGGGTGGTTGCTATGGTGGGTTGCCATGAAAGAGGGTGGTGAGGTGGGAGGAGAGAAAATAAAGGGAAAAAATAATAATAATAATTAAACAGGTTGTAGGTAAAAGGTACTGTTTGAGAAGATAGGGGTCAATGGTGGGATTATTTCCAGATTTCGAAAAGGTGAAACTGTTTTAAGCAGGAATGACAAAAGTGAGATTATTAGTTTCTATTTTTCCTATTTTTTTAAAGATAATACTTATAGTCAGGTTATTTTACCAGGTCTTAAATCAATTGTATAGCCAACAACCTCAAAATCTCAACCAGTCAACAAGTAATGACGCATGTGATGACGGCTTTCATGATTTCATCCCACAAACCTTGCAATTCATTATAATAATAAATAAATAAATAAAATAAAAAAAGAGGGTCTATATCATAAAATTCAAGATCACATTCGAGTTAAGAAAAAGAATAATAATAATAATAATAATACTCTCTTTATCAAAAATTAATATTCGAAAATGTCGAGGGAAGAAGTAGTGGTGCTTGATTGCTGGTGCAGCTCATGTGCAATGAGAGTGAAAATTGCACTAGCAGAGAAGGGAGTGGAGTTTGAATGCAAAGATCAGAACTTAGCTGAAAAGGGGTCGTCGTTACTACTTGAGATGAACCCGATTCATAAATTGGTTCCGGTTTTGATCCATAATGGCAAACCCATTTGTGAGTCACTTTTAATTGTTGAGTATATTGATCAAGTTTGGACTCACTCATCTCCTCTGCTTCCAACTGATCCTTACCTCCGATCTCAAGCTAGATTTTGGGGCCAATTTGTTGACAATAAGGTAATTGACTATTTGACTCGTTCTTAATTCCTCTGTTTTCTTCACATGATTTTTTTGTCGAACTTAAGTTATCTATCGACTTTACTAATTAAAGCTTTTTTAATTACATATTTTAATTTTGTTGAAACTTAGTTTTACATAGTTGAAATAATTTTTTGCTAGTTAAATTTATGTTTATTAAGCTCAAATATTATTTTGGAATATATACTTCGAATAAGCTGAGGGGAAATGAACAGTGACTTAGGGTCTGTTCACTTCAGCTTACTTTCATTTCAGTTAAACTTCAATCAATTCTATTTATTTTAGTTCAGCTTTAATAAGTTCAATTCAGTTCAAATCAGCTCCTAATTTCCTTCTACTATAAAATATTCATTTTAGCTCAGCTCAGCTCCAATTAGTTCAGTTCAGTTCAGTAAACAGGCCCTTAATTACTACTTCCTCCGTTTCATTTTATTTGACACGTTTCTTTAGTCATGTTTGCCAATGTACAAATTCAATCAAATATCTTTAACTATTGACAAGTAAAAATTATAAAAAGTTTAAATTTAAAAATATATATATCGTGACGAATCAAATAAGACTCCAGACTATATTTTTCATTACATATATATCGCAAAACACAGTCAAAGGGGAGTATATGAATAGTGTTAAAGTCAAAACTTGTCAACTAAGAAAACCGAAGGTAGTATAAGTTATGACATTCATATACGAAGTATATTCCTCGGATAATATAAATTTAGAGATTACAATTTGGTGCAAGAACAATTGAGCCAAGCTGTTAGAAATATGAGATATCGGAAAATATATCCATCTCATATCTCTAACACAAATAGTCTTAAAATGAGAGTGAGGGATAACTTAAGTGGTTAGAGCTTCCCTCCCGATTTCAAGAGATCCTGGGATCGATTCTCACCCCCGGCCTTGTGGCTCTCTAAACAACAAATATTCTTAAAATAATACAGAATAGATCGATTTGATTTTTAAATTTAATAACAAGATTGGTCTATTGCAGATATACGAGGGTGCAAAAAAAGTATGGAGGACAAAAGGAGAAGAGGAAGAGAAAGCCAAAAAGGAGTTTATTGAGAACTTGAAGATATTAGAAGGGGTGATTAATAATCAACAGTTTTTTGGAGGTGATACTCTTGGTTACATTGATATAGCATTAATTCCAATTGCACCTTGGTTTTATGCTTTCGAAAAGTTCGGGAATTTCAGCATTGAGGCTAGTTGTCCCAAAATTGTTACATGGGCTAAAAGATGTATGGAGAAATCGAGTGTATCGGGTTCCTTACCCGATTTTGATAAATTTTATTATTCCTTTGCCTTCGACATCAAAAAAGTTCTCGGGCTCGACTAAACCTACTTTAAATCTTCAATAACCACTCCAAAGATTTGGTCATGGAACATGTTACATGTAGGAGAGCTTACAAATTGCCGCACACCTTACAGAAATAATTTTATTTCCTTCTGTTTGTGTTGTTGAAAATGTAGTAGGTACTTTATTAATTTTTCGGAATAAGTGAAATCTATATTTCTATTAAAACTCATGGCAATACATGTCATGTTGCTATGTGTCAATGACAGTATATGTTATACCGTGTGTCGCATTATCTAAATCAATGATATGGCACCAAGTAATATTTATAATCACATATATCTATTTATACTATTCTTAAATACCAAAGCAACTAATTACAATTTAAATTAATACTATCGATAAAAAAAATAAAATAAAAATTAAAAAGTTCTAAATAAAAGTCATTTTACATGGTCATAATCTATATTATTATTAAAAGTCATAGGAACAACCTTCTAATGCCATGTGTCACCCTTTATTATTATTATTTAGTGCCACATGTGCGCCATGTATCATCATATGTGTATCATTTACTTTCTCACTACATTGAATTCTATAGTAATGTGTAGTTAATTAAAATTACTCTATAACTTTAATTTTCTATAATAATATTTAATTTTCATGATAAACTCTTCATATGTGCCTCCATATTTAAATTTGACATGCATATTTGAAATATATATATTACAGTAATAAATTAAAAGATAATATAGATTATTATATTTATCACTCACTTTTATTATAATATGTCCATTAAACGTTTCCTCAAAAAAAAAATGTCCATTAAACGTTTTTATGAATTTTGATCAAACAATTATAAAAAACAATGCACCGGGGCATCGCCCGGGCCAATAACTAGTTACTAATTAAAAAGTCATTTTAGTTTTGGTAGTACTTAGTAATATGAAATTGATTATTAATATGGCTGGAAAACCACAATCATTAATTGTAACATTGTTACATCATAATTATTTATTAGGATATGAAATTTTTTTGTCTCAAACCTGTAAAGTCCGAAAAAATGGATGCAAATATCAAGAGTCAATCCAATAGAGTAAATTTATATTGGGTTTTTCTAAGCTATACCCCTAAGGTATTCGAGTTTCTAAGGTGTACCCATGTTTTTTCAAGTTTCTAAGTTGTGTCCCTCATCTCACTATCATTAATGAATGGTACCCTCCTTAGGACTTCCACGTCACCTAAAGTTAACTATAAATTTAATAGAAAGATGATAAAAGGTAAGGAAATGGTAGGAGAAGGAAATCTTAGCCACCGCAACCCTAATAATGAAAACTGAAGCCACGAAATCACACTCTCAAATAACTTTTAAACAACTAATAAGGATACATTTTAGTATTGATAAGGAGTTGAAGGGCACAGCTTAGAAACTTGAAAAAGCATGGGTACACCTTAGAAACTCAAATACCTTAGGGGTATAGCTTAGAAAAACCCATTTATATTTTATAAAATTTGTGGGATCATCCAAATAACTAATTAAAGACTAATGTAACTCTTTGCAAATATTTTACTGTATCATAATTAGTTGCGATGAAATTGAAATGATTGTGATTTTATCTTTAATTTCATACTTTGTCTGTTTTTTTTTAAATACATCACTTCTATATTTGTTAACTTTATATTGTATTTTATCATTTCTCTCTTATTTTAAACTCTACTTAAATTATTTTATCATTTCTCTCTCTTTTCCATGGTCCCTACTTAAATAATAAAAATATCTATTCTCTCTCACATACTTTCTCTTTCATAGTCTCCATATCACTTTTACTATAATAATTTATTCACCCACTGACAATATTATATTACTCTTTTAAAATTATGTGCACTCCCAAGTGATACAAATAAAAAAATATAAAAAAAACGTAGGGAGTATTACATTAGATAACCCCAGGCTTCGCTTGTGCCAACAACTAGTTTAATACAATAAGTCAATAAAGTGATTGTATGTAGTCAATGTAGACCATTATCGCAGATTTTAATGCTTTTTTTTTTTTTTTTGGTTTTGAGTAGTTATATTTTAATTTCTAATTCAAATGAAATTTAATATTACCCTTTTTTTTTTGACACGTTTTGACTTTAGCACTATTCACACATTTCCCTTTAATCGTGTTTTGTGCTTTATACGTAATGAAAAATATAGTCATGCAGAATCTTATTAGATTCGCTCTGATAAAATATATTTTCAAAATATCAATTTTTCATAATTTTTGCTTATTGGTAATAAAAGATATAAATGGTTGAAATTGTGCATTATATCAAACGTGACTAAAGAAACGTGTCAACTAAAAAGAAACGGGCTAATGTGATATATTTGTTTGATTCGTTTTGATTTTTAAAGAAAGATCGCAAAAAATTTAAGTACCTTGATTATATTTTATTAATAATCATATGAGATTGATAAAAGATACTCTTGAAACCACTTTGTTGTTGATGGTTCACAACTGAACGTCAAAAGAGGAGTGAAAACCTTAATTGATTTTAGCATAAAAATCTCATTTGGGCTTTTAATTGGACCAAATTCTCCTCATTCTGGTTGCCTACATTATTTCATATTGAAAAGCTATTGATTCGCACGCAAATTCCCCAGCTGCCGCCTTCGCTGATATATTTTACTTTTTGGCTAACATATTTTATGTGTTAGTTGATATATTTCATTTGTTAGCTAATATAGTTTTTATGTTGGCTAATATATATTATTTTTGTTATATGATATATTTTTTGAAAAAGTTTTGTTAGGTTCCTTTTGTTGGCTAATATCGAACATCATTTGACTTATATGTTTCTTTAGTTGACTGATATATTAATTTTGTTGGCTGATATGTTTATTTTAATTGTTGGCTTATATGTTTAATTTTATTGGCTATTATGTTTATTTTGTTGCCATGTTAGCTTATATGTTGCTTTTGTTTGCTGGTTTCATCCTTTTGTTGGCTAAAATGCTTTATTTGTTGACTGATATGTTCCTTCTATTGACTCCTCCGACAGCAAACTCTTCGGTGGTGGATGCTTAGGGTGATATGTACCCTTTTGTTGGATGATATGTTCCTTTTATAAGCTGATATGCTTCATTTGCTAGCTGTAGACACCCAAATGTGTCTCCCCAAAACCAAACCCAATGATGAGTACCTTTCATGTCATTTGATTATCGAACAAAGAGAAAGTGTGAAAAGTCTAGTGATGATGATGTTTTTTATTAAAATATCTCTTCTTTCTGTTTTTGAAAATATTTCTTTTCTTACCTTATTTTTGAAAAACGTGCATTTCATTTTAGTTTGGTCCATGATAAGGGTCCAATAATGGTGTAGTTGGATGGGGATTGAAAATATCTTTCCAACGATATATTATAAGCCCAATTCCGATAAATAATGAGGAAGTTATGGCCAAAATACTAAACTGAGTCCGGTTTGGTTTTTATATGCGGCCCAATGATCTAGAGGATGGCCTATTATTAATTATCATTCCTAAAGCTATTAGGATTGATTATAGTCTTCTAGAATATTCTAGAAAGTGCTTTTAAATCCTAATGGAGTTAGGATTGATAATTATGTTTCAAAGAGTTTGAAATTGAATAAAACTACTTCTTTTTAGAATCTTTGTTTTGTACAAAATGGAATATATTCAGATTTTATTTTCATGCCTTATAATATTTATCTAAACTTTATATGGTTGGATAGATCTTGAAATTATATTTCCAATGATATATTATAATATTAAATCCGAGTTATAACGAAAAAGATATAAATGAGACATGAAACTCTATCCAAAACTGACACCCTTCCACTATTTCGGCCATATCTTTTCATCTACACAATATTTTAATCTAATTTTAATTGATTTGGAAATTAGACTTCAAGAGCTTTCCAATGACATATTATATGCCTTATTTGGACTTCTAGATCAAAAGATATGATAAAAACAAAACTCGTAAAACTGATTATTAGCGTCTAACGCTAACGCTAAGCATTAGCG
This sequence comes from Chenopodium quinoa, assembly GCF_001683475.1. Lineage (NCBI taxonomy): Eukaryota > Viridiplantae > Streptophyta > Magnoliopsida > Caryophyllales > Amaranthaceae > Chenopodium > Chenopodium quinoa. The sequence goes on from NW_018742764.1 coordinate 685,548, forward strand.
CCCGGCGCTAAGGCTTGGCGCCTTGCGCTAACCTTCAGCGCGTGGTGCTAATGTCCATCGTCTGGCGCTAATCAAGTTTTATTCTCCTTGAAACTCTGATTCGTTTTTTTATCCATCCGACTGATTTTCTCTATAAATAGCCTCTTAAAGTTCCGTTTTCAATCATCAATTCTTATCTTTTTAATTCTCACCAACTCTCATCAAGAAATTCTTGATTCTCTCTCTCTCTTTCTAAGCCTAGCTTTTTTCAAACACAATATCTCATACATTAGCACTAGACACACCTAGCATTGTTCGAAGTTGCCTTCACCCTAGACGTGAAAGGTTTTAATTTCTGAGGGTTTGGTCCCAAATCTAGTCTAAACTTTCTTAATCTCTATTTCAATTATTTAATTTAATTGTTGATTTTATTATTTTCCTTGAAGTTTCTAACGCGTGTATTTTGTTATTAGAAAGAGATACGAGGCATCCAAGTAAGTGCTTTAATCATGCTTAGATTGTTATTTTGATTCCTATTATCATGTTAGGATGTTTTATTGATTCCTAATATCATGTTTAGGATGTTCCTAGTATCATGTTAGGATGCTTTATTTAGTATGATATTTAGGGTGATTTGCTTATATCAATCATGATTCCTGCGATGTCTTTTATTTTCTTTCCTAATAGCATGTTAGTATCATGTTAGGGTTAAAGCTTTGATTTTTATTGTTTAGTGACATGCTAGGGTTTGTTATTAATCTTCTTAGTATCATGCCTATGATCTTGCTATAATTATGATTTAATATGAACATGATTATGATAATTATGATTATGATTATTGTTGTGTCGAATTATATAATTTAACGTAATTTGTTAATTAGAAAATTATTTCACGTAATTTGTTAATTAGCGAATTGTTTCACGTAATTTGTTAATTTATGAATTGTTTTACGTAATTTGTTAATTTACGAATTATTTCATGTTATTTGTTAATTGACGAATAAATTATATATAATTTGATTATTATTATGTTGCTTGATATATATTTATTGTTATTGTTTGATCACGCCTTTTATGCATGTTTAAAAGGAATTTGGTACTTGTAATCACGGTTAATAAGATAATAAATAATCTTGTTTAGGGTTAATATGATTATAATTCAAGTGATCGCCAATGATAGTTTTATTTGTGCATTAATATTCAACTAACATGGATTAAACAGGTTTAGGGTAATCCTATTGATTGCATGTTAGTCGGAAAGCGCACATGAATACGATCAGAATAAAGTAGAGGCCTATTATTAGGGCAGGTTCAATCTCTTTTAGATTGGATTTGTACCTTCATCCCCGATTTGTACCTTATTGTCAACACATTTGAACCTAATAGAGTTGTCAAAAATTGACCCGACTAGAACCCGATTATTAATCGACCCATTTGAACTCGAAAAAATGGTGACCCAAACCCGACCCCAAAACTAACCCTAGACCTGAGTTTTCGAGACCCGAGTCCGAACATGAACCGACCTAGAGATGACCGACCCGAATGTAACCCGTAAATCATTGACTAGAATCGAACCCAATCTAAACCGAAATTGACCCAAACCTGTTTTAATCCGCCATAACCCAAATTTAACCCGACCGGTTACTAACCCGACCTGAATACAACCCGACCCGTTCCTAACCCGATCGGAATTTCACCCGAGCTGTGACTAACCCAACTTGAAATTCAACCTAACCTGTTACAAACCCAATCCGAAATCAACCCGACTTGTTATTGACCCGAACTAAATTCAACCTGACTTGTTATTGTCCCAATCCAAATTTTACCCGACCTATTACTAACCCGACCCAATATTCAACCCGACTTGTTAATGACCCGATCCAAATTTTACCCGACCTATTACTAACTCGACCCAAAATTCAACCTGATCTATTACTAAACCGATCCAAAATCAACATGACTTGTTATTGACCCGACCTAAATTCAACCCAAATTGTTCCTAACCTGATTTCAAATCACCTTAAATTCAATTAAGACCACCTTATTATTTTTTATCAAATCATTTTGTCTAGGGAGACCAAGTTGATCTAGACCAGCAAAAGAAAGAAGAATCATCCCCAAATTTAAGAGTTAAATATAGTATATATTTTTTGTATTGTCAACGGAGATAATTATCTTCCTAAATTATAGGCTATAGTTCCCTCATATGTTGTCATACAAATTGTTATATTGTCATTACATGAATTATAAACAAACCAACCCAAAAAATGTACCCAAACCCAAGATGACTCGACCCGAAATCAACCCAAAATCCAAATTAACCCAATATTTGAAACCTGAACCCAAACATGACCCGACATGATCATAACCCGAAAATTATTGACTTGAACCTAAACATGACCCGACTTGAAAATGACCTGATCCGATTGTAACCCGAAAATTATTGACTTGAATCGAACCCGACTTGAACTCGAGAATGATTCGACTTGGAAGTGACCCGACCTGATTATAACCCGCAAATTATTGACTTGAACTAGAGAATGACCCGACTTGGAAATGACCCAACCTGATTATAACCCACAAATTATTGACTTGAACCGAACCCAACTCAAACCCGAGAATGACCCAGCTTGATTCTAACCCACAAATTATTGACTTGAACTGAAGCCGACTCGTACCCAAGAATTACCCTGTCCCGTTTTAACCTACTTATTATTCACCCGACCCAAATGTAACCCAACCTGTTATTAATCCGACCTAAACCCGATAAGATTTATGACTTGACGTGACCCGAATCAAGCATGACCCAACCCGAACCCGACCCGCATAGGTTACGTTATTAACCCAAATTGACCCGACCCACTCTTACCCTACCCAAACTCGACCTGTTTACTCGAATTGAGTGCTCTAGTTGGAGTCCAATGAGAATGACCATAAAATGAGAAGGATGAGAAGGAACAAATGTGCATATGTTTTTACTAAATGTACATTTTTTATATATATTGAATATGCATAATTGTGTTTCAAACTAATAATTTTTTTTAATTTTCTAGAAAAACGAAAATTATGCACATTTGTTAAAAAAAATTATGCACATCACATTTGAGTCTTTTTTTTTTGCACATTTAGTTCAAAAAATATGCACAAAAAATCCTTCTCATTCTTCTCATTTTAAGGAACTTTATATATATAATGAACACATAGTCTTCGAATTAGAGAGATAATGAAAGAAATATTAAATAGAAATAAGTATTAATTATAATGATTGATGAATTGATATACATTATAAATTAAATATTATTTTTAGAAATAATTTAAATTGTAATCTAAAACCAGGCCATGAGGTCGTTCCTTAGCAAAATCCTAGTGTTAGTTAAGACGAACACTACAAGAGGGGGGGTGAATTGTATGTGAGTTCATATTAACAACTTTTGCAGAATATAAAACAGGATATAATAGGAACTAAGCAATGCATACAAGATTTTACAAGGAAACCTTTCAAGGCCCAACTAGAAGTAAAACCTCGATCGTCTTAGGGATTTCACACATCAAATTACTTCACTACGATAGGACAAACTCTCCTAGTTACAAACTATTATAAACAGACTTATACTCACAAGTTCCAGTCCGAACTTGCTATATAGTATAGTCTCATTCTACCCAACCTAATTCCCTGGCTTAGATTCACTCTGTACTTCCTGAGTACTCTCTCACTCAATTTCAATCTAGAAGTCTACAAACTATATGCTATAAGCTAATCACTCACCCAAACCAAAACAATATAAATACTTGACTTCTAATATGTGATAGGAAAGCTACACATGAATTCCGAAACTAAGGGCCTGTTTACTTCAACTTAATTATGTTTAGTTGAGTTCACCTTCAATCAGTTCAACTCCTAATTTCCTTCTCCCATAAAATATTCATTTCATCTCTATTCAGTTCAATTCAGCTCCAATCAGTCCAGTTCAGTTCAGCTTAGTTCAGCTCAGTTCAGTAAATATGAACAGACCATAATATGACAAATTTTAGACTTGACAAAGTTAAAATTAGAGCTCTCTTCAGATTATTCACGTTTAAACTCACAAGTTGTGTTAATTATGAAATCTTCTTTATATACAAGAGGTACTCGTATGTAAAGTAGGGTTTTTCAAAAGATAGAAATTATAAAACTACCAATTTCATAAAACATGTTTTTATGTAAATCTTTTGCAAAGAATATCTTTATAGAAAACTTATTGAAGATAAATTTAAGAAAAGAATATTATCATGTAAAACCGGATTTTTTTTAAAATAAAATATTTTAGAAAATCTTTTTATAAATTAAAACTTATCTTTGATAAATTTTCCATTTTTAAGACTTGCCAATCTTTGTCACGCTTCTAATAAATTCCATGCATAAACTAACCTAACATATTTACAACAATCCTTAGAATAATAAACTTATATATTCTATCTAGATTGTTCGGCAATGTTGTGGGTTATGAATACTTGGGCTTCACGCAGTCCAAGATTGAGATCATGATGTCCATCGATCTTACTCCAGCTCAGCTCCTTGCTAGAACTTCGCGGGCCAATTTCTAATGGAACTTGCGGTCTTCAACGCAGACCAAGTCAAGCTTCTCAACTTGATGTCAAGCTTCTGTAAGAAAGCTTCACTTCATGTTCCTATTAGGGAACTCATCAGTTAGTTCTATTGAGGAACTCTTCTTCTACTTTCTATAAATTTCCTTGGAATCTTCTTGAGTCTTCATAGACAGGTTACTCTTCCACTTCTAAAATCAACTTCACTTATCCTAATCACAACACTTGGAGAAATTTTATTAGTTGAAGTTTGCTTATTCTCATCATCATAACTCTTAAGCTTCAACACCTAGTCATTAAAATCCATAGTTAATACTACCCTAGTACTCTAGTGGGAGGTGTGATGGGCCGCTACTAGGTATAGTCCATACCAAGGGTGAAAACAGTATAGAATCAACAATAACATACAGTATAAAAACAACAAATAACAGTATAATATAAAGATTCGCTCTTTCCTCTTTCCCTCTTTCTCCATTGGAAATCTCGCTAGAATTATAACAGTATAAACTATATAACAATATATTTCTCAATAATAACGTTATATTTCTCAATAATAACAACATATTTCTCAGTAATAATAGTATAAATCGAAACAAATTATAACAGTATAAACTATATAACAGTATATTTCTCAATAATAACATTATATTTCTCAATAATAATAGTATAAATCGAAACAAAAAAAGAATTTGATATGGAACATAGCAGGTGTGGGCCTATAGTAACTCCTCTAGTGGAGTAGATAAGTGAGCCTCGTTGACTTAGCGACTCTTAAAAAATTACTTTTTCCACTTGCCAATTGCCATTGTGTTGCAGCTAGTTCATGCCTAGTGTCACCATCCATTAATGAAAGTCTTTCCTCATTTATCATTGATAATTTGATATACTCGTGTATAATTTTTCTTTGTGACATCTGTCTGTTAGAAAGACTACTTCCGGTTTTTTTATTTTTATTATTTTTTTTATATATATTTTTTTTAGTGTTGCACTTCGATCAAACATACATTAGACGCATGACTTTTATTTGTCTATTTATTTATGTAATTTTATACTTCGTATTATTAAAAATTAGTAAAATTTAATGTTATTAATGTATACAATTTGTAGAATAGAACAACACATTTAATATTTATAAAATAACAGTTGATTTGAGTGTTACAAGTATATATTAGTAAAGTTTCGAGTCAAAACCGTTATGTTTATAACAAAGTGTAGCACCTGAAAAATTTGTGGGAGTAACAACTTTGGGCTTAACTCGCAATTTGGGCTGGATTTACATATCTGAGATTACTATCAAAAAAATATCCTCTTTGATTTTTTTTTTATAAGATTTTTTTTATAAGATTTTTTTTTTCTTTCTTGTAGAAATTAAGATTATGAACTATAGACTATAGTAGTAGTTCTAAATGAAAGATCTTGCCTTAGCCCTTGGAATTAATGGTGAATTTCAATTATATATAGTTTGTGACTAGTTATCCTTTTACCGCATCAACACTCTATCTTTAATTGCATTAATTTGTATGCAGACAATAAACCTCAAAACATTCAAATACAAGGGTAGCATTATACTTTGTACGTATTTTCAAATACACAACGCATTACTTTTTTTATTCCATTTGTTATTTGTAGATTCCATTATACCAATGTAATATTCTCTGCTTTATTCCTTCAAAAGTATGTGTATTAATGTAATTTATTTTTCTTTTACCAACATTTTTCTGCATGTATTGCAAACTACAGAAAATATATATCATAAATTCATAATAACAAGGACGTCTCTTTTTGAAAGTCACAATAGTAATAGATACAGACATACAGTAGTATTGTGTTCCATTTCCGTACAATAAAAATAACCATAACAAACACGTAAATATTAATTAAGAATACTATAAATAAATTACATTGGAATGGACCACTGGAAGATAATAATAATAATTACTAGTACTATAAATGAATTACGTAACAAAAGTAGTAGAATCATAGCAGATATTGTGGCAAATTTAACTGCCACTCATGTTTTATGGGGTAGACATCCAAAAACAACTTCAATAGGTCAAAGGAACACTGTGAAGGACAACAGTTTCTACGGTGAGGCCGGGACCAAACCCGAACAAAACACCCCAGTCTAGCCCATCGCCAGTAGTCGATTTCCCTTCCTTGGACGACTTCTTCCTCATCTCGTCTAGGATGAATAAAACACAAGCACTCGACATATTACCAAAGTCACGTAACACGTTACGTGTGGCGGTAAGTTTTTCTTCGTCTAGGCCTAGTTTGGCCTCGACTTGGTCTAGAATAGCGGGACCACCAGGATGAGCGATCCAAAAGAGAGAGTTCCAATCATCAATTCCAAGGGGTTTAAATGCGTCCTCGAGGGCCTTGTTAATATTCTTAGAAATTAGGCCAGGAACATCTTTCAGTAGATGAAAAGTCAGGCCCACTTCACGCAAGTGTCCATCAATTGCACCCTCAGAGTCGGGGAGTAAAGTTTGGGCTGCCCACACCATCTTAAATAAAGGCCGCTCAATGGACTCTACTGGATCAGCACCGACAATCATCGCTCCAGCCCCATCCCCAAAAAGGGCCTGGCCCACCATTGAGTCCAAGTGAGTCTCAGTAGGCCCACGGAAACAAATAGCCGTGATCTCAGAACAAACCACAAGGACTCTAGCCCCGCGGTTGTTCTCCGCAAGGTCCTTGGCGAGACGGAGGACCGTCCCGCCAGCAAAGCAACCTTGTTGGTAGAGCATGAAGCGGCGAACAGAAGGGCGTAGGCCGAGGAGCTTAGTGAGCTGGTAGTCCGCCCCTGGCATGTCAACACCGGAGGTGGTGCACATGATAACATGGGTGATCTTGGACTTAGGCTGCCCCCATTCCTTAATAGCCTTGACCGCGGCTTCTTTGCCGAGCCTAGGGACTTCGGCAACCACCATGTCTTGTCTAGTGTCTAGTGATGAGCCCATGTACTCGCACATGTTTGGTTTCTCCTTGAGTATGTCTTCTGTCAAGTACATGTAACGTTTCTTGATCATTGATTTGTCACCTATAAAATTTAATAACGGCAAAATTTATAAGGTTAGTACAATTTAAGGCGTATCCTTTAATTTAATTTAGGAGACAGGCTTAATAATTATATAAAAAAAAAAAATTGTGTACCTCTTATTTCTTTAGTTTCATTTTACTCGTCTTACATAAATCTTGTACAGTTTTTAAATAAATGGGATAAGTAAATTGAAATGGAAGAAGTATATACCAACGAGATTCCATATATTGGGAAATTAAAAGTGCGCTTTTAGGATATTGTTTAAACTCATTAGTCATTTTTCTGCTAAATTAAAATAATTAGATAAGCACACTCTTTGCATGCAACTATGCAAGTTCCTAAGGAAACTCAGTCAAATTTGTCTCTCCTCAAATTTTACATAAATCTTTGCCAAATAAAATTCTTCTACGCTTAATATTATACAGTAGACATTATAGATGTTTGCTGAATCTATCCACAATCTTATATTTCTTTAATAATTTCTTGGAATATAATTGTCTAATCACAATATAATTCAAGCTTGTGGATCAATTAGTGTATTAATATTAATATGAAGATATTGCATGTTAAAACAAATAAAACCATCCAGTGCATCATTTCATTTTCATTTTCCACAAAAGATATATAATATAATGTATAAATTATAAACATCAACAAAATTAATAAATGCGATGAGCTAAAATGAGTATATATAAAAAAAACAGACTTACACATGCGCCTAAATTTCTCCTTTAAATCAGTCATATGCTCACTCTTAGTAACACGAAAGTAATAATCCGGATAATCAGCTTGATAAACACAATTGGGTGGAGTGGCGGTACCAATAGCCAAGATCGCGGCCGGTCCATCGGCACGCTGAGCTTGGCGGATTTCATCAAGGGAAGCCATTTAAGCTAGATACCTTGCACAACAACGTTCCCTAGCAAAACTATAAAGCTAAGAGAATATATACTAGATAAAACTTATCTTAATCAGAGTACTTAGCCTATATATATATAGTGTAGCACTTTGTGAGTATTTTTATATAATATAATTAGAATTTAAGAAGAAGGTTAGTTGGAGAAAGTTAAGTAAGAAAATGATAGAGATTAGAGAAAGAAGAGCACGTCGACAGAGTTCCAATAGTATTGTAAGAGATAGTAGTACAACTCGTGAGATATATAATTGTAGGTGGTAGGTTAGATGGACGGACAGATTTAGGAACACGTGGGTTTGGGAGTTAGGCATGGTTAAGTGATGGTAGATATTGCATTGCACATTTTGATATGAAACACAGTGTGACTTTTGGTTTTTTATTTGCCCAAGTACTTGGTATCTTAGCCCCATGTATCAAAGAAGGAAAATAAATATCGTCATCTAAGCATTATTTTCAAGGACTACAACAAAGAGTGATGGTATAAAAACAATTGATGGTTACCCTTACTTTACTTGATTTTTTTTGTGTGTTTTGTCCTTTTTTTTAAAGGTTTTTTTTTTTTTTAAAGGTTTTTTTTTTTTTTTTTTTGGGTAGACTTATATGTCTTGATGAAGGGACTCGATTTGGAGGAAGTCCAAACACTTACTTCCTCCGTTTTAATAATATTATAACAATGGAACTTTTGCGCTATTCATCACTCCTGTTTGACCCTATAATATGATTTATACAATGAATAAAATATAATCACGTGAGATCTCGTTAGATTCGTCTCAGAAAATATTTTCACAATATTTATTTAATTTAATATTTTACTATTATACAAACATAGATATTTAAGATGTAAAATGTCTTTTGGAATGCATAATTTCATCTATATTGCAATATTAATGGAATGAAGAAAGTACATGAAATATGAATTTATAAATGCATATTATGTACTTCCTCCGTTCTTTTTTTAATTACACCATAAGGGGTTTCACGTTTGCCAATGCATTACTTTGGCAATTAACATCTTTAATTAAACTTTTGTAAAATTTATAAAAAATTAATACTTGAAAATTAGATTTCAAGACGAATCTAACTAGATCTCACATGATTATGTTCTTCCTAATAGATAAATCGCAAAAGATGGTCAAAATAGATTAGATGAATAGTGTAAAAGTCCTTATGGTGCAATAAGAGAAAATAGGGGAAGTATTAAAATATTGATAAATTTACTTGACAAAGAGAGAAAACGAGAGACAAATTGGAATAGAGACTAGAGAGGTAGATCCAAAGTAGATCCTCCTACTTTTTTTTACTCATTTATATGGAAGAGAAAGAAAAAATAGTGGTACCACACTTTATTTACATCAATGGTAAGTTGGCAACTTGCATATTACATAACTACATACCATTGAAATTTTAGAAGCATCACTAAGGGCCTGTTCTGTTTCGTTGAAATTCAGTTCAATTCAGTTCAGTTCAGCTCAGTTCAGTTCAGCTCAGCTCTTAATTTATGTCTAATGATATTGCTAATGATATAAAGCCAAATTTCATTCTTTTAAGATCTTATTACAACGACAACAACAACAAAAATAATAATAATAAATAGTATATAAAAATAATAATAATAATAATAATAATAATAATAATAATATTAACAATAATAATAATAATAACAATAATAATTGAAATAATAATAATAATACTAACAATAATAATCAATAAATAATAATAATCATCAATAAATAATAATAATAATAATAATAATAATAATAATAATAATACTATAATAATACTAATAATAATAATCAATAAATAATAATAATAATTATCAATAATTAATAATAATAATAATAACAATAATAATATTGATACAATTCATTGTTCAAATGGTTCTATTTTTTTGAAACATATTTCTAATGTTAATCTCATTGAGAAAATTAGAGGTTTCAAGTTTTTAATATATTTTCCATACATTTTATAATTATAATTATATAGTATATTTTTCGTAAATATTTTAATATGTACATTTGTATATACACATATGTATAGTAATAAATATCAATAAATAATCAATAAATAATCAAAGATCACTAATCCGTAGTTAAAAATCACTAATTAATAAGTTCAGTTCAGTTCAGTTTAGTTCAATTCAGTTCAGTTCAGCTCGGTTCAGTTCAGTTCAGTTCAGTTCAGTTCAGTTCAGCTCGGTTCAGTTCAGTTCAGTTCAGCTGAGTTAAGTCAATCGGAACAGGCCCTAAGAATGTTGTTGTTTTTTTTTTTTTTTTGTTTTTTTTTTTTTTAATAACTAAGAATTTAGTTAATACCACTATAAGTACTACCTCCGTTAAATGTTATATGCAACTTTTTCCGAAAATGTATGATCGAGGTTATGTGCAACTTCCCATTTTCTTTCCTATTTTAGTAAACAAAAAAGCTTAAAAAGACTAATATACCCTTATTTAAAAGGAAAATTTGTCAAAAATAAGCCAACCTTTATGTGGTTAGCTCAAAATAAGCCAACTTTTTAAATAACTCAAAATAAGTCGACTTTTATAGGTTGTTTTTTAAAATAACTTAAAACCTGTCAGATTATAAGGTAACCATTTATACAGATAAAGTCTAACACGTGTTCTTATGTGATTGGTCCTTTTTTTTTTAAAATAATTAGTTAAGCTTTATTTTTTGATTAATTATTAATTTATTTTTTTAAAAGTAACAATTAAATAACTATATCAAATAAATAAAATAACCTAAAAAACTAAAACAAAACCTCAGCCACCTCCGATCCTCCTCCCTTACACGGTCAACGGCCGACGAACACCTTCGTCCTCCAGTGCCGGCGACCACCCCCTCCCTTTCCCCATTCCCATTCCCGCCGCCCCCCCCCACCCCTCCCCCCTTTGCCTCTATAGGAAAAGACCCCTTTCCCTCAACCGTGTGTTCAATTCATGATCGTTGAGCTTCATTAAAAGAGGCAAAGTTTAATTGCGAAATGATTCGCTTTAATTTTTTATAAACGCTTTGAGTGAATTTGGAATTGCTTGGTTTGCCCGAACACGATTTCGGTTATGCTTGAACCATGTTGATTCTCTATTTTGATCTACATTGGGGCTGCTATGGAGTTGATTGGTGGCGACTGTTTCTAAGTGCGCTTGTTGTGGTGGAGATGCGGGGTGCGCAACTGTTCATTTGGCGTAGCAATAGTGTGTGATTTTATGTGTGAGGTGTCTTAATGGGTGGTGCGTAACTGCGTATGGATGTTGGTTAATTGTGTTGTTGACGTGGGAGTTTAGGTGTGAATTGGTGATATGTTGCGCGTGAGCTAATGCGAGACAGTGAAGGGTAGGTTGTCGGCGACCACAACGCCTGTGAGGGAGTTGGTTGCCGGCTATTGGCCGCTGATAGGGGAGGGGAGGGGGGCTAGCAGTGATTGGGAGAGGGGATGACTATATTTTTTTTTTTTTTTTTTTTTTTTTTTTTTGTCTAATTTTTAAAATTTGTTTTTAAATATATATAATTATTATAACATTTAATTAAAGTAAATTATTTATAACTATAAAAGTCATTTGTTTGGTAGGTTGTAGGACATTTGACCTATTAAAATAAAATACCCTTAGAAGTTGGCTTATTTTGTGTTAATCGAAAATTTGGCTTATTTTGAGCTAACCAAACAAAGGTTGACTTATTTTTGACAAATTTCCCTATTTAAATAATTAAGTGAGGTGGTCTCATTTTCTCTCTCCCTTTTTTAAGTGGAGTGGTCCTATTTTCTCTCTCCCTTTTTAAGTGGAGTGGTCCCATTTTCTCTATCCCTCCTAATAAAATCATATTTTCCCACCCTTTTTAATTGAAGTGGTCCCATTTTCTATCTCTCCTTTCTTTAATTACTTCCATTACACTAGCTAATCTTCGCCCCTTAAATTTTGCCTTGGTACCTGTAGACACCTAAAAATGTCTCCCCAAAACCAAACCCGTTGATGAACACCTTTCACCGCCATTATTGGTCGGGTTAAGTATTTAATCTTTGGAGTGTAAAATCAATTTTCTATCCAATATATTTCATGAACCAATCCAATTTCTAGCTCATTTCCCTAAACCATATCCTATTTTCCACTTTTCGTGTCCACATCGCAAAACCGAGAGAAACTGATTTTATGGCTATAAAATTTTGATCCAATTATTATTTTTTTGATAGGAATTTAAATAAGATTTCCAACCATATATCATAAGCCCAATTCCGAGCTATAAAAGAAAAGATATGAGCAAAACACTAAACTCGGCCTAAAACCGACACCCTTCCACTAAAACGGCCATATCTTAAAATCTACAAATCATTTTGACCTGATTCTAGTTGGGTTGGAAAGAAGACTTGATAATATTTCCAATGATATACTATATGCCTTATTCCAAGTTAAACGGGTAAAAAACTGAAATTACCGCGCAACAGCTAAAACGCCGCGACGCGGCAAATGTTGACGTGTCACGGGGCTTATTCCTGTGACACAGAGCACTTTTTGTGTAATTCTGCACATTTTTCTCCCGTGTCACGGGATTTTGTATCTTGTCACGGGATTTTGCACCGTGTCACGGTGCAATTTCCCGTGTGACGGTGCCCATTCCGTGACACGGGGATATTCCATGTAATTTCCGCGTACTTTTTACACCGTGTCACAGGATGTGCAGTGTGCCACGGTGGACAATGCCGTGTCACGACATTTCTTCCCGTGTCACGGTGCACATCCCATGACATGGGATTGCTCCGTGTTTTCTCCGCGTAATCCCTAAACGCATTTTCACTTCCCGTAACCTAATTATTTCCCGCGTCACTCAGTTTTCCACCGTGTCACGGGATCTTACCCCGTCTGACGGTGCCTGGCACCGTGTCACGGTGCTCTTTTCCGTGACACGGTGTTATTTTTTAGGATTTTTATCTTTTTAGGGTTCCGCGTGTTCCCTCTGCTCATTTTCCCTATAAATAGGACCCCCCTTTCTGCAGTTCGGGGCATCAATAATCATTCTCTCTCACCTTGCACCAATAATCATTTTCCCTCACCTGGCACTAGAGGTGGTTATTGGACAGGGTAACCCGATGATAATAGGGTCAGGGCCAAGCTTATAGGGCTTTTAATGGACAGGGCTATTAATGGACAGGGCCCTTATTGGGTATGGTCAATATAGGGCCAACATGTTTTTCCAATTTAGTTGATAAAGAAAATACATAATGTAAAAATAATTATATAGATTAATTTGTATTCATATGTATTTAATAATGGTTTGTCCAATATTTATTTTAATTGATATTTTGTAGGCCCGCCCATTATCGACCCGCGGCCCGCATTGTCCCGACCCTATATTAACCCAATAAAATGTGACCCTCTTTGACCCTAACCCGCAACCGATCCGCACCGACCCTGACCCGACCCGCCCAATAACCAGGTCTACCTGGCACCAATAATCATTCTCTCTCACCTTACACCAAAAATCATTCTCTTATCCCTCTTTAACCTAATTTCTAGCCTCTTTATTCTTCCATAATAATTCCCCTAGGTACTCCAAGGAGTCCATACTTAACCCGAGGATCCGTCCTTAAACCAAGGCGTGAAAGGTACAAATAACTGAGGGTTTGGACCAAATTAACTCTACTTTTAATTTAATTTAATTTAATTTTCATTTGCTTTATATATTTTTTTATTGAAGTTACTAACAATTTATTCATGATGTAGCAATTTAAAGGAACACGTGGAATGTGAGTAATTAATTAATTTAATTAGTTATTTTATTTTTATATTGCTAGTATCATGATTAGGGTTATTTTATATTTGATTTGACTAACGCTATCATTGTTAAATTGCTTCCAATATTAACGTTTATTCTATTGTTATTGTTATGATCACCATATTGCATGTTTAAAGGGAATATGAAATTGAAAATCACGCCTAATAAGATAATTTGGACAACCGGTTTAGGATCCTTTTTAATCTTGTTATTAATTCAAGTGATCGCAATATTTTAGAATAATATGTTGCATTAATATTATACCGATTTAGCTTAATAATAGTTTGGAGCAAATTGAATCTTTGTTTGTATGCCTTTGAGATTGCAGGAATGCTTTTTACTTTAAGAATCGAGTAGAGGCCAATACGGGCGAATGTGACTCCATGACTCACTTCGTACTATCATCCCCGATCCTCCTTTCGTGGTTCCGAACTATATGGAGTTAGTAATATCATGGATTATGAATGGGGTGTAACCTTCACGGGTCAATCGTTGTTGCCTATCGTTGTCCCTTTATCGTGGTTGCCTTTTATAATCCGTGAACATTTTACAAGTTCCTTAAAAACTTGTTGGCGGCTCCCTACTTTATTTGTCCCTAATCGTTGTCCCTAATCGTAATGTCAATTCCCACTTCCTGTGAGTGCCAAGCATATTCACACATGCTTTAACGTAGGCGTACTTCGAGCGACGCCTACAGTACCACAACCCCCTCTAAAGTTGCACATAACATTTAACAGAGGTAGTATATAAAGTACCATTGATATTTGACCACCCAATCGGATATTCAAAATGGGATGCGAAATATCAATAATACCCCTTGATAATTTGATATGCATATGCTATGCACATTATATAGCTCTTGGAATGCCTCCTCGATTTGTGCTTGTTAATTAGTTGATTAATAATAGTATGTTATTTTAGTTGTGGTTACATTGGTTAGCTAACTTGCATGATTGAGTCCATTTCTTTTTCTTTTTCTTTTTCTTTATAGAAGTCATAAACGACCTTAAATTTTATTAATTATTACAGCCGTACGACACCTACAATTGACAATTAATGATAATAAAACGATTTTTACAAAATCAAACAAGAATTAATCGTGGAGGGGTGGTAAGAATCCAAATACATAAGCATAACAATTCTATACATTTTCGATTCGTTGTCTCATACAACTTTTTTAGTGGATCCGTTCGCTTTGTAATTTTGTTTAGCAAGAAAAATATTGAGTTGATTTCATAACCTGAATCTGAGCAATAATCAATCGTAGCCTCACACAATTAAAGGCAATATTAAATGAAAATAAAACATTGTCTTTCGAAAGAGTTAGTAAAACCTTATCTTTTAGATTAGATCGAAAAAATCTTGTCTTTCAAAAGAGATAAACCATTTCTTTTTAAAGAGAACTTATTATTGAGTCAATTTCGGTGTGCTATTGTATTATAGACTTGTTACCTATATAATCGTGAATGGTTTTATTTTCATGATACATACTAACATGTTTTGATCAAATTATATAATAGAATAAATCTGGAATTATTACTATTAATGGCAGAAGTGGCAAGCACACGTCCTACTATATGTTAAAAAATACTCGTAATTAAGTTCAATTTTACTGACTTATTTTTATTTATTTATTTATTTATTTATTTATTATTTTTTAAATAAAAAGATTGAATAATTGAACATCTACATACATGAGTTATTCACGGATCACCAATTAAATTATAATAAGAAGTTGACCATTGCATAGTTTATATACTTTGACATCAACTTTTTGAACAAAATTGGTTCAAAGATTGGTAAAGTGCTTAGAGTTGATAAAACTACTGCGCAAGCGGAACGTGGACAATTTACTAGGATTAGTGTGGAAATTGACCTCACTAAACCTCTTCTTTCGAAATTCTAGTTGAAAGGCAGAATTTGGAGGGTGCAATATGACGGACCCGTATGGTATGCTTCAAGTGTGGAAAGTTGGGGCATGTGGAAGATGACTGCAAACCACCTGACTTAGAGCATGATCAAGATATGAGAGTGAAGAGGACCCTCTATTCAAACAAGCTGCCAAGCCAGAGGAAACAGAAATTTTGGTTCGTGGATGCTTGTGAAAAAACCAGTTAGAAAGTATGCTTATAGGTAGAACAAAACTGGGGCGGTACCGGAAAACAACAAGAATGGTGGAAGCAAGGTGGATGCAGGTGAAGTCAACGGGGGAGTAAATGTAGGAGATAAGATAGGAAAGTTGGGAAAACAGAATTTTTCCGGAGACAATCAAGGAAGGGGTTCGAGGAGCGTGTCCCAGTTTATCTTCTTGAGAAACAGAGAGCATTTCTCTAATGACATTTATGAAACTATAGGGTATTGGAAATTGTAAACTAATAATATTATAATAAAAAGAAGTGCTGACTCAAACTAGTGATGTGGACCAGTTTAGATGCTGTGAATGGTGAATTTACCGTCGTTAATGTCGTTCTTCAACATCCATCCAATTTATCGTTGCAACCAAAGTTACTCCATCAAACAGGTGCGAATTGCCATATTTTCCATCATCATTTTTCTCGCAAATCACCATCACCTTCGCTGCCCCAATCTTCTTCACCTTCCCGGCAGCGGAGCCGTCGAATCAAACGAAAAACCCTAAAAAAATTGGAGATATTATGGCATGATTAACCCTTAAGGGCAAGGTTTGTCTCCTGCATTGAGGTTGTTCATGCATTGCAATTTCTATATTGAAGGTTTTGATTTCCATTAAAGGTGAGAGAATGGAGGAAGAAGAAGGACCCATGGACGTTGGTGGCGCTGGCGAGACTTTGCCTTGCATTGATGGTGAGGTGGATAGAGAGAAGGCGGAGAATCAACTGTTTCGGGTGAAAACAATGGGACCTTGCCGAAGGTCCGCTGAAATGGAGAAGGCTGGATTCGGTTCAAGTTATGTTGGGCCGAAGGTTTCCTGCACAGTAAACACACGTAAACTAGCCTCGGGGGTGTTGCCGAGGAAGGCCCCTCCGATGCTAAAGTCAGTACAATGTGTAAGAAGAAGACACTATGCAAGAGAGTTTGTTGCTTGAGGCTTTTATGGAATATATCAGAATATATGAATGAACATATGAATCTATCAATGAATCAGAATGAATCCCCCCCTTTGAATGTATCAATATGATGGCTTTTATACCTCATCATACATGGAGAGGTTGGGCCTTAGCCCAATTGGCTTGCTTTGTGGGCTGACCTTTGACTTTAGCACAATTGGAGAGTTGAACCTTGACCTTGGGCTTTTAATTGGATCATTTAGTGCTTAGGCCCAATTGGACTAAATTGGACCCAAACAACTTGCCCCCCAGACCCGATTTGGAAGGATGACGGATCGGGTTTGATTTAATTCAGAAAAGGAGGGAAGTAAATGATTTAATTAATCCAAAAATTTGAATTTAAACCGTAATTAATGAGATAACAACGGTTAATGATTGTGGAAGTTGGACGGATAATGGGCAGTTTAATCACAAGATCATGTGTTTAACGGTTACTTAGTGGAGTATTTAAGAGAAAAAACGCAGACTCCTCGTATCCCATACCTGGAGATATAAACAGAGGCGCGTCATCTCTCCTCACTTATTCACCAACACAAACCCAGGATTCTCGAGAGAGAAACCAAGAACCCGCATCAAAAGTTCGCAAATTCCCCGAGCATTAAGCTTAGAAACTGAGACTTGCCACTACGAACTCGTAAATCGGCAACTTTCGCTTCAGATTAAGGTAAATTCCTTTGATTTCAGTTTATTTTTCTTCGAATTCGAACTCCTTCCCCTTTTCTTTCGACCTTTTTTCTTCGAAATAATCAATGGCAAGAGGAGTTAGAGGTAGAGCCCGTGCTCCAAGAAGAGCAAGGCCGATTCCCGATCCTAGGAACAGGATTGGGACCTGGAATGGACAAAGGCCAGAGTCTGACCCTGCTGAAGGGATTAGGGCGACTCCCCTTTCCTCGGCTCCTCCTCAGAGAACGGAGGAGCCGAGCGCTTCTAGACGGGATGATGAAGTTCCCGCTGTCCTTTGGGATATCCTCCCCGGGTTTCAGAATGGGAGAATGCCGAAGTTGCTTCGGCCATGATAAAGAACCTACCCTACCCATGGTGGGTGGAGAATGCCGATCAATATCGATTTGCCGAGCAAATTGAGTTGCATTACGACATTTTTGAAGCTGATGGGTATTGGTGCCGAATGCCCTCGGCATCCGATAGAATCCATCGTCCACCCCCGGGGTATGTGGGGGTGTACACAAGACAGCTTCAGTACGGGCTGAGGTTCCCTTTGGACGTATTCGTCCGAGACTTGCTGATCCATTACAACATCTCTCTATGTCAGTTAACTCCCACCAGCATCCGAAGGGTGATGACATACTTATGGGTCTGCAAGTTCTTCAAGTACGTGCCGAACCTGCACTGCTTCAAAAAGCTCCATCGGCTAGTGCCAAATATTCAAAGTGGGCACGAAAGCCATGGTTCTGGGTGGTACCGGATTGAGTCCCGGCCCCAATACCTAACCATGTGGCCAAACGACTCTTCAGACAAGGACTGGAGAGGTCAATGGATTTGGGTTAGGGCACCCACAGATCCGGGCCACCCTTGCGTCTTCAGCGCTCCCCGGTACCTCGCTGAGCCTGATCCCGAAATGGGAAGTCTAGGTCCCCCCGCAGATAACGGGGCGGATCCGAACCTGGATCAGCAACATATCTTCGGCAAGCTGCCGAACCGGGGGGGCAGTGGCCGAATGCAGCATATCCCGGAGACTTGGCTCCCCGATACGCATTACGTTTTCCAAGAGAACATGCTAGCAGCTGTTGGCCTCAGCCGAAAGTTTAAGGATGGTAAGCTTCTTCGGCTGGGGCCGAGGCTTTTTAACTATCTCTTTTTCTTCTCTCGCTTCGCTTTTTTATGCTGTGCCAACCTATCTGAGCTAACCTTTCCCCTTTCCTTTTTTCAGAGCGGGACGAGACCAACGTTGGCATTAACTACGCTCGTCTTGGTGTCAACCGAGAACGAGTTGTAACTGAACGGGCCCCGTCTATCACTGAGCCGAGGCATAGGGAAGTTCATCTAGACTCTTCCCACTTCCAAATTGAGGCTGTTGCTCTGTATCAGAGGCAGAAGCCTTGGTGGAAGAAGAGAGACCCCTGGTTTCAGCTGCTGGACGAAGAAGCTGAAGCTGCCCGCACAGCCGAAGAGGTTGCACGGGTTCTCGAAGCTTGCGAAGGAGGAGAAGGGTCCTCCAGAGCTGCTGAAGCAGAAGCTGCAGCTAGAGCAGCTGAAGAAGACGAGGCTTTGCTGAAGACCTCGGTGAGCTTTCAGACTTAACTTTTTCTTTTTTTCTTTTCTTTTTTTTTTTACTCACATTCTTCCTCCCCCCTGTCTGTTACAGTCTGAAGAGAGTAACAGACATAGAGAAGGGAAAGCTCCTGTTTGTCCCGAAGACCAAATACAAGGAGAGTCTTCAGACTCAGATATGGACGAGCATCCCCTTCCGAAAAGGCGCCGAAGGATGGCCATCATCGGCCCTCATGACTTTCAGAGGAGGCTGATGACCATCGGCGTTGCAATAAGGGAACCCGAGGAAGGCAATGGATCGCCGAGGGTTCCCCGGCCACCACCCCAATCACCTCAAAAGACCCCTCCGCCACCTCCTGAGATGGAGGTGGATCAGAGAACTCCCGAATCTAAGGGAGGGGTCCAAGAAGAAATTAAGGAGAGTGCTGCTGAGCATGAAAACAAGGATGCCGTGATGTCAAGTGCTGAGGGCTTCACGGCAGACATCGCAAGAGAGGTTGAGGCTTTCGTCCTCACCCCTGAAGAAGAGGAGGTCATAGTAATTGACTCCTCTGAGAAGGATGATGCTGAGCCATCCAAAGCTAATCAAGCTCCATCGTCATCCTTCCCTTCCTTCCAGACTCTGCAATCTGGAGAAATGGGTTTCTCGGCCCCCCGAATTCCAATCCCAGACCACATCTGGGACCTCATATGGGGTCAGAACCGAGAAGGAGCTGCAGCCTACTTCGGCGATTTTGCTGGCAAGTCCAAAGTAGATAGGGCAAGGATCTGGTCGCTGAAGGCCAATGCTGGGATGGGCGAATCTAGCAGATCAGTTCCTGACCCAGCCAGGTCTAACCAACTGCTGATGATGCAGGTAATTTTCCTTGCCTTCATTTCCTCTGAAATTCAGCTCTATTTTTTTTTTATTTATTATATTTTTTTATTATATTTTTGTCTTCCTGTTTTCAGTTCGTGCACAATCAGACTCTCACTGTAGAGCTGATAGATACCCTACAAGATAGGGTAGACGCTGCTGTGCACGACAAGAAGGTAGCTGAAGAGGAATTAAAGCTTGCTAAGCTGAAGCAAGCAGCAGCTGAAGAGAAGCAGCAGAAGGGTGAGGAGTATGAGAAAAGAGCTGCTGAAGCCCTCAAAACCTTCTGCGACGCTATGGAGAAGGAAGTTTTTCCCCCACTGATGGAAGGGGAAAAATTCCTCCAGGAGCATATGGGAGTGGACGTCTCCAAATTCAAGGCTGCTATTGAGAGCCGTATTCAGGAAGGAGCTGCTGCACAAGCTGAAGTGCAGCAACGTCTAGAGGCTCTTGAAGCCAGCCGAATGGCTGCTGAAGAGCTGCTCCAGGCCAAAGATGTCCAACTCTCAGAGGCTGCTGCTGCTGCCGAAGCTCAGAGAGTTAAACTCCATGAGGCTGAGGATCAATTGATGACCCAAAAAGTTGAAGTGGCCCAAGCTTAGACAAAGGCTTCCCAAGTTCAGCAGGAGCTGAATGAGCTGAAAGGTTCCTCCTCCAAGCTCGCTGATGAGCTGAAGAAATCCAAGGAAGACTTGGAGGAGACCCAGAAGAAGCTGGCTGATGCTGAGGCTCTACTCAAAGTCCGTGCCTATACCCAAGAGGAATATGAGATGGGTTTCAGAAACGGGTTCCGAGTATGCCGAAGAGTCTGCCTTCATGCTGAACCGAAGCTGGACTGGTCTAAATGTGCTGAATGGGTCCAGAATCCCGAAGACCCTCATATGAAGTATGCAACTCCAGCCGAAGCTGAAATCCTTAAGGCTGAGGAAGCCGAAGAGGAAGCTGAGAGAATGGAGTTGGAAGCTGAACAGAGGGAAAGGGAGGCTCGGCAGAGTGCAAAGCCCGCTTCTTCTGCTGCTGGGGCTGAGGCCACCATGGGGCTCAACGCTGATCAGTCTGATCCTCAGGCTGAAGCATAGGAACTCGGGCAGTCGTCTTCAGAATCTTGCGGTTCATCATGTGCTTAACTTTAGACTTGCCGCTTTCTGAATTTTTTGCCTTGTTTTTTGCTTCAGCTTGCCTTGTCGTACAGCAGTTTATTTTTTTTTGCTTATGTACGTATTTCGGCAGCTGTTATTTTCCGCTTGTGGGCGGCTGCCGATACAGTTTAATTGAACTTGTAGCTCAATTTCTGAGCATGAATTATATATCTGATGCTCTTTTCTTCAGTTGCTTTGTTTTTGAATGCTTTACTGTTTCTGTTTCTTGAATTCTGCCGTACATACTTGCACTGAGAGTGCTTCTTGCCCCCCAGAAATTGAAGTATGACTTCAGCGGAATAAGCAATTTCTTCACTTCTTCAAAATGGGTATCCGAAACACAGGGCCAACTGAAGGCAATGCTTCTGGGATACAAGTCTTACTGAAGATTGACTTCATCTGAAAGTTGGATATCCGAAACACAGGGCCAACTGAAGGCAATGCTTTGGACTAATGTCTTTGGAGAACAAGTCTTACTGAAGTTTGACTTCAGCTGAAAGACCAGTGTTCTTCTAAAAGACGAGTTTTGTCAGCAATCTGAAACCCAGTTACCCGAAGGCGAAGGTTTCAGACGAGGCTGACATAAAAAATTTTCAACTGTTGCTGTTATCCTTGATTTTCTGTCTATCTTTCAAAAATGGATACCCGAAACACAGGGCCAACTTAAGGCAATGTTTCGGATAATGGCTCTCTGGGATACAAGGCTCAGTTAAGGCAATATCCCAGAATTGTCCATGGACTCATGTCTTTGGAGAACAAGTCTTACTGAAGTTTGACTTCAGCTGAAAGACCAGTGTTCTTTAAAAAGACGAGTTTTGTCAGCAATCTGAAACTCAGTTACCCGAAGGCGAAGGTTTCAGACGAGGCTGATATAAAAAACCCTTAAAGAGTAGATACAACAAAGAAAATTTTGAAAGGATAAAAAGTTGTAAACATTTATATAAATGGCGGCTCCAAGGCCTTTCATTAGTTCAAAATGTACTTACAAAGATTGTTCTGCCCCGAAGGGTTTACACATGGTATTTTTTCAGTACATCAGCGTTCCAGTGATTTTTCAACTCAGTTCCATCCAACTGCCGAAGTCGGTATGTCCCTGGCTGAAGCTCATCATAAATTTCATAAGGTCCTTCCCATGCAGCTGAGAGTTTCCCATGGATTCGGCCTTTCTGAACTGCAGCGGCATTCCGAAGGACAAGGTCTCCAATTTTGAGAGGCCTTGCATGGACCTTTCGGTTATAAAATTTGCTGATTCTTTGCTTATAGGCGGCCATTCTATCTCGGGCTGAGTCTCTTACTTCGTCGAGGAAATCGAGAGATTCCCTCATCAGTCGCTCATTCTCAACCGAGAAGTGGTGCACTCGAAGGCTCTCAGAGCCAATTTCCACTGGAAGGACGGCTTCGGCACCATATACCAGTTCAAAAGGTGAGTGGCCCGTTGCCTCTTTTTCAGTTGTCCGAAGGGACCAAAGGGTTCCAGGGAGCTCCTCTAGCCATTTGGACTTTTGATCTTCCACCCTCTTCTTGAGGGCATTTAAGATCTGTTTATTTGCAGCTTCGGCTTGTCCGTTACTTTGCGGGTGGCATACCGCTGAATATGCCAGTCTGATGCTGAACTGATCTGTATACCGCTTCAGCGGTAATTTATCAAATTGCCTCCCATGATCGAAGACAAATACTCTCGGGATGCCAAAGCGAGTGATGATATTCTGCCAGATAAATTTTCTGACAGTTTGCTCTGTAATGTTCGAGGCTGCTTCGGCCTCGATCCATTTACTGAAGTAGTCGACACCAACTATCAGCCATTTTTTCTGGTACACAGCCTCTGGAAATGGTCCCAGTATATCCAGTCCCCATTGGGCAAACGGGAGTGGATTAAGGATCGGCTGAAGATCCCTTGCTGGCTGATGGATAACTGGAGCGTATTTTTGACATTTTTCGCATTTCCGAACCAGCTCCTTAGCATCTGCGATCATGGTGGGCCAGTAATATCCAGCCCTCAATGCCTTGTGGGCTAAGGTTCTTCCCCCAATGTGGTTCCCACAGATGCCGAGGTGAATCTTCCGTAGGATATAATCTGCATCTGTTGGTCCCACGCATTTCAGCAATGGGGCTGAGAAGGACTTTTTCAGAAGTTCCCCCCTGAAGACAATGAACCTAAAGCTGGTTCTCTTCATCTTGGAGGCCAAAGCTTTATCCTCAGGAGTTTCCCCCCGAAGCTTGAAAGCTAGGATGGGGTCCATCCAACTAGGCTCTGGGTCAGCGCAGCACACTTCAGGTGCTTCGTCGACACTTCTCTCTCGACGCACTTCTACATATACAGATCTGTTCAGCTCGGTAAAAGATGAACTAGCAAGTTTGGAGAGTGCATCGGCTTGAGTATTCTGACCCCTTGGGATCAGCTGAACCTCAAAAGTTTTCAGCTCTGCAATGACTGATTTGATCTTGGCAAGATAAGCTATCATGGAGGGCTCTTTGGCCTTGTAGCTGCCACTGATCTGATATGCAACTAGCTGAGAGTCTGTTTTTAAGCAGACATGATCGGCTTCCAAGGAGATGCACAATTTTAGGCCGGCGATTGCTGCCTCATACTCGGCTTCATTGTTCGAGGCCTTAAAAGAAAACTTTAGTGCATACTCAAAGGATTTGCCTTCGGGAGAAGTTATCACTACCCCTGCCCCCGAACCGTTTTCGGTAGAAGATCCATCCGTAAACACGGTCCAGACTTTCTTTTCACTGTCTAGCGCTTCTTGGTATGAGCATTCGGCCAAGAAATCCGCTAGAGCTTGAGCCTTAATGGCAGCCCTCGGACGGTAGCTGATGCTGAATTCGGTGAGCTCAAACGCCCACTTGGCTAGCCTACCAGATTTTTCAACCTTGCCGAGAACTTTTTCCAACGGTTGATCAGTTAAGACCACTATCTGATGACAATCAAAATAGGGCCTCAGCTTCCGAGCAGCCACTACTACCGCGAAAGCAACTTTCTCGAGTAGAGGATAGCGAGTCTCGGCATCCGTCAGTGTATGACTGACGAAATAGATCGGTTGCTGACTCTTACTCTCTTCCTTCAGCAATACTGCGCTGATGGTGGCTGGGCTAACGGCCACATATAGGTATAAAGTTTCTCCTTCAGCTGGGATAGCCAGCGTTGGGAGTTGAGCCAGATGCTCCCGAAGCTGTTTAAAGGCGTCTTTTTTCTCTTCCTCCCAAACGAGCTCTTTTGTTTTCGGGAGTTTCAGGGCTTTGAAGAAAGGTAACCCCTTATCCGAAGCTCTGGAAATGAACCTCGAGAGGGCTGCCATTCTTCCGGTGAGCCGCTGAACATCCCGCTTCGTTTTCGGCTCAGGAAGGTCGAGCGCCGCTTTGACTTTAGAGGGATTGGCATCAATCCCCCTTTTGCTGACCATGAACCCAAGGAATTTCCCTGACTTCACGCCGAAGACACACTTCTTCGGATTCAGCTTCATTTGATGCTTTCTCAAGGTGGCGAAAGTTTCAGCCAGGTCCTTTACATGGTCCTCTAGTTTTTTGCTTTTGACGATCGAATCGTCAACATAGACTTCCATGTTTCGGCCCTTTTGATCGGCGAAAACTTGATCCACCAGCCTTTGATAGGTTGCCCCCGCATTTTTCAATCCGAAGGGCATCATTTTGTAATTGTACACCCCAGCGTTCGTGACGAATGCTGTCTTGGCTCGATCGTCGGGGTGCATAAAGATCTGATGATACCCCGAGAATGCGTCCATGAAGCTAAGCAAGGCATGGCCACTTGTCGAATCGACTAGCTGATCGATTCTCGGCAAGGGATAGAAATCCTTTGGACAAGCCTTATTTAGGTCCGTGAAGTCAACGCACATCCTCCAGGTACCATTAGGCTTCTGAACCATCACCACATTTGCCAGCCATTCTGGATATTGGCAAGGTTCAATGAATCCTGCCTCCAATAATTTTTTGACCTCGGCTGCGATGTCTCGGTTCTTATTGGCGGAGTAATTCCGCTTCTTTTGCTTAACTGGTCGACACGTCGGGTCAACATTAAGCTTATGGGAGATGAGGTCTGAACTTATCCCGGGCATATCAGCTGCCGAGAAAGCAAACACATCTCTGTTGTCCCGAAGGAGCTGAATAAGTTCACAACGGGTGTTCGGATCAAGGTCCATCCCAATTGCTACACATTTCTCACCGTCTCCTTCGGCCAACTCAACTGTTTCAGTCTGTTGGTCCATGTCCATTGCCGATGGACTGGACTCTTCAGAATCTGGCCTGCTGCCAATGTCAGCAGGTGTCCCAGTCTTTTTGTTCTTCGGCTGGCTCTCTGAGTCTTGCGGCTCAGCTGAAGAGCTAGCCTTTTCCCTTTCGGGCCCTTTTTCTCTGGGCACAGATCCTTGGGCCGAAGCACTTAGGCCTTTCGGCTTTTTTGTGCTTGGCTCTCTTTCTTTCTCCTCCTCATCCTTGTCGTCATCTGGGCGACTACTGGATGGCTTGAGGTAGTTGCACCTTCGGGCGTCCTTTTGGTTGCCCTGTATCCTTTCGGGGAAGCCGGCGTCTGAGACGTAAATCATCAGCTGATGATAAGTTGAGACGACCCCTTGGATCTCGTGAATTATGGGTCTCCCCAAAATCACGTTGTACACTGAAGGAGCGTCGATGACCAAAAATTCAATCATGACGTTCCGGGCTGCCTCATCGCAACCGATGGTGACAGGAAGTGTCACCTTCCCATCTGGATAAGTTGAAGCCCCATTGAACCCGAATACCGGATAGGGTACCGGCGTAAGGTGCTTGGGCTTCAGCTTAATTTGATTGTAGGCCTTTCGGAACAGAATGTTTGCTCCACTGCCACCGTCAACAAGGACCTTACTGACGTCATGGTTGGCCACCGTGGCGATGATCACCAACGGATCCTCGTGAGGGAACGTAATCCCCTGGCAGTCGGCGGCTGTGAACGTCATGTTCGGCACCGGCGACTGGGGAGATTGAATGTCAGCGTTGTTCACCTGGTGAGTCAAAGCTCTAAGGTGGCGCTTGTGCTCCCTCCGAGAGTATATTCCTCCCGAGATAACATTGATCGGAGGGAATTTTCCCTCCGGCTTTTTACTGTTTTTCCGGGGGAAGTCAAGGTCCTGCCGAGGGTCCTTTGCTGACCTCTCGGATTCTTTTTTCTCGCGGTGATCCGCGATGTATTTTTTCAAGTATCCCTTCCGGACCATGTCCTCTATCTGGTCCTTCAGTTGGATACACTCCTCAGTGTTGTGGCCCGAAGACTCGTGGAACTCACACCACTGATTTTTATTTTTTCGCTGATACCACTCTGGGAGTGGTCTCGGCTTTCGATAACTCTGCTCCTCCTTCGTCACACTGTAAATTTTGGCGCGTGGAAGAGAGAGCGGAGTGTAGGACTCGTATCTGCCTGTGTATGAGGCAAATCTTTCCTTCTTTGGGTCGTTGGCCAAAGATTGCTCCGGGGCCTTTGACTTTCCCTTTGCCTTATGGCCTTGGCCTTCAGACAAGGGTATTTGCCTCTGTTTCCCTCCCCCGGATTGAGGTTGGGTTTTCGCTTTGTTCCATTCTTCGGCTCGGATGAACTTATCCGAAGCACTAAGAGCTTCCTCCAAGGTCTGCGGGGTATGCATGACCATGAAGTCTAGGAACTTTCCTGGCTGAAGGCCATTCTGCATTGCGAAAACGGCTAGCCCCTGGTCCAGCTGGGAGACGCTTGATGACTCGTTACTGAAACGGGTCAAGTAGTCTCGGAGGCTTTCGGTTTCCCCCTGTTGCAGACTCATGAGCTCTGCGGTAGTCTTCTCTCGGCGGTTTGCCGTGGAAAACTTGCTCCTGAACTTGGAGGACAAATCATCCCACCCTGTTACGGAGCCTTGCCTTACTCCCTTGGAGATCCACGCTTGCGCGACCCCCTTGAGAGTGGTTGGGAAATATTTGCACCAAGTCGCCTCGGATCTGGGGCAAAGATGCATATGAGTCTCATACGAGGCCACGTGATCCTTCGGATCCGTGGTCCCGTCATATGTGATGTGCGACGGTATTTTAACCGTGGGTACGCGCTCTTCCAGTATCCATTTCTCGAATGGTGAACTAGCGGGTAGCATAACGGCCTTGCCCTTGTTCCTGGCCGAAGGGACCGCGCTCCGCCCTCTTAGAGAGGTAGGAGTGGTTTTCGTCCCTGGCTGGGAAGTCTGGGCCTCGGCTGCAGGGAACGAGAGGCGACTACGCACGCTCGGTTCTTGGCCGCCGAGTCGGTCAAGGACGCTTCTGCGAACAGTCTCAGGTTCTCGGTGAGTAGATTCTGGCCGAGAAGCTGAGCTGCTGCTCTTATGCGCTTCTGGTCTTGAGGATGAGGATCCTTTTAAAAATTGAGGATTCTTTTTCCTCTGTTTTTCATTTTTCCAAGAATCCTCCTCCCACTCTTCCAGTTCCCGGAAGGAAGGAAGCTTCCCACCATCATGGTCTAACTTCCTCCGCTGATGCCGGGTATGCGGAGGAGTTCGATCACGAGGTGGTGGCATATTTTGTGCCCTCATCGCCTCCATGAGTACTGCCAGCGCTCTTGCCACCTCTTCCGAGCTGGGCCCCGTCAAAGGGGTCCTACGCCGAGTGTGGGAATGAGGGCGCGCAGCCGATGGTTGGCTTTGGGACACTGAATATGTCCTATGATCGGACTCACCCCTGCTAGACCGAGAGTGGCCCGGCCTATATTGAGAGTCATGAATTACGGGAGATAGGGAATCCTCCTTGTATGATCCTCCCCCCGAGCCGGCACCCTTGGGAGAGTTCCGGTCCGGCGAGGGCGATGGTGTAGGGGTTTTAGGCTTTTCGCCCGCTCCTTGACGGAGGCTTTTGCTCTTGCGGTTCTTAGCCATTGCTGCTAAGATAATTGCCAGATGATCTTGGTTAGGTATTTGGCTTAAAGATTTTTGAAAGTCTTGGTTAGCTGGATTCGGTTCAAGTTATGTTGGGCCGAAGGTTTCCTGCACAGTAAACACACGTAAACTAGCCTCGGGGGTGTTGCCGAGGAAGGCCCCTCCGATGCTAAAGTCAGTACAATGTGTAAGAAGAAGACACTATGCAAGAGAGTTTGTTGCTTGAGGCTTTTATGGAATATATCAGAATATATGAATGAACATATGAATCTATCAATGAATCAGAATGAATCCCCCCCTTTGAATGTATCAATATGATGGCTTTTATACCTCATCATACATGGAGAGGTTGGGCCTTAGCCCAATTGGCTTGCTTTGTGGGCTGACCTTTGACTTTAGCACAATTGGAGAGTTGAACCTTGACCTTGGGCTTTTAATTGGATCATTTAGTGCTTAGGCCCAATTGGACTAAATTGGACCCAAACATCAACTAATCAAGGAAGGAGAGAGAATTTGGTAGTGGTGGTATTTCGCTATTTCCATGGAGGAAATCGATGGGTTAGGATGAGGAGAAAGAAAGTAGGGTGAATACCTTACCTCAATTCATCGTTTGTTAATCCCGTTACCCAACTTAACCATGTGATACTTGTCAGATATGCATAAAGACCAATATACCCCCAATTGCCAGCGTAAAAATACAAATTTAGCCCCTTGAGATATATTCCATGTTTATCAAGAAGAGAAACTTGGAATTACCCGGGTTTGAGATTTGCGATGTTGGACAGAGATGAGAGTGAGAAATTGGGGGTGAGAAATATGGAAACAATTAATCTTGGAGAATCTTCTCATGATATTCAAGGAAAAGATAAAGAAGTTTGGAATTAGGCAATTTAGTTAAAAATTTGGCTACTAATAAGGAATATTTATCTTCCAAAAAGATAATGACCAATAAGAGCAACTTCAATGGTAAGCTAATTTGACAATTAGCTTGTCATGTCACATAAACTTTTAAGCTAATAATCATTTTAGCTACTTTTTGCTCCAATGGCTAGCTATTAGCTTAGTATTAGTTGTTGGATAGAAATTACATGGGAAGAGCTTAATTAGTGCAATGAGAATTTTTATTTTGGCAAGTTTAATTCCCAAGCAAATTATCTTGGCAAAGCTAATTTGCTTAGCCAAGCTAATTGAGTTTTCTAGCTTCAATGGTCAAGCTAGTAGCTAAGGAATTATTGAAATTACAAGCAAGTCCCTAGCTACAACCATTGGAGTTGCTCTAATCCAAGCCAATCGAAAACCAATATGCAAAAAAAGACAGCTAAAAGTTCCCAAGAAAAGAAGAAAATTTCAAGCCAGCCTGTTATTGCCCCTCTCAAGAATATTGATCAAAATATTTCTTTGCCAAGCCACAATGTCCAGGATATAGCTGCTCATGCAAAGAAAATTCGATCTTTGCCTTCCAGGCTAGCACTTAAGCACATTCATATGTAAGCAGCGGTGACAAAGTAGCTAGTGAGAAGCAAACACAAGCAAACTCGAGCCAAGCCTTAGATGTCACTCATGTTTCCTCATCACTCCCTGGTCAGATTGACCATTCCCCCGCAGAAGACCTTGTGCGTGGGACAACCGATGGAGCAACCATACATGGTCACAGCAAGCCCCCTGACCCATGTGTTGGAAGCCAGGATAGAGTCATGGATCCCATCGATTTTGAATCCATCAGACCTTGTTATGATGGTGGAAATTCCACCTGAAATCCAACACCTGATTAGGTTAATAAGCGATGCTTACATGTCATCACTCCCCTTTTTACCAGTGTCTATGGAAGATAGTCAACCTAACTTAGCCCCGGATACTCTCCCTATCACTTGTTTAGTGTGGAATGTTCAAGGAGAGGGAAACCGTAACTTCATAACAATTCTGAAGGATTTAGTTCATGCTAATAACCCGAATGTTTTGGTTCTTGTTGAGACCCATATGGGTGGAGAACAAGCGCTAAAAATCACCTCGATCATTGGCTATAAAGTTCATGAAAGAGTGGATGTGGTAGGCTTAAGTGGTGGTATTTGGATGTATTGGAGACTTGATTTAGTCACCATCACACCTATCCGCAGGCAAAAACAGTTCATTACTATGGATATAAATAAAGTTAGCGCTATTCCTTGGTACTTTACAGCTGTCTATGCAAGTCCGGATCCAGCCAAGAGACAAGATTTGTGGGATGAGCTAAGAAACTTTGCATATTACAACAATAAGCCTTGGTTAATTGCAGGAGACTTTAACGAGACAAGATTCCCCTCGGAAAGAAGTTCTTTGTGTAGGGAAACAACTAGAAGAGCTGTTTTGTTCAATTCTTGGATCGATGAACTTGTCTTGATTGAAGTGGAGTTCTCGGGAGCTTTACATGCTTGGGCTCGTGGACTGACTGAAGAAACAAAGAGGAGTGCGAGATTATATAGGGCGCTATGTAATGATCAATGGGCCCTTAGGTTTGATCAAGAAAAGATGAAGCACCTCCTGGTCGTGCACTCAGACCATTGCCCCATTTTCATCTCTTCCAATGGTTTCGATCCTATGGCTTCTCTCCATCGACCCTTTCGTTTCAAGCCGCTTGGCTTAGCCACGAAAATTTCAAAGACTTTGTCCAAGAGAACTGGGATACTGGTAAAGAGCTCATGCCTGCATTATCGAAGCTTTCATCAGGTTTGCAAAATTGGAATCGCTCGGTTTTTGGAAATGTATATAAACAGAAGCGCACCTTATTGGCTCACATTGGTGGCATTCAAAAGAAACTAGCTGAAAAAGTGGATATAGGGTTAATAAAACTAGAAGCAAGACTTCGAAGAGAGTTGGATGAGGTCCTAGACAGAGAAGAACTTATTTGGTATCAAAAATTCCGAATCAATTGGCTCAAGAATGGTGACCGCAACACTACTTTTGTCCATCTAAGCACCATTTTTAGAAGATGGTAAAATAAAGTAGTTTCTGTCAAGAATAATAATGATGAATGGATTGATGACAAATTGGAGATCCAAGACCTCATTGTTCAATACTTCTCGAATCTTTTCACAGAAGAGGGGGGCCCCGATTATTTTGACATGCCGCAAGAAGTATTTCCAGAGCTGCTAACTCATGATTGGAACTCTCTGGTTAATCCTTACTCCACGGTGGAAATCGAGGCAGTCATAAAGGAAATGTACTCCTTAAAGGCACCGAGACCGGATGGGTTTCAAACGCTTTTTTATCATAAATATTGGGATATTGTTAGTGATACAGTGTATAAAACAATTATGCCTATCCTTGAGGGCAAAGGAATCACAAAGAAACTCAATGATACTCTTATCACTTTAATTCCGAAGATTGAACACCCAAATTTAACCTCTCACTTTCGGCCAATTAGGCTCTGTAACGTAGCATATAAGGTGGTTACAAAGGTCATTGTTAACCGATTAAAACCAATCCTACCTAGACTAATCTCAAATACTTTGTGGAGTTTTGTTCCTGGGAGGAAGATAACCGATAACATTGTCATAGTACAGGAGGTGAAAAACACTATGAGAAGGAAACAAGGTGAAAAAGGGCTCATGGCAATAAAAATCAATTTCAAGAAAGCTTAATGGGTTTTCATTCGGAATACCATGGTTCAAATGAATTTACCGACCACAATGATTGTGGAAATCAGGAAATGCATCTTGACGGCCTCCCTTCAAGTATTATGGAACGGTGAACCATCGAAGGAATTCAAGCCAAGCAGGGGAATATAATAAGGCAACCCCTTTTCCCTCTACTTATTTGTGATGTCTATGGAGAGATTATACCAAGTCATAGAAGAATCCATAGCCAACAAGCACTGGAAACCGATAAGAGCGAGCTAGGATGGACCTATTCTTTCTAATCTTTTCTTTGCGGATGACATTATTCTTTTCGCAAAGGCAAGTGTAGACCAAGCTCAAATTGTTCGAAATTGTCTTGAGAGATTTTGTCGTGCTTCAGGCCAAAAAGTAAGCCTTGCCAAGTCTCGGGTTTATTTCTCTACAAACGTTGATGAGCAAAAACAGAGAGATATCAGCACTAAATTACAGATGGAGTGTATAGATGATCTTGGCATGTACCTTGGTACGCCAACCCTTACAAGCCGCGTCACCAAAGAGACCTTAAATCACCTCTGCGAGAAGATAGATAGAAGGTTAACAGGATGGAGATCAAAATATCTATCCCTAGCAAGAAGAATCACTCTAATAAAGTCCACTTTATCCACCATGTCTCTATAGTCAATGCAATCGGCGAAAATCCCAAAGACAACTTGCGAGGAGATTGATAAGAAAACCAGAAAATTCTTTTAGGGTGGAAGAGATGAAAAACGAGGTGTTCATCTTCTTTCGTGGGAAGTCCTTCAACGCCCCATATATTAAGGAGGAATGGGGATTTTCTTAGATTCTTAAGCAAATGCAGCCTTCCTAACCAAGCTTGGTTGGAGAGTCTTATCAGAACCAGACACTCTCTAGGCTCGTGTGTTAAGGGCCAAATATTGCAAGGGCAGATGTGATATGGACATGTTTGAACCTAAATCGGGAATGTCCAATTAATGTTTGGAGTGGAATCACGGAAAATGCTAAGCTCTTGAACAAAGGAATTAAAGTGGCTATTGGTAATGGTAAGAGTACACTATTCTGGGATCATAAACGGGTAACTGACAAGCTTTTGAATGATCTGGTGATTCAACCGATTCCCATGGAGATCGCTGGAGTTACGGTTGAGGACATGTAGGAGGAAGGGGTTGGATGGCGTTGGAATATTTTCTCCCCATACCTCGATCAAACTACGCTAAAACACATACAAAATCACGAAGTCAGGGCTGACCCAAGCTTGGGTAATTTAGTATATTGGAAGGATGGAGACAAAGGAAAATTCTCCATTAGATTGATCTTGAGCATAATGAGAAACGAGACGTATGTGTTGGATGATGAATGTTGGGATACGATTTGGAATGCTCCAGTTCAGCAGAGGATTTGAGCTTTCCTATGGCTATCTTGCCATGACAGAATTTTGGGAATCGTTTCAAGCGCAACCTTACGGACAACCCAAGGTGCTATTGTAGGGAATATTTCAAGCATTACCCCAAACTTGAACCCCACTGTGATCATACACTTAAGCATGGTGGCGTCCAAAGGGAAGGAAGCTAGAGCAAAAGAGTCGCTAACAAGTTTTAGGAACTTGTAAACCGTTCACGAGGTGAAGGTTACACCCCTTAACGATCTAGGAGATCGTCAACTCCAATAGGTCTGGAACCATGACTGATAGTTCGGGGATGAAGGTACAAATACAACCTAAAAGAGATTGAACCTGCCCTAATAATAGGCCTCTACTTTATTCTGATCGTATTCATGTGCGCTTTCTGACTAACATACAATCAATAGGATTAACCCTAAACCTGTTTATCTATGTTGGTTGAATATTAATGCACAAATAAAACTATTATTGGCGATCACTTGAGTTATAATCAAATTAACCCTAAACAAGATTATTAATTATCTTATTAAGCGTGATTACAAGTACAAATTCCCTTTAAACATGCATAAAAGGTGTGATCAAACAATAACAATAAATATATATCAAGCAACATAATAATAATAATAATAATAATAATAATAATAATAATAATAATAATAATAATAATAATAGTAATAATAATAATAGTAATAGTAGTAACAAGATCCTAGGCATGATACTAACAAGATTAATAACAAACCCTAGCATGTCACTAGGCATCAAAATCAAAGATTTAACCCTAACATGATACTAACATGATTAATAGGAAAGAAATAGGAAGCATCGCAGGAATCACAATTGTCATATTTGATATTAGAAATTATAGTTGTTACCCTAAACATGATACTAGGAAGATCAAAACACCCTAACATGACACTAGGAATCATAATAATAACCTAGACATAATTTCTATATCATAATGACAAAATAATAATTTCTATATCATGAATAATCTCTTTCTAATGACAAAATACACACGTTAGTAACTTCAAGGAAAATAATAATCAAACAATTAAATTCAATAATTGAAATAGAGATTAAGAAAGTTTAGACTAGATTTGGGACCAAACCCTTAGAAATCAAACCTTTCACGTCTAGGGCGAAGGCAACTTCGAACTTGGCTAGGTGTGTCTAGATCTTGTGAATGCGGAATTTTGTATGCAAAATGGTTGGTTTAGAAAAGAGAGAATAAGATAGTAATATTTATCTTAGAAAACTAGAGAGTTGATGATTATTGATGAGAATTGATGATGGAAAACAGAGGTTTTAGGAGGCTATTTATAGAGAAGATCAGTCATACGGATAAAAAAACGAATCAGAGTTTCAACGAGAATAAAACAGATTAACACCAGACGCCGGACATTAGCGTCAGGCGCTGACGGTTAGCGCCAGGCGCTAATAATCAGTGTCACGCGTTTTCTTAATTTTGATAAAATTTAGCCGTACAAAAGGACAAAATCGTATTTTCCTTAAAACATTCTTTTATTTAGATTAATACTCTAAAAAGTTAACCAAAGTCAATTTATAAATGCTAATTAAATTAGGAATAAAAAGAACCTTCTAGAAGAATCTAGAAGACTAAAATCTATTCTAATTGCATTAGGAATGATAAATCAATATTAGGCCCTCCTTTAGATCATTGTGCCGCATATAAAGATCAAACCGGGCCCAGTTTAGTAATTTGGCCATAACTTCCTCATTATTCATCGGAATTGGGCTTATAATGTATCGTTGGAAAGCTCTTTTCAAGCCCCATCCAAATACGCTATTATTGGACCCTTTCCATGGACCAAACCAAACCGGATGGGCTGTTTTCTTAAAATAGGTTTTCAAAAACAGAGAGAAAGAAAAGAATTAAAACTATCCGCAACACCAGACTTTCCACACTTTCACTTCATTCGATTATGATTCGACGTGAAAGGTACTCATTAGTGGGTTTGGTTTTAGGGAGACACAAATGGGTGTTTACAACTATATATGTGGTGCTCATGAAGAAAGAACTCTTCACATCATTCGTGACTGCCCAGCAGCAAGGGTAGTATGGAGAAAGGTAGTACACTCGTCAATTGAGCACAAGTTTTATTGAGGTAGTCTCAGAGATTGGCTTGTTGAGAACTTGAAATAAGATGTCCTGGAAGGAGATGAATCGTGGCCAACCTTTTTTGGTATAACAATATGGTGGATTTGGCGCTGGCGAAATTACTATAACTTCAATCGTAGAAATGAGATGCCAATTGATTTTGCTGCTTTCCTCCAAGTGCGCTATGAGGAAGCAAGAAGAGCAATTTGGGATATACTTGATGATGGTGCAGCAAGAGGCTCCCCTGGCCCAGCTGTTGAGGGAGCTATCATTCGTGACTATGCTGGTAATTTTGTGTCTGCGTTTGCTGCAAAATTTGGCTATTGTTCAACATTTTGAGCTGAGATTATACCACTCACTAGAGGACTCGAATTTGCCAAAAACTTACAAATTGCTAAACTGGAAGTTCAGATGGATAATGCGGCCTGTGTTCAAGCATTGGGGAAGTCAGTTGTGCCTAGGGTTAAAAATATCCATGACATAACATATTGTTAGAAGCTAATTGAGGCGAGTGATTAGGAAGTTAAGATTATCAATGTGTATCGAGAAGGAAACCGAGCGACAGATTAGTTGGCCAACCGCTGAGCTATTCAAGACTCTCAATTAGAAATGTTTACTGATGTTCCGATAGATTTAAGTCGTATTTCAGAGGAGGATGTTCGAGGGGTGGCTTTCCTACGCACTACTAGAAAACATGCCATTTTTGACGAAAATTTTCCGTCGAAAACACCCTGAAATCCGTCGG
This sequence comes from Chenopodium quinoa, assembly GCF_001683475.1. NCBI lineage: Eukaryota > Viridiplantae > Streptophyta > Magnoliopsida > Caryophyllales > Amaranthaceae > Chenopodium > Chenopodium quinoa. Next base: position 721,892 of record NW_018742764.1, read on the forward strand.
AAATGGTGTTTCCGACGGAATTCCGTCGGAAATGGTTGTTAGAAACGGGGTCGTAGGAAAGGCCACTTTTTTCGACGGATTTTCGACGGATTTTTCTCTCAAAAAGGGTTTTCAGGTGTTGGAAAAATCCGTCGTAAATTCCGACAGATTCACTTCTGTTGGAAAGTTACGACGGAATTTCCGTTAGAAAATCCTTTTACGAAATTAAAAAAAATCGCGTCACCACTGGCACAGCCTATCACCGCCTCCAACCACCACAACCCATTACCCTTACCACGACTTCCGTAACCCTAGAAATAAAAAAAATTCCGCCAGGACTTAACCCACCACCGACCTAGATCTGCAACAACCAAACCTACCACCAACCACCTGAACCCACCTCACCACCGTAACCCACCCAACTACGTACCACTTTGACCCACCTAACCTACAATCCTAAACCCACGGTCACGACCACCGTAACCAACGCACCCAAAACCACCCAAAAACTAAAATTCGACCAAATTAACAAAAAAAAGCCATGAAAAATAAGAAAAATCAAGAAAAAAGAAAGAAAATAAAAAACAAGAAAACTTACCTCATAAATCGGAAATGACCATGATTTTCAATTCTAATTTGGTTTAAAACGGCAAAATTTGACCATAAAAACTTTAGATCTAGAGTTTTCATGGTCGAATTTGGCCATAAAACCTTTGTTTTAGCCAAATTTCGTGAATATTGTTACGAAACCACTAATTCGGCCATGAAAATACCAATATTCTTGCGTTAACCACGAGAAAGAAAGAGGAAAAGGAAGGAGAAAGAAGAAAAGGACGGAGAAGAGGAGATAGAAAGACGAAGGATAAGGGGGAACAAATAGAGGGAAAAGAAGGACGAAGGAGAAGGGGGGAACGAACAGAGGAGATGAGAAAGAGGAAAGAATTGAATGTAGGAAAGAGGAAAAGAGAAAGAGGAAGAGGAAAGAGAAAGAATGATGGGAAGATAAAACGGTGCCTCTAAAACTAGGGTTGAGGGTTTTCGTTTTTTGTTTTAAAAATAATATTATTTTAATTATTGTGAACGAAAAATCCGTCGGAAAGCACTATTTTTCCGACGGATTTGCAATCCCTCAAAATTTAAATAATTTCTCATGGATGTATCTGTCGTAATTTTACGACAAAACTTAAATCTGTTGGTAATTACCTATTTTTTGACGGATTTAAGTTCCGTCGGGATTTTTCGACGGATTTAATGGATTTGTCGGAAATGTTCGATGGAATGTAAATCCGTCGGAAAATTAAGTTTTTCAAACGGAATTACGTGTCCGTCGGAACATATCCGTCAGAAATCAGCTGATTTCTTATAGTGACGCCTTGTACCTCCGTAGGTTGCTTTTATGTTAGTTTTTTTCTTATTTTATTGCTTGTTTCTCTCTGTTATTTTCTCGGCTTCCAGCCTCATTTGAATAAAAAAAAGTTTATATACTTTAATTTGCTTTAATACACTACAAGAAAATCCATTTAATGTGATTTATACGTTGAATGAAATATAGTCATGTAGGATCTTGTTAGATTCGACTCATAAAATACTTTCACAATATTAATTAAATATATATATATATATATATATATATATATATATATATATATATATATATATAAGATGTAAAGTGTCTTTTGGAATGCGTAATTTCATCAATATTGCTATTTTATTGGATCGAAGAAATTATATGGGATATGAATTTATAAATACATATCATATATTAAAATATTGATAAAAGTACATGACAAAGAGAGAGAAGGAGACACAAATTGAAGTAGAGAGGTAGATGTAGTGTAGATCCTCCTACTTTTTAGTTTTTATCGGACTGTCATTCATATGGGAAGAGAAAGAACGAGTGACGGTACCACACTTTAATTGTATCAATGTTAAGTTGGTTAATTGTATAGTACCATTGAAAGTTTTAGAAGCATCACTAAGAGTGTAGTTAATACCACTATTAGTATATAAAGTACCATTGAAATATCTGTGGTATTATTTGAACACCCAATGGGATACTATAAATGGATGTGAAATCTCAATGATACCCTTTGATATGCATATGCTATGCACATTACATAGCTATTGGAATGCCTCCTCGATTTGTGCTCGTTAATTAGTTGATTGTTTATAGCGGGTTATTTTAGTTGTGGTTACATTGGGTAGCTAACTTACATATTTAATTAATTTCTTTTTCTTTACAGAAGTCATAAAGGACATTAAATTTTATTAATTAAAGCGGTACGACATGTACAATTGACAATTAACAATAATGAAAATGAATTTTACAAAATCAAACAAGAATTAACCAGGGAGGGGTTGTAAGAATCAAAATACACAATTACAACAATTGTATATGATTTCGATTCGTTGCCTCATACAATGTTTTTAATGGTTTTGTCGCCGCTTTGTAAATTTGTGAGCAAGAAAAATATTGAGTTGATTTCATAACTTGAATCCTAGCAATAATCAATCATAGCCTCACAAAACTAAAGACAATATTAAATGAAAATAAAACATTATATTTCGAAGGAGTTTATACAATCTTGTCTTTCAGAGGAGATCGAAAAACCTTGTTTTTAAAAAGCGATAAACCCTTTATTTTTAAAGAAAACTATTATTAAGTCAATTTCGGTGTGCTATTGTATTATAATAATGTGAATCATCATACATACTAACATGTTTTGATCAAATTACATAATGGAATGAATCTTGAATTATTAATATTATTCTATTAATGGCAGAAGTGGCAAGAACACGACAATCCCTGACCCGATCCGATAACCCGAACGAACCTGACCTGAAGTTACTTAGAGAAACCTGAACCCGTGATTGTTTCTAAGAATTACACAAAATTGACTCAAAATCTGACCCGAACCCGACCCACTAACCCCAATTGCCACCCCAATGTTAAAAAATACTCGTAATTAAGTTCAAGTAGCCTTCTAGCCCGTTCAATACAAGAGTTATTACTTAGGTTATTTTCTTTGTAATGTGTTGCTTATTTGTGTTATGTAAGTCTGCATTATTGTTTTGTACTCTTTGCACCCGCTCTTATTAATGACATTATTGTAATTTCGCTATTTCCAAACTTTTTTCCATTTTTTTTAACTTTTAAGGCAATTTCATTTACTTTTACTAAATTTTCATTTACTTTTGAGAAATGAAAGTGGAAACTACTTTATAAAGTTAAAATATAACAAAAATGTCATTAATGACACGGAAAGCATGTGAGCCGTCCGATTAACATGATCTAAGAGCCTAAATTAGTTCGTAGTTCTTATTTTAGCCTTGGTTCTATATATATATATATATATATATATATATATATATATATATATATATATATATATATATATATATATATATATATATATATATGTATATATTAAGTTTAGCAGATGAAAAGACTATGACTTCATTTTAATATGGTGTAAATGAAATACTTAATTTTCTTACTTATATTTTTAAGTTACGAAATGCATAAAGACGTGAACATTATATTTTTCTTTTTAAAGAAGGTGACATGTGGCATAAGAGTGATTTGTGGTAACATGTGTAGGGCCGAGTACGAATCGGATATCCGATCCAAAGCTGGATTTCGGATAGGATATCCATATCCGAAAATTGCTATATTTGATATCAGTATCCGATCCGAAAATTTAATTATGCTCGGAGACCAATATCCGACCCATTTATTTATTTTTTAAAGGAAAAGGTTAGGGTGAATCCGACCCATTTAATAATATTATGTGATATAAATAATAATTTATTCGTAAGTGTTTTTAAAAGGTGAATTAAATTGATTCTGCATCAATTTTCTAAAAATAAATAATTCATTGCAACTGTTCTTAACAAAAAAAAAAATTGCAACTACTTAAACAACAAAATAAAATCAAATAGACTAGAAATTTTAAAAATACAACAGATAATTTCAAAAAATTACAAAACAAAGAAATTATACACAAACCAATCACAATTTTTTTTTACACAAATCAAAATACAAGACAAAGAAATACATTGAAATGAAGTTGAGAATAAGAGGCGTCGTCATTGTTGTGGGTTGGAAGCTCGAAGGAGCAATGACCCGAACATTCACGACTATTACTGCGATTGTTGAAGATGGTGTAGGAGGGTGTTTCTTGGGTTGCCAGTAAAGCATCCGTGAGGATCGGATTGGATCGAAGGAGATATGGGAAGCTGGTGGGGAGATGGGTCACAAAGATTGAAGGAGGAGAAGAAGATGAAAGAGAAGAGATAGAGAGGGGTGGTGGGGTTACAGTCCTTGCTGAGATGAGTGTGATCTAAGAGGATGATGAAGAATTAGAGAGGGAGTGGCGGTGAAGATGAATTACAGAAAGAGAGGAGAGAGAGAGAGAGAGAGGCGGTGAGGGTTTTGATTAAGGGTTTGTTGGTTTGGGCCTTTGAGGGTATTTGGGCCTTTTTAGGGTTTGCTCGTTTGTGTATTTATTCAGATATTGGATATCCGAAATCCAAAATTTTAATATCCAAAATTTCCGGATCGGATATCAGATCCGAAAATGTTTTCGGATCGATTATCCTAAATTTTTGGATCGAATGCAGATCGGATTTTTGGATTTTCGAATTATCAAAAGGTTTGCTCTGCCCTACATACATGTGGCATATGATTGATGTGTTGTTTGTGTTTTTAAATACTAACTAAATATACATATTTTATTTACTTTTTTTTTATATTTTATTTATTTTTTTAATAAAAAGATTGAATAATTGAACATCTATATACATGAGTTATTCACGGATCACCAATTAATTAAATTATACTAAGAAGTTGACCAGTACATTGTTTATATACTTTAATTTGCTTTAATACACTACAAGAAAACCCATGTTTCGTAACATGTATTAAGTCAACCGCTGGTCCCTGCAGGCGCCGATACGCTGCATCGTACATCCGTTAGGAAAGAACATAATATAAAAAAGTAATGAACACATATCTATAGTGAAGAGCATACTGCTAAAATGTAATGAACATATACCTAGAGTGAAAAGAACATACTATTAAAATCTATTATACATATTTGCACCAAAAAAGAGTGAAAAGAACATATGTTAATGTTCTTTGATTGTCAGTGGAATGTTCATCGCATATTGTGAAATGTTCTTTGAATTTTGTCTTCAAATTATGGTTGGTATATATAAATAATGTTTTATTTTTATTATTATCATGTTCTTTATTAATATTACAGATGTTCTTTATATTAAAAAAAAAACAAAAAAACAAAAAAAAGGATGTTCTTCACAAAACAACTATATATTTTTTACAAAACAACGATATATTCTTTACAAAATAGCTATATGTTCCATCCGCTTTTTTTCTGTACCAAGCATGATATAGCTGCCTGTACTTTAAATTTTTAGTGTTAAGTAACGTTTTAGTTAATTCTTATATTAATTGTCACAACGACATCGTTTTCATTTTCATTTCCCTCTACCAACTTGTATGTCTATTGTGGGTTCACTTTTCCAAACACAAACCCTTCACAAACTTTTCGAAAAACCTCAATAAGCCATTGATCAAGCTTCACCAAATTTCCCCAGCCTAAGATTTACATGTTAAACTCAAGGAACATTGGAGAAAATAGTTTTATCTATATTAAACAATCATAACGATATATACAGTTGTAGACACCCATTTTTGTCTCCCCAAAACCAAACCCGGTGATGAGTACCTTTCACGTCAAATCATAATCGAATGAAGTGAAAGTGTGGAAAGTTTAGTGTTGCGGATAGTTTTAATTTCTTTTCTCTTCTCTCTGTTTTTGAAAACCTATTTTAAGAGAACAGCCAATCCAGTTTGATTGGTCCATGATATGGGTCCAATAGTAGTGTAGTTGGATAGGGCTTGAAAAGATATTTCCGACGATATATTATAAGCCCAATTCCGATTAATATTGAGGAAGTTATGGTCAATTTACTGAACTGGGCCCGGTTTGAGTCTCATATGCGGCCCAATGATCTAGAGGAGGGCCTAAGATGGATTTATCATTCCTAATGCAATTAGGAATGGTTTTAGTCTTCTAGATTCTTCTAGAAAGTTCTTTTCATTCATAATTCAATTAGCATTGATAAATTTACTTTTGTTGATTTTTAGAGTTTTAATCAAAACAAAAGAATGTTTTTGAGGAAAATACGAATTTATCCTCCTATACGGTCAATTTCTATCTGATTTTAGAAAACGCGTCAATAATTAAGTTAGCGCCTGACGCTAGCGTTAGCGCCTGACGCTAATGTCAGCGTCTGACGCTAATCTCGTTTTACGCGTCAGATCTCTGTTTTGATTTTTTATCTTTTTGGTTGATTTTCTTTATAAACAGCCTCCTAAAAACTCCGTTTTCATTCACCAATTGTCATCAAGAATCTCTTGATTACTTTCCTTCTTTTTCTCTTTTCTAAACTAGCCTTTTCTCAAATACAAAATTCCACATTCGCAAGACTTAGATACACCTAGCCATATTCAAAGTTGCCTTTTCTAACTAGGGCGTTTTGATCTTCCTAGTATCATGTTTAGGGTAAATTTAATATCAAGTATGATTAAAAGTATGATGCTTCCTATGTTCTTCCTAATATTTATGATTGTTTGTATCATGTTAGGGTTAAAGCTTTGATTTTTATTGTTTAGTGACATGCTAGGGTTTGTTATTAATCTTGTTAGTATCATGCCTAGGATCTTGTTATTATTACGCTTTAACATGAATATTATAATCATTTTAATTATTATTTTTATAATTGTTATAATTTGTGATGATTTTTATTATGTTGCTATATATTTTATTGTTATTGCTTGATCACGCCTTTTATGCATGTTTAAAGGGAATTAATACTTGTAATCACGCTTAATAAGATAATTAATAATCTTGTTTAGGGTTAATTTGATTATAATTCAAGTGATCGCCAATAATATTTTTATTTATGCATTAATATTCAACCAACATAGATTAAACAGGTTTAGGGTTAATCCTATTGATTGTATGTTAGTCAGAAAGCGCACATGAATACGATCAGAATAAAGTAGAAGCCTATTATTAGGGCAGGTTCAATCTCTTTTAGATTGGATTTGTACCTTCATCCCCGAACTACCAGTCATGGTTCCAGACCTATTGGAGTTGACGATCTCATGGATCGTTAAGGGGTGTTACCTTCACCTCGTGAACGGTTTACAAGTTCCTAAAAAACTTGTTGGGGACTCTTTTGCTCTATCTTCTTTCCCTTTGGATGCCACCGTACTTTAGTGTATGATCCCAGTCAAGACCCTCCGCCTGAAAAACGGTTTCCCAATCGGGATCCAAGTTCTTATTGTTGACACCATAGAGGTCGTGGTCACACCACCGAAGTATGTCTTGCCCTCAAAGATCGTGTTCAAGATCTCATTGATTCAAATCTCCTTCATGTTCCCCCGCGCGACAAGAAGGCCAAGATCAGTAACAATAACAACAGTGGCTGTAAAGGAAAGAAGAACAACTATCCTTCTTCTTCCGAAAACACCTACTCTAGTAACAATATCGGTACTTTCGACCTTAATGAAATCTTAGCCATGGATAATCGAGGATTTAGAAAGCAACTAAGAAAGGATTTCACCCCTATTGGAATTAGCTACGATAATGCTTTTGATCGACTCCTTGCAAAGGGACTCATTACTCCTTTTGGACCCATTCAAGATCCCCCACTTGAGAAGAGATTGCCTAGTTGGAACCCAAGTGTACGCTGCAAGTACCATCAAGGTAGGGGTCATACTACTGAGAGCTGTTGGAAGCTAAAGGAAGCAATCCAATATTTGATCGACAATAACGTGCTTCCAATACCTCCAGTCGGCAAGAATACCAAGTGATGATAAACACAGGGCAAGAGGTGAGCTGCAACGATAAGATTTCATGATCTCTCCTTTTTCTATTTCTTTTTCATTTTTTCCTCTCCCCAATAAGTCTATCATAGGCACCTTTCTTTTCCTTTAGATTAATTTTGTAGATTATTTCTTTTTCCCTTTTAATAAAATGAGCATTTATTTTCTTGCATATGATCATTACATTGCTAAAAACAAAAAAAAATCATGGTCGAATTAAGCACAAGGTATACCAATTATTTGAGGCACCCCTTTGTAGCCACATCATATCACCTTTTACCCTTCAATTATGCAATCCTTTTTTCGTAAACCACTTTGAGCCTCGTCTAACGATAGACCTTTCTTTCTTCAACCTACATCTACCTAACCTTGGGATGGGATAGTGTGCAACTTATGCAATTTTCAATATCATAAAAAGGTTGAGTGATTTCAAAAGATCAAAATAAATAAAAAAGAAATAGAAAATAATAAAAGTGTACAAAAGGGCAAGTGTTCCAATAACTTTGACATAAACATGTCCTTGATATGAACACGTCTCAGATTGCGTCTCTTATCGAGTGCTCGGTACCGTGTCTGAGAAACATGAATGCCAAGTGAGTGATAGACCGCATGATCGAGATTGCCCACACTTATAAAAAAAAAGCAAAAGAGATATGAGAGCTAAAAAAGAGTTAATAGACTCAAGCATAAAAGCATAAAGATTCAAAAGCAAGGTTGCACACCTTGGGGGCTTATCTAGGGTCTTGAGCCTTTTTATCCCCTTCTTCTTCAACCTTTAGCCTAACCACGTTACAACCCTTAAAAAGACCTTTTTGAGGTATACACACACTTATACGAGGTTCAGCTAGAGCTACGATCGACCTGATTTCTAATGGATACGTAGGCAACCTCACATCGAGGTGCGGCCGTAATAAACATCATTTATATTCACATTCACACACTCACACCATGATCATATCAAGGATTCCCTATGCTCATCCTTATTCATGTAGAGCTAGACTTGGGGGCTTGATCCTTACATCATTAGCCTACCTAGCCTAAGAGTCACCACCATTTGGCTCTTTTAAAAATTAATATCTTTCCACACACTTAGCCCTTGCGGCCTAACTTTAGTGTCACTATCACACATTGCACAGTTACATGACCAAATATACTTCCCTTAGGAACCCTTTGTCATGAAATCTTAACACAACGCTAAAGCATGCCTTTTCAGATCAAAATATCTCATCACTTGTAATCGTTATCGCATCATGAAGTATGAAGTGCTTAGCCTCCGTGCCTAAGTTACCTAAATACTTTCACGATTGAGTCAACTAGGATAGTCTAACATGTTACAATCCTTGTACTATGAGAAACAACATTTGACTAAGCTCATTCAACATGCATCTTCAAAACTTCGCTTCAATTCTTTTCATGTCTTTCTTTTTCGGGAGAAAGTCGGTACACTCCACAAAAATGACGGAAATTTTTGCTTTTTTGCATTTTCGAGTCGCATGATCACAATACAATGCACACACGGGTCATGAGTCACGCGTGTCATTTCACTTCGAGTCGAGTCAACCTCGAGTCAATCACAGCGAGTCAATTTTATACCTTGAGTCGTGTCAAGTCAATGAGTCAAGCGACATTAAAACTTAGGTCAACCCTAAAATAATTAAAGAGATTAGCAAAGTCCTATAGTAAAAAATAAATGCAGGTGCAGCAGAATAGGGAAGACCCTACTTCAGCGCCAGACGAAAACATCTAGCGTCTGGCAACAGTTTTTATCGCCTGACGCTAGATCCAAGAGTCTGGCGACAGAGCCAATTCTTGGCGCTAGAGATATTTCAGCAGTGACAGAACACTCAACCACTATGAACGGTTATTTCAACCTCTTTCAGCAAATTTTGGGTTCCTTGGTACGCCAGGTAGCCCCTATAAGCAATTTGACAAGATTAAGTAGCCGGCTTGATTACAATCGCAATAAGTGATCGACCTAACGAAATATCATCTCACTTAGCTTAAAGCGCCTAAATATTGGCTCATTGCAGAGACACCGACATACTGAATCATAAACAGCAAAGGCACCGACATACAGGTTCACAAGCAGCAAAAGCGCCGATGTACAGGCATAGCGGAAGCAAAGTTCAAGCGAGCTTTTAAAAAATCGACAAGCGGAGGTCTTCGATAATTGTCTTTGGAATATTATCGCAACAAATGAGGATAGCTTTAAGCGAGGATATCTTTGGCAGCAATCTCTAGCTTGTGGAGAGTTGTCACAGACAACTGAAGGTGATTTCAAGCGAAGTTGTCTTCGATCGTGTTCCCTAAGATGTGGAAGATTGTCACAAAGCGGAAGAGGATCGTTTCTAGCGAAGAAATCTTCGATAGTGTTCCCTGGCTTGCGGAAGATTATCATGGCGGAATCGGAGGCAGTTACAAGCGTAGCAGTCTTCAAGCAGGATGGCATTCTCTAGCTTGCAGGAGGTCATCAAAGTAATACTACGGCAGCAAATCGGTTACTTTCGAAGACGTGTGCTCGACGGTGCAAGATACGCGTTTCTTAACTCTCTTATCTGTTTAACTAATGCTAGTTTGCAGGTATCGGCATTACAAGAATGATTTAGGATCGCATAATGTTCTGAATCATTCTCCGTCCCTATCGATACTTTGACTTTTGTTTTCAAAACTTGTGTTTCTCCAAACTCAGTCAAAGTGGGGGCTTCTGTAAACACCCATTTGTGTCTCCCCAAAACCAAACCCGGTGATGAATACCCATTTGTGATGATTGTTATAATGTTGCTATATATTTTATTGTTATTGCTTGATCACGCCTTTTATGAATGTTTAAAGGGAATTAATAATTGTAATCACGCTTAATAAGATAATTAATAATCTTGTTTAGGGTTAATTTGATTATAATTCAAGTGATCGCCAATAATAGTTTTATTTGTGCATTATTAATATTCAACCAACATAGATTAAACAGGTTTAGGGTTAATCCTATTGATTGTATGTTAGTCAGAAAGCGCACATGAATACGATCAGAATAAAGTAGAGGCCTATTATTAGGGCAGGTTCAATCTCTTTTAGGTTGGATTTGTACCTTCATCCCCGAACTACTAGTCATGGTTCCAGACCTATTGGAGTTGACGATCGCATGGATTGTTAAGGGGTGTAACCTTCACCCTATGAACGGTTTACAAGTTCCTAAAACTTGTTGGTGACTCTTTTGCTCTATCTTCTTTCCCTTTGGATGCCACCGTACTTTAGTGTATGATCACAGTGGGGTTCAAGCTAGGGATAATGCTTGAAATATTCCCTATAACAGTACATATACAATAATATTAACATAAACCAATAACATAAACCAATAACATAAACCAACAGACTTCTAACACTCCCCCTTATATTGGAGCATGTAGATAATCACGAATTCCCAACTTGATTGTGTAATAGAAATCTAAATTTTTCACGACAAAGAGCCTTCATAAGAATATCTGTTAATTGATGATTCGTCAAAACATAATAGGTAGAATAATTACCCTTCAATAATATAACTCAAATCATCACTAACAAAATGACAATCAACCTCTATATGCCTCGTACAATCATGAAACACCAAATTTTATCAATATGCAGAGCCGAATAACTATCACAAAATAAATGCACAGGCTTCAAATGGTCAACCCCAAGAGAAAACAATAACGCCTTCAACCACTTCAACTCACAAAAGATTAATATTAGGCTTTGTCTGAAGAATTGGATAAAGAGGTTGTTTCTTAGCCATCCAATTCAAGAAACAAGAGAACAACCCAAAAAGACAATAACGCGTGAAAGAAGAACACCTAGTCGATAGACATGTGCGCAACCCAACCACTATCAGAAAAGGTTGTCAACCTTAAGTCTTTCATATATTGTAACAAAATGCCTTGTCCCAGAACACCTTAAGGTAGCACAAGACACGAAGAGGCGCATTTTAATAAGAAACCTGCAGATCACTCAAAAAGTGAGCCAAAACATGCACCAAATAGCTCAACTCTGGTTGAGTTACTAACAAATAAACCGCCCAACCAACCAACCAACGATACTAGTCTAGATGAGCAAAAGGATCACTCAGAGCATGAGCAAGATGATGATTTTTCCAATAGGAGTATAAATCGGCTTGCAACCTAACATACCGATTTCCGTTATGAAATCCAAAATTCATGTATTTTTGTTGACAAATAAAAATACCCACCGGACTACGGGCAACCTCGATCCATAAGAAGCATTTGGGAACACCTAAATCCTACACATAAAACATTTGCTCAAATAAGCCTTGAAACGAACAATAGCATCATTAGATGAGCCTGCAATAATAAAACCATAGACATATACAATGACATGTGTAGAGATATACTACCATACACATAGTTGAACAATGGCTAATCAGCATAGGAATTTTTAAACCCAAAAATCCCATAGACAGCTTCGAGAACCACTACCTCGGGGCTTGTTTCAAGCCATATAAGATTTCCTTAACCTGTAAACTTTTCCAGGTACAAGTTTATTGTAACCTGGAGGAAACTGGATATACACTTCTTTATCCAAATAACCATGAAGAAATGCATTATGAACATCCATCCCATGCATGCAAATCCTAATTCAAAGCGGGAGCTGTAGACATCTAAAAATGTCTTTCTTAAACCGAACCCGACGATGAACAACCTTTCATCACCATTATTGGCCGGGTTGAGTATAAAATTTTTTAAGTGTTTAAATCCATGTTCAATCCAATACATTTCATAAACCAACCCAATCTTAGCCCATTTCCCCAAACCATAACTTATTATCCTCTTTTCGTGTCCACATGAAAAACCCGAGATAAAATGATTTTGTGACCCTATAGTTTTATCCAAACATTGTTTTTTTTGGATAGGCCTTGAATAAGCTTTCCAACGGTATATCATAACCCCAATTCCGATTTAAAACAAAGAAGATATGGTCACGATACATCGACACTTGACATTCTAACTTTTCGCCAAGTGTCGTGCCGCGTAGGATTGATTTACATAAAATTCATAAGATAAAAAAGTTAGTTTAGAATTCTATCTGGATAAAAACTTAGGATAAAATTGTTGTTTAAAGTTTTATTTCGATAAAATATCAATATTTTAGAGGTACAAATTGAATTATAATTTTATTCAAAAAAATTATTAGATTATAATTCTAAAAAATTATCATGTAAATATATTTTTAATATCATGATATTTTTTGGAGTGAAAGAAGTAGTTCAAAGCGTAAAACATCCATTTATAATATATAATAATCAGTTAAAATAATATACTTCACAATCTAATAGAATTTTATTACCATGTAGACCTGTCAATTAGGGTCACATCATGAGTCATAACTGATTGGGTCTCTTCAGGTAACGAGTCAAGAAATGTTAAACTCTTGCCCAAAGTTTTGGGTTCGGATAAACTCAACGACCTTTCAACATTTATCTTATTTAATTTATTTTTTTGCTAATTTTTTTAATGTATAAAATCGAACATTTTCACCAACATTATTATTAGTCATTACCTGCTTACTAGAAAGCAAATCATCACAAAAGCACATCAATTCCTAACTAATTTTGTATCAATGATATATTTTAAAATTTGATATATAGATTAAAAAGTTATCTTAAAATTCAATAAACAACCCGAGTATTAAGAGTTATCTATCCTTACACCCTAGAGTAGAGAGCTCTACCTACACCCCCATAAAAAACCCCTACCTTTATTTTACCCCCTATTGCAAAAATAAAATTAAAAAAAAAAATTCAAAACCTTTATTTGTATTTTCTCTATCCTCACCCATTTATTACCCATTTTTTCTCTCCTCATTTCTCACCTAATTTCTTTTTGATCAAAAGCTTTAATGGCAAAATTGTTACAAAATTATCACAAGAATTTGTTAAAAATCACTTCAAAATTCATCAAAACAAAGGCAAAATTCAAAAAGAGTAAGTTATTTTGTTCAAGTTTGGAACGAAAAAGAGTACATACCCTAGGTTTTACTAATTTTTGGTTGCGATTGTATTTCAAGAACTTAATTGAAAAAGCAACCATGAAAAATGTACCAATGTAAGTATAATACTATAGTTCTAGTAATTTTTGTTCAAAAACTAATAAATTAAACCAATACATTCTTCAATTTATTTATTTATTTATTTTGGCACAACAAAGGAAACAGTTTCAGAGAAGAAAAACAAAGATTCTCGAGAAATGTAAGTATTAATAAATTTAGTTCGTACTTGTCTTTTTTTTTTTTTTTTTTTTTTATTTATTTTTATTTTTACGAATGTTCATTTCCATTTTGATAAATGTTTATTTATATTTTAGTATACTGTCATTAACATATTAATAGATTACTAATATAAATGTTAATTTATTTATAAAAGTTTATTTATAAGTTCATTCATATATTAGTATATAATCATTCACGTAATAATAATGTTCATTCTTTATCATAGTTTGGAGTGAAAAAAATATTTTGATAAATGTTTATTTTTATTTTGGTAGATGTTCAATCACATAATAGTATATGGTCATTCACAATTTCACATATTAGCATACAATTATTAAAATTTTGATAAATGTTCATGTTTTCATCATCCTCTTTAAATATTACATGTTCATTTCAATTTTAATTTGAGTTTCAATATATGTCTTTTTTCATATTATATGGATATATCATGTATGGTCAATCACATATTGATAGCTTCAAAAGTGTTTATTTTACGTATATATTTTATGTATGCAATCATCGATTATGATCTTTCATGGTCATTTTCAAACAAGTATATGTTCATATATCTTAGTATGTGTCAATAGATGTTTATATCCAATTGAATTACGTAAATATGTTCATTTATATATTAATATTTGATATTTTCATATTAATAGATGATCATTTCTACACTAATATTATTGTAGGGAATAATTTCAAGCCTTTAATAATCCCACTAGCTCGAACCCCACTCTGATCATACAATAAAGTACGGTGGCGTCCAAAAGGGAAGAAGATAGAGCAAAAGAGTCGCCAACAAGTTTTTAAGGAACTTTTAAACCGTTCACGAGGTGAAGGTTACACCCCTTAACGATCCAAGAGATCGTCAACTCCATAAGGTCATGAACCAAATAAGGGTTCGGGGATGATGGTACAAATCCAACCTAAAAGAGATTGAACCTGCCCTAATAATAGGCCTCTACTTTATTCTGCTCATATTCATGTGCGCTTTCTGACTAACATACAATCAATAGGATTAACCCTAAACCTGTTTAATCTATGTTGGTTTAATTTAATGCACAAATAAACTATTATTGGTGATCACTTGAATTATAATCACAGTTAACCTAACAAGATTAAAAATTATCTTATTAAGCGTGGTTGCAAATACCAATTCCCTTTAAACATGCATAAAAGGTGATCAAGCAATAATAATAAAAATAATGTATATCAAGCAACATAATAAATAATCAACATCATTAATAATAATAATCATCAATCATAATCATGTTAAAGCATAGCAAGATCCTAGGCATGATACTAACAAGATTAATAATAAACCCTAGCATGTCACTAAGCAATAAAAATCAAATATTTAACCCTAACATGATACTAACAATCATAAATATTAGGAAGAATATAGGAAGCATCACAACAATCATATTTAATATTAAAATTAACATAGACATGATACTAGGAATCATAATAACAATGTAAACATGATTTCTACATCATAATATCAATTAATCAATTAAGTACTTACTTGGATGCCTCGTACCTCTTTCTAATAACAAAATACACACGTTAGTAACTTCAAGGAAAATAATAATAAAAACAATTAAATTAAATAATTGAAAGAGAGATTTGGGACCAAACCCTCAGAAATTAAAACCTTTCACGTCTAGGGCGAAGGCAACTTCGAATATGGCTAGGTGTATCTAGATCTTGTGAATGCGGAATTATTTATTAAAAAGAAAAGTTTAGAAAAGAAAGAATGAATGTTAATGAAAGTTGATGAAAAGAGATGAGTGAAAAGGATTATTTGACTGTAGATGAATGCTAATTTGATGAATGAATATTGATAATTGGTGAATGAAGAGAGTTGATTAAAACTTAAGAATAAAAAGAATTGGTCCGTGAAAACGGAGTTTTTAATACGATATTTATAGAGAAAATCATCCAAAAAATATAATTTAACAAAACAGAGTCTGAAGATCGCAAAAACACATTGGCGCCAGCCCTGGCTAGTTGGCGCCAGCACCAGTGGCTAGCGCCAGGCGCCAATGACTAGCGCCTGGCGCCAAGCCTGGTTCCAGCCGCCAAGGCCTGGGGTTGGACGCCAAAGTGGTTTTCAACGCGTTTTTGAAAATCTGATAAATTTACCGTACTGGAAGATAAAATAATATAATTCCATCGAAAATGCTATTTGATCTTAATTAAAACTCTGAAGAATCCTAATTGAATTAAGAATGAAAAAGAACCTTCTAGAATGTTCTAGAAAAATAAAACCAAATCATTATTGCATTAGGAATGATAAATTATATTAGGCCCTCCCCTAGATCATTAGGCTGTACTAAAAGCTCAAACCGGGCCCAGTTTAGTAAATTGGCCATAACTTCCTCAATATTCATCGGAATTGGGCTTGTAATATATCGTAGGAAAGGTCTTTGCAAGCCCCATCCAACTAAACCACTATTGGACCCATATCATGGACCAACCAAATTGGATTGGCTGTTTTTTTAAAAATAAAGTTTTCAAAAACAGGGAGAAGAGAAAAAGAAATAAAACTTTCCGCAACACTAGACCTTTCCACACTTTCATTTCATTCGATTATGATTTGACACGAAAGGCACTCATCACCGGGTTTGGTTTTGGGGAGACACAAATGGGTTTCTACAGAAGCCCCCACTTTGACTGAGTTTGGAGAAACATAAGTTTCGAAAACGAAAGTCAAAGTATCGATAGGGACGGAGAATGATTCAGAACGTTCTGCGATCCTAAATCAATCTTGTAATGTCGATACCTGCAAACTAGCGTTAGTTAAATAGATAAAAGAGTTAAGAAACGCGTATCTTGCACCGTCGAGCACACGTCTTTGAAAGTAACCGATTTGTTGTCGCTTCACTGTTGTTTTGATGACCTCCTGCAAGCTAGAGAATGACATCTCGCTTGAAAACCGCTACACCTTGTAACTGCTTCCAAATTAGAAGATTGCTTTGCCCGAAACTATCCTCCTTCGCAATGATAATATTCCACGTCTAAGGGAATGCTATCGAAGATTATTTCTCTCGAAACAATCCTCAGTTGTTTGTGACAACTCTCCACAATCTAGGGAACGCACCCTTGCTGTTTCGATGTTCACTCGTCTCTGAACAAAGAGCTTCTTCTGGATATGTTCACGCGCCTCTAAACAAAGAGCGTCTTTTTTCTTTTTTTTTTTTTATATATGAACTTCTAAATGAGGTGTCCACGTGTCTCTGAACAAAAGAGCTTGAAAAGGATTGTCCACACGTCTCTGAACAAAAGAGCTTTTGAATGATATGCCCACGCGTCTCTGAACAAAAGAGCTTGAAAAGGATTGTCCACGCGTCTCTGAACAAAAGAGCTTTTGAATGATATGCCCACGCGTCTCTGAACAAAAGAGCTTGAAAAGGATTGTCCACGCGTCTCTAAACAAAAGAGCTTTTGAATGATATGCCCACGCGTCTCTGAGCAAAAGAGCTTGAAAAGGATTGTCCACGCGTCTCAGAACAAAAGAGCTTTTGGATGATATGCCCACACGTCTCTGAGCAAAAGAGCTTGAATAGGATTGTCCAGGCGTCTCTGAACAAAAGAGCTTTTTAATGATATGCCCACGCGTTTTTGAGCAAAAGAGCTTGAATAGGATTGTCCACGCGTCTCTGAACAAAAGAGCTTTTGAATGATATGCCCACGCGTCTCTGAACAAAAGAGCTTGAAAAGGATTGTCCACGCCTCTCTGAACAAAAGAGCTTTTGAATGATATGCCCACGCGTCTCTGAGCAAAAGAGCTTGAAAAGGATTGTCCACGCGTCTCTGAACAAAAGAGCTTTTGAAATGTCCACGCGTCTCTGGAGCAAAAGAGCTTGAATGAAATGTTCACGCGTCTCTGAACAAAAGAGCTTCGGTGCTTGAATGTTTGTTGCGATAATGTTCTGAAGAAAAATTTCTGAAGACCAACGTTTTTCGATCTCTAAAGCTCACCTGAACTTTGCTTTCGCTAAAACCAGTATGTCGGTGTTTCCGTAATGAGCCATTTCTTAGGCGCTTTAAGCTAAGCGAGACGATCTTTCATCAGGTCGACCACTTATTGTGATTGTAATCAAACTGACTACTTAATCATGTCAAATTGCTTATAGGGGCTAACCGGCGCACTGAGGAACCCAAAATTGCTGTATGAAGTCGAAATCACCTTTCTGAGAAGCTTCGAGCTCTGTTGTTGTTGAGATATTTCTGGCGCCAGGCGCTGGAGTAGGGTCTTCCCTATTCTGCTGCACCTGTATTTATTTTTGACTATAGAACTTTGCCAATTTCTTTAATTATCTTAGGGTTGACTTAAGGCTTAAAATTATCTTAGGGTTGACCTAAGGCTTAATGTTGCTTGACTCATCGACTTGACACGACTCAAGGTATAAACTTGACTCGCTGATTGACTGAATCGAGGTTGACTCGAATCGAAGTGTAATGACACATGTGTTAGACTCAAATCAAAGTGATATGGCACGACATGACTCAATGTGTACATGACTCGTGTGTGCAACGTGAAAAATAAAATCAAAAGTTTGAAGATGCATGTTGAATGAGCTTAGTCAAATGTTGTTTAATACTATCTCTCAAGGTGCAAGGATTAATCCATCCTAGGCTATCTCAATGGTGGACTCAATGATGAAAGTATTTAGGTAACTTAAGCACGGAGGCTAAGCACTTAGTACTTCGTGATGCAATGATGAGTGATGTGACAAGGCATGCTTCAGTGTTATGTTAAGATTTCATGACTGAGGGTTCCTAAGGGAAGTATATTTGGTCATGTATCTGTGCAGTGTGTGAAAGTGACACTAAAGCTAGGCCGCAAGAGCTAAATGTGTGGAAAAGTATATTGAAAAGAGTCAAATGGTGGTGACTCTTAGGCTAGGTAAGCTAATGATGTAGGGATCAAGCCCCCAAGTCTAGCTCTAAGTGAATAGGGATGAGCATCGGAGATCCCTTGATATGATCATGGTGCAAGTGTGTGAATGTGAATATGAATGCATGTTTATTACGGCCGCACCTCGATGTGAGGTTGCCTATGTATCCGTTAGGAATCAAGCCAAACGTAGCTCTAGCCAAACCTCGCACAAGTGTGTGTATATCTCAAAAAGGTCTTTTAAGGGTTGTAACGTTGTTAGGCTAAAGGCTGAAGAAGAGGGGAATAAAGGCTTAAGACCCTAGACAAGTCCCCAAGGTGTGCAACCTTGCTTCTGAATCTTTGTATTTTCATGCTTGAGTTTCTACTGTTTTTTTTAGCTCTTTTTGCTTTAGCATTTATTTTATTTTTATAAGTTGGGAAATCCCGATCATGCGGTCTATCACTCACTTGGCATTCATGTTTCTCAGGCACGGTACCAAGCACTCGATAAGAGACGCAATCTGAGACGTGTTCTTATCGAAGATATTTTCATATCAAAGACATTGGAACACTTGCCCTTTTGTACACTTGTTTTGGTTTTTTATTATTTCTTATTTTTTGCTATTGCTTCCTTTTGAATTTGCTCAATCTTTCTTTAGAATTGCATAAGTTGCACGCCATCCCATCCCAAGGTTAGGTAGATGTAGGTTGAAAAAAGAAAGGTCTATCGTAAGACAAGGCTCAAAGTGGTTTATGAAGAAAGGATTGTATATTTGAAAGGTGAAAGGAGATATGATGTGGCTACAAGGGGTGCCTCTAATCATTGGTATACCTTGTGCTTAATTTGACATGGTTTTTTATTTATTTGATGCAATATAATGAAATGATCATATGTAAGGAAATAAATGCTCATTTTTATTAAAAGGAAAGGAAAAAAGACTACAAAATTAATCTAAGGAAAGGAAAAGGTGCCTATGCTAGACTTATTGGGGAAAGGGTAAAATGAAAAAGAAATAGAAAAAGAGGTCATGAAATCTTGTCGTTGAAGCTCGCCTCTTGTCTTATGTTGCTTCCCTTTTCATTACTCGTTTTTCTTGTTAACTGGAGGTATGGGATGCTTGTTGTTATCAATCAAATGTTGGATGGCCTCCTTGAGCTTCCAACAGCTCTCAGTTGTATGACCCCTACCTTGGTGGTACTTGCAGTGTTCGTCTGGATTCCATAGGCAATCTTTTCTTAAGTGGGGGATCTTTAATAGGTCCTATGGGAGTAATGATTCCCTTGGCATGGAGTCGATTGAAAGCATCATCGTAGCTAATTCCGATAGGGCTAAATTCCCTTTTCGGTTGCTTTCGATTACTCATGGCTAGGATCTCACTAAGGTCGAAAGTACCAACACTATTACTGGAGTAGGTGTTTTCGGAAGAAGAAGGATAGTCGTTCTTCTTCCCTTTACAGCCACTGATACTATTGTTACTAATCTTCGCCTTCTTGTCGCGTGGAGGAACATGAAGGAGATTTGAATCAATGAGATCTTGAGCACGATCTTTGAGGGAGAGACATACTTCGGTGGTGTGACCACGACCTATATGGTATCGACAATAAGAATTTGGATCCCAATTGGGAAACCGTTTTTCAGGTGGAGGGTCTTGACTGGGACCAATGGGGTGGATAAGACCTTGATCGTGAAGGTAGTCGAAAGCTTCATTGTAAGTCATTCTTATTGGCGTGTATTCTTCAATGGTCCGTTTTGCTTGTGGATTACGAGCATTGAGTTCTTCATTAAACTCTTGGCGAGAATTTTGTTCAATGGCCATCACCTGATTTTCTAATCCTTCTACCACATTCAAAAGCATGGCAATGACGTCTTGCAGTTTTCGAATTTCCTCTTTTAGACTTGACGAGTCTTCCTTGGTATTATCTAAGAAAAGACTTTCATCCTCCTCAATTATGGCCACTTCATCGAGAGAGGTCATATAAGCCGTCTCGACCACGGGCTCTTCTACGGGTGTGATAAGAAGTGATGGATCAAAGGATGCTTGGTCATCTTCGATGGCTAGAATCTCGGAAGTTTCATTGTCATCGATCAGATCTTGAATAGCTTCTTTGAGTTTCCAACACTCCTCGGTGTCGTGACCCTTTCCTTGGTGATATTTGCAATGCTTATTAGGATCCCACTTAGGTGGCCTGTCTTCTGGAACCGGATCTTTGATGGGCCCTATGGGCATGACTAGTCCTTTGTGATGTAGCTTCTCGAAAGCCGTTTCATAACTTATACCAAGTGGAGTGAACACCTTTTTTGATCTTTGGATTCGTGGTTTAGAGGTGTCTGTAGCATGTACCTCATTAATGGGAGAGGAAGAAGAAGGATGGTCGCTCTTCTTTCCTCTCGCACTATTACCTTTCAGAAGGTCATCTTCAATGTCAATGCCTATATTATAGACAGCTTTGAAAGTATTCAAGTTGTGTTGGTACTTTAAGTGTTTTGAATACTTCCCTTGGAGATTCTTGATAAACATCCTCACAGATTCTTTTTCGGTAGGAGCCTTGACCATATTAGCAGAAGTTTCCCTCCATTTGTTGAAGAAAGACGTGAACCCTTCGTTTTCCTTTTGTTTTAACATCTCAAGTTGTCTGTGGTCTGTCTCGTCTTGGATGTTGCACTTATATATATCTATGAAAGCGTTTGTTATCGACTCCCAAGAAAAGGTTTTTTCTTTCTCGAGAGAAAAGAACCATTGTTGACAAACGGTTTCGAGAGATAGTGGGAACAGAGAGGGGAAAACCTTCTTATCGATACCTTTAATGCTCATTATAGTTTCAAAAGCTCTTAGATGGAAGTAAGGGTTATCTGTTTCCTTGAATTTAGGGATGTCAGTGGCGTTGAACTTATGCGGAAGAAGTTCTTTGTCCAGCGAGACCCCTTGCGAGCTCATGCCCTGAAATTTATAGTCACTAGATAACTTGTTCAGACTCTCTTGCATGAGGTCCATCTGTTGTTGCTTCACGGGATCATCAACCTTAAGTGTGAGGAGCTTCAGTGTTTCAGTTATGGTAACCAATTGGTTCCTAAGCTCATTGACTTCTTCTTGAGTTGCCATTATCTTTTTAGCCTTCCTCTTTTGACGAATCGGTTTATCAAAAAGCGAGACTTGAATAAAGCGGTTGTCCTTGATTAATCGCCCTTCCCTCCTCGACCAAGTACTGTGGAAATGGAATTGGGGGATACTTATTGTAATTATTTGACTCAAACTTTATTCAACATGCAATGGATGGAGGAGGTGAAGAAAGATGGAAGAATGTGAAGAAAGATTTAGATGGAGGGATATGAAGAATTAGGGATAGAATGTACCCCCCAACTCAAATGACGGAAAAGACCAACTCATGCATGAACCTAAGACATGTTCATGGTGATGTATACTCAAAGTGTGTGCCAAGACTAGTGAGTGTAGGTGACATGTTGAAACTTTTGTCATGACCATGTGGCTAGACTATGTGAGCAAGACTCGATTAATGACTTGAAAAGGTGTTATTGACGGCGAAAATTAACCGAATTAATTAGTAAACTAGTTAATTCGACCCTAAGTGATGACTCGACAAATAATCCGAACTGTCGGCCAAGCGACAGGACTGGCGTCACAATATGGTGATTGGCGCCAAACTTTTTAGTAATTGTCTGGCACTACACACTATACAGTGGCGCTACAGCTCAAACTTTGGCGCCAGTATTGGTGCTCCGGTCTGGGACTGTTTTCGGTATTATTAGTCAACTGGGGTATGCCTAAAGTCGTACTAGGTCAATTCCGATTAAAAAAAAGACTTTATTGACTCAAATTATTTAATTAATTAATTAATTAGGCAAAATTCCTTAAGTCATTAATTTTAATCTCAACATAAATCAACAAACGGTTAAGAGGAGCATAGATTATATATGCACAACAAATAATGCACAATTAGTCAAGTAGGCACAATATGATGCAATGAGTTCGCAACCTAACCATGGCTCTAGTTCTCTAAAGTTCGGGATATGGTTTAGTCAAATAGGGTCCATGGTTAATTGTCCAGATGCACCGCGTAGAAGCCTAACCGTGAAGGGTTAACGCGTGTGGATAGAACACCGCGGGTTTTTTTAAAAAAAACTCACTTCCATGGTTTGGTGAATTCAACCTCTCAGATGTACCCTTTGTTTCCAGGAGCGTTCAATCAGGTAGATAGAGCATGAATTCCCAGAAGGTTATGTCCATATGTAGAACACATATGGGTTTCAGAAAAGTGAGAAAAAATTCAATCAGGAAGCAGGATCGAGCAAACAATATGAAAAACCGGTCGAAATTAGAACGCATATTTCTGGCTCGGTATTGGGGGAAATTGGCGCCAGCAAACAGAGACTGGCGCCAACTTTTAACTGTAGCGCCTGGCGCCAATACTGGCGTTTGGCGCTACGGCTAAACGTTTGGCGCCAAGCTCTGGCCCCTGACGCTACTTCCCACATGCCTCAGCAGCTTTCTGTGCTTAATAAAATCATCCAGTTTCGCGCGGTGTTATTTCAGTCCTAGTTGTGAAAGACATTTCTCAAATTTCCTTCGTGTAAAATCCTATGTTTTTGACTCATTACGGATGGTCTTTCCAATGAGAACCGTTTTACGCATATGACAATAATTTTAATCAAAATTACGCACATGAAATACTTAGAACTTTTCGAGTCTCATCTACTCATTCTAAATCGTTGCCGAAACAAATTAAGGAATTAAAATAGAAATCCTCCCCAGTGGAGTTGCCAAAAGATGTAGGGAATAATTTCAAGCCTTTAATAATCCCACTAGCTTGAACCCCACTGTGATCATACACTAAAGTACGGTGGCGTCCAAAAGGGAAGAAGATAGAGCAAAAGAGTCGCCAACAAGTTTTTAAGGAACTTGTAAACCGTTCACGAGGTGAAGGTTACACCCCTTAACGATCCAAGAGATCGTCAACTCCATAAGGTCATGAACCAAATAAGGGTTCGGGGATGATGGTACAAATCCAACCTAAAAGAGATTGAACCTGCCCTAATAATAGGCCTCTACTTTATTCTGCTCGTATTCATGTGCGCTTTCTGAGTAACATACAATCAATAGGATTAACCCTAAACCTGTTTAATCTATGTTGGTTTAATTTAATGCACAAATAAACTATTATTGGTGATCACTTGAATTATAATCACAGTTAACCTAACAAGATTAAAAATTATCTTATTAAGCGTGGTTGCAAATACCAATTCCCTTTAAACATGCATAAAAGGTGATCAAGCAATAATAATAAAAATAATGTATATCAAGCAACATAATAAATAATCAACATCATTAATAATAATAATCATCAATCATAATCATGTTAAAGCATAGCAAGATCCTAGGCATGATACTAACAAGATTAATAATAAACCCTAGCATGTCACTAAGCAATAAAAATCAAATATTTAACCCTAACATGATACTAACAATCATAAATATTAGGAATAATATAGGAAGCATCATAACAATCATATTTAATATTAAAATTAACCTAGACATGATACTAGGAATCGTAATAACAATGTAAACATGATTTCTACATCATAATATCAATTAATCAATTAAGTACTTACTTGGATGCCTCGTACCTTTTTCTAATAACAAAATACACACGTTAGTAACTTCAAGGAAAATAATAATAAAAACAATTAAATTAAATAATTGAAAGAGAGATTTGGGACCAAACCCTCAGAAATTAAAACCTTTCACGTCTAGGGCGAAGGCAACTTCGAATATGGCTAGGTGTATCTAGATCTTGTGAATGCGTAATTATTTATTAAAAAGCAAAGTTTAGAAAAGAAAGAATGAATGTTAATGAAAGTTGATGAAAAGAGATGAGTGAAAAGGATTATTTGACTGTAGATGAATGCTAATTTGATGAATGAATATTGATAATTGGTGAATGAAGAGGGTTGATTAAAACTTAAGAATAAAAAGAATTGGTCCCTGATAACGGAGTTTTTAATACGATATTTATAGAGAAAATCATCCAAAAAAGATAATTTAACAAAACTGAGTCTGAAGATCGCAGAAACACATTGGCGCCAGCCCTGGCTAGTTGGCGCCAGCACCAGTGGCTAGCGCCAGGCGCCAATGACTAGCGCCTGGCGCCAAGCCTGGTTCCAGCCACCAAGGCCTGGGGTTGGACGTTAAAGTG
The DNA here is from genome assembly GCF_001683475.1 of Chenopodium quinoa. Taxonomy (NCBI): domain Eukaryota; kingdom Viridiplantae; phylum Streptophyta; class Magnoliopsida; order Caryophyllales; family Amaranthaceae; genus Chenopodium; species Chenopodium quinoa. The sequence continues at coordinate 747,139 of NW_018742764.1, forward strand.
GTTTTCAACGCGTTTTTGAAAATCTGATAAATTTACCGTACTGGAAGATAAAATAATATAATTCCATCGAAAATGCTATTTGATCTTAATTAAAACTCTGAAGAATCCTAATTGAATTAAGAATGAAAAAGAACCTTCTAGAATGTTCTAGAAGAATAAAACCATTCCTAATTGCATTAGGAATGATAAATTATATTAGGCCCTCCCCTAGATCATTAGGCCGTACTTAAAGCTCAAACTGAGCCCAGTTTAGTAAATTGGCCATAACTTCCTCAATATTCATCGGAATTGGGCTTATAATATATCGTTGGAAAGGTCTTTGAAAGCCCCATCCAACTACACCACTATTGGACCCATATCATGAACCAACCAAACTGGATTGGCTGTTTTCTTCAAAATAAAGTTTTCAAAAACAGGGAGAAGAGAAAAAGAAATAAAACTTTCCGCAACACTAGACCTTTCCACACTTTCGTTTCATTCGATTATGATTCGATGCGAAAGGCACTCATCACCGGGTTTGGTTTTGGGGAGACACAAATGGGTGTCTACAATTATGTTCATTTATATATTAATATATGTTCATTTATATTCTAATAGTTATTATTTTTCATATCAATCATGTTTTATTCTCATCCATGTTTATATTCATATGAAAATTGGTTCATTTTCAGCATTAATTCTTTCTCAAATAAACAATACTTTTTTTATTAGTTAAAAAAAATCGGACATAAAGAGTTAGACCACGCTATAAAGGAAAAAAGAAAGATGACAAAAATAAAGAAACCAAAAGGGCATGGAGTCACCAAGCAATGTGAACTAATATCACAAGCGTGAATTTTTCTATTTGGATCGAGAAGTTTATTGTGTTTGATAACATATGTGGAATTGTATTGTACATTAATTTAATATCCAATTGTTCAATTTTTGGTGGTATACAATTTCATTTGATTTTATTAAGAAGGAAATGAACATTTTCTTTTCCCTAGAGTACTACTATAAATAGTTATCTACAAACACAAATACAAAAATACAATAATTTGAATATTTCATGTCGTATTAGCATAATTAAACATTTAATAATTATTCTAATGAAATGAACATTTAATGATACATAAGTGAACATTTACAGTGATGAAAATGAAAATTTTATAGGTGATCCTGAACCAAAAAAATAACCAAGATGATATCATTAAAAAGGATTGGGGGTGCAGGCAGCTCTGCCTACCCCGAGGTCTAGGCAAAAATTTATAGAAGATATAATCAAAACACTAAACTCGACCCAAAACCGACACTCTTGCTCTAAAATATTTTGACCTGATTCTAATTGGGTTGGAAAGTAGAATTGATCATATTTCCAATGATATATTATATGCTTAAGCCCGAGTTATGGATCAAAATTTAGCATAGTTTTAAAAATGTGTAAAAACTGGAATTCACTGCGTCACATCAAAAGTGCCATGCCACGACATATTCTGACGTGTCACGACACTCTGTACCGTGTCACGGTATTTTTCACCATGACATGGAATCTTTTTAGGGTTTTATTTTCGCAATGCTTCAACTCTAGGGTTCCGTGCTTCACCCTTCACATTTTCTCTATAAATACAAACCTGATTTCTCCAGTTTCGGGGCACTAAATATCATTCTCTCTTCCTCTCTTATACACCTAAAAATAATTCTCTCTTTTATCTCATATTCTAAGCCTTAAATTTATTCTCCTAATTATTCCTTCCCTAAGCATCCCAAGGAGTCCATACAACACCCAAAGTTCCATACTTAAACCAAGGCGTAAAAGGTAGATTGGACTGAAGGTTTGGGCCAAATCAACTATACTTTTATTTAATTGTTTCAATTTGATTTATATATTTATTGAAGTTACAAAAAATGTATTTGTGATGTAGCAATTTAAAGAAGTGCGGGTAACGTGAGTAATTAATTAATTTAATTACTTACTCTTATTTTAATATTGCTAGTATCATGATTAGGGTTATTGTGATTTGCTTTGACTAACGTTATTATGGATAAATTGCATCTAATGTTGATGTTTATTCTAGTTTTTATTGTTGATCACTATATTGCATGTTTAAAGGGAATATGTAATTTAATATAATACCTAATAAGATAATTTGGGCTACCGGTTTAGGATCCTTTTTAATCATGTTATTTAATCGAAGCGATCACAATATTTTAGAATTATGTGTTGCATTAATATTCAACCAATTTAGCCTAATATTAGTTTGGAGCAAATTGAACCTTTGTTTGCATGCCATTAAGATCGCAAGGAATAATTTTCATAATAAGAATCGAGTAGAGACCAATACGGGCGAATGTGACTACATGACTCACTTCGTACCATCATCCCCGATCCTCCTTTCATGGTTTTGAACCATATGGAGTTAGTAATCTCATGGATTACGAATGGGGTGTAACCTTCACGGTCAATCGTTGTTGTTTTTCGTTGTCCCTTAATCATGGTTGCCTTAAATAATCCGTGAGCGGTTTACAAGTTCCTTAAAAACTTGTTGGCGTCTCCTTAATTTTCTTTGTTCCTAATCGTATATGTCAATTCCCACTTCCTATGACTTAAGCATATTCTCAACATGCTTAACGTAGGCGTGCTTTGAATGACGTATACAGCAGCGATGGCTAGAAAAAGACGCACCGTACCCATGTTTACAACAGGAGCAAAATTCTTATTGTTGTCAACCCTAGTAACCTTACAATTTCCTTAAACAACCAACCACGCCTTAATCTGCTCAATCTTAGCCTTGTTAGTGTACCTGATCTTATACACCCAAGCGCTACCAATAACCTACTTATTGGGGGAAGATTCTCAACAGTCCAACTGTCATTACGATTATGAGCGTCAATCTTATCATACATCTCCCTACGCCAACCGGTAAGTTTAACCCTCTCTTTAAATGAAAATCAGAAGGTTTATTTTCCTTTATAACTGCCATAAAAAAACACTTGTGTATCTTGACAATTATTTATAACATGACAATGTGTAGAAAAGCCATGAGTATTGTTAGTTCTCTTGTTTGAGTACTAGTCCGTTTTGATGTTGTAAAACGTTTTCCGTACAAGGGGATTATAAAGGCAACACTCAGGGGGTTAAGGCTTCTTAGTAACGAAAGCTAACAATTCAAGACTGTGAGTGTCACCAATTAACAATAGGGAACATGTCCAAGGCCTCTCAATAAAGAGCGAGACTGTGAAAATGCATGGCCATGCTCAGATGAATTTTAGAAATCATCAAATTATTCATTGCCGAACTTCGAAATTGAGAAACACTTCTAGACCTAATAAGGACGACGAATAATATTATCTTATAGTTCATGATGTGGCATTAAGTGATATAAGAAAGAGGTTATACACTAACAACGCAAAAGGACAAGTGCGAGATTGAGGGTTTGGAATGAATTAGGAAAGTTAATTATTCAATGAGGTCAAGTGATCGGAATGCCTAGCTGGTGGCCGCTTCCTATCAGGAATATTAATGTATAATTAATATTAGAGCTTGGTCTTGACTGAACCCTTTGGGTCACACCATATCGTATAATCGAACCAAAGCGACGAATTAATATAAAGGATTAAATGAGTTGATAGAGATTTTAAGAACTAAGACGTCGGATTATGAGCTTAGAGTGTCAAAGACGAGCGTCAAAGTTAAGTAAAATTTAGGAATCGATGAGATGCAAAAAACAATCAAATAATAAGTTACCGCACGTGTAAATTCTAGCCTCAAAATGGCCTAGCCATTTGACGTCTAGGTGGGCTAGCATGGCTAGACAAAGCCCTTGCTGTAAGGCAAGACTTGTGCTGGCCGAGCAAGCCTTGCGGGCAAGGAAAGGTCAACTGGCGGCCAAGCGCGCAGCATGGCGCGCCAGCAAGGCTTGCTGGGCCTCGCTGACGGATGACGCTCCTAGTGCATCCGTCCACTTGCATACGAGGCATGCTCGCTGGGCTGCGCGCGTCAGTGAGCAGGCCTGTAGGCCTAATAGAGCACCATGCCGCCAGCAAGGCTTGCCTTGGTGCCTAAGGCTAGGTGCCAGCTAGCGCCATTTGATTAGAGCCAGTTGTAAGGGGGTGGTTTGCTTGGAGAGCACGAGAAAGTTGGTCCTTCCGTTGTGGTCCTTACCTACCCCTTGCTTTCCTTATGAAATTTATTATTTGTTGATTGTTTTGCCTTTTTAATTTAATTTAGAATTAAATTATACATTTGTTTTATCATTTTATTAACTATCCCTTATTGAAAGTTGATGGGATTTCTTGGGAACAATTCCCTACGAATACCAATGATTGGGTATTTAGAATTTCACTTGAGTTGATGAACTCTAAGAGATCTCCAAAGGCGAGAAAAATTTAGTTTGTAAACTCTAAGTAATTTTGGTCTAGCGCCGTCTTAGCTATGGTGTAAGGGTTGGTTCCGATTTAGCGATCAAGGATGTGAGTCATTGAAGTTTCGCACTTGCAAGGATTAAAGTTTTTTTTAGTTCGAGCTCAATAAGTGAGCGAAGTATTCATGAAAAAAAGGTTTCAAAGGGAAGGATTATTTGGCTATGTATTTTTGATGTGTGTAAGAGTGATTCTAAGGTTAGGATACAAAGGATAAGGGTTTGGAAAAATATTTTAAGAAGAGCCAAATGATGGTGACTCTTACGCTAGGGCAAGCTAATGATGTAGGGATCAAGCTCCCAAGTCTAGCTTTAAATGGATAGGGATTAGCATTTAATATTCCTTGATATGATAATGCATGATTGTGAATATGAGTGAATGCAATTACTTTAATATATTATAGTTTCACCCCAATGAGAAATTCGATACACACCTTTTAGTAATCAATCTGAACTTAACTTTAGCCAAACTTCGCACAAATGTGTGTACATTCCAAAGAGGTCTTTCAAGGGTTGTAATAGGGTTAGGCTAAGGTTAAAGAAGAAAGGATTATAGATTAAGACCCAAAATAAGCCCTGTAGGGAATATTTCAAGCATCCCACACTTGAGCCACAGTGTGATCATACACTTAACCATGGTGGCGTCCAAAGGGAAGGAAGCTAGAGCAAAAGAGTCGCTAACAAGTTTTATGAACTTGTAAACCGTTCACAGGGTGAATATTACACCCCTTCACGATCCATGAGATTGCTAACTCCATAGTGGTCTAGAACCATGACTGGATATTCGGGGATGAATGTACAAATCCAACCTAAAAGATATTGAACCTACCCTAATAATAGGCCTCTACTCTATTCTTCTCATATTATTCATAAGCGCTTTTCGACTAACATACAAACATTAGGTTAACCCTAAACTTGTTTAATCTATGTTGGTTGAATATTAATGCACAAACAAAACTATTATCGGCGATCACTTGAATTATAACCATATTAACCTAAACAAGAGATTATTAATTATCTTATTAAGCGTGATTACAAGTATAAATTCCCTTTAAACATGCATAAAAGGCGTGATCAAGCAATAACAGTAATAATATATCAAGGAACATAACAACAATCATCATTATAATAATCAATCTCAATAAAGCATAATTATATTAGCAAGATCCTAGGCATGATACTAACAAGATTAATAACAAATCCTAACACATCACTAAGCAATATAGATCAAAGCTTTAGCCCAAACATGATACTAACATGATATTAGATAGAATAGGAAGCAACCTAAACATGAAACTATAAAGCAATAAATAGCATCCTAACATGATACTAGGAATCAATATAATATAAACATGGTTTCCATATCAAAAGTGTGACAAAGCAATTAAATTACTTACTTGGATGCCTCGTATCTCTTTCTAATAACAAAATACACACGTTAGTAATTTCAAGGAAAATATTAAATCAAACAATTGATCAAATAGGGATTTGGGACCAAACCCTCAGAAATTATCAACCTTTCACGTCTAGGGCGAAGACAACGTCAAACTTGGCTAGGTGTGTCTAGAACTTGTGAATGTGGAATTTTGTAAAAGGGAAAGGTTTAGAAAATAATAAAGAGAGAATAAGTTTCCAGATTTTAGAGAGAAGAGAGAATAGAATTAGATGATTGTTGATGAATAAAAACGGGGAAATACGACCCCTATTTATAAGAAAATAGTCCAAAATCAATAGAAACAAATCAGAATTTGGATCGGAATAAAACTGATCCATGTCGCGAGCGACAGGATCTGTCGCCATGCGACAGAAATCACGCATGGCGACAAGCTTTGTCGTTTGGCGTCAGGCTTGTCGTTTTGAGACAATTAAAAGATAAAACACGCTTTTAGTATGGAATCCTTTTCTTAATATAATTAAGCAATTAAAACTCCGTTTTAATTAATTTTAAATTAGATTTTATCAAAATAAAACACTTGTTTTATTTAAAATCAAATTCATTATTTTTCTAAAAGATTAATTATCAATCCTAATGCTATTAGAACTCGAAATAACCTTCAAAACTATTCTAGAAGACTATAATAAATCTTAATAATTTTAGGAATAATAATTAATGGGCCCTCCACTAGATTATTTGGCCCTAAACTATTTCAAACCCAAATTAGTATTTGGACCATAATTTCCTCATTATTCATCGAAATTGGGCTTATAATATATCATTGGAAAGCTCTTTACAATCCCCATCCAACTACACTATTAATGGACCCTTATCATGGACAAAAATAAATTGGACTGGCTATTTTCATAATTAAAGATTTTTTGAAATCAGAAAGAAAGATTTTTATCAAAACTAACACATCACAAGACTATTCACACTTTCACCTCATTTGATAATCATGCAACGTGAAAAATATTCATCACTGTGTTTGGTTTTTAGGGAGACACAATTGGGTGTCTACAAAAGCCCCTACTTTGATTGAGTTTAGAGAAACACATGTTTCGAAAACTAAAGTTAAAGTAGCGATAGGGATGGAGAATTATTCAGAATGTTCTGGGATCCTAAATTATTCTTGTACGCCGATACCTGCAAACTAGCGTTAATTAAATAGATAAAAGGGTTAAGAAACACGTATCTTGCACCGTCGAGCACACTTCTTTGGGGTAACCAATTTTGTTGCTACATTTATGACAACCTCCACAGTGCCTCTTGAACCCTATCGTCGAAGATCACTACTTGTAGTTATCTTCGATTTTTTGTGACAATCCTTCAAAGTACCTCGGGAACATCGTCGAAGGTGACTGCTTGTGACAATCTCCACTATACCTTGGGACATCGTCAAGACCGCTGCCTATAGCTATCTTCAGTTTTATAATGATAACCCTCCCAGGAAAGTTATCAAAGACCACCGCTTGTTGATCCTAAGTGCTTTGCTTGAATTTGCTTGTTGTGCCAGTACCTCGACGCTTTTTGTAAATGAGTTGGTGCCTTAGCGCTTGTGCTTGTCTTGTGAACCATTACCCTTGGCGCTTATACTTTCTTTGTGAACCATTACCTCGGTGCTTGTGATGAGCCAATACTAAGGCGCTTTAAGCTAAGTGAGACGATCGTGGTCAGGTCAATCACTTTATGCGATTGTAATCAAGCCGACTACTAATCATGTCAATTTGCTTATATGGGCTAACTGGCGTACCAAGGAACTTAAACTACTGCATTAGATCCGCATAGATGAGTATGGGTGCCACAGGTTTTGTCGCTAAGCCAACACGCACAGGAACCCGCTATCGCCACGCATATGTGATGTCTCGATGCGACAGGAATCACGCTGTGCGTGATTTCTGTCGTTTAGCACTGGAGTCGGGTTTTTCGAATTTAAATTCCTTCTCCTTTATTTCGCAACCGTTGTTCATTTGTTTGAGTTATATCGCAAAAACTTCATTTGGTTCGTTCTTGCTCGTTTCTCAACTGAATTCGCTCGAAGCTTTCGATCCCTAGTTTATAAACACGTAACAAACCTATATACTAGTATAGAGGCAAGTCAAGGGTCGAACCCAAAGGAACGATAATGTTCAAGCGCTCTCAATTATGCGCCTAAGCTAGGTCGAAGACAAAGATAAAGAGAGTGCACTAGCCAACTACCAAACAAAGAAACCAAACAAATAAAGCACTAGGAACGGGATCAACAAGCAATCATGACAAGTGTAGCAACTCGGAAATACATGCAAGTCAATAGTTGTGAAGACTAATGGCAAGCTCAATAAAAAGAGTAAACAGGCTATCTCCTAGAGGTCAAACTAGCGCCAACTACGAGAGACTCTAACTAGGAGCATCACTAATCAAGCTCAATCGACAATTGCAATTCCTAAATAAATAGTCCGTATCATTAGAAACTACAATGCAATTTAGCATATTGTCAACGCCTAATCGAATTACACACATGCAAACTTCCATTAATCACTTTAAACTAAAAAATTACTCAACACAATCCCCAAATTAAGAACAATTAATAAATCATACTAGTTTCACCCAATCCCTAGCAAACAACTACTCTATCATCATCATCTGATCAACAAACAACTAAAGAAATCAAGAATCAACAATATATGAAGAACAATTACACTTATCAACAATCAAAATCAAATAAAACAAACTTGAATATTAAACAAAGCAATAAAATGAGATAGAGTTAAGAATGCTCATTGATAATAGAGAAGATCTCCAACACAATTGCCACCATTGAATTTTTCAATGGTGATTATTCTCTCACTAAAATCTACTCCTAAACTAACCCTAAAACAAGAGAGAGAGAAGCTCTCAACTAATCTAAGAAAATGATCAAAAATATGAAATGAAGCTTATCCTAAAATTTGGGTTCAAAAGGGTATTTATAAGAGGGGAAAAATGAAGGAGAGCAAAGCCGGAACCCGTAGAGGAGCGCCCGTGCAGCAGGGGTGCGCGCCCGCGTAGGAGGGCAGCGCGGCCGCTCTCTTCTGGGTTTCATCGGATCTTCTCGCAGCTTCGTTCGTTCGCTAAGGTCTTCGAATAAACGCACAATCATGATGACGATAAACACTAAGTGAGGCAGTCCCAAAAGCACATGATTGTGGGTTCAACACCCCATATTCATGAGAGCACGGCTTGAGAGCGCAAAAGCTAGAACTTGGAGAATCCACTTCCTTGCATCTTGAGATTTCCAATTGCCATGAGCTTGCTCCAAAAGCTTCCTCCACCTTAGTAAATCACCAATATCAAGACCCGAACCTCGTACAATACCTACAACCACGAAAATAGAGCAATTAAAGGAGAAAAGAGTAGAAAAACTAACAAAATGCATAAAAGCTACAAAATAAGAGAGGAAAGGTAAAACCAAGACCAAAGGCATAAAATAAGAATTTATTAAGCATGAAAGCCATGAAAAGAAGGGAAAAAAACTTACATTCTCTTCAAATGGGTGCCATTTATGACACCTATAAAATACCCCCAAGCTTACCTTTTGCTCGTCCTCGAGCAAAACCAAACCAAGGGAGAAATGATGAGCTTATTCAAACAAACAAAAAGAAGAGAAGAGACAAGAATATACACCAACTCACTTTCATAGGAATCACGGTCAATTTTAGCAACTAAACACAAGCCATTTAAACCCCTAGATCGCCCTAGAGGACGAGTGATGCTCTCGTAAAGGTTTCCTAAGAGATTAACCTATAACTCTTATAATAATACAAACAAGGCAAAGCATGAAAAAGAAACCAAAATACAAGAGAAGAAAACAAATGTTCATGAAAGGACTTTTCCAAATTTACAAGCATAAATGAATGCAAATCTTTCTAAACAAGTAAGGGAGTGCACCTTCCAAGATACCCGAGGTTGATTGAAACATAAATATGCTAAGCATAGGAACTAGAGAAACGCAATCCACTTTCATCCCAAATGGTCTTACCGCGTTCTCCCTACTAGTCTCATATCTTCCCCTAGTAAGAATCTCAAAAGTTCGACGAAGGAACCGGAAAAAAAGATAATATTGGGCTACTCAACGTCTTGATAATGCATCCCCTTTCCTTTGGCTTTAACTCATAATGCCATCCCTCGGTATATGACTCAACCTTTAGGTCGAAAGGTCTTTCCCAATGGTTGTAACGTAAGGGCAAAAAGGGTGAGGGTAGACTTTAAAATTTGGCGGTATTCCTAATTAGTGAAGCAAAGGGTGATCAAACCTTCTCCTCATAACCAAGAAATCGCCAAACAAAAAGAAACTAACTCCCCCAAGCTTATTCAAAGCTATAACCACAATCATATATACAAAGAGTGTAAACGCTTCTCCCCCAAGCTTAAAGGAAGCATTGTCCTCAATGCTTGAAAAGGGGAAAAGAATCACATAAAAATATTTTTGTTTTTTTTTTAAATTTTCACTTTTTTTGTATTTTCATTTCTTTCAAAGCAATTGTCCATGCCTCTTTAACTTAGGACGACTTTTACAATTTTTGCATTTATTATGGCCTTGCCTTATTTTTTTTTTTAAACTTTGGACGGTTTTTTCTATCATACATTTGCCATTATTCACAAAAGATACACAAATCACAAGCTTGCTTACAAATAAAACCAATATCCAACCTTATATACCACAAACTCCAAAAACATGACCATTTGCTTCACAAAACCAAAAATGGAACAAAAAGAAACAAAAGGCTCGAAGTTCTAAAGATGTGGCTTGAAAAGAAGGGAAAAGGCTCAACGGTTAGAAAGAAGGCAAATGTAAACCCAAATGAACTAAAAATAAAGAATATCAACCTAGAAAAGAAAAATTACCACCTCGAAAAGTTGTCTTTGTCCTTCCTAGTTGGTTCGGTCTCGAGTTTGAGAATTATGAGTCAAGATTCAAGATTACGTCTGCAATAGTCAAGAATCCATGCCGCTCATGCAAATATATGTTGAAGGCTAGAAAAACAAAGAACCTCACATGGATGTAGTAAAAAAATCACTATTGGTGTCAATTCGACTATAGGAAGCAACTACCAACATGCCACAAACAAGTTGAATCCGGTTTCATGGTCCCACTAGTTCTAACAAATTACCTTAGCATGCTTTATCTTAGAATCAACCAAGCGTACTCTCAAACCGTGCACACCGTCACCATTTAAGAAGAAAAGCATTCAATTATACAAGTCCAAATGTATTATGTCCAAAGCAAGAACAAAACAAAGATACATTGCAAATTTGCCTTGATAGAAACAAAAATCTTTATGGAGTTTTTCAAAATATAAGAACATAGAAAAGTATATAAAAAGTGCATAGCATAAGTGAATCAACATCCCATCAAACATGATAGAATACCCTCCCCCAAGCTTGAATGAGACAATGCACTCAAACATAAATCATAGAAACCATGGGAGGGGAAAACAAGGAGATCAATCCAACAACCAACATATATCCAACAAGTCTCTAACCAATAGAGAAAGAGAAAGGAAAGATATTACCAGATTTGAGGTGGGTGTAAAAACCCGTAAATGACACAATTAAACCTTTCAAAGCTAATTTCCCAAGAATTGAACCTTGTTTCCATATGCTAGCAAAAAAAGGAGTCAACCTTCCTTGATTCTTGATCTAAATCGAAGCACCAAAGTATATCAAGTCATGTACCTAGCAAAAGGCACACAAACATTTCCATGAGATAAAATATATTCTAAAAAGAAAAGAAAATGAAATCAATAAAACACGGGTTACTTCTCGAGAAAGGCTTGCTTAAGGTACAAGCTTGACCGCTCTAGAAAATAATAATTCAATGCACACAAGAGCTTGTCAAATGCACTACTATACATTTTATAAGAAAGTAAGTGTGCACATGACAAAAATAAGGCATGCAACAAGCTTAGCGGACACCTATGAGGAGAGAGATGCCAAGAGAAAGAGGAAGAATCAAAAGAAAATTCAACAAAATAAGAAAAGGAAAAAGAAAAAGAAGAAGAAAGCAAACTCTCCTCACAATATTTTTGGGTGGCAACATCACCTTTTTCCTCAATTGGGGACAAATGAGCCACATACAAATCCTCATAGACAAGGGGGTCCCCAATAGGCTCATTGACAAAGGAAGGGAGGGATATAGGAGTGTAGGGAATATGGTTGAAATTGCTTGAAAAAGGGACATGAGAGGAGGGAATAGGGGCTATGGTCTCACAAATGAACTCTTCTTCACCACCATGCCTCAAATCACCAATAATAGCATGAAAATCAATCATAGAATCCTCAAAAGAAGAACACTCAAGATCATCATCTCCCTCAAACATCCAACTTCCAAGAGGAACTATATAATCCCCTTCACTACAACCATGAACAACAACTCCCTCAACTTCCTTAAAGCCTAAAGTCTCAAAGCCATGCATGAATGGATGCAAATTCATTTCAAATTCATCTCTTTCCCATGAAGCATTCTTAATGAAATCACTCGAAAGGCTATGGGTTTTCATTTGACACTCAAAGAACACATTGGTCATGACCTCAATCGAGTCCAAATACTCATGGATAGAAGAATCACAATCATGCACAAGAGACTCATCAAGATAGGAAGGAGGGTTAGGATAATCAAATTCAACACTCTTTTGGTTTTCAACTCCTTCACCACCACTAAAATTCTCACCAAAGGGATCCTCACCCTCACTTTGTTGCTCAAAATCATCATCATCATCCTCAACACATTGGATAGGGATTTTTCACATACAAGCATCAAGGGTGACAATTCATTTTCCAACTCTTCTTTTCTTTTCAATTCTCCATTAAAAAGATCCTCACCCTTTCTAATCATCTCCAATTGTCTCCTTAAATTTTCCATCATTTGTCTCTCTAATGGCCTAAGATTAGGATTCATCTCTAACTCCATCAAAGATTCATCAATTTGGCTATAGAGGACTAGAGACTCATCACAAGAGTTTGGAGAATGAAAAGGCAAAGAGGGTTGATCAATAGTAAAAGAAGAGTCACAATCAAGGGTAGGACCATGCACATTAATATCATGAGCATTTTTATTAAATAGGGGAGAGGGGGCAGAATTAAGCATATGAGATTCGTTATTAAGGGAATGAACTACATCACAAGAAGACATGGAAAATAATGAAGAAAATTGAAACACACCATTAGCATCCACTTGAGCATGTACTTCATCATCATGAACAAAAGAGGAAATAGAATCGAAAGCATTTGTTCTAGGTTCACTCATGGGATCATTTGACAATTCCTGGGAATTCATGCTAATATAAGAAGAATCAAGACATTGCAAATCAATATTAGAATCATGAATACCCCTGTTACAAACATCCCTAGCAAACCAAACATAAAAATCCCAAGCATCATCAATTGACAATGCTCTAAATCTACCATTATGCATGCATTCAACTTTATTCCTATTTATTCATTTAAACCAAAATAACAAATCTCACAAGCCTCCCAAAGACTACAACGATTATAGTCAAAAAATCCCTTAAGTCTATTGAAATATTCACAAAAAGGCTCATCATCATATTGAGGAAATGAGAGACATGCCATTTTTTACAAAGAAAACAAAAATAAAATAAAAGAAAAGTATATACAAAGACCCAGACTAAAGCAATAAAAAAACTCAAACATAGCACCGATCCCCGGCAACGACGCCATTTAGACGAGGGGTGGAACTAGGTCGTTGAAATTAGTATTTGGACCATAATTTCCTCATTATTCATCGAAATTGGGCTTATAATATATCATTGGAAATCTCTTTACAAGCCCCATCCAACTACACTATTAATGGACCCTTATCATGGACCAAAATAAATTAGACTGGCTATTTTCATAATTAAAGCTTTTTTGAAAACAGAAAGAAAGATTTTTATCAAAACTAACACATCACAAGGCTATTCACACTTTCACCTGATTCGATAATCAAGCGACGTGAAAAGTATTCATAACTGAGTTTGGTTTTTAGGGAGACACAATTGGGTGTCTACAGAAGCCCTCACTTTAACTGAATTTAGAGAAATGCTTGTTTCGAAAACTAAAGTTAAAGTAGCGATAAGGATGGAGAATTATTCAGAATGTTCTAGGATCCTAAATTATTCTTGTACGCCAATACCTGCAAACTAGCGTTAGTTAAATAGATAAAAGAGTTAAGAAACAAATGTGTATCTTGCAGCGTCGAGAACACGTCTTTGGGGTAACGGGGGGGGGGGGGGGGTAACGGATTTTGTTGCTACATTGTGAAAACCTCCATAGTGCCTCGTGAACGCCATCGTCGAAGATCGCTACTTGTAGTTATCTTCGATTGTTTTGACAATCCTTCAAAGTACCTCGGGAACATCGTCGAAGGTGACTGCTTGTGACAATCTCCACTATACCTTGGGACAACGTCGAAGACGCTGCCTGTAGTTATCTTCAGTTTTATAATGATAACAAACCTAGGAAAGTTATCAAAGACCACCGCTTGTTGATCCTTAGTGCTTTGCTTGAATTTAATTGTTGTGCCAGTACCTCAGCGCTTTTTGTAAATGAGCCGGTGCCTTAGCGCTTGTGCTTGTCTTGTGAACCATTACCTTGGCGCTTATACTTTCTTTGTGAACCATTACCTTGGTGCTTGTGATGAGCAAATACTAAGGATCTTTAAGCTAAGTGAGATGATCGTGGTCAGGTCGATCACTTTCTGCGATTATAATCAAGCCGACTATTAATCATGTCAATTTGATTATAAGGGGTAACTGGCGTACCAAGGAACCCAAACTACTGCATTAGGTCCGCATAGATGAGTATGGGTGCCACAGGTTTTATCGCTAAACTAACACGCGTAGGAACCCGCTGTCGCCACTCATATGTGATGTCGCGATGCGACATGAATCACGTTGTGCGTGATTTCTGTCATTTGGCGCTTGTAACATCCCAATAATTCTCTCTTAAAAACCTGTGAGAAACTTGTATATAACCTGAACAATTTCAAGAGAATTACTGGTGTTCTACCGCCACGTGTTCAAACGTTGAGGCTATCTCAGAAATTAGCAGCAGAAAGTATAAAACAGTTATAAATAAACTTCAAAACAAAAGGATTAAATCAAAATAAGTGTTACAAGTTGAAACCATTAAGGCCCTTATTCATAACCCAATAAAAGTAGTAAGTGATTAAATCCCGTGTTCAAATAAATTTAAACCCAAAGAAATAGTGTCGAATAAAATCGAATTAAAATAAATTCAAACTTGAAAAAGAAATAAACTACAAACAACCAGCTCTCTACTCAAGATCCCACAACCTTGATGAATGATGCATGTGTAAGAACCTGTGGTTATTCTGCTCCCCAATATTACAAGTGTAAAAATTGGATCGTCACAGGGTCATTGAAAGGCGAAGGCCATGACCAAAGAAAGACACACAAAAGCACGCAGTCAGCAAAGCTGAGTACATACAGGCTGCGAAATAAATTAAGAAAATACCTAACATGCTACTAATAATCAAGCATAAGCATCATTTAATACAGACTCAACTCATGACTCATTTATCAAATTTATTAAGACCTCACTAATTGATATTAACTAACTCATTTATTTATTTCATTGGATTTAGCAATAGACAAGGTTGTCCAACCCATATCCCATTTGGAACATCAATAAAAGAAAGACCCCATGCCTCCTTTCGGAAACATCAATAAACATCCAACGACCACGGGCGCGACTCCGTGACCGTAGTTAGTATGAGATCTCACCTAACTCCTAGTTTTAAAAATAATAATTGAAATAGGAGACTCGTAGATCAGACGGCCTCAATAAAAGTACACGGCTAATAACCCATGTACCCCAACCCCTAATTGTAATTACTCCAGATGTGCACCAATCCATAGTTTTATTGCTCATCCATCTTGCACATAACGTGATTTACAGGTTTAGACTTGGTGACGACTCATATACATTACAATACAAACAAACCAAACACAATTCAACCAAACATGTCAAATTCCCAATTTAAATTCATGATTTATTAGTGACAAACAATATTTATTAATTGTTCCTTTATTACCTCGGTGTATAAACACGTTGACTGCATAAGGCACCCCAAAACCTTAACCTCGTCTTACAAGACTTGAATTCCTCCTTTACTCGTCCTGTTTGCATAATCATGAATGAGTAATAATTTAATACTTACACCAATCACATACCTTTGCCTTTAAGCACACCTTGCATAATTAGAGCACAAATAATACTTGCATTAAAACTAGTGCACATCATTTGAAATTCACAATGTATAACCAAACAATTTAACCCAGTCAATCCTATACATGATACTAAGTTCTCAATCTGTCCTTAAACATGCACCTACATGCAAGGTTTCGTAACCTGTACGTACCTTGTGTAAACAATCCGGTTGGCCACTTTAAAACTAGAAGTCGCCTTATACAAAGTCATTTCCTAAACCAAGCAATTAGAAATAAATCAATACCAAAACAAATAAATTTACAGCAATACTAAACTACTTTAAAACTTCTTAAATAATCAAAATAAAGCCTTTAAATTGTCCCTAATAGTCAAAGTTAATAATATAACATCCCAACTATAAGTTTATAATTATGAAAATATAGTGTTTAATATCAAATTACAGCAACTTTAAAATAAGTAAATAAATCTGAAAATTTGGTTTAATTATATTAAATAATCCCATAAGCATAATTACTTGAAATAATCATTATATAGCAAGTTAGTATGTTAAAAACCCAAAAATATATCAATTCAATGCAATTAGAGGCTTCAAAATAAAAAGTATGAAATCTGAAAATTATTTTTAAAATTAGAATTTAAATTTCAAAGCTTTTTCAATCACAAAATACTCACAATAATTATTTTATAGGTTTAGAAGCATAAAAATATGAAACTAACATAACTTGCTCATAATAATTGACATTTTAATAATCTGAAAATTTATATATGATCAAAATAATTATACTTTAACAAAATTTAAGCATAGTATAATTAGATAACTTGATTAGCACGTTTTAAAGCCCTAAAATATGAAAAATTAAGGTTTAAACCCTAAAATATACAAAATACATAATCTAAAATTTTATTTAATAATTTAGACATACTAACCCATAAATTTATAATCTTTTGCAACTTAAACATACTATCAAAGCCTAATAATAATAATTTATAATTGAAATCAAACAAAAATTTAAGCTTTTAATCAAAATAATAAAAATAAGGGAAGAGAAAACAAGAGGAAGGAGAAGAGAGGAGGGCGAACTGGCTAGGCGGCTGGCAGTGCAGAGGCGGCGCGGCGTCTGGGGCGGTCAACCGGTGGTGGTGCGTGAAGGAGTTATGTCTTCATCGTGTGCAATTACTAGATATATAAATGGATCAAATTATGGAGATAATTAAGTTCGTACATTTGGGTCGTAGTTTTGCCATGGCTAGAGGTACTAACGATCTTTAGATTAGTAAAATAGGCAAAAGCCTAATTGGACGGATCCTATAAGGTCACACAAAGGGACTAGATCGAGCATTAGAGGACGAGGCCCATCATGGGCCTCATCACTCTAGGTGGCCGACCATTTGGGGATTAAGAAGTGGTTTTGGGCTTCGTGCCCTAGTCTAATTATAATGAGATTATAAATAGACTAGGTGCCTAGGTTTGCATGTACAGAAGGAATTAACTGATCAGTGTGATCAAACCCAAATTAGCAAACACGAAACCCAAACCCTCTCATAGTTCTCTCTCACACGGCTCTCTCCTCCTCCTTATTGGCGCCGGTGGTGTCTCATGGTGGTGGTGGTTCGTGCGGTGGTCAGTTGTCCATAAAGGTGGTGTTCGCGGTTTTCCTCAATCACTCAACAAATCTAGTATTGGTGGACGGCTCGTTCGAATCTCGTGGAGTAAGTAGAGGAGCAACGCTTGGGGCTCTATTCTCTCCCTGATTTGCCTGTCGAATAGCTTTGGGGAATTCACGCGTCAAAGGTATGATTATGTGTCTTGTGTGTTATGCATGTGATTCTTGGGATTGGTACTAGATTGAATATGATTCATGTTTTTCTGCTGCGTAGTACCTATAAACTCCTACAGTGGTCTAAGTTAGCCTCTTGCATGAACGCGCTAGATCATAATAATACAATTATTTGATGTCCACGTTAATTTTATAATCAATTAAGATGGAGAAATTAATCTAATTATGGTTCAATTATTATATTTAATGTGATTAAACTTTTGGAATCGATTAAATGTGATTTAATTATGCTCAAAATAGCCATGAAGAGACCGAAATTTAGCCCTAATGTGTTCGAAATTTTCTAACCCCCTAATCCTAAATTACAAATTTTTCGAAAATCCTAGCCCTAAAATATGATTTTTGTGCTCGATTTTGATTTAGTTCGATTTATTTTATGATTCATAATTTTAATCGGATTGGTTTATACATAAAAGTGTTTTGTGTATGATCATCAATTTAATTTTAAAAGTTAGAATTAAATTGGGATTAATTTTATGAAGAACCCTAATTTTAAAGTTAAATGTGATTTAATTTTAATCTTATGGACTGATTTAATTTAATTATGATAAATGTTATTTTAATTAAATTAAAACACAAAAAAAAATATTTTAGTCGGCAACCGCGGCTGGGTGGCGCAGCCACGGCGGCTGCCGACCAGGTGGCAGTCCGAGAGGGAGGGCAAGCGGTCAGGGGTGGCTGTGGGCAGCAGCGTGCAAGTGTTGCACGGCTGCTGCCCACTGTTGCCTTGCGGCAATGGCTGCTGTTATGGCAGTCAGCAGCCGTGGCTAGTTCGGCTAGCCAACCACGGTGGCTGGCGGTTTTTTCAAAAAAAAAAATTAATTATCTTATTTTTAAAATTATTTCAAGATAATTGTGAATTATTTTGGGATAAAATCAGTTTTATTTCGGATAAGTTAAAATATTTTGAAAATATGATCTTTTATTTTAAAATATAAAATTCGTTTTATTTGGATAAAATCTTTTATTTTAGGATAATATCAAATATTCAAAAGTTGTTATATTTGATATTATCCATATTTAAAGTTTTTAAATTGGTAATTATCCTAATTAAAGTGGTTAATTTTGGATAAGATTGACTAGGATATTCTGAGCATATTCCAAAAGGATAATAATTGATTTAAATAATGTGATTATCCCATAATTAGATTAGGATATAATTGATTTTAAATTATTTGATTGGCTAGTAATTAGGATAGAATCTCCTAAATTTGCTATGATAATCATGAAAAATTAAATATGATTTATCTTTCTAGATTAAAATATGATTTGATTCTATCTCATGACTAAATTAAATATATGATATTTTATAAATGATCATGAATAATATATGATATTTTCTAATTATGATTAAAATATGAGATATTTTAGGAAATGCGTTGACTTTATTATGAACATTCGATGTTGTAATTTCGACAAGCATGTTGAGTGATTTATTATATGACACTTTTATAATATATGATATTATGTTGCTATATATAGACTAGTATGGCCAATAGATTCTTAAATACGATCTGCGCATCGTGATGTATTTTTGTAATCTAAATACGGTCTGCGTGCCGTTAAGTATTTTTGTAACTTTTATTTAAAGTAAATAGAATAGTTATTTAAATAGTGTTAGTCCAAAGAAGCCCATGAAGTGAAGGCCCAAAGAAGCAAGGTGGATGGAGATCCATGATGATTCAAGTGGGAGCTTTTACATTTCTAGTTTTCTTTGGACTAAGGGTCCATAATATGTCATGATTTATTGCATTAGTAGATTATGCATGTTAGATTTTATTTATGTTGATTGATGATGCGCTAGGGTTCACTAAATAATCACAACATAATAAATCTAGGTCCGAGTAATATTAAGGTAGCTTTTCCAATTAAAAACCCGATGAAACCTTTGATATTTTATGATGGGTCATGCCTCAGCTGGGTGTCATATTATATCTTAGGGGAGTGGGGGTAAATCACGTTTTACACTTTTAATTGGTTATACTCAACAAGGTTACCTGAAGAGTTTAGAACCTTGAAGCTAAGGGTAATAATTAAGCATGTGATGATTCATTATTCAACCAAGAGTTACAAGAGTTGTTATTAGTAAAGAGTTTACTCACCTTGAAAATGTAAAGGTTGATGGTAGGGCCTCAGTCCGGTCAATTATTGCATAAATAAAGGATCTTGGAATCAATTAAAATTCAATTGGGATCAATTAATCATTGAATAAAGTGTTTTAAAGTTACCAAATGAATGCGTTTATGGTACTTTAATTTTAAATTAAACATAATTATTATACTTTGCCTTATTTTGACATAGATGGGTATCCGTAATCACAATGACAACAACGTTTACAACCTTCGACCATTCCTTGAGAAGGATAGGTTGACAGGGGATAACTTTTCCACTTGGGAAAGAATGCTAAGACTTGTTCTGAAATCTGAGGGTAAAGAGGATATCATTGACACCCCATTGCTAGGACCTCTGCTAGAAAATCCAACTGCGGCAGAGATTAAGAAGCACAAGGAAGCTCATAACAGAGCTATACCTATCACTTGCTTAATGATTGCTACCATGGAGCCTAGTCTTCAAAAGCGCTTTTAGGACCAGGATGCCTACTCAATCATGTAAGAACTCAAAGCTTTGTTTAAGAAACAAGCTAGAGTTGAAAGGTATGAGCTCCATCGTGAGATTCTGGATTGTAGGATGGAGAAGGGAGCCACAGTTCATGATCATGTTTTCAAAATGATCGGCGTAATTCAAAGTATGGAGAAACTGGGGCACCCATATAGTGAGGATTTGGCAACAGATATCATTCTCCATTCACTACCAGAAAGTTTCAACCGGTTTATCCTGAATTTTAACATGACTGCCACTGCAAAGACTATGAATCAATTGCATGCAATGCTGGTTAATGCTGAGAAACAAATCCCTAAGGAACCTAAGAAGGAAGTTCTTATGATTCAAAAGGGAAAGGTGTTCAAGAAGAAGGGGGAAAAGGCTAGTGCTAAGAGCAAGGGCAAGCAAGTTACCAAGGCTCCTGAAAAGCCTAAGACGACTCCAAAGCATAAGGCTGCAAGTGAAAGTGAATGCTTTTACTGCAAGAAGAAGGGGCATTGGAAGTGAAATTGCAAGAAATACCATGACCTCCTCAGGTAGAATGGAGCATCAACCTCGGGTATAATGTTATAAACATTTTAACTTTCACTTATGTATGAGATACCAAGTTTCAGTGCTTAACATAGTGATGTTGCGCAGGAACTGCAAATAAGTGAAGCTAGCAAGGAAATGGAGCTTGAAGGTGCACTAGAAGAATTTGAGTGGCCAGAGATAGCTTCATACTTTTAAACTTTTGATTAGTTTATCATGATTTTAGAACAATTTCCAGTTTTGATGAGACAATGTTTCGGTTTTCTTGTTTTGAATACTGAATTTGGTTTACTTTGCTTGGACAAGTGTTGATCCATGACCAAGGTAAAAAATTGTTTTTCATTTTGCTAGATATGAGTTAATTTTGTTTTATGACATTGATATAAGTAGATCATAAGAGTAAATTTAGATGATTCAAAGTACACTTACTTATAACAAGTCAGGTTAGGTCACATTAACCATTTGCACATCCAAAGTTTTGGATGGACTCTCATTCTTATATTATTGTGAATCACTTGAGAATTAGAAGTCATGCTTGATAAGTTAAGATGACCAAGTTGCCTTTTAGTAAAAAGGGTAAAAGAAGCTAAAATGACCTTTTGGTACTCATACATATGATGTATGTGAACCAATAAGTTCAAAATTAGCAAAGAGATTTAACTATTTCATCGCTTTTACTGACGATTTAAATAAATATGTCGATAATTAATTAATGAAGTAAAGCTTGGAAATATTGAAAAGTTCAAAATTCCAAAAATGAAATGTAAAATCAGTTTGAAATATACAATTTAACACCACAATATGATTATTGTGATAAATGTTTAACTCAAAAGGAATGATCATCTAAAAGGGAATTGTTAAATTAATTCACAATCCAGAAACATTACAATTAAAGTGTATGTTTATGAAGAAGGAATCAAACATTGCTTGCCATTGTTCGATCCAAAATTTAATGATTTACAAATATCGTTTTGAGGACATGCATTAGAACAACAACAATTGCGAATATACTAAACAGGAAACTTAACCAAAGCAGAAGAAAAGATGTCATAAGAGTTATGATTTGGAAATGTTCTAAAAGTTATCTTTTCTAAACAAGATTAAGGGTTATGAAATCAATGTATAATATTTACAAAGATAAGATAATTCACCCTAAATCAGAAATGTAGTTCTTCGTGGATCTTCTCATGGAAACTAAGAGGTATTATTCCTACAATCGCACAGAAACAAAGTGTTTGTTGCTCGCGATAGTGTCATTATAGAAAGAATTTCTTCATACAAAGCCAAGTGGGAGTAAAGTTAGATCTTGATGAGATTCAAGACGAGCAACAAATGTATGTGGATAACACTACATCAAAGACGAAGGCATATGAAATCAGGTTTGATAAACCATGTGTCGAAGCAAGCTAATTCCACTAGCGAAGCTTCTATCGTCCTACTAGAATGAAAGGCTTCAAAGAGTTGAAGAGAATAATTCTATTGTCGCTCATACCTATCGTAGGTGACTTGAGATCAAAACAAATAGTTTGTTGAAATTCTAAGAAAAGGTGGATTTTAAAATTTTCTTATTAGAACGGTTAGAATCCATGGCCTACAAGCAAGCTTTGGATAAGTGCCAACTCAGGAAATGGCTTAAAGCCATGACATCCAGTATGGACTTCATGTTTGTAAAAATGTGTTAGTCCATAATAGTCTTACAAATAGGGTCAAACCTATTAGTTGGGTAAGCCTATTCAGATTATTCTAGTTATGGATATCAAAATCGCCTTCATGAAATATTCTTGATGGTGAACATGTATATGATACAACCTAAGAGTTTGAAATCCAGGAATTCCTAGAAAGTTTTTGCAAACTTCTGAAATTCATTTATGGATTGAAGTAAGCATTAAGGAGTTAGAACATTCGTTTTGATTAGGCAATCAAACAGTTTTATTCCTTAGTAGAACAAAGGAATCTTGTAGAGACAAAAAGTTTAGTGGGAGAAATTGATCCTTTTAGTCTAGTATGTAGTTGACATACAGTTCATGTGAAATGAAATATCAATGCTTGAATGAGTCAAGCAATGGTTAGAAAGATTGTTTCTATATGATAGACTTAGGAGATGTTGAGTACATATTGGGAATTAAGATCCATGAAGTGAATCTTGAAGAATGGTTAGAATGAATCAAGAGACTTATATTGATAAGGATCTTGACAAGTTCATGAAGCAAGACTCTAAGAGAGGATGTCTTCCCATGTTTCATGGTATTACACTCAGTAAAACTCAGTGCCTTCAAAAGCTAATAGAGTTGAGTTGTATGGATAGTGTACCTTATGCTTCTGCAAAAGGTTCATCATATGTGCCATGAAATGTACAAAGAAAGATGTTGCATATGACTTTTGCATGTGTAGAAGGTTTTAAGCAAATACAGAATAAGCATACGTAGAATTACCAAGAACAGATCCATGAGTACTTGAGAAGCACTAAAAGGAATTCTTCTAGCTATTGTGTTAAATGGTAATTTAAGCAAGTTGTCAAAAAATTGCACGAATGCAAGTTTTCCAAACAGGCAAGATAATTCTAGATGGTGATCTAAATGTATATTTGTGTCTGGATGGAAAAGGACAGTGAGCTTGAATAGTTCAAAGCAGAGCACTGTTGCACACTCAATGTCAGAATATGTGTATTAAACTATAGTCAGATAGTTACAGAGGAAGTTCGGATTAGAATGTCATGTGAATAATACGTCACCTTTGCCGAAGAACAAAGGACCCAGAGTCACATCACAAATCCAAACAAAAGGATATGAGATATCACCTTAATTATGAGATCATTGACCAGCGGAAGGTCGTGTTCTGCAAAGTTTTATTATGAGTGAGAAATCACTAAACCCCTTCCATGGACTAAGGTATGAAAGTCATATTAAAGTCCTAGAATTGAAGCTAGTTATGTAATTTAAGTTGTATATGTTTTGAGAAAACATATTACATGAGAAATGCATTAATTTGCAGAATTATGTTTAAATAGAAATCATTATTTCTCTTATTGAATTATGGTTTTGGAAATTAAATAAAATGTCCAAAATACTTATGAATTGATGGGCTCATCAGGTTGATGACCTGGTGAATTGAAAGCCCATAGGGGAACAAAATTCATATATTATTTAAAGTTCCTAGTTCGAGATCATTAAAGTGGACATAAATGATTTCAATAAATGAACTAGCATGTAAGATTGATTGGATAGCGCAGTTTCATGGGCTATAGGGGCATAGTGATGCTCGTTCAATCACTTGGATATGCATGAATGATGCATGATCGAACTATTGACCTACTTTGAAGTTCAAGTATAGAGCTTTCGTATATATTAGTGGATTCCTTTGACATGAGTGGAACATTGATTTCATTCAATGGATGTTGTGACTGTGGTACACTCAAACGTCTACCCGTAACTGGAGATTATAAAGGGTGTTTCCCGGTTATTTCAGAAGTTGAGTGGGAGTCATGTTACCACAAGATTGGATAAAGTCTACCTATTAAATTAGGAAATGTGTCATGGCCGCTTGAAGAAGGAGAATTCAGAAAATACGTGGCCGCGTTCAAATGCATTACATAGTAATCATTTGGTTTTGTAATTCTAACTCAGATTTCAAGAAACGATTTGTAGATTAATATGATCTCGACATGTGATGCAATCATATTATCAAATCGACACATATATTGACTTAAGGAATTTGAATATTGCACCCTTCTCTCAGACAAGTGGGAGATTAAAGGAGTTATGTCTTCGTCGTGTGCAATTACTAGATATATAAATGGATCAAATTATGGAGATAATTAAGTTCGTACATTTGGGTCGTCGTTTTGCCATAGCTAGAGGTACTAACGATCTTTGGACTAGTAAAATAGGCCAAAGCCTAATTGGACGGATCCTATAAGGTCACACAAAGGGGCTAGATCGAGCATTAGAGGACGAGGCCCATCATGGGCCTCATCACTCTAGGTGGCCAACCATATGGGGATTAAGAAGTGGTTTTGGGCTTCTAGCCCTAGTCTAATAATAATGAGATTATAAATAAACTAGGTGCCTAGGTTTGCATGTACAGAAGGAATTAACTGATCAGTGTGATCAAACCCGAATTAGCAAACACGAAACCCAACCCCTCTCATAGTCCTCTCTCACACGGCTCTCTCCTCCTCCTTATTGGCGCCGGTGGTGTCTCGTGGTGGTGGTGGTTCGTGCGGTGGTCAGTTGTCCATAAAGGTGGTGATCGCGGTTTTCCTCAATCACTCGACCAATCTAGTATTGGCGGACGGCTTGTTCGAATCTCGTGGACTAAGTAGAGGAGTAACGCTTGGGGATCTATTCTCTCCCTGATTTTCCTGTCGAATAGCTTCGTGGAATTCACGCGTCAAAGGTATGATTATGTGTCTTGTGTGTTATGCATGTGATTCTTGGGATTGGTACTAGATTGAATATGATTCATGTTTTTCCGCTGCGTAGTACCTATAAACTTCTACAGTGTGGCGGCAGGGAGGCGGCAAGAGCTTGAGAATTTTTTTTTTTTTTTTTTTTTTTTTGTTTACTGTATGCGTGAAGGAGGAGAAGAGAGTGAGGGTTTTTCTTCTCTTGATTTCACGTGAAAAGGGGAGAGGAGGAATAGAAGGGGGGTTTTATTTTGGGTTTAGGAATTTGTAATTTGGGCTTGAATAAGAGGATTTAAGTGTTTGGGCTAGTGAGTTAGGAGAGGCTTAGAATTTAAATTACAACTTAGTAGTTTTAGTTTGAAAATAATTAAAATTTCATTACTTTACATCAAAATAATTCATGGTTATAAAATCAAAAATATAAATATTTGTATAAATAATAGGAAAATTGCCCGGAATAATTCGACCTTTGCCTCATCCGCCCAAAATAATCCCACCTTTCGATTATTTTTTAATAATCCGACCTTTATACCCAATCCGCTTCCAATGGTCCCAGGTGACTTGAAATCGGCTAAACATGTTACCAATTGTAACTTGGGATTATTTGCACACATGGTACCACATTGTTGGTCTAAAATAATAATACAAAAAAAAAATTAATAAAAATTTTTTTTATAAAAAAAACCCAACCACCTCCCCCCACCCACGCACCACCACTGAAACCACCTCCATTACCCACCACCACTGAAACCATCTCCCCTACCCAGCCCACCACCCCACACCACCTCCTTTACCCAGCCCACCAACCAAACCCACTTCCTCTACCCAACCCACCAACCGAAACCACTTCCTCTACCAACCCACCAACCGACCAATCGAAACCAACGGCCACTACCTGTGATGGTTTTGCAATTCAAAGGCTGATTTGTGGGTGTTCGAAGATGCTCAAAATTGTAGTGTTTGCCGGCGATTGTTGGTGCAGCTGTAGTGGGTGGTAAGTGATTGTGATGGTGGGTTCATTTGTTGCGGGTTTGTGGTGGCGCGTTTGCGAAGGAGAAGCAGCAACAACAGGGCTGCTATTTTTGGTGGTTTTACAGCTTGGGTGCTGGGGTTGGGTCGACCGGAAACGGGGAGGGAGAGGGAGGGGGTGGTCGGAAAAGGGGAGGGAGAGGGAGGGGTGGTCGGAATCGTGGAGGAAAGGAGATAGTGGCCGGATTTGGGCAAGGGGGCGGTGGGTGGGCCGGAATCTGGGTTTCAGCTTTTTTAAAAAAATAATTTTTTTTTAAAAAAAAATTTCTATTTTTTTTATTTTTATTTTTGACCAATTATAGTCTGACACGTGTCTAATAACTTGTAATAACAAGTTAGGTGACCGGTTAGGACCATTTAAAGCGGAAGAGGTATAAAGGTCGGATTATTAGAAAATAATCGAAAGGTGGGATTATTTTGAGCGGATGAGCCAAAGGTCGGATTATTCTGGGCAATTTTTCCTAAATAATAAACTAATACATTATAATTATGTTGAAAATATGGGGGATTACAGCACTGGAGTCGGGTTTTCCGAATTTAAACCCCTTCTCCTTTATTTTGCAACCGCTATTCATTTGTTTGAGTTATATCTAAAAAACTTCATTTGGTTTGTTCTTGCTCGTTTCTCGACTAAATTCGCTCAAGTTTTTTGCAAATCGAAGCTTTCAATCTCTAGTTTCCCGATCTATGTAATTGACGAAGGGTGGAACTAGGTCGTTGAAACTAATCCTCCCTCGATCAAACAAAATTTATAAACACTTAACAAACCTATATACTAGTATAGAGGCAAGTCAAGGGTCGAACCCAAAGGAACGATAATGTTCAATTGCTCTCAATTATGCACCTAAGCTAGGTCGAAGACAAAGATAAAGAGAGAACACTAACCAACTACCAAACAAAGAAAATAAACAAATTAAGCACTAGGAACGGGATCAACAAGTAATCATGACAAGTGTAGCAACTCAGAAATACATGCAAGTCAATAGTTGTGAAGACTAATGGCAAGCTCAAACAAAAGAGTCAAAAAGCTATCTCCTAAAGGTCAAACTAGCGCCAACTACGAGAGACTCTAACTAGGAGCATCATTAATCAAGTTCAATTGACAATTGCAATTCCTAAATCCATGGTCCGTATCATTAGAAACTACAATGAAATCTAGCATAATTCTCAAGGCCTAATCGAATTACACACATGCAAACTTCCATTAATCAATTTAATCTCAAAAATTAATCAACACAATCCACAAATAAAGCACAATTATCAATCATACAAGTTTCACCTAATCCCTTGCAAACAACTACTCTAACATCATCATTTAATCAATAAACAACTAAAGAAATCAAGAATCAACAATATATGAAGAACAATTAAACTAATCAACAATCAAACATCAAAATCAAATCAAACAAACTTGAATATTAAACAAAGAAATAAAATGAGATAGAGTTAAGAATGCTCATTGATAATAGAGAAGATCTCCAACACAATTGTCACCATTGAATCTTCAATCTCTCAATCACCATTGAAATTCCTCACTTTTTCTCTCTAAAATCTAATCCTAAACTAACCCTATAACCAGAGAGAGAAGCTCTCAACAAAGCTAAGAAATTGATCAAAAATATGAAATGAAGCTTATCCTAAAACTTGGGTTCAAAAGGGTATTTATAAGAGGTGCAAAACAAAGAAGAGCAAAGCCGGAACCAGCAGAGGAGCGCCCGCATAGGAGGGATGCCCGCCCGCGCTCTTCTGGGTTTCATCAGATCTTCTCGCGGCTTCGTGCATTCGCTAAGGTCTTCGAATGAACGCACAATGAGGATGATGATTAACACTAAGTGAGGCAGTCCCAAAATCACATGATTGTGGGTTCAACACCCCATATTCATGAGAGCACGGCTTGAGAGCGCAAGAGCTAGAACTTGGAGAATCCACTTCCTTCCATCTTGAGCTTTCCAATTGCCATGAGCTTGCTCCAAAAGCTTCCTTCACCTTAGTAAATCACCAATATCAAGACATGAACCTCGTACAATACCTCCAACCACGGAAATTGAGCAAATAAAGGAGAAAAGAGTAGAAAAACCAACAAAATGCATAAAAGCTACAAAATAAGAGAGGAAAGGTAAAACCAAGACCAAATGCATAAAAATAGGAATTTATTAAGCATAAAAGCCATGAAAAGAAGGGAAAGACAACCTACATGATCATCAAATGGGTGCCATTTATGAAACCCATCAGTAATTTTTCTCCAAACTCACTTCGACTTTGCTCAATTTTGTACATGTTTGCTCGTGGGTTTTCAAAATTCAAACCCCAATTATGCCCAGTTTGCTTTGTTTATTGAATTTTATGCCATGAATATGTTTTTTTATGCTTGTATATTGCCTTAGGAGTGTTTTGAGACTTGTTTGACTTAATTTGGTGAAGAAACAAACGTTTTACCATTATTGACCCCATTGAGTTCGTGAGAACAATGTGGCTCATTCTTGATGTTCTTGCTAGCTATTCATGCTCAATTTGTCACAATTTTTTCCATAGTATTGTAAGAAATTGCTTGATTTCTTGAAAATTCTATTTCTGCTTGAATCAAAATCATGCTATGTTTTAGTACTACATATTTTGTTTTTTGTTCGAACATAGTATCATGCGGCTAGGCGAACCTTAGATACCATAGAACCTTTGATTTATTATTGTTATGCATAATTTAGCATGGCTCGACATCGCGGCTCTAGTTGTCGCTCCCTTGACGCTCACCGGGAGGACGAGCTGTTAACACAGGCGAGGGAGCTTCTACCAGTTTAGGCGAGTTCCCTGAGTGGGCCGAGCGCACTCTCTACTTCGCTCCTCAATTTCACATCTCAGAGCGCGTGCGACTTGGGATGACAGGCGACCATATTCGTTGCCATGGCTCAGGGAACGTATATATCAGTCAGATATACGACCTATACTTTCGCGACAACATCGAGTTACGCGAGCTTTAGGAGTTGCCGTGTTCTCTTTGTCGTCGAGCCACTGTTTGGTTTGAGTTTTGGTGGAGTTCTTTCGGGAAACCACCAATACTTTTCACTTTCGGTGGGGTGAGATGACTATCATTCCTCTCCACTTTTCCCTCATCACTGGTTTAGAGTTCCGGGCGACCGTGGTGCCTTTCGGCAGCGACCACTACAAGATAATTGTCTTTACGTAGCGATTATTTTGTAGCGATTGTACATTCGCTACAATATGCAATTTTTTTTGTAAAATAATTAAGGAAATCGTATCATTTTACAATCGCCATGGTTTTCCCATATAAAATAGATACTAGGAAGCATAATCATACATATCCACACTATTTTTTCACATTTATAAAATTATGATAAATCGTATCGTTTACAATCGCCACTAAATCCTAAAAATCGATACGAAAAGTATTTTCTACACTAGATATATTAATATTGTTTGACAAAGAATACATAAAATATTTCATAGTTTATTTGTGAAACATTTAATATAAGAGTTTGAGGTTGCATGTTCAAATCTTGTAAAGATCATATGTATGATGTTTTTTTATTATTTTTTTATTTTTTAAGAAAATGAGTTCAACATATAGCAATTATAATCGCTACAATTATCACCACGTTTAGATGTAGTTTCTTGTATCGATTATTGAGCCCAACCCCAGCGGTATTGAAAACCACTACTAAAGGCTAAGGCAACGGGAGATATTGTATCGAATGAGCATTTGTTGGGAAAGATTTTTGTTGCAATTATAATCGATACTAAAGCACTACCACAAAAACTAGAATAAGAAACGCAAGATACAGAACGGTTAATTTAGATAGGCGATCTCTAGAATTATATAGAACACCTAACTAAGTTAACCGTTCTATTTGATTTATTTTATTACTTTTATTAAATTGTGATTTTATTATATAGAACGCATTTCTTAGTAAACTGTTCTATTTGATATGTCCATATTTTACACTTGCAATATAAATTTCCCCTCTTAATTACCCGTTCTATATGTTTAATATTATTTTTTGAAAAAAAAAGAAATAAAAAAATCTAACATATGTTACATATCACAAGCCCATAATTCTAACCCTAACTCCACAGCCGTCATTCACTCATTCTCCATAACTTCCCCTCTTTATTCCCCTTTTCTCATTTCTTCCCTTTTGTGAAATCCATACTTCTTTCCCTGCACCTTCATCCTTCATTGTTCTTAAAACTCCGAGATGATGTCCAAATAATCTCCAATCCGCCGTCTTCTTCCTCTAGTTTAAATAAGTCATCGAAACACAACCTATCAACATCAATAATCATATATTAGCTACGACTAAAGATTACAATTCACTCCTTCAAAAATATTCGCCACCTGATAAAATTTGGCAATGGTGGATGGCATCTTACTCCTCTTAGAATATGACTGAAATCAAATAAAGATCCCGTTGAATCTTTCTTTTGCTCTGTTTATGGTAACAAGTTGTTGCGGGTTGATTGGTGTTTAACATTATAGAGGTAGCTTGTTTGATTCTTAATTATAAATTTTAGATCTATAATTGTTAGCAATTGATTTTTATGTTACAATTTGGATTAAATTTTGATTTTTCATCTTTGATTTATGGGTTTTTGGTGTGACTTCACTATTTGCGTGCAATAGTGATGGAGGCGCTGCGGTAGTGCGGTGGTTGAGCGAGAATGGTAGAGGCGCTGCGGTTGTTGAAGCTGGTGGAAGCGCTGCGGTGGTTGAAGCTTGTGGAAGCTCTGCTAGTCGTTCGGGTTGGTGGGAACGCCGCTGGTGGTTCAGGTTGGTGGAAGCGTCGCGGCTGAATTAGATTAATGAGGTGGTTTTGAATGTCAAGAAAAATTCAAGTAGGTGCTCTTCTGAAATTGTTAGCAATAGCACATTGATAATTATTAAGTTAGGTTAGAGAATTGTATCAAAATTCACAATGTATTTGAGAATTTATTATAAAGGATAATAAATTTTGTTTTAATTTGGCATCTGACTCTGACTTCTACAATTTCTATTATTCAATTTTATTTATTTCTTGATGATTGCACGTATAAATTTATAAGAATAAATACAGGAATACATTCAACAAATACATGTGTAAAATCAAATACAAAAAATACAGATTATCAAATATAGGAATAATACAAATAAAATACGTACAGGGCTAATTCGAATAATCAAATACAAATAGTTGGGTTTTTTTTTTTTTTTTTTTTTTTTTTTTTTTTTTTTTTTTTAAAGAAACATTAAAGAACTGTTATCTAACTTAACCATTCTGTATTGTAATGCAATATAGAACGGTTAAGTTACCTAAACCGTTCTCTTTTCCTTCCTTAGTGTACAAATTTAAGAAAGGAAAAGAGAACGGTTGTGACTAACAACCGTTCTCTATTTGTCAATATATAAAACTCCTAAACGACCCGTTCTATATACTTTATACATCTCTTAGCAGAAGAGCGCCCCTAAGGCGATCTATAAAGCCTATTCCAACAGTTCTCTAAGGCCTTTTTTGTAGTAGTGAAGGTTAAAATAATTGTTACGAAAAGGTTATTTTCTTGCAGTGGACATCACTGTTTACTCTCCGGAGGTAGAGGAGTTGATCGGCCCCATAGCTATTTGAGCTCGTGTTGAGGCTCGACCAACACAGATCAGCGCTCGGTGCATTCGCCGGACCATACTGTTAGAGGCCTTTCAGGACGGTGCGACTACCTTAGAGCAACAGGTACGCATCTTTTCTTTGATCGTTTTTTCGGGGACCTTCTCGCCTGACAAGGGTAGCCGTGTGCTACTCTACTACATACCTGCTCTATGTGACCTTCGTATGGTTGGATCATATGATTGGGTCAGATTGGCTTATGTTGACTTCCTGCTTGGATTGCGACTCGCTTAACGCCACCGTAGTTTCGGCGGGGAAGTCACTCTTTCCAGTTTTTGGGGGATCGTAGATGTATATTTCTTTCAACCAAAGCTTGTTTTAGGTTTTGTATTTAGCTTTTTCTAACACTTTATCCTGTTTCATAGGTCTAGTTCTACGAGTATTTCTCTTTTTTTCACCTGCGAGGCCTTTGCCTCGTGGTCTCCCTATTGCTGTCAGTTGGGGAGGCCGTGTGAACGACTTGACTGCTACAGCTCGTGTTCGAGAGCTGCTTCTCTCGATATGCTTCTCTCGTGTTCGTGTTTGAGAGCTGCTTCTCTCAATAAATCAAGCGCTTTGCGTGATTTCTGTCACATAGCGCTTGATTTATTTTTCCAAATTCGAACGGGTTTCGGATTGCGCCAATTTTGTGCATAAATAGCCCCCAAATCTGGCAATTTTTGCCATGTCGAACAGATTAAAAATTGTCTTAGCTTTTATTTCTTAATCATGTCTAAGAATTTTAGCGATTTCACTCATGAGTGGTGTCGGTCTCTGACTGCTAAAGAGAGAAAAGAATTTGACTTTTTCCATATGGGCGGTATCTACGGTATAAAGGGGGTAGATCTTGACATAGATATTATTCATACCTCCTTGAGTATTGGGATTCAGATACTCATTGCTTTAGACTTGGTTATGATGAAATTTGTCCTTTATCGGAAGAATTTGGTGCCATACTAAGCTTCCCTTCCCTAAATCTAACGGTAATTCCAAAATCAAGCGAGTATTATTACAAAGATTTTGAGGTTTCCTTAACCTTAAGGATAAGGATTTGAAAAATATTGTGCATGGAAACATTGTTGATTTGAAAGAATTTGCACGTTTTTATTTTGATATACCACGCTCCGAATCTTTTCATGTTTATAGGAGAAGAGCCTTCCTTTTTTTCATGTTAAATCAATATCTGCTTACTAGTGGTTATATTAATGAGGGCCAAGCTATCTTAGCACCTGTCATGGAGCAATTTGAATCAGGTAGAAATCCAATGCCTTTGATCGTTGGAGAAACCATGTTTGGTTTAGATGAACTGAAAAAAAAATCAAAAAGCACCTCTTCAAGGTTCTCCAATATTATTACAGGTAGAAAATCAATACTTTTAATCACAGAAAACAAAAATATTTAACTGTGTATAGTAATAATAATTATTTGCATTGAATTTTTGCAGATCTGGCTAATGAAGAGGCTTGAATTAATTAGCCCCCGCCTCTGGAAAATGTTGATAACTATACTCCAAATTGCTTTGGAAGACAGAAGAAACGCTTTCCATAAACATGGGTCGCAGGGAGTGGAGTAGGATTTTCGAATCTTGCGACTTTACCATCAAGTGGATCGTTCCTTGGTGGAAATTGATAATATATATTTGGTGTCAATAGCCAACCTTTTTGTCGTCTTGCTAGCTTATCAAAGTTGAATTTTTATTATAAATCTAGGGTGAGGAGACAATATGGCCTTGCTCAAACTGTTCCATTCGGTTATCTTCGTCGTCCCTATGAATTTCCTGTTTCACAGGATGTAGAGAGATTTGATGATTAATTGTGTGCTAGACCTTTATGGGAAGTTCTTACCTAAAAGGTTCCTCCTTCTTTGTCTAGGGATGTGAAGCAATGGTTAATTGGTAGATCTTCAAAGGACAAGAACAAAGCTCAAAACTGAATAAGACCAATGTGAAAGACCGCTTAGGGGACAAGAAAATACCTCCTAATGAGCGTCTGGGTGAAAAAGTCGAATTCACGATTCCTGTTATGCCTAAGAAGAAGTGATCCAAAGGTAAAGAGAAGAGAAAGCTGACTCTACAGAAAAGAAAGTGTAGGTTGAAAAGAAACACGATGTAATGGCTATTGGAGAAACTATTAACACCATTATTGAATTGAATGTTGGTCTTAAAAAGGATGTTTACTAGCGAAAGTGATGGATGATGAAGAGGAAGCAGACAAGAATTGGAAGAGAGCTAGGAAGGAGAAGATAGATTAGATCATTTCTTTACTTTCAATATATTAGACGAATTGAATTTTAAGTCAATTTAAAATTCCATCAATAATTTAATTTTTACTTTATTTATTAATGCAATTTTAGCTTTTTAAATAAAATTAACTTTTTACAGTTAAAATTCTTTTTTTTTAAAAGCAATGAAAATAACTTGAATTATTCTGAACATTATTCGAGTACGGAAGTAAAAAATTTCCAGAAAACACCGAAATTTGCCCAGATTAATGCGGAACACCTGACGCTTCAGTCTGGACTTTGTCGTCATCCAGAAGACTTGTCGCAATGCGATGGCCTTTGTCGCTGTGCGATAGCTGCATTGTGTTGCGCTGGACTTAAACACTGCGCGCCGATTGTTCTATTTTGTGGGAATTAAAGTGGCCGCTCCCTATAAGAGGTTGCCTACGTATCCTTTTGTAGGTGTCGTTCGAAGTGCGCCTACGTTAAAGCAAGTAGTGAATATACTTGGCACTCATAGAAAGTGGGAATTGACATAATAAGATTAGGGACAAGGAAAGTAGGGAGCCGCCAACAAGTTTTTAATGAACTTGTAAACCGTTCATGGATCATAAAAGACAATCGCGATAAAGGGACAACGATAAGCAACAACAATTGACCCGTGAAGGTTACACCCCGTTCATAATCCATGAGATTACTAACTCCATATGGTTCGGAACCACGAAAGGAGGATCTGGGATGATGGTTTGAAGTGAGTCATGGAGTCACATTCGCCCGTATTGGCCTCTATTCGATTCTTATAGTGAAAAGTGATTCCTGCGATCTCAAAGGCATACAAACAAAATATTCAATTTGCTCCAAACTATTATTAGGCTAAATTGGTTAAATATTAATGAAACATATAATTCTAAAATATTGTGATCACTTAATTAAATAACAAGATTAAAAAGAAACCTAAACCGGTTGTCCAAATTATCTTATTAGGCGTGGTTTTCAATTACATATTCCCCTTAAACATGTAATATGGTGATCAATAAATAATAGAATAAAGATTTATATTGTAAGCAATTTAACCATAATATCGTAAGTCAAATCAAATAATAAATTAGCCTAATAATGATACTAGCAACAAGAATAAAAATAAGACAAATTAAGTGATTAATTACTCACTTTTCGAGTTTCCTTGAACTACTACATCATGAATAAATTGTTAGTAACTTCAATAAAAATATAAATCAAATGGAAATTAAATTAAATAAAAATTAGATTTGATTTGATCCAAACCCTTAGTTATTTCACGCCTTGGTTTAGGTATAGAATTTTCCTGTCAGTTTTTTATGCGCACGTATGTGGTTTATGTGTCCAGTTTGGTGTCATGGCTAGCTGTACGGTCATAACACGCATCCATAACCTCACTTAATCACTCACATGTCGTGTTCACACACTTTATTCCGTTAGTCGTGCACCAATTCATGACCGTATTTTAGGGTAGTATTTTGCGTCATTTTTTTCCAGAGTAAGTCCGATAGTATCCTCCCATTTTTTAAAAAAAAAAAACAAAAAATAATTAGAATTTCAAAATTCAATTTTTTTTATTTTTCCGGATGAGTTAGGGTTAAGGTTAAGTTTGGTCATTAAAGGTGTGTTTGTTTCGGTGTCACATCACTTGGTCAAGGAGCAGGGGGAGATTGTTACGCTTTGAGTCAATACCTCAACAACCTCTTATACCAAAGAGGCGTACAAGGAAACCACCATAATCATCTCCACAAGATCCAGCTCCAGTCTACTTTTAACCAATGGCTACTAAGGAAGATATCGAGAACATCAACAGGACAATTGAAATGTTTTCTAACATGATGCAAATACTCACCATTAGAGTCAACACGGTATAGCAAGACAATCAAAACAATGTCACTCCCGCTGCAATGGACAACATTAATGAAAAGATGAGTAAGATTTCTGAAGAATTCACTTATGTGGAACAACCTGTCGCCTCTTCGTCCATTAGGGACAAGCTTCCTGAGAAGTTTTCCACTGCTGACATTCCCAAGTTTAAGCCTACTGATAATCCGCTTTTCCATTTGAAGGCTTTTTCTGCAACCATGGCTCTTAAGGGAGTAGATGTGACACTCTTCCCTACAGTGTTCCCTTTTTCCTTGGAGAATGCCTGTCAACAGTGGTTCCACTCTTTGGAATCCAAACATGTTGTGACCTGGGAGGATGTTGCTGAAAGCTTTATGAATCGTTACAAGTGTAACATTTAGGCCAAGACTTCTGAACGTGAACTCTCTATTCTCAAACAGAAAGAGAATGAAGTCTTCACCACTTACTTAAGCAGGTGGAGGGAAACAGCCGCGCTCTTGGCGGATCTCCCCAAGGAAAAAGAGATGGTTCGCTTGTTCATTGCCAATCTGACTCATAAGTACAAACAACACTTGAAGTTTCTACCTCTGAGTACCTTTGAAGCTGTATACGATATTGGGATCAATACCGAGGATGAACTGATGAAGACTGCTGGTAGCAACAATAATAACAACACTTGGAAAAACAAGAAGAACGACACTCCTTCTTCTTCGTCTTTGAGGCCCAATAATGCTACCAACAATATCAATATCAATGATGTCTGGCCCCTAATGCTCCTCCTCAAAGATTCCAAAGGCAAAGGAGGGTTTTTACGCCTTTGGGAATGACTTATGATGCTGCTTTTGACCGTTTGCACGGTCAAGGACTGATTATGCCAATTGGACCATTTCTAGAACCTCGACTAGAGAATAGAACCGCTAGCTATGACCCCAATGCTTATTGCAAGTTTCATCAAGGCAAGGGTCATAATACTGAGAAGTGTTGGAGGTTGAAGGATGTGATCCAAGATCTAATTGATGCTAATCAACTTCCTGTCCCTCTAGGGGGCAAGAAGCCAAACATTCAAACAGGTCCTCTTTCTGATGCTTTGGCTATCATGGGAGATGAAGTCTCCTTTGATCCGTCAATACTCATTCAATTTGTTAATGAACCTCTGTTGGAAGTTGTATTTGTCTCGAGTTATGAAGAAGTGAATGGAATTTGGGATAGTGATGATGAAGATCTCTATCTCAAGGATATAGCATGTTCATCTCTTGGCACAAGTGAAGATGTTTGGGGATACCTTGAGGTCAAGGTTCTCACGAGAAGTGGACGGTTGCAACAACCTAGTCCACCTACACCACAATCACATCCAATAGTTGATCTCATCGATCTTGTGAACAACGATGTGGTCAAACAATTACAAAAGACCAAGGTGGAAATGGATGTATGGAAGCTTTTGGCCACCTCTCACGAGCATCGAAAGGCTGTGATGAATGCTCTAGTGAAAATAGGAGTTGATGATGATATGACTCCTCAGGGACTGGTCAACTTTCTCACTACTAAGTTACCAAGTACTAACAATTTGATTTCCTTTTCTGACAAAGATCTGCCCCCGGAAGGGGACCAACATAACAAGGCCTTACACCTCACTGTGGTGTGTAGGCAGATGAATGTTCCTATGAGCCTGGTTGATAATGCTCTGCAATCAACGTATTCCCACTCCGCACTGCAAAGAATTTGGGCATAAAGAATGAAGAACTGACTCCCTCTACCCAAGGGATTCGCGCTTATGATAATACTCGTCGTCAAGCCGTGGGTACTATCACACTAAACATAACTACTGGGGCCATTGAACATCGCACCAAGTTTCAGGTGGTGGACATTAAGGCCTCTTTCAACCTGTTGTTAGGACGTCCTTGGCTTCATGAGCTAAACGCGTTTCCATCGTCGTTGCACCAGAAAGTGAAGGCCATAGTTGGAGGGGTTCCAATTACCATTGATGCCTCTCCCATGCACATTCAAGTTAACAACACTTCTATCGTCCATATCGAACATGACGACGAAGATGAAGATCTTTGGGGGTTTTCACTCGATGATGTTCTCATGATCGAAGAAGAGGAGAAGTGTCATCTCGACTTCGATCCCTATTCGAACACCAACATTAATGCCATTATGAAGAAGCTAGGGCATTTCCCTAGAATGACCCTCGGGCTCAAAAAGAAGATGGCTGAACTTTGGGGCCATCCTGGTGCACTCAAGAAAGATACCTTTGGCTTGGGATTTAAGCTAACAAAAGAAGATGTGAAACAAGCCCTCTTGAAAATGAAAGCTCGCAATAATGCTCGAATCATGAAGACGGAAATGGCCATGGATCCATATCCATTCACTCTCAATGGCTAATACATCAAAGAAGGGGAAGACTTCCCATGCTATGAATTCCCTGAGCCTTTCGTCCACGATGGGAAGCGTGAACAAGGATTCGAGATGTTCTTCGATTGTGACTTTGTCGATGAAGGCGAAGAACTCTTCACAACTGAGAAACCAGCTAGTCCAAGCTCTGATGATCTAAACATTAACCTTCTTTTCGGACTAGAAAAGAATGAATCCAAGTCTACTTGCAATGATGATTCCGAGCTCATTCAAGCTGTCATATCAAACAAGGATTTTGACCCCTCCGAGTTAATCGTCCAGGCTGATGATATTTCAAAGGGATGGCGCAAGACATTGAGGATCACTACACCAAGCGGAGAGAAGTTGGAAATAACAGTTGGCAAAGGTCCTATGTTTGATGAGTCTGAGTCGTCTGGGTCCGAGTCCGAGTCTGAGTCTAAGTCTGTAGATGAGTCCTTAGAGTCTGAGGCCGACCCTCTTTCTGCTATAGAGTCCAATCCTGAGTCTCTTGTTGAGTCTTATCTTTCTAGCCCAAATAATTCCGGTGAGGTCGCAGCTGACCTTGCCCCTCTTGATGTATTCATCGATGAATTCAATAAAATGAGTACCTTTGCTTACAATGCGTGTCATTTCCCTAACCCTGATCAATATTACTTTTTTAATGATGACAAAGAAATAATAAAAGCAATGGAAGAACATGAAAATAAAACGACAGTTATCGAAGATACAGAAACAATTAATATTTCCATTGATACGACTATTAAAGAAGTAAAAATTGGATTAACACTAAGTCAAGATGAACGCAAAGAGCTAATTAACTTGCTTAGTGAATTTGTTGATGTATTTGCTTGGTCATACCAAGATATGCCAGGAATTGACAAGGATATAGCTCAGCATACGATACCACTTATTCCAGGTATGAAGCCTGTCAAACAAAAGTTGCGTCGTATGAAACCGGATGTGGCTCTCAAAATCAAAGAACAAAACTGAAAGCAGTTGGCCGCAGGTTTCATCAGAGTATCCAAGTAACCAGAATGGATAGCAAATGTGGTTCCAGTTCCAAAGAAGGATGGAAGGGTCAGAATGTGTGTTGATTATAGGGACCTCAATAAAGCAAGCCCGAAAGATGGGTTCCCTCTACCTCACATTGACATTTTGGTTGATAACACAGCAAACCATGCACTCCTATCGTTCATGGACGGCTACGCCAGATATAATCAAGTATTAATGGCTGAAGAAGATATGGAGAAAACCACATTCATCACACAATGGGGTACATATTGCTATACGGTAATGCCATTCGGGTTGAAAAACGCGGGTGCCACCTACGAAAGAGCAGCCACAGCATTGTTACATGATATGATGCACAAAGAGGTGGAGGTCTATGTCGATGATATGATCGTTAAGTCTAAAGATTACCCAGGCCACATCATTGCACTTCGCAAGTTCTTTGAAAGACTCCGCAAGTACAACATAAGATTAAATCCAGCAAAGTGTGCATTCGGAGTCATGTCAGGCAAATTACTTGGATATGTGATCAGTTATCGAGGGATTGAAATAGATCCCACAAAAGTCAAAGCGATCATGGCCATGCCACCACCCAAGAATGAAAATGAAATTTGGGGTTTCATTGGAAGGTTGCAATATATAAGTAGGTTCATATCAAAACTCACAGCGATATTGACAGGGTAAAGTCGTATCCCCTAATCAAAAATAATTACCTAAATCACTAACCAAGGTAGATAGGGAAGTAGGGTCGATCTCCACAGGGAAACAAGTCTTTTTACTCCTAATTAATTATTATAATCTAAATTATTTAAGTAACCAATATTTATAATTAAGTAAGAAACTAAACTACTAAGGTTGAGAATAGGAAGATAACAATATATGAAAGGATCTAGGGCATAGGTTCACCAATAAATAACACTTCAAGGTAAAACATAGTAATCAATCATTGACATTGCATAAATAACATGATTAACAGGCTCTCGCAATTTATTAATCAACATAGATCTAACAGGCTCTCACAATTTATTAATCAACATAAATCTAACAGGCTCTCGCAATTTACTAGATCTAATTTCTTATTGAAAATATCCTTTAATATCAAATTAACATCTTCTCGATTCATCAATTTAATATTGCTATACTTTTACAAGCCGCAATTGTAAAACATTAAAACAATCCAATAAGAAATTATCATGCAATACCAATAATCAATAATAGTCAATCATCAATGCATCAATTAACCAGATTGTAAAGGGCTCTCGCTACGTATTACAATCACACAATTAATTTACCGGTATTAAATCTCATCTCTCGAATCTTGACTTAACCATTTATAAATTAACTTGCCTATTGAAACTAGACCTAAACATTAATTCTCATCTCTCGATTCTTGAATCAATATTGTCAAACTCATGCATAAAAGATAGGCCTAATCTAGTCACAGAGCATTAAATCAATCAATAGGAAATTAATCTAGCACTGATAATCAACAACAATAATTTACCCCTTCATATTATCTATTAGATCCCCATAAACCTTAGAAATTAAACTACTCACACA
Source organism: Chenopodium quinoa (assembly GCF_001683475.1). NCBI lineage: Eukaryota > Viridiplantae > Streptophyta > Magnoliopsida > Caryophyllales > Amaranthaceae > Chenopodium > Chenopodium quinoa. Next base: position 788,238 of record NW_018742764.1, read on the forward strand.
TATTAAAAACTAAACTAATCAAAGTAATAAAATAAATCATGGTGAAAGGAATAAAATAAATAACTAAGATTAAGGAAAAAGAAATCGTTACCAAAATAAATCTGAATTAATGAAAGAATTAATAACAAAGGTTTAGTGAGAGATTAAGAGAGAGAAAACTAAGTAGAGAGAGAAAGTCTAAGGAAGAAGATTCAGAGAAGAAGAAGAAGTAGAGGAAGAGAGGTCCTTAATTATTCCGTACAAAACGTATTTAAAACAAAACTAAAACAACTCCTAATTAGAAACTAATTGCTCGACAACAATGCTTCTCCAGAAACACACGCCCAATCGGGCTAGAGGCCGCCCGATCGGGCACGCCTTTTCTCGCACAACTCTTCTTAGATGCCGCGCCCGATCGAGCTAGCATCTCATCTGATCGGGCGCGCCTTCCCTTGATGGCACTCATACGCGCATCTGCCCGATCGGGCGAATGCTTGCCCGATCGGGCCCGGTCTTCATCTTCAAGGCTTGGACTTCGATTGGGCTAGATTTCTCGGCCCAATCCATATTTCCTCTCGGGTCTCGAATACATGGTCCAATTGCCTCGTGATCCGAATAACCGAGCCCTTAACCACCGGCTCGATGGCTCTAACCGGCCTTGACCCGATCGGGCCCGGTCTTCATCTTCAAGGTTTGGACTTCGATTGGGCTAGATTTCTCGGCCCAATCCATATTTCCTCTCGGGTCTCGAATACATGGTCCAATTGCCTCGTGATCCAAATAACCGAGCCCTTAACCACCGGCTCGATGGCTCTAACCGGCCTTGAGCTCCAAAAGTGGTCGTGTTCCTCCAATGCTCGTAGTTGCTTCATAAAAAACCCGGGAAAATTCTCCAAAGGTGCAATTCCCTGCAAAACTCAACCAAAACTACGAAAACACTTTAAAACACATATTAGTAATAAAAGTGGCCTGAAAGAGCCAAAAACACTACTAATAATGACCACGGGACGGGGGTAAAACACTATATAAAATAGACATATCAGATATGTGAACCTATATTCAAGAAGCTTAAGAAAAATGTCCCAGTCACATGGGATGGCGATTGCCAAAAAGCTTTCGACAAAATCAAAGAGTACCTGGAAAACCCACCCGTGCTAGCACCAGCAATACCTGACTTTCCTCTTCGACTCTACCTTACGGTCACAAGAGAAACGATGGGGGCAATGCTAGCACAAGAGATTGAAAGCAAGGAGAATGCAATTTACTACTTGAGTAAGAAGCTTCAAGGATACGAGACACGATACACACCACTTGAATTGTTGTGTCTCGCACTTGTGTGGGCCGCACATAAACTAAGACATTACATGCTCACTCATACAGTGCATGTCGTGTCCAAGATGGATCCTCTCAAATACTTGTTCGAAAAAGCAACACTCGATGGCAGATTATTAAGGTGGATAGTCAATCTTACTTAGTTCAAATAGAAATTTGTACCACAAAAAGCCATTAAAGGTTCTGCGGTTTCTGACTTCTTAGCAGACTTTCCGTTAGAAGAAGTTGAGAAAGAAGAAGATGAGTATGATTTCCCTGACGAAGATTTACTCATGACCGAAGATGATAGCTCGACGCTCTATTTCGATGGAGCTTCAAACCAAAAAGGTTGTGGTGTAGGAGTCTTGCTTTTATCACCCAATGAAGAGCATATCCCAATTTCCATGAAGCTCGACTTTGATGTCACCAACAATGCCGCAGAATATGAAGCAATGTATTTTGGGGTTAGAAACAGCTGTCACCTTGGGAATTAAGAAGCTCAGAATCTACGGTGATTCTTCACTAATCATTAAACAAATCTGCAAAAGACGAAAGGTGAGAAGTGAAAGTCTCGCTACGTATCAAGCTCATTTAGAAACTCTCACGGAGCAACTAGATGAAGAGGAATATATGTCTTTGCCGAGAGAAGAAAACCAGTTCGCCGACGCACTAGCTAAATTAGCATCAATGGTGCAAATTCCAACGGATACAATCATAATGTCGTTGACCATAGAAAGAAGTTATGAACCGGCTTACGTTCATGCACTTGATGATGAACAAGAATCGCAAGAAGAAGATGAAGAGCCATGGTATGCAGATATCCTTAATTACGTGACAAGAGGAAAATACCCTCCTAACACTAATAAAAGGGCACGCCGTGCTTTGAGGCTCCTGGCCTCACAGTATGTGCTCATCAGGGGAGAACTCCACAAGAGGACTGCAATGGGGAGAAATATCTTATGCATAGCCAAGAAAGAAGCACGCAGAACCATGGAAAACCTTCATGCCGGTATATGTGGAACGCACATGAATGCGAAAATGTTAGTCCAAAAGATTCAACGACAAGGTTACTATTGGACTACTATGGAGAGAGATTGTCACGAATACGTCAAGAAATGAATGAAGTGTCAAGTCTACGAAATTTACAGCACGTTCCACCTTCGCTTCTCTACACATATACTTCTCCATGGCCTTTCTCTACTTGGGGCATCGACATCATTGGAAAGATAACGCCACCAGGACAAGGGGGGCATGAATTCATCCTCGTAGCAATCGACTATTTCACCAAATAGGTCGAAGCTGCCTCATATGCTAAGCTAACGGCAAAACACGTAGCTCAATTCATTGAGAAAAATATCATATGCCCCTATGGGGTACCTCATGAGATGATAAGTGATAATGGAACACATTTTCAAGCCGAATGCGCGGATTATTACAGAAATATCATATCAAGCATCACAAATCATCACCTTACAGACCACAAACAAATGTTGCGGTCGATCGGCCAACAAAAATGTGAAAACTATCATCGAAAAGATGACAGAAAATTACAAAGATTGGCCAAGTAAGCTACATTTCGCCCTTTGGGGTTATCAAACCTCTATTTGTACATCAACGGGGGCTACCCCTTTCTCTTTGGTCTATGGAGTTAAAGCTGTACAACAAATAGAACTTGAAATCTTTTCTCTCCGAATCGCGTTGGAAAGACAACTAGATGTAGTCGACTGGATTAGAGAAAGATAAGATGAACTAGTCTTCCTTGATGGAAAAACACTTGCCAGCTTTGCTTCATGTTCAAACCTACCAACAGCGTATGGCGCGACATTTCAATAAAAAAGTCAAGACTAGGAACAACAAAGAAGGTGACCTGGTGCTTAAGGCACTTCGCAAAAATATGTTGGATCCAAAAGGAAAATTCAGACCAAACTGGTTAGGCCCGTACATTGTTAAAACCATCTTGTCTGACGGAGCAGCACAATTGGTAGACATGGACGGTAACGGTTTCCATAATTTAACCAACTTGGATCAACTCAAGAAATTCTATGCCTAGTTGCATGGGTTCATGACCCAATAGAGCTACGTTTGGCCTGATTCCTTTTTAAGGATACGTAGGCAACCCCTCAAGGGGGCCCGGCCACTTTAAAAAATAAAATCCTTCCTCCGTCGATCAAGTATACGCGCAAGTTCAGCATTGCGTCACAACAAAACAGAGCTAAAAAAAAGGGAAGGGTTGCCGCGTCACGGGACTATCCACCGTGTCACGGTACAGTCCACCGTGGCACGGTGGAATTGCATCAAAAAAAAAAAGTTTGTCGTGCCACGGGAAACTGTACCGTGTCACGGCAAATTTCCACCGTGGCGTGGTAGACCTGCAATAAAAAAATAAAAAAATAAAATAAAAAAGTCATTGTAATTTTTATTTAAGGCGAAAATAAATATGCTATTATTATTGAAATAAATGTGACTACAATTATTGGCATCATGCGCCTTATTTAAAAAAATTATAAATCATAAAAGCAAAGCAATGCTGATCTAATCACTCTTCGCTTTAGGAACCTCCTTCTCTTTTTCAAATAGGTCGGCCTTCACCATTAATGTGTCTTTTGTAGCCCGAACCGTCACACCCTTTACCTTTCACATAGTTCTTCCTTTTAGGCATTATAGGAGTCTTAAACTCAATCCCTTGTGTTCTTGGACCTAGACGATCTTTAGGAGGCGCTTTCTTATTTCCAAGACGCCTTTTCACATCAAAGTTGCGCGATCAACCTCGATCCCTTCTACTTCTAGGATTCAACCATGCCTTGTATGCACTAGATAAGGGAGGAGGAGCTTGGTTACTTGCAGAAACGGTCCACAAAGGTCTTTCAATCCAATAAGCCTCGTACTTGTGAACGTTACTTTCTTGCAGCGATACTTCACGAGGACTATCGTTATAGCGTGGAACTACTTGTTCAAGTCCATATTGTTGCATCAGTCGAGAAGGACAGTAAAAAGTCAGTCTTGAGATACTAGGAACACGGCAATACAGAGTATCATTCGTACCAACCATCTTAGTAAGCCTCCACCAAGGCACCACCCAACGAATGGAAAATTCTCTCTTTACAAAGAAATTCTTCCAATCTTCATACGTCATGTTCACAGAATAATTTTTCTTCCTGCGGACCAGATCGTTGGGACCATATTTTTCAATATCGTCGGGGGCTTCAAAAAGTTCAAAACGCTCCATCAACCAAATCTGCAAAAATAAAAAATATAATAAAAAAAACAAAAAAAAATTGCAGATTCCACCGTGACACGGCAGAACTCACCGTGTCACGGTGTCACGGAAGAAGGCCACCGTGACACGGTACCTGTTTTGCGTCACGAGGGCTATTCGGAGCATGTTTTTACTTGCAGCAGTACCAAAGAGCCCTTTCTGACGGCTTTCCGGTCAGCTTTTGCTTCGTCAAGACCGCGTAAAGTTTCTCCAAGGCACGTAGGCATAGGAGATCTCCCAGATTCAACATGTTCAAGCACGGATGCTAGACAAGCATGTCCTACCCTACCGTTTGCAAATAAAAGCTTGCTAAACATGAAAAAAATATATGCCCTTCTACGGTATACATGATAAGACTTAGAGACAGGGCGATTGAAATATAAATTTGCAAGTTTTTCTAAGTCTACCTCATTACCACACACAATTTTATTTAAATCTGGATATGTTAGATTCAGATAGCGTTCAAATTCTTGGTAATAATACTCACGTAGGATAGGCATGGCAATAAGATTTCTAGCAGGAAATCCATAGATGGCACCGAATTCCTCCGGCAAGGGACATATTTCATCGTACTTAAATTTAAAACAATGTGTTTCTGGACTCCAATAGTCTAATGCTGCCCTAAGAAAATCATGTTCAATCTCTACATGTCTCAGGACTAGTAAACCCCTGACATGAAACAATTCCAATTCTCTTTTGTCAGCATTGGTCAAAGAATATACTGGTCCTATTTATTTTGTGAGACATTATTATCAAAATTCTGAGACATTATTATTGAAATATGAAATTCTAATTATTTTGTGTTTCGTAATTATATCACGAATATATATAGGTCCTATTTTATAGCAAAAACGCTCGGAACTACTTAAAAATTATCTTTCTATACGCGTAAACCACACCGTTGTAGAATACGCGCACCGTCACACGTGAATTCCCACCGTGTTACGGGAATTTGTGCCGCGAAACGGCATATTTTTCCGTGACACGGTCACGGGAATTCACCGTTTATTTTTTATTCTGTTTTTCAAGAGTTTCATGCCTAATAAAATTCTCAACTTTTTATTTTTATTTTTTTACTTTATTATTATTTATTATTTTATTTTATTATGTACTCTTATTTTTATAATTATTATTTTATTTTTATCTTTCTTTGGAGAAGTTATAAATCTTGTCCCATTTCCATACATATTTATTTAGTTGTAAAACTTATTCATATTTTTCTTTTCTTTTTATTTCTTTTCTTTTGGGGAAGGTCGGTACCTTCCACTTACTCCACTTACGTTTTTTGTCACGTCATTAATAAATACACAACGACACACAATGAGTCTCAATCACACACTAACATACACTAATAAATACATAAACTGTGAATAATGTACAAAATAAGCAGCGTCAAGTGTCATCACAGTATGTACAAATAAAGACCCTCGGTCAAAAATCGACAGAACTAGAAGAGTTAGGATCAGTGTCATCTCAAGCCTGTGAATATGGGAACGGTGAGCCAAAGAGTCCCGCCATCATCCGAGTACGAGGAGTAGTCTCCCTACTAGTCCCTGTAACTCCAGTAGTGGTCAAACTCAAAGCAGGACCCGTCCAACTGGAAAACGGTGCAGACTGACTCAAAGAAATAGGAATCGTTGGTGGAGGCATCGTCCCATACATTGGAACTGAAAACAAGCCCGACACCGGTGGAGGAACCCCAGACGATGAAGCTGAATATAAGCCAGGATCCACACAAGTGATAACTGGCCTGAACTCAGGCTGTGAAGGCTGTGAAAATGACTATCGCTGCAACTGACACTGAGGCTGTGAAGTGTGTGAATGTGATAATAAGCCTAGCTTCAAGGGTTATGGTGATTGTAGGGAATAATTTCAAGCGTTAACCCCTAGCTTAAACCTCACTATGATCATACACTAAAGTACGGTGGCGTACAAAAGGGAAGAAGATAGAGCAAAAGAGTCGCCAACAAGTTTTAAGAACTTGTAAACCGTTCACAGGGTGAAGGTTACACCCCTTAACTATCCAAGAGATCGTCAACTCCATAAGGTCTTGAACCAAATAAGGGTTCAGGGATGAAGGTACAAATCCAACCTAAAAGAGATTGAACCTGCCCTAACAATAGGCCTCTACTTTATTCTGATCGTATTCATGTGCGCTTTCTGACTAACATGGAATCAATAAGATTAACCCTAAACATGTTTAATCTATGTTGGTTGATTTTAATGCACAAAGAAAACTATTATTGGCGATCAGTTGAATTATAATCATATTAACCCTAAACAAGATTATTAATATCTTATTAAGCGTGATTACAAGTACAAATTCCCTTTAAACATGCAATAAAAGGCGTGATCAAACAATAACAATAATAAAATATAAAGCAACATAATAAATCAAAATAATAATCATAATAATAAAATTAATCATAATTGACATAATCATATTAACGCTAAAGCATAATAATAGCAAGATCCTAGGCATGATACTAACAAGATTAATAACAAACCCTAGCATATCACTAAGCAAAAAAAATAAAACCTTTAGCCCTAACATGATACTAACAATCATAAATATTAGGAAGAACATAGGAAGCATCGTACTAATCATACTTGATATTAAAGTTACCCTAGACATGATACTAGGAATCATAATAACAATCTAAGCATGAACTCTATATCATAAATCAATAAAAACCATTAAAGTACTTACTTTGATGCCTCGTACCTCTTTCTAATAAAAAAATACACACATTAGTAACTTCAAGGAAAATAATAATCAAACAATTAAATTAAATAATTGAGAGAGAGATTTGGGACCGAACCCTCAGAAATTAAACCTTTCACGTCTAGGGCGAAGGCAACTTCGAATATGGCTTGGTGTTTCTAGTGTTAATGAATGTAGAATTTTGTATGTAAAAGCTAGTTTAGAAAAAGAGAGAAATAGAGAGAGATAGAGTAATCAAAGAAAACTTGATGAGAGTTGGTGGATTGCAGAAAGAATAAGAATTGATGAGAATTATTGAAAATTGATGAAAATTGATGAATGAAAACGGAGTTTTTACGACGTTATTTATAGAGAAAATCAGCCAAAAAGATAAAATATCAAAACAGAGCATTGGCGCACAAAAAACTGAACCAGCACCAACGCTGGCTGTTGGCGCCAGGCGCCAACATTAGCGCCTGGCGCCAAAGCTGGCGCCAGGCGCTACAGCTGGCGTTTGGCGCTGATTTAAAAAATTTCCGTACAGGAGGATAAAATCGTATTTCCCTCAAAAATGTTCTTTAATGTTAATTAAAACTCTGAAAAGTCAACAAAAGTCAATTTATCAATGCTAATTGAATTAAGAATGAAAAGAACCTTCTAGAAGAATCTAGAAGACTAAAAAAATTCCCAATTGCATTAGGAATGATAAATCTATATTAGGCCCTCCCCTAGATCATTGGGCCGCATATAAGGCTCAAACCGGGCCCAGTTCAGTAAATTGGCCATAACTTCCTCAATATTCATCGTAATTGGGCTTATAATATATCGTTGGAAAGCTCTTCTCAAGCCCCATCCAACTACACTACTATTTGACCCATATCATGGACCAACCAAACTGGATTGGCCGTTTTCTTAAAATAAGTTTTCAAAAACAAAGAGAAGAAAAAAGAAATTAAAACTATCCGCAACACTGAACTTTCCACACTTTCACTTCATTCGATTATGATTCGACGTGAAAGGTACTCATCAATGAGCTTGGTTTTGGGGAGAAACAAATGGGTGTCTACATAAGCCCCCACTTTGACTGAGTTTGGAGAAATGCAAGTTTCGAAAACGAAAGTCAAATTGTCTATAGGGACGGAGAATGATTCAGAATGTTCTGCGATCCTAAACCACTCTTGTAACGCCGATACCTGCACACTAGCGTTAGTTAAACAGATAAAAGAGTTAAGAAACGCGTATCTTGCACCGTCGAGCACACGTCTCTGAAAGTAACCGATTGTTGCCACTTTTTCGTTGTTTTGATGACCACCTGCAAGCTAGAGAATGCCATCCCGTTTGAAAACCGCTACACTTGTAACTGCTTCCAATATCGAAGATTGCTTCTCTTGAAACAATCCTCATCCGCATTGATAATATTCCACGTCCAAGGGAATACTATCGAAGATTGCTTCTCTTGAAACAATCCTCATTCGCATTGATAATATTCCACGTCCAAGGGAATACCATCGAAGATTTCTTCACTTGAAACAATCCTCGATTGTTTGTGACAACTCTCCGCAATCTAGGGAACGCCACCTTGTTGTTTCGATGTTCACTCGTCTCTACACAAAGAGCTTCTTTTTTATATGTTCACGCGTCTCTGAACAAAGAGCTTCTTTTTTATATGATCTTTTGAATGATGTGTCCACGCGTCTCTGAACGAAGATCTTGATAATAGGATGCCCACGCGTCTCTGAGCAAAAGAGCTTGTAGGACATGTCCACGCGTCTCTAAACAAAAGAGCTTGAAAAGGATTGTCCATGCGTCTCTGAACAAAAGATCTTGATTGATATGCCCACGCGTCTCTGGACAATAGAGCTTGAATGAAATGTCCATGCGTCTCTGAACGAAAGAGCTTTGATGATATGCCCACGCGTCTCTGAACAAAGAGCTTGATGGATGAAATGTTCACGCGTCTCTGAACAAAAGAGCTTTGATGATATGCCCATGCGTCTCTGGAGGAAAATAGCTTTTGAAAGGAATGTCCACGCGTCTCTAGAGAAAAGAGCTTTGATGGAGATGTTTACGCATCTCTGAACAATAGAGCTTCGGTACTTGAACGTTTGTTGCGATAATATTCTGAAGAAAAATTTCCGAAGACCAACGTTTGTCGATCTCTAAAGCTCGCTTGAACTTTGCTTCCGCTAAAACCATTATGTCGGTGTCTCCGTGATGAGCCAATTCTTAGGCGCTTTAAGCTAAGTGAGACGATATTTCGTCAGGTCGATCACTTATTTGCGGTTGTAATCAAATTGACTACTCAATCATGTCAAATTGCTTATAGGGGCTAACTAGCGTACCAAGGAACCTGAAATTGTTGTTCTGAGAGGCTTCGAGCTCTGTCGCTGCTGAAATATCTTTGGCGCCAGGAATTGGCTCTGTCGCAAGACGCTGGGATCTAGTGCTAGGCGCTGAAATCTATTGCCAGAAGCTAGGTATTTTCGTCTGGCGCTAGAGTAGGGTCTTCCCTATTGTGCTGCACCTGTATTTATTTTTGACTATAGAACTTTGCTAATCTCTTTAATCATCTTAGGGTTGACCTAAGGTTTAACGTCGCTTGACTCATCGACTTGACACGACTCAAGGTATAAACTTGACTCTCTATGATTGACTCGAGGTTGACTCAACTCAAACTGTTTGACACGTGTTACTCATTACCCGTGTGTGCATAGTGTTGACTCAAAAATGCAAAAAAAGCAAAAAATTTCCGTCATTTTTGTGGAGGGTACCGACTTTCTCCTTAAAAGGAAAGACGCAAAAAGGAATCGAAGTGAAGTTTTGAAGGTGCATGTTGAATGAGCTTAGTCAATGTTATTTGATATTATCTCTCAAGGTGCAAGGACTAATCCATCCTAGGCTATCTCAATGATTGACTCAATGATGAAAGTATTTGGGTAACTTAGGCACGGAGGCTAAATACTTCATACTTCGTGATGCAATGAAAATTATGATTGATGAGTTATGTGACAAGGCATGCTTCATCGTTATATTAAGATTTCATGACAAAGGGTTCCTAAGGGAAGTATATTTGGTCATGTATCTGTGCGGTGTGTGAAAGTGAAACTAAAGTTAGGCCACAAGGGGTAAGTGTGTGGAAGGATATTATTTGTTAAAAGAGTCAAATGGTGGTGACTCTTAGGCTAGGTAAGCTAATGATGTAGGGATCAAGCCCCCAAGTCTAGCTCTACATGAATAGGGATGAGCATAGGAGATCCCTTGATATGATCATGGTGTAAGTGTGTGAATATGAATGCATTTTTATTACGGCCGCACCTCGATGTGAGGTTGCCTACGTATTCGTTAGGAATCAGGCCGAACGTAGCTCTAGCCGAACCTCGCACAAGTGTGTATACCACGAAAAGGTCTTTTTAAGGATTGTCACGTGGTTAGGCTAAAGGCTGAAGAAGAAGGGGATAAAGGCTCAAGACCCTAGATAAGCCCCCAAGGTGTGTAACTTTGCTTTTGGATCGTTGTATTTTTATGCTTGAGTTTCTACTCTTTTTTAGCTCTCTTTTTTTTGCTTTAGCATTTATTTCATTTTTATAAGTGTGGGCAACCCCGATCATGCGGTCTATCACTCACTTGGCATTCATGTTTCTCAGGCACGGTACCGAGCACTCGATAAGAGACGCAATCTGAGACGTGTTCATATCAAAGACATGTTCATATCAAAGACATTGGAACACTTGCCCTTTTGTACACTTTTATTTATTTATTTATTTATTTTTCTATTTTTGCTATTTTAATATTTTGAAGTCACTCAAGCTTTTTATGATATTGAAAACTGCATAAGTTGCACAGTATCCCACCCCAAGGTTAGGTAGATGTAGGTTGAAGAAAGAAAGGTATATCGTTAGACGAGGCTCAAAGTGGTTTATCAAGAAGATATTGTATATTTGAAGGGTGAAAGGTAATATGAGGTGGCTACAAGGGGTGCCTCAAATCATTGGTATACCTTGTGCTTAGTTTGACATGGATTTTTTTTTTAAATTAAAATGCAATGCAATGCGATGATCATATACAAGGAAATAAATGCTCATTTTATTAAAGGGGAAAAAAACTCAATGAAATAAATCTAAGGAGAATAAAAAGGTGCCTATTCTAGACTTATTGGGGAAAGGGTAAATAAAAAAGAAATAGAAAAAAAGAGGTCATGAAATCTTGTTGCTGAAGCTCGCCTCTTGCCTTGTGATGTTTCCTTTATCATCACTCGCTCTTCTTGTTAACTGGAGGTATGGGAAGCTTGTTATTATCAATCAAATGTTGGATATCCTCCTTTAGCTTCCAACAGCTCTCAGTAGCATGACCCCTACCTTGATGGTACTTGCAGTGTTCGTCTGGATTCCAACTAGGCACTCTCTTCCCAGGCGGGGGATCTTGAAGAGGTCCAATAGGAGTAATGATTCCCTTCGTGTGGAGTCGATCGAAAGCATTATCGTAGCTAATTCCAATAGGGGTAAATTCCCTTTTAGGTTGCTTTCGATTACCCATGGCTAGGATGTCACTAAGGTCGAAAGTACCAACACTATTACTAGAGTAGGTGTTTTCGGAAGAAGAAGGATAGTCTTTCTTCTTCCCTTTACAGCCACTGTTACAATCGTTACTAATCTTGGCCTTCTTGTCGCGCGGAGGAACATGAAGCGTTAACCCCCTAGGTTGAACCCCACTGTGATCTTACACTAAAGTACGATGGCGTCCAAAAGGGAAGAAGATAGAGCAAAAGAGTCGCCAATAAGTTTTAGGAACTTGTAAACCGTTCACAGGGTGAAGGTTACACCCCTTAACGATCCAAGAGATCGTCAACTCCATAAGGTCTTGAACCAAATAAGGGTTTGGGGATAAAGGTAAAAATCCAACCTAAAAGAGATTGAACCTGCCCTAACAATAGGCCTCTACTTTATTCTGGTCGTATTCATGTGCGCTTTTTGACTAACATGCAATCAATAAGAATAACCCTAAACTTTTTTAATCTATGTTGGTTGATTTTAATGCACAAATAAAACTATTATTGGCGATCACTTGAATTATAATCATATTAATCCTAAACAAGATTATTAATATCTTATTAAGCGTGATTACAAGTACAAATTCCCTTTAAACATGCAATAAAAGGTGTGATCAAGCAATACCAATAATAAAATATCAAGCAACATAATAAATCAAAATAATAATCATAATAATAAAACTAATCATAATTGGCATAATCATATTAACGCTAAAGCATAATAATAGCAAGATCCTAGGCATGATACTAACAAGATTAATAACAAACCCTAACATGCCACTAAGCAATAAAAATAAAAGCTTTAGCCCTAACATGATACTAACAATCATAAATATTAGGAAGAACATAGGAAGCATCGTACTAATCATACTTGATATTAAAGTTACCCTAGACATGATACTAGGAATCATAATAACAATCTAAGCATGAACTCTATATCATAACATCAATAAAAACCATTAAAGTACTGACTTTGATGCCTTGTACCTCTTTCTAATAACAAAATACACACATTAGTAACTTCAAGGAAAATAATAATCAAACAATTAAATTAAATAATTGAACGAGAGATTTGGGACCAAACCCTCAGAAATTAAACCTTTCACGTGTAGGGCGAAGGCAACTTCGAATATGGCTAGGTGTTTCTAGTGCTAATGAATGCGGAATTTTGTATGTAAAAGCTAGTTTAGAAAAAGAGAGAGAGAGAGAGAGAGTAATCAAGGAAAACTTGATGAGAGTTGGTGGATTGTAGAAAGAATAAGAATTGATGAGAATTATTGAAAATTGATGAAAATTAATGAATGAAAACGGAGTTTTTACGAAGTTATTTATAGAGAAAATCAGCCAAAAAGATAAAATATCAAAACAGAGCATTGGCGCACAAAAAACTGAACCAGCACCAACGCTGGCTGTTGGCGCCAGGCGCCAACATTAGCGCCAGGCACCAAGCGTAGCGCCAGGTGCTACAGCTGGCGTTTGGCGCTGAGTTAGAAAATCACGCGTTTTCTTAAAATTAGATAAAAATTGCCGTATAGGAGGATAAAATCGTATTTCCTTCAAAAATGTTCTTTGATTTTAATTAAAACTCCGAAAAGTCAACAAAATTCAATTTATCAATGTTAATTGAATTAGTAATGAAAAGAACCTTCTAGAAGAATCTAGAAGAATAAAACCATTCCTAACTGCATTAGGAATGATAAATCTATATTTGGCCCTACCCTAGATCATTGGGCCGCATATAAGGCTTAAACCGGGCCCAGCTCAGTAAATTGGCCATAACTTCCTCAATATTCATCGGAATTGGGCTTATAATATATCGTTGGAAATCTCTTGTCAAGCCCTATCCAACTACACTACTATTGGACCCATATCATGGATCAACCAAAAAGTATTGGATGTTTTCTTAAAATAAGTTTTCAAAAACAGAGAGAATAGAAAAGAAATTAAAACTATCCGCAACACTGAACTTTCCGCACTTTCACTTCATTTGATTATGATTCGACGTGAAAGGTACTCATCACTGGGTTTGGTTTGGAGAGACACAAATGGGTGTCTACAGTGATAAAAATATATGTGAGAAGAGTCAAAGATGATGACTCTTTAGGCTAGGTAGGCTAAATGATGTGGGTTCAAGCCCCCAAGTCTAGCTCATAGGGATAAGCATTGGATATTATTTGACTCGATCATGCAACGCCTCAATGTGAGGTTGCCTACGTATCTGTTAGGAATCTAGCCGAACGTAGCTCTAACTAAACTTTTCACAAGTGTATGTACACCTCAAAGAGGTCTTTCAAGGGTTGTAATATGGTTAAGCTGATGGTTTAAGGAAGTGTAGACACCTAAAAATGTGTCCCCAAAGCCAAACCCGATGATGAACGATCTTTCATCGCCACTATTGGTCGGGTTCAGTATTTAATCCCGAGAGTTCTTAAAAAAATCGTATTTAATTAAATTTAATTTTGGAATAGTCCATGGATCAGTCTTAATGTTTGGTCAAAGCACATTTTTGATTTTAGTCCAAACTTTTTTTACAGTTTTATTTAAGCCCAAACCTTTTTTTATTTTATTGTTTTATTATTTATTTTTGGCCCAAACTTTTTATTTATTATCTAATTTTAGCCTAAATAATAATAAAAACATAAATGGCCCAAAATTATCAATCGACACTTAAACTGCTGAACGAAATTAGGGTTAAAAATGAATTTAGACGGAAAAACGGACAAAAAATTCCCGCGTCACAGCAATAGTCCACCGTGCCACGGGAAACAGTCCCGTCAGACGGTGGGATTTCCCGTGACACGGGAAACCTGCTGTGACATGGGAGTTTCCGTGTCCGTTCCGCGTAAACCCTTCACGCGTTTTATTCCCCGTACCCTAAAATATTTCCCGCGTCACGGGAATTTTTTCCGTCAGACGGTTGGAATTTTCGTGTCACGGTACACAGTTCCGTGTCGCGGGATACTTTTTCAGGGTTTTTATCATTTTAGGGTTCCATGTGTTCCCTCAGCACATTTTTCCTATAAATACCCCTCATTTCTGATGTACGGGGCATCAATTATTCTCTATTTTTTCTCTCTTCTATGTTCTAGCCTAATCACTAGCCTACCCTTATTCTTTGAAAATTCCTTCTTCAAGCACTCCCAGAAATCCATACTTTACTCGTGGTTCTATCCTTAACCGTTTGAGGGTTTGGCCCCAAATCAATTCTACTTTAATTAATTTAATTATTGTTTTATTATTATTTCCTTGAAGTTACTAACTCGTTTATTATTTTGTAGTTGGAAGCAAACATAATCAAAGTAAGATTATGTTCCTTTTATTTCTATTATTTTTCTAACGATTTTATATTGTTGGAATTATTGTTAAATTGCTTCCAATATTAATGTTTATTCTATTGTTATTATGATCAATATATTACATGTTTAAAGGTAATATGTAATTGAAAATCACGCGTAATAAGATAATTTGGACAACCAGTTTAGGTTCCTTTTTAATCTTGTTATTTAATTCAAGTGATCACAAATATTTTAGAATTATATGTTGCATTAATATTCAACGAATTTAGCATAATAATAGTTTGGAGCAAATTGAATATTTTGTTTGTATGCCTTTGAGATCGCAGGAATCACTTTTCTCTATAAGAATCGAGTAGAGGCCAATACGGGCGAATGTCACTCCATGACTCACTTCGTACCATCATCCCCGATCCTCCTTTCGTGGTTCCAAACCATATGGAGTTAGTAATCTGATGGATTATGAATGGGGTGTAACCTTCACGGGTCAATCGTTGTTGCCTTCGTTGTCCCTTTATCGTGTTTGCCTTTTATGATCCGTGAACAGTTTACAAGTTCCTTAAAAACTTGTAAACCGTTCACGAATCATAAAAGGCAACCACGATAAAGGGACAACGATAGTAAAACAACGATTGACCCGTGAAGGTTACACCTCATCATAATACATGAGATTACTAACTCCATATGGTTCGGAAACACGAAAGGAGGATCGGGGATGATGGTACGAAGTGAGTCATGGAGTCACATTCACCCATATTGGCCTCTACTCGATTCTTATAGTGAAAAGTGATTCCTGCGATTTCAAAGGCATACAGACAAAATATTCAATTTGCCCCAAACTATTATTAGGATAAATTGGTTAAATATTAATGCAACATATAATTCTAAAATATTGTGATCACTTAATTAAATAACAAGATTAAAAAGGAACCTAAGCCGGTTGTCCAAATTATCATATTAGGCGTGATTTTCAATTACATATTCCCTTTAAACATGAAATTTGGTGATCAATAAATAATAGAATAAAGATTAATATTGGAAGCAATTTAAGCATAATATCGTTAGTCAAATCAAATCATGATTTAGCCTAATCATGATACTAGCAACAAGAATAAAAATAAGAGTAATTAAGTGATTAATTACTCACTTTCTGCGTTTCCTTGAATTGCTACATCATGAATAAATTGTTAGTAACTTCAATAAAAATATAAATCAAATGGAAATTAAATTAAAACAAAATTAAATTTGATTTGATCCAAACCCTCAGTTATTTATACCTTTCACGCCTTGGTTTAAGTATAGAACTTTGGGTGTTGTATGAACTCCTTGGAGTGCTTAAGGAAGGAATGATGTAATTAGCTAGGGATATAGGTTTAAGGCTTGGAGTATGAGAGAGAGAGAAGAGAATTATTTTTGGTATAAAAGAGAGGAAGAGAGAATGATTCGATGATAAAGATTGTTGATGATTGAAAAAGGGGAGATATTACCTCTATTTATAAGGAAAAAAGAGGGGTCGAAGAATCAAGAAAAGATAAGAATTCGAATCGGATAAAACTCTTGCGATAGATAGCAGTTTTTGCGGTTTTTGTTTTTATCTTATCGTTTGCTCCAGAAATCGGAATAAGATAAATAAGATATCGTTGGAAAGCTCTTGAAGTCTACTTTCTTACTCAATTAGAATCAGATTTAAATATTTTGTAAAATAAAAGATATGGCCGAAATAGAGAGACTGTGTTAGTTTTGGATAGAGTTTGATATTTTATTCATATATTTTCCGTTATAGCTCGGAATTGATATTACTTCCTCCATCCCCAATTGATAGTCACTTTTGCCATTTTAGGTGACTCAAAATGTTAGTCACATTTGTTTTTTTCAAGTATCATTAATATTATTTTTTTACCAAAATTCTCTAACATTTGCAAAAATATTTGTGCAAATTTAACTTTACCATGTAAATTTTATTTTCCCATGTACTTTAATTACTTTCTCTCTCTACGTTTTTTCACACCCAATGTAAATTTACTTTTTCAATGTACTTTATTTAATTCACTTTAATTCCCGTGATTTTTCTTCAAAAGTGACTATCAATCGGGGACGGAGGGAGTATAATATATCATTGGGAATATAATTTCAAGGGGCTATCCCACCATATAAAATTTGGATAAAAAATATGAGGCACTAAAATCATATCTATCTATCTTTGAATGTCTTTCAATTCGAATAGAATTAGGACTTTCAAAAAGAAAAGTTTTATTCAATTTCAAACTCTTTAATCTTATCTTTTCAAAAAGGATAATTAAGATCTTTTAGAAACTTATTGAAGCTTCTAAAAAATCCTAATTGGTTTAGGAATGGGATTAAATAATTTGGACCCTCCACATGATAATTGGGTCGTAGGTAAGGTGGGCTTAGGTTCCGTTTGGGCTCAATTTAACATTTTGGCCATAACTTATTCGTTATAACTCAGATTTGGGCTTATAATATATCGTTGGAAAGATCTTTTAAATTCCCATCCAATTATTCAATCATTAGACTCAGATTATGGACCAAAATAAATTGGACTAAATTTTTTTATAAAAAGGACACGAAATGAATTATTTTAGGTTTAAAGACACGAAAAGAGGAAAATAAGTTATGGTTTGGGGAAATGGGATAGGAGTTGGGTTGGTTTTATGAAATGAAAATATGGATTTAAGCACTCCAACATTAAATACTCAACCCGACCAATAATGGCGGTGAAAGTTTGTTCATCATCGGGTTTAGTTTTTGGGAGACATTTTTAGGTGTCTACTCCTTTCCTAAGGAATCAGGCCAAACGTAGCTCTCTTTAGTATCCTACTCAACGAATTATGGGTAGTACTTCTTAAGTTGGTCAAGATTTTTCATGTTTGAAAATTCATTACCATCCATGTCAGTTAACTTTGCAGCACCTCCTGATAGTATGGTTTGGACAATGTATGGTCCGGACAAATTAGGCCTAAATTTTCCTCTTGGTTCTAGAACATTCTTCCTTAATGCTTTTAAAACCAAGTCTCCTACCTTAATATTTCTTTTCTTGACCTTCTTATTAAAGTGTCTAGCTATACGAGTTTGGTAGCATTGAGTATGATTTAAAGCTTCTAGTCGTTTTTCATCAAGTAGAATTAGCTCTTCATATCACGCTCTAGTCCATTCGACTTCATTGAGTTTACTTTCTAATGCAATGCGTAGGGAAGGTATTTCCAGCTCTATAGGTTGTACAACAACCATTCCATAGACTAAGGAGAATGACGTATTTCTTGCTGATGAACGAATTGACGTGCGATAACCCCAAAGAGCAAAGTGGAGTTTGTTAGGCCAACCTTTGTAATTTTCCGTCATGTTCTCGATGATAGTCTTTAAATATTTATTGGTTTCTTCTACTACACCATTTTCTTAAGGCCTATTTGGGGAGATATGATGGTATTGAATACCATACTTTTGTAGCAATTCTTCACATTCTTCTTGAAAATGAGTTACATTGTCAATTATCATTTCATGTGGGACTCCATATCAACATATGATGTTTCTTTCAATAAAGAGTGCTACATGCTTTGCATTGAGTTTTGCATATGATGCTGCCTCAACTCATTTTATAAAATACTCGATTGCTACAAGGATGTATTCGTGTCCTCGTGTTCCAAGAGGGGTAATCTTTCCAATAATATCTATTCCCCATGTAGGGAATGACCATGGTGAAATTAAGGTGTAAAGGAGTGATGGAGGAACGTGTTGCAAGTTGGCGTATATTTGGCATTTAGGACTTCTTTTCACGTAGTGATAACAGTCCTTATTCATGGTAGTCCAATAATACCCTTCGCGCATTATCTTTTGGACTAGCATTTTTCCGTTCACATGAGTTCTGCATACTCCTTCATGGACTATTCTAATTACCCTTTGGGCTTCCTTTTTGCCTATGCATAAGGGAGCTCAACCTTTAGGTAGCCTTTTGTGTTGTGTACATATTGGGAAGCCAAAAGCCTTAAGGCTCGATTTGCTCTTTTGTCATCGTGGAGTGGATATTCTCCTTTGGTGACACAGTTGAGGATATTTGTATACGAAGGTTCTTCTTCTTCTTCTTCTTGAACTACCTCACCGTCCTCTATTGATTGAATGTAAGCCGATTAGTGCCTCTTTTCTATTGTCAAAGGCATTTGCTTGATTTCTGTGGGAATTCTAACCATTGAGGCTAGCCTTGCCAAAGCATCAGCAAATTGATTTTCCTCTCTTGGTAGGTATGTGTATTCTACCTTTTTTAATTGATTAGTGAGAGTTTCAAGATATGTTTGGTAAGGGGCCAAGATTTCGCTCCTTACTTTCCACCTTTTAGAAATCTGGTTATTGATTAGAGAAGAATCTCCGAATATCCAAAGTTTCTTTACTCCTAATGCTAAATCTATTTCGAGGCCTACCACGCATACTTCGTATTTTGCAGCATTATTGGTAACGTCAAAATCTAACTTTATAGAGATTGGGACATATTCTTCTTTGGGCGATACTAATAGTACTCCCACACCACAACCCTTTTGGTTTGATACTTCACCAAAGTATAACGTCCATGTATCGTCTTCTATTGGGAAATCCGCTAAGAAGTCCGAGACCAATGATCCTTTGATAGCCTTTTGGGGCATAAACCTTACATCGAATTGGGCTAAATTAACTATCCATCTTGAAATTCGCTCATTAAGTGTAGATTTCTCGAAGGGATATTTTAGTGGTTCCATCAAAGATACTGCATAGACTGTATGAACGAGCATGTAGTGTTTTAAATTGGTTGTGGCCCACACTAATGCGAGACACAATTTTAAGTGGTGTGTAGCGTACTTCATACTTAAGCATCTTTTTGCTTAAGTAGTAGATGGTATTTTCTTTTCCTTCCACTTCTTGTGCAAGCATAGCCCCCATTGTCTCTTTGGTGACTGTTAAATATAACCTAAGAGGGATTCCTGAGAGCGCAGGTGCTAGTTAGGGAGGATTAGCGAGATAGGATTTTATTTTCTCAAAGGCATTTTGGCACTCATCGTCAAAAAGAAGTCCCATGACATTGAAGTCAAAGCATGGAGGTGCTTTCTCCTTATAGATAGGAGTTGAGATGTCATCTAAGTAGTACCAATCGAAGAAGATTTCGAACCCAGGTTGTTTTATTCCATCTTTGACAAAGGGCTCGATAAATTCATAACATGGATAATCTTCACCCTCTCTTACAAATTGTCCATTTAAGGCGAGGGGATATTGATCCATTGGGATTGCTTTTTTGTGGTTATGAGAATTTCTCCGCGCATTAGCCTTTTCCCAGGCGTGCTTTTAGTCTTTCGGAGTCAGTTCAAAACCAAGTCCAAAAGTATCTAATTTAGGAAGGCCAGGCGATTTTTGTTTGCGTGGCTACTCCTTTCTTCTTTCCAGTCATTCTGGGAAAATTGTCCTTGTTTTCGGAGTATGCCATAACTATCATATTTGAATGGAGGTCGTGGGATAGAGGGGTCGTTTCATCTTCTTTGATTAAGGAGACATCTTCTGCGTTAAAGCCCCATGAGTATTCATTGTTCTCATCGTGCTCCATGTTAATGAGAGGTTTATCAATTGCTTTGATTCTCAATTGGGAGGCATCAATTGTGACAGGAATTCCTCTAACTATGGCCTTCACTTGTTGATGAAGTGATGAAGGGACGACCTTAAGGTCATGGAGCCAAGAGCGTCCCAACAATTGAAAGAAGCTTTGATGTCAACCACTTGGAAAGTTGTAGCATGTTCTATAACTCTTGCGGTGACATTCATAGTAATAGTCCCAAGAGCTTGGCGACGAGTATTGTCATAAGCTCTTATTCCTTGTGTTGGTGGAGACAAATCTTCGTCCCTTATCCCCAACAGCGTCGCAGTTCGTAGTGGACAAACATTAATTATTGACCCTTTATCTATAAGAGTCATTAGGACATTCATTCTCTTGCAGACTATTGTGAGGTTCAAGGCTTTATTATATTTATCACCTTCTGGAGGTAAGTCCTTGTCAGAAAAAGGTGATCAGATTGAAGGGACTTGGAAGATCACTTATGAGAAAATTAGCTAATCCCTAAGAAGTAGTTTCTGAATCTATTCCTACTTTAGCTTAAGCATCCATTGCTGTGATTCTATGTTCACGAGATGTGGCTAGTAGCTTCCATACATTCATTTCAACCTTAGTCTTTTTCAGTTGTTTGACAACGTCGTTGTATTCTATAATTAGTATGGGAACTTGTTGAGTAGTAGGGATAGGTTGAGTAGTGATTGGAGGTTGCACTCTCCCTGATCTTGTGAGGACATCTATGGATGAATCTTCTTTATCCCAAATTTCATCCACAGGGTATATTAAGGAAAGTGGGGTTTCCTCTACATCTTTGAGGTAAACATCCTCAACATCACTTTCTCAAACTCCGTTGATGCAAACATCCTTTTCTAATAGGTTTTGGACCAACTTCTTATTGTCAATTAGTTTCTGGATTAGATCTTTGAATTTGAAACACTGCTCTATGGTATGTCCTTCTGATTGATGGTATGGACAATATAACTTGTCTGCCCTCTTCAATGATTCAAATGGTCTTGGCTCAAGAGGTTTGATATTCCCACTCTCGAAGAGCATTTGGAACATGTTAGCATAAGAGGTCTCAATTAGAGTTTAAGACTTGTCACTCCTTTTTGGTGTTTCAACTACTTGTAGAGAAAATGGTATTCTCTTGATAGCCTTTGTAGGTGTCGCCTCTTGAACGTCGTGTTTATTTTGAGTCGTTTTTATGTAATCAAGGGCCTCGCTACAAATAACCATTACTTCCTTTATAAGTTGAGTTAGAGGAAGACCACTCATGGTGTCGAATAAGGTTTCCTCCTCTTCTTCAAGGGCATGAGTTTCTTTGATAGGTTCGATGAGGTATGATGGGTCAACATCACTTTCCTCATCGGAAATCGCCAAGGAACACTACTAAAATTCGGTCGAATTGCGACCGTTTTTCTACGACCGTCATGAAAACGGCCGCAAAAATTGATATTTGCGACCGTTTTTTAAGCGGTCGCAAATTTACGACCGTTTTTGGTCTATAAAACGGTCGCAAAGGTACTTAAATATATTTTTAAAATAAAATTCATGTGAAAATTTATTCAAAATTAAATTAATTTTGTTACGACCGTTAGTAGCGGTCGCAATGTGTGTTAATTACGACCGTTTGAGAAACGGTCGCAAAATGCGTAAATTACGACCATTTGAAAAACGGTCGCAAAATTACGACCACCATACCGGTCGCAAAAGTGTTTTTTTAAATTTAAAAAAAAGGTATATAAGGAGATCACCCAAAACCTAGTATTTGAACAGCCGTCTCACGCATCCTCTATCCTCTCTTTCTCCTCACGCATCCTCTTCTCCTCTCTCTTTTCTCACACCCTTCTACTTTCTCTCTCTTCTCTTTCCTCTTTCCACCTCCTTGTGAACGACCCTAATCTCATGCATCCTCTTCTCTTCATCTTTTTCTCCTTCTCTCCCATCTCTTCTCTTCACCAACCTGAAATAGAGCAGCCACCGTCACAAGCAAAGCCAACCGTTAAAAGCAACACGCAATGTTTGGTGTTTATGGTCAATTTTGACATTAAAAATTCCAGATCAGGAGTTTTCTTGGTCGAATTTGACCATATTAACCTAAAATGGAAGATAGATTATGAAAGGTATGTTTATTTTTCTGAAAATTTTGTTTATTTTCAAATTTTGTGGTTGAATTTTGTTTTCCGTTCGAATTTCCATGTTTGCTTGAATTTGTTATTGATTTTTGTTTGCGTATCTGTTCCAATTCCTTTGATTTTGGTTTTATTTTGAGTTGTTATTAATTCTGTTCAAACTTATTCTTTATTTGTTCGAATTTCATAGATTTTTGGTTTGAATTTGAGCTCGAACTTGTCGAATTAATTGTGGGTTTAATTGTCGAATTTTGGTTTGATTTATGAGGGTTTTATTTCGTTTTTTGTTTGATTTTTTGTCGAATTTTTTGTTCGATCCTGTGGGTTTAATTGTTGTGGGTTTATTTTTTTGGGTTGAATTTTTGGCCGATTTTTTTTTTTAATTTTTGTTCGTTTTTTGGTTTAATTTCTGAGAATTTTATTTGTCGTTTAAATTGTTTTGATAAATTTGGATTTTTGTTCGAAATTGTTTGATAATTGTAGGGTATTTTTTTTTCTGTTTTTTTACTGTTTTTCTGTGTTAAGGGTGAGTGGTGGTGGGTATTGTTGGTTGAAGGTGGGCGAAGGTAATGGTGGGTAGAGGGCGGCAAAGGCGGCTACTGGTTGTTTAGGGTGGGCAGTGGTGGTGGTTTTGGTGGGATCTGGTTTGGGTGGGATCTGGGTTATGGGTGGGAGGGTGAGTTTTGTTCTTTTTAAAAAAAAAAAACTTTTAGTGACGGCTTATGACGGCCGCTAATTTCAATATTTGCGACCGTTTCATAAGCCGGTCGTAATTTTTAATATTTGCGACCGTTTTTTTAACGGGCGTTGAAAATAGTTAAAACGACTGTTAAATATCTGCGACTGTCAAACGGTCGTAATAATTTTTTTTTTGCGACTAAGATAATAACGACCGTCATGTTGCGACCGTTAACGGTCGCAATTATGTTTTACGACCATTTTCACTATTTTTTGCGACTGTTTGCGCCGGTCGCAATTTGGCCGATTTTTAGTAGTGGAATCTGAAAGTGGAGCATTATTGATACTTGGATTCTTGCTTGCAGGAGGCAATGGAAGCTTGTCGCTATCTATCAGATCTTGAATAACTTCCTTTAACTTGAAACATTTTTCAGTAAGGTAACCCCTACCTTGATAGTACTTGCAATGTGCATTGGGTTTCCAACTAGTCGTCCTCCTTTCGACTGGTGGTTCTCCAAATGGTCCAATGGGAGTTATAAAACCTTTTGCATGAAGGCGATCAAATGTGGTGTCATAACTCATGCCAATAGGAGTATAGTTCTTCCTAAATGGCTTCTTTTGTCCTTGATAATTCATAGCAAGGACTTCATTTAGATTAAAGGTGCTAACATTGTTTGAGTGGGTGGTTTTGGAAGAAGAAGGATTGTCGTTATTCTTTCCTTTCCAGCCACTGTTGGAGTTATTAGCAGCTTTTTGCTTTGTAAGATCGCCTTTAATGTTGATTCCTACGTCGTAAACAGCCTTGAAAGTACTCAAATTGCTTTGGTACTTGAGATGCCTAGAATATTTTTCCTGGAGGTTCTTAATGAACATCCTTACAAATTCTTTCTCACTAGGCACCTCCATCATTTTGGCATAATTTTCCCTCCACTTATTATAGAAGGAGGTGAAACCTTCGTTCTCTTTTTGTTTTAACATTTCAAGTTCTCTATGATCAGTCTCAACTTGAATGTTACACTTGTACCTATCAATGGAAGCGTCCACTATCCCATCCCAAGTAGAAATCTTTTCTTTGTCAAGAGAAAAGAACCATTGTTGGAAAACGGTTTCAAGAGATAAAGAGAACAAGAAATGAAAGACTTTCCTATCTACCCCCTTAATGTTCATTATAATTTCAAAAGCTCTTAAGTGGAAGTAACGATTGTTAGTAGGTTTGAACCTAGGGATGCCATTTGCATTGAACTTCTGCGGAAGAAGCACCTTGTCGATAATTCCCTGGAACTTGTAGTCATTAGAAAGTTGGTTCAAGCTTTCCTCCATTCGTTGCATTTGTAGTTGTCTCACAGGGTCATTGACTTGAATGAGCCATAGTCTTCATCATTTCAGTTACATTGGCCAAGTCTTGCCTAAGTTGATTGACTTCTTTTAGAGTTTCCATTATCCTCTTAGCCTTTATCTTCTGACGAATCGGTTTATCAAAAAGGGAGACTTGAACAAAAGTGTTGTTCTTGATTAACCGAAATTCTCTTCTTGACCAAGTACTGTAAATTAAACCATTTGTTTTAATAACTTGACTAGATTGACTTTGATTTTATTGGTTTTTTTTTTTTTTTTTAAAAAAAGCAAAAAATCTTTTAATAGTGAGTGACACAAGACTCTCTAGACATGGTTAATGTGAAATATAAAGTGTGTGCTTTTAATAGTGAGTGAAAGTGGCATGCTTTGCACTTGTGTAAGACCATGGGACTATGTTCTTAGTCTCAATTAAGGACTAAATATATATTATATCTTTTAATAAATTGATTAAATAAAATCAGCGCGACGACTCGGGCAAGAAACTGGACTATCGTTGAAACAATAGAACTACCTCCACACGCTAAGATCTAGCACTATATGACAGGGTTGTCGCATAACGCTGGACACTAGCATGTCCTGCTACAGCCCAAACTCATGCGCCATTACTGGAGTAGTCGTATGGGCCTATTTCCGGTAATTTACTCTAAAAGGACGACCTATAGTCGTACTAAGTCAGGTTTGATCAATTTATTTAGACTCATATTAATTAATTAATTAAGCAAAGTCCTTTAGTCATTAATTAATTTATTTAGACTCATTCACAAGTCAAATAAACGGTTAGTCTAATAGCACACATAGGCTATGCACAAGTAAGAATGCACAAGTAGCCAAGTAAGCACAATATGATGCAATGAGTTTATAACCTAACCATGGCTCTAGTTCTCTAAATTTCAGGATATGGGTTAGTCAAAGAGGGTCCATGGTTATCAGTTTGGATGCACCGCGCGGAAGCCTTACCTTTGGAAGGGTTGGCGTGTGGATGGGACCCCGCGAGTTAAATTCGCTTCCACGGTTTGCTGAATTCAACAAACTCAGATGTACCCTTCATTTCCATGAGCGTTAGATTAGGTAGTGTAGGGAAAATTTCAAGCATTACCCCAAACTTGAACCCCACTATAATCATAACTAATGTACGATGGCATCCAAAGGGAAGGAAGCTAGAGCAAAAGAGTCGCCAAAAAGTTTTAGGAACTTGTAAACCGTTCATAAGGTAAAAGTTACACCCCTTAATGATCAAGGAGATCGTCAACCCAATAGGTCAGGAACCATGACTGGTAGTTCGGGGATGAAGGTACAAATCCAACTTAAAAGATATTGAACCTGCCCTAATAATTATAGGCGTCTACTTTATTCTTATCGTATTCATGTGCGTTTTCTGACTAACATACAATCAATAGGTTTACCATAAACCTGTTTAATCTATGTTGGTTGAATATTAATGCACAACAAAACTATTATTGGCGATCACTTTAATTATAATCAAATTAACCCTAAACAAGATTAATTATTATCTTATATAAGCGTGATTACAAGTACCAATTCCCTTTAAACATGCATAAAAGGCGTGATCAAGCAATAACAATAATATTCATCAAGCAACATGACAATAATAATCATGATAAATAATAATATAATTAAAATCATTAATCAAAATAATCAGGTTAAAAATAAAGCATAATAATAGCAAGATCCTAGGCATGATACTAACAATATTAATAACGAACCCTAGCATGATACTAACATGATATTAGAAAGAAAATAGGAAGCACTGCATGAATCACAATTGTCATATTTGATATTAGAAATTATGGTTGTTACCCTAAACATGATACTAAGAAGATCAAAACACCCTAACATGACATTAGGAATCATAATTACAACCTAGACATGATTTCTATATCATAATAACAATGCAAACAATTAAAGCACTTACTTGGACGCCTCGTACCTCTTTCTAATTACAAAATACACACATTAGTAACTTCAAGGAAAGTAATAAAATCAAACAATTAAATTAAATAATTGAAATACAGATTAAGAAAGTTTAGACTAGATTTGGGACCAAACCCTCAGAAATACCAAACCTTTCACGTCTAGGGTGAAGGCCTTGGCTAGGTATGTCTAATGCTAATGTATGTGGAATTGTGTTTGTAAAAGGGTAGGATTAGAAAAGAGGGAGAGAGAATCGAGATATTCTTGATGAGAGTTGGTGAGAATTGGTGAGAAGAATTGATGATGGAAATTGATGAGGATTGTTGATGAGAAGAATTGATGATGGAAAACGGAGGTTTTAGGAGGCTACTTATAGAGAAAATCAGTTGGATTTGATAAAAACAACAAGATAGTGTTTCAAAAAGAATAAAACACGATCGCAGCGCCAAACACGCGCGTGGCGCCAAACGCTGGACTTTAGCGACAGACGCTAGGTCTAGCGCTGGTCCTGTCGTTAGGCACAGGAAAACAATTTTGCGGATTTTGTTTTCATCATAACTTTTGATATAAAAGTCATATAATATGTCGTTGGAAAGATCTTGAAGTCTACTTTCCAATACAATTAGAATCAGATTTAAATATTTTGTAGATACAAAGATATGGCCGAAATAGTGGAAGGGTTTCAGTTTTGGATAGAGTTTCAAATCTCATTTATATCTTTTTCGTTATAATTCGGTTTTAATATTATAATATATCATTGGAAAGATAATTTCAAAATATATCCAACCATATAAGATTTGGATAAAGATTATGAGGCACGAAAATAAAATCTGAATATATTCCACTTCGTACAAAACAAGGATTATAAAAGTGAGTAGTTTTATTCAATTTCAAAAACTCTTTAAAACATAATGGTCAATCCTAACTCCTTTTGAATTTAAGAGAACTTTCTAGTATATTCTAGAAGACTATAATCAATCCTAATAGATTTAGGAACGATAATTAATAATAGGCCCTCCTCTAGATCATTGGGCTGCATATAAAAACCAAATCGGGCCCAGTTTAGTATTTTGGCCATAACTTCCTCATTATTCATCGGAAATGGGCTTATAATATATCGTTGGAAAGGTCTTTTCAACACTATCAAACCACACTATTATTGGACCCTTATCATGGACCAAACTAAACCAGAATGCACATATTTCATAAATAAGGTAAGAAAAGAAATATTTTCAAAAATAGAAAGAAGAGATATTTTAATAAAAACATCCTCATCACTAGAATTTTCACACTTTCGCTTTATTCGATAATCAAATGACGTGAAAGGTATTCATCACTGGGTTTAGTTTTGGGGAGACACATTTGTGTGTCTACTGAAGATGGAGCGTGAATTCCCAGAGGGTTATGGCCATATGTAGAGCACATATTGGTTCAGAAAAGTGGGAAAAATTTAATTAGGAAGTAGAACCGAGAGAACAGTACTAGAATCGGTCGAAATAAATAAGATAGATTTCTGGCTCGGTATTGGAAGAACATGGCGCAAGACAACAGGGCCTGTCGCCATAAGATAACTCTGTTGCCAAACAAAATTGCTGTCGTGCAGGGATAGAGCCATCACATGGCACTGGCTCTGTTTTTCATGACGCCGGTTCCTACATGCCTCAACAACTTTCTTTTCATTGAATTTTCCGATTTCAACAGTTGTGAAAGATATTTCCCAAATTTCCAACGTGTAAAAATCCTATATTTTTGACACATTACGAATGGTCTATCCAATGCGGAACTTTTTTTATGCATATGTCAATAATGTAAGTTAAAATTACGCACATGAATATTTAGAACATTGGAGTCTCATCCACTCGTTCTAAATTATCGCCAAAATAAATTTTAGGAACTAAAATAGAAATCCTCCCAGTGGAGTCGCCAAAAAACTGTAGGGAATATTTCAAGCATCCCACACTTGAGCCCCACTGTGATCACACACTTAAGAATGGTGGCGTCCAAAGGAAAGGAAGCTAGAGCAAAAGAGTCGCTAACAAGTTTTAGGAATTTGTAAACCGTTCACAAGATGAAGGTTACACCCCTTCACAATCCATGAGATTGCTAACTCTATATTTGTCTTGAACCATAACTGGATATTCGGGAATGAAGGTACAAATCAAACCTAAAACAGATTGAACCTGACCTAATAATAGGCCTCTACTTTATTCTTCTCATATTCATGTGCTCTTTCTGACTAACATACAAACATTAGGTTAACCCTAAACATGTTTAATCTATGTT
The DNA here is from genome assembly GCF_001683475.1 of Chenopodium quinoa. Classification (NCBI taxonomy): domain Eukaryota; kingdom Viridiplantae; phylum Streptophyta; class Magnoliopsida; order Caryophyllales; family Amaranthaceae; genus Chenopodium; species Chenopodium quinoa. The sequence continues at coordinate 817,286 of NW_018742764.1, forward strand.
GGTTGAATATTAATGCATAAACAAAACTATTATTGGAGATCACTTGAATTATAACCATATTAACCTAAACAAGATTATGAATTATCTTATTAAGCGTGATTACAAGTATAAATCCGCTTTGAACATGCATAAAAGGCGTGATCAAGAAATAACAATAATAATATATCAAGCAACATATATAACAACAATCATCATCATACTAATCAATCGCAATAAAACATAATAATATTAGCAAGATCCTAGGCATGATACTAACAGGATTAATAACAAGTTCTAGCATGTCACTAAGCAATAAAGATCAAAGCTTTAGCCCTTACATGATACTAACATGATATTAGAAAGAATAGGAAGCAACCTAAACATGATACTATAAAGCAATAAATAACATCTTAACACGACACTAGGAATCAATATAATATAGACACGGTTTCTATATAAAAGAGTGATAAAGCAATTAAATTACTTACTTGGATGCCTCGATCTCTTTCTAATAACAAAATACATGTGTTAGTAATTTAAAGGAAAATATTAAATCAAACAGTTAAATTAAACAATTAAAATAGGGATTTGGGACCAAACCCTCACAAATTTATCAACATTTCACGTCTAGGGCGAAGGCAACTTCGAACTTGGCTAGGTATGTCTAGAACTTGTGAATGTGGAATTTTGTAAAAGGGGAAGGTTTAAAAAAAGAATAGAGAGAATAAGTTTCTAGCTTTTAGAAAGAAAGGAGAATAGAATTAGATTATTGTTGATAAATAAAAACAGGGAAACATGACCCTTATTTATAAGAAAATAGTCCGGAATCGATAGAAACAAATAAAAATTTGGATCGGAATAAAACTGATCCCTGTTGCATGCTGTCACGAGCGACAGGGTCTGTCGCCATGCGACATGAATCACGCATGGCGACAAGCTCTGTCGTTTAGCGACATGCTAGTCGTTTTGAGACAATTAAAAGATAAAACACGCTTTTAGTACGGAATCCTAGAAATTAAAACAGATCCCGTTTTAATCAAATTTAAATCAGATTTTATCAAAACAAAACACTTGTTTTATTTCAAATCAAATTCATTATTTTTGTAAAAGACTAATTATCAATCCTGATGCTATTAGAACTCGAAATAACCTTCTAAACTATTCTAGAAGACTATAATCAATCCTAATAATTTTAAGAATAATAATTAATGGGTCCTCCACTAGATAATTGGGCCATAAAATCATTTCACACCCAAATTAGTATTTAGACCATAACTTCCTCATTATTCATCGGAATTGGGCTTATAATATATCATTGGAAAGCTCTTTACAAACCCCATCCAACTACACTATTAATGGACCTTGTCATGGACCAAACTAAATTAGACGGTCTATTTTCATAATTAGAGCTCTTTTCCAAAATAGAAAGAAAGATTTTATTAAAACTAACACATCACAAGACTTTTCACACTTTCACCTCATTCGATAATCAAGCGACATGAAAAGTATACATCACTGGGTTTGGTTTTTGGGGAGACACAATTGGATGTCTACAAGCTCCCAAGGTGTGCAACCTTACATTTGAATCTTGGTATTTTTATGCTTGAGATTTCTCATTTTTTAACTTGTTTTATTTGATGATTTTTTTTTGTTTTTGCATTTGAGAATTGTATTTGAATCTTCTTTGGATAAGTGTGGGAAATCCCAATCATGCGTTCTATCACTCACTCTACATTCATGTTTCTCATGCACGATGTTGAGCACTCGATAAGAGACACAATATAAGAAGTGTTCATTTTAAAAACATTGGAATACTTGCCCTTTTGCACAGTTCTATTGATTTTTGTACTTTCGAATTTTTAGAATTTTGGTAAAAATCACTCGAACTTTTGTATTTTGCTTTGAAAGTTGCAAACCATCCCATCCCAAGGTTAGGTAGATGTGAGTTGAAGAAATGAAGCTAAGGTTTATCGTTAGACGAGGCTCAGCTCAAAATGACTCACCCAGGATAAACTTTCCTTGTAAAAGCATTCTATTCTTGCAAAGGGTTAACCTAGACCCTTTAGCACGCTTTAATTAATTTTATATTAGTAGCTATTGTCTTGAACATTTAGCGAACTGAGAATCATTTTCACATCCTCAACACTATTGAAAGATTCTTTTTCTCTAAAGTACGTACTTCGCGGAATGAGTCTCGGATTTATTTCCATGACTATTTTGATTGATCTTTATCTATTCTAAACTCGATCAAAGTGGTTGGGGAGAACTGTAGAGACATACTGTTAGTCTCGTGTCCTGACGTGAAGTGCGATGATGTTACACAAACTCATTCTTTATGCTAGACCAAAATTGAAACAAAGTTTTTGAAGTAGTGTTATTATCACCAGTTTGAACCAGTGCATATAATATCAATTATCCGCACCCCTCAAATAAACACTAGTTCAAAATCGGTGCAAAAAGCCGGTCTTAAATCGCTGCTCATTTCCTTTTTTCTACTAGGCTGTTAAAATTGCAAATGTTGTGCAATATCTAGAGATTGAATGGATTATATACATTCTTTAAAAGATAAATCCTACAGGAGCATAATGCAGGTTTTGTTAGTTTTTAAGTGTATAACCAAGATCTACCAATTGTGTGTTCCTTATGTTTTATTTTTGGACATTTATACTGATTAATAGATTTATTTATAAAATTAGGCTAAAGCCAAGAGGGATGCTTAGTTAATCTCTTTGATTGTTTTAGTTTGTCAATCTATTTCGCGAACTCTGCAATTAAAGTTAGACCCTAATTTGTCAGCTACACACATGGACACACAGTGTAAACGCTGCTACTGATTTCTTCCATTGAAGCTACCACCGCCACCAACCATTGAAACTACCATCAACACCAACCATTAAGGCTATCACCGACACCACCATCTTCATCATGTCCACCAACACCACTATCTTCCTCCATTAAACCGTCCACAATTACCTACCATCACCTCCGGCGGCTTCGCTACCGAATTAAACAAAAACCCTAGGAATAAAAGGTGTTATTAGGGGCTTGGTTAACCCCAAAGGGTTGGGAGTGAACGTTGGGTGGAGATCTGGTGGAGAGAGAAAGTGGAGATGGTAGTTCTATGCAACTGCCATTGATGAATGAAAACAGGAAGCTTGAGGAGAGAGGATGAAGAAGGTAGAGTGAGTTAACGAAAGGAAATGCGTTATCTTCGTATAATGGACGTGAAGTGTAGAGTCATCCGAAACATGAAAATTTTTACACATAACACCGCGTAATTTACCATGTTATTCTCACATTAAGTGAGAGAAATACCTATTATACCCCCAGATGAAATTAAAACAATTAAAGGAATTAACAGGATATTGCTGTAAAGCCAACACACAAATTACAATACAAGTATATTATTGATAGGAAACAAGCAGAGTCCAGCAACAGGAATTAAGACACAACTTTACAACATAAACACACATTATATCTTGAAGGAAAGATGCTTGCTTAGCAATAAAAACCAATCGATGACCTACTTAGTAAGCGGGAAACTATGGAGGACAGTTTTCTCAACAGTAATGCCGGGACCGAGGCCAAATAAGACACCCAACTCCAATCCATCTCCGGTAGTAGCTTTACCCTCCTCTAATGACCTCTTGCGCGTTTCATCCATTATGAATAACACACTCGCACTCGACATGTTTCCTGCTAAAAATTGAAGGCCTTCCTTATTTTACTTACTATCATCAACATATATATAGTTAAGTATGTTGTCAAATCAATCTCTAATGTTAAGAATAGTGATGCAGTTGTACATTGAAGTTGGCATATATTAAATTTAACTATGCCAATGTAATTAATGTTTCTATATAAATGTCATTGTAAACTTAAAAAAATATATCACAACATCATCAATAAAATATTTATAAACCCATTATACATATTTATCTTTATATTTATATATTCTATGCACAATTAACATATATCCTAACAGTGGTATCAAGAGCTAGTATGATCAAGAAGGCTCAAGCACAATTTCCGCAAAGTTAGAAATATATCTTTCACAAAATATTATCTTTAAAAAAAAGATGGAATTTACAAGCACAATAAACCAACAACAAGTTCCATTATTCAATGGTAGCAATTACGAATATTGGAGCATTCGGATGAAAACCGTCTTACGCGCATTTGGCGTATGGGAAGTTGTTGAATCTGGCATACCAACAACTAAACCAAATGAAGGAGAATCTAATGTAGGAGGAGTTGATTGGCAAAAAAAGGATGCTGAAGCATTAGCCAAAATTCACCTTGCTACTACAGACTCGGTTTTTCCTCGAATAATGAATGCTACCTCAGCAAAATAAGCATGGGATACCTTGAAATGAAAATTTCAAGGGATTGAGAGAATGAAAGTTGTCAAATTACAATCTCTTCAACTTGACTTTGATAATTTTCAGATGAAAAAAGATGAAAGCATAAAAGATTACTCTGCAAGAGTAATAGAAATCCTGAATCAGTTAAAAGCCATGGTCTAAGATATAACTGATCAACGAGTTGTGCAAAAGATGTTATTAACTTTGTCTAAAAAGTTTAACCTCGTTGCACAAATAATTGAAGAGTCAAAAGATATTACAACATTATCTCTTGTGGATTTCCTTGGTTCTCTACAGATACATGAACAAAGGATGAATATTAGGGATAATGAGAAAGTGTTAGAAGGTCAAGAGGGAGCTTTCCAATCAAGGCATAATCCCTCTTCATCGAAACCTCGTAATAATCCAAGAGGGGATTTCAAGAAAAAGAATTCATACAACAATATAGAGAAAAACCAAAAAGGTAAATTTCCTCCTTGCAAAATTTACAAAAAAACAAATCACGAAGAAAAGAATTGTTGGCACAAGGGAAAACCACAATGCAATCATTGCAAGAAATTTGGTCATAATGAAAATGTTTGCAGGTTTAAGAAACAACAAGCAAGCATTTTAGAGACTGTTGATGAAGAAGACTATCTATTCTATGCTAATCAAAATAATACTATGAAAAAAGATGATTGGCTTATAGATAGTGGATGCACAAATCATATGACAAAGCAATCTGATATTTTCACCAACATTGACACGTCTGTTAAAATCCCTATCAAAATGGGTAACGGGTCGATGGTGAAGTCTGAAGGCAAAGGCACAATCGCTATTCAGACAAAACAAGGGACAAGGTTCATTAAAGATGTTCTTTATGTCCCTAGCTTAAATCAAAATTGCTAAGTGTTCCTCAAATAGTTCAAAATGGATATTCTATCCATTTCAAGGACGAGTCATGTGCAATATTGGACCCACAAAAAAATCAAGTTGCTATTATTAAGATGCAACATAAATGTTTTCCTTTAAATTGGGAATATGAAGGAAAAGAAAAGGTAATGCAAGATCAAGGAGATGAAGCTACATGGTTGTGGCACAAATGCTTTGGTCATAGTAACTTTCAAAATTTAAAACTTCTTTCACAAAAAAATATGGTGAAAGGTATACCGGTTATGTCAAATATAATTGGTGTGTGTAGTAGTGGTTGTCAATTGGGAAAAATGATAAGACAACCTTTTCCAAAGGGACTTGCACGAAGAGCGACAAAGAAATTACAACTTGTACATATAGATGTATGTGGTCCAATGAGATCTCCTTATCTTGATGATAGCAAATATTTCATTTTATTCATTGATGACTATTCTCGAATAACATGGGTATATTTCATGAAAGATCGTTCTGAAGTCTTTAAAATATTTAATAAATTCAAGAATTATGTTGAGAAAGAAAGTTCTGCAGAAATAACGAATCTCAGAAGCGACAATGGAACAGAGTATACCTCGTCCAAATTCAACAAATTTTGTGATGCAGAAGGTATACATCATCAATTTACTGTTCCATACACACCACAACAGAATGGTGTGACTGAAAGAAAAAACAGAACCGTCATGGAGATGGCAAGATCAATGCTCAAGGATAAGGCAATGCCTAACAAGTTTTGGGCTGAAGAAGTTTATACATCTGTGTATCTTCAAAACCGACTCTCAACAAAAGAAATAGAAGGTCGAACACCAATGGAAGCATGGACTGGATATAAACCATCTGTAAGTCACTTAAGGGTATATGGATGCATATGTTATGTTCATATACCTGATCAAAAGCGTCACAAACTTGATGATAAAGCTGTAAAGGGAATTTTCCTTGGCTATAGCTCTCAATGAAATGGATACAGAGTATATAACCCATATACTAATAAAGTACAAGTTAGCCGGGATGTAATCTTTGACGAAGGTGCATCATAGAATTGGGACGAAAATGACATTGATAAAAGATATGTGACACTACCATTAGAATAACAACAACAACAATAGCAACAACCTACACCACAAATATCAATTCCAAATAATCTGACGGGTCAACACTCACCGGAGGAGATCGACAATAATGAGACAAATTCTCATGGTTTTGAGTATGGTAGCTCTACAGAATCACCTCCAAGAAGGACACGCAAAATCTCTGACATATATGACACACCTAAAAGAATTCCAGATCTTGATCTTGAACAATGTGAATTTTGTTATCTTACAACTCATGAACCGGTAAATTATAAGCAAGCATCTCAATATGAAGAATAGAGAGCTTCTATATATCAAAGAAGAAATTCGCGTGATTAAGAAAACTCAAACTTGGGAATTATAAGATAAACCACCTAACAAAGATGTCATTGGTGTAAAGTGGATATTCAAAACAAAACTCAATCCAAATGGTTCTATTAAGAAGCACAAAGCCAGGTTGGTAGTGAAAGGATATTCACAACAATTCGGCATTCATTATAATGAGACATTTGCTCCGGTGTCAAGACAAGATACAGTTAGAGTAATTCTTGCTCTAGCCGCATAATGAAAATGGAAAATTTATCAATTTGATGTCAAGTCAGCTTTTTTAAATGGATTTCTTGAGGAAGAGATTTATATTGAACAACCTCCAGGTTTTGTAGTGAAAGGTAAAGAAGATAAAGTACTGAGGCTAAAGAAAGCTCTATATGGGCTCAAGCAAGCTCCCAAGCATGGTATAGTCGAATTGATGGTTACTTTATTCAGCGAGGATTTAAAAGAAGTCCTAATGAAGCAACGTTATACATAAAACGGATGGGGCTAATGTAATAATCTTATCACTTTATGTGGATGATCTAATCATTACAGGAAACAATCCAACTATGATAAAAGCATTTAAGCAAGACATGATGAAGCAATTCGAAATGACTGATCTTGGTCTAATGAATTATTTTCTTGGCATGGAGATTAAGCAAACAGAAGATGGAATTTTTATAAGTCAAAAGAAATATGTTGAAAACATCTTAAGAAAGTTTAAGATGGAAAATTGCAAACTGGTGTCCACCCCTGGCCTTTAGCTCAGAATGAAAAATTAATCAAGGAAGATGATTCCAAAGATGCTGATGTCAAACAATATAGAAGCATAATTGGAAGTTTATTATATCTAACAGCTACAAGACCAGATATGATGTATGCAGTAAGCATGCTAGCAAGGTTTATGCAGAAACCAAGCCAGACACACTTACAAGCGATCAAGAGAGTTCTTCGCTATCTAAAAGGAACCTCGGATTATGGAATATGATACAAGCCCATCAAATATTCTGAACTAGTTAGATTTTCAGATAGCGATTGGGCTGGATCCATAGATGATATGAAAAGCACATCAGGATATGTATTTTCACTTGGAAATGGAGTATTTTCTTGGCTAAGCCAGAAGCAAGATACTGTGGCTCAATCAACTGCAGAAGCAGAGTATATTGTAGTATGTGCAGCAGCAAATCAAGCAATCTGGCTAACAAGAATCTTAGCCGAAATGGGTGAAGTTCAAAAACAGGCTACAAAAATATTTTGCGATAGTAAATCTACTATTGCTATTGCTAAGAATCCTGTGCTTCATCGAAAGACTAAACATATAAAAATAAAATATCACTTTGTCCGTGAAGTTGAAAGTGCGGGAAAGATCAGCTTAATTTATTGTGCCTCTAAAGAACAATTTGCTGATATATTTACAAAAGCTTTATCGAAAACAACTTTCGAGCACTTGAGAGAAAAACTTGGTGTCCAAAGGAAGTTCTTCAAGGAGGAGTGTTAAAAATTGAAGGCCTTCCTTATTTTACTTACGATCATCAACATATATATATAGTTAAGTATGTTGTCAAATCAATCTCTAATGTTAAGAATAGTAATGCAGTTGTACATTGAAGTTGGCATATATTAAATTTAATTATGCCAATGTAATTAATGTTTCTATATAAATGTCATTGTAAACTTAAAAAAGTATGTCACAACATCATCAATAAAATATTTATAAACCCATTATACATATTTATCTTTATATTTGTATATTCTATGCACAATTAGCACTATATCCTAACATTTCCATGCTCTCTCAATACATGCCAAGAGTTTCTTAGTTTAAAACCCTTAAGCCCAAGTGTTGATTCTACTTGGCTTAAAACTGCAGGTCCTCCAGGGTGGAGTATCCAAAATATTGAGTTCCAGTCGTTGATCCCTAACGGGTTAAATGCCTCAACAAGCGATTTCTCAATATTATTTGATACCAGCTTGGGAACACTCGGAAGCAGTTGAATAGCTAGCCCAATCTCTCTAAGGTGACCCTCGATAGCCCCTTCAGAGTCAGGCAATATTGTTTGAGATGTCGAGACAAGCTCAAAGATGGGTCGTTCGTTCAACGACCCATTAGGGCGTGCTCCCACGATCAGAGCCGCAACTCCATCTGCAAAGAGAGCTTGAGAAACCATGGACTCTGGGTATGTTTGAGAAGGCCCACGGAGAAAAATGGTTATGTTCTCGGAACAGATGACAAGCACTCGAGCTCCAGAGTTGTTCTCTGCAAGGTCCTTGGCCAAGCGAAGGGCAGCTGCACCCGCGTGGCAGCCCTGTTGGCTAAACATGTATCTCTTCACTGAAAAGTTAAGGCCTAGAATCCTTGTGAGGTGGTAATCGGCCCCGGGCATGACAACCTCTGAGGCAGTGCAGAAGATAAGATGAGTGATCTTGTTAATGGGTTGCCCCCACTCTTTAATGACCTTTGGAGCTGCCTCTTTTCCGAGTTCCAGAACTAACTTAGCGAGTATGGCTTGGCGAGTGTCCAACGAAGGTGCGTTGTAATTGCCCATGTGTGGGTTTTCATTCAAGATTTCCTCCATTGCGTTCATGTGCCGGTTTTTTTTATCATAGTTTTCTCACCTAAATATTCATTTTTTTACAATAGAAATGTTAGTTAATAAAGATACAAATTAGCAAGAGACCAGGGTTTTGTGTATTATACAAACAATGTAAAAATTAAACATGCATATATAGCTTGTTAAAATAAATAAATAAATAAAAAAGAAAGCATGTTTAAGCTAACTGATTGTTGAAATGGATTAAAACATGCATATTGCTTACTTATTTTTTACTCTGTAAAACTATTGGAGCTTAAGTGTATTTAGGTTATTTTTTAATTTGTGTCGGAAAGCTAAAGTCTATACAAACCATGTAAGTTGGAGAGTTTTTCGGTACAAGGGCTACACTAGATGAATATGAAAAAATCTTTTTATTGAGTATAATGTCACGTGTTGACTTGATGATCCGTTGTTGAAAACTATAAACAAAGAGAAGAGAAATACATATTTGATTAATCTGATTGCAATTTTAACACGCTATAATTCACGGAAAATACAAAAGATATATATAGGCCTAATACTAACAAATTGATAACTTAAAGTCCTAAATAATAGGAACTCATACTCCACAAACGGCTAAACCATTCTCCACTAACAAAGTACTAACAAACTCTTAATCTTAAGCCACTACATACTGCACTCCCACGTACTACAAAGAATATTGAGATAATGATAAAATAAGCATACCACTAACTCTTCAACTAACCTTAAAACTAGCGACTAAAACATTTGAATCATCGATCCAACACCCCTGACAATAAGCTAGCTAGTTTTATTTTAATGCGAATAGATAATTAGTAGAATATTTAAGAAAGAAAATCATACATATGCGTTTGAATTTGGACTTGAGTTCATTCATATCCTTGCTATTAGTAACACGGAAATAAAATTCAGGACAATCAGCTTGGTACACAACATTTGGTGGATTAGCAGTACCAATGGCTAAGATGTTAGCTAGGGCTTTAATTCTTTTGCCGTTGTGGGATTCAATGACAGCAAATGGTTCCATTGTTTCGGGATGACAAAAAGGCTGATAAGATTAGAAGAAGAGTTGTGTTAATGAGGAGAAAGATAAGAGTCAATCGAAGATAGTTGTAGTAATAAGCAGGTGCTTCGGTGTTTATATAAAAGCATGCAATAACGCTTACTTGTACTTGGGATCTGACAGCTGAGCTTTGCTTCGTTGAAAAAGTCAATATCCTCCCTTTGTGTTACTTGTAAGAGCATTAGCATCGTTAAACTTGCTTCATTATTCTAAACAAAAATAGTCTTGCTTGCATATATAGCTACATCTTGTTAAGTAACGTACACTTTTCTTTTGAAATATTTTATACGTACGTCATGCACCCAACTAACCCATAATTGGTTTTGTTTTTTCATTTGATGATTTAATGAAAATAAATAGCTCATCTTGTATGCGGCCGACCACACTGTGTGACCATTTAAAGTAACCCCTATAACATTGATTAAGTAACTCTGTAATATCAATCAAGTAACCCCTATAACAGTGACCGAGTAACTCTATAACAATGATGAATTAACCCCTTTAACACTAATCAAGTAACCCCCATTACACTAGCAAAGTAACCCCTATAGTGGTTGGCCACACGGTGTGGCCAGCCACATACAAGACTTTGTGGAAAACCAATAATCAAAATGAGAAAAAAAATGCTTATGGGTATAACGTGCATGGCTTTAGGTGTATATAACAATTTCTCACTTTGTTCTATATCTCGGTATTTCAAAATCGACTTTAATTTCATAGTCGTCTACCTAAGACCCCTAAGATGGACATCAAATTCCTTTTTGAAAGCAAAGATGAAGCGTGGTGATTTAGCACATCCTACAATTGAAACAAATTAATTTAAGCATTACATTCTTCAAAATAATAAAAATAAAAAAAATTAAGCACTACAATTTACAAGTTTGACTCATTGGAAGAATGGGATCGGAGTTCTTAAAGGAGAATGAAAAAGGGAATTCCATCCCCTAAAGTGGTCATATAAAATATGATCTTATGACAAGAGGTGTAAAATCAAGTAATACGACGAGTTTAGTTGGGTCTACTCGGGTTAGGTCTATTTCAGGATTGAGTCATGTTTTCTCATTTTGTTTTTTCTTATGTTTATACCATTGAAATCTAAATCAGTCGATCACTTTAATTTCATATTAGATCTGATTAAGTCGAGTTGGGATAGTTTTGGACATGGCCATTCATAACATTCCATCATAAGGCTAAGTCCCTACTAATAAAACAAGTCTTAATTGGTAAACCAACTAAACACCACCGATTTGATTTTTTTTTTTCAGCAAGAAAGAAAATCAAACATTAAGAACCCTTCCTCTCGAGAGGAATTCAAAATTTAACTATACCTCAGCTCACCTAATATGCCCAAAGCAAATCCATACAATTATGGAGTACTTTTTTTATTTCTATAATATTATTATATTTTAATATATCGAAAACACATCTTAAAATTAAGTAATACTCCCTCTGTCTCATAATATAATGTCTCTTTGGATTTTTATGTAGAAATTAAGAAAGTTGTAAATCCTTAAAACTTAAAATTAGAAGTTTATATATGTGCATGTGTGATTAAAGAAAGAAAAGGAAAGAAAAAAAAACTTGTTGAGAATAATTAAAGAGATAGATAGAGAAAGTATTGGAAATTGATGTTAAAGTAAAAAAAATAAAATAAAAGGAAAACATAAAATGACAACTCTTTAACGTGATGGTAATAGTGTCAAAAAGTAAGTACAACCTTAAAATAGAATAAGAAATTGTATTTTGATTTATCCAAAAAGAAAAAGAAGCATTGTATTATAAGACATATAGATTAATAACAAACGAAATAAAAAGGTACTACCAATATTTCACATGCTCTCCTAGCTCGAGTTAGCGGGTTAGACACTTTGGAGGTGAGGGGGAAGAATAAAGGAATCCCCATCCCAAAATGCCTCTAGTCGGGATTGAATCTCCAACCTCAAGGTTGGAAGATACAACCCTTTCCATTAGACTTTTTTTTGTTGTTTAAAGAGCCACAAGGGCAAGGTGAGAATTGATATTTGGATCTCATGTAACCATGAGGGAAGTTTTAACCACTTTAACTATTTCTTACACTCGCCACTAAACCAATCTTAGCTGGTGAAAAGACTAACAATATGTCGTCAATATTTTTATAATAAATGTTAATTACTGTTATGGTCGATTTTCAATCATGTCCTGACGCGCGACAATGAAGTGCGACAAGCAGACCAATAATTATCTCCGCAAGAAACACGGATTTGACTAAGGCCCATGATGACGACTGCAGCCATTGCCCAGCAGCATGTTTATCCAGAATAACCAAAAGATCTTCCAAGCGACATCTTCAACGAAAAGATAAGATCAAGACTTGGTCTTCAACGGCTTTCCTGGATTATATGTGATCAGTTGGAAGCCTCTAACGACACTGTAGCTAGGTTAAATCATTCAAATTAAGTATTATAAATAGCTTAGAAGTTGTATCAATAGGGAATGGCATCACTACTCTTTCTACTTCATTCTACGAATTCTTACACTTATTGTACTCAAAGTCATTCATAGTGAATCGGTGGTCTTCCATCCACCCGCAATTTTTCCCATGTTAGGGTTTTCCATGTTATTAAAACACCTTTTTTTTATCGTTCTTTTTACTCTATCCATTTAATTTCCATAGTCAATACTCTAGCCGTCGTACGTCCTAGCCTAGGTAGTCCTTAGGCGAAATTTGGCATAAACAATTTAGCGCCCACCGTGCGGTCAACGACTAGATAATCTCTCAAAAAAACTCCAAAAGACAGCTTTTTTCTCTTAACAGGTCATTCAACTATCATGGGTTCATTTGAAGGAAACATGGCAATCGATCAGCTATCATGGCTTCTGTTGGGCGTTGCTTGCTTGGCGCGCCAGCAGTAGCATGTTGGCCTCGCACCTGCCCGCACATTCGCGCAGCAAGCTACGCACGCAATGCGGGCTGCTGCTGCTTGTACGTGGCTGGCGCTGCTAGCATTGCTAGCGATGCACTAGCTACTTGCTAGCCATGCGCACCAAGCACCCTTGGCTTGGTGTGGTGCGCATGCTAGCACTACTAGAATTCGGTAAAATTGCGACTGTTTTTCTATGACCGTCAAGAAACGGTCGCAAAATATGATATTTGCGACCGATTTTTATGCGGTCGTAATTTTGCGACCATTTTTAAAGCAGTCGCAGATTTACGACCGTTTTTAAGCTATACAACAGTAGCAGATATATTTAAAAAAAATTTAATAAAATACTTGGGAAAAATAATTTGAAATAAAAATAATATTTTATGACCGCTAAAGGCGGTTGCAAATTGTGTAAATTGCGACCGACTATTGGTTGGTCGCATATTTGCGACCGTTTCTAGCCCTCGCAATTGGGTTATTTTTTTTAAAAAAAAAAAGGTATAAAAGGTCTCTCAACTAACCCTAATGCATTGAATCGCCGCTCAACTTTTCTTTCTATCTCCTCACTCCCCTTCTCCTTTCTCTTTCCTTTCTCTAAATCAAATTCAAGTATCAAACTAATATTTTACTCTTCAATAACCCCAAAAACAATCGACAAAATTGAATTGCAGCATCTTGAATGAAACAAATCAAGAAAAATACCTCCAAGATTTTGTATATGTAACCATTTCACTTCTCTTTTCTCACGCCTCAAAATTTAGGTTGGGTTCGAATTTCATTTTTTTTTTTTGGGTTTTGGGTTAGCGATGGTGGTGGGTGGATGTCTTTGGTTTGTTTAGTGAGTTGATTTTCATTTTAGTTTTGGTTTGTTTTGTGATTTATTTTTTGTTTGATTTTCGGTTTATTTTGTGGTTTGAATTTGGTTGTTTTTTTAAACCTAAATTTTGTTGTTTGTTTTTGGCTTGATTGGATTTTGGCTTGATTTAGATCTACTGGGTTTCGTACATGGTTGATTTCTGCCGGGATTATTTATTTATTTTTAACAAAAAAAAAAAACTCCTTGTTTCATTTGTGTATAATTTTTTTTAATTTTTTTAAATACTTTTAGCGGTCGCCTATAGGCGTCAATTTTTGCGAGCGCTAATATGCCGATCGTAATTAATAGCATTCACGACCGTTTTAGTACCGGTCATTGAAAATAAAGAAAACGGTCGCAAATATATTGCGATCGTCAGGCAGACGCAATTATTCATTTTTGCGACCAAGTGAATAACGACCACCTCGTTACGACCATTGGCGGTCGTAATTAATTTCAGCGACCGTTTTTGCTATTTTCAACGACAGTCAGAGGCGGTCGCAATTTAGCCGAATTTTAATAGTGTCGTAGCACCATTGCCCCTAGTACTCAATTTTGCTCAGGGCATACCGATGCTAGGGGTATTTTGGTAATTTCTTGATTAATTAATTTATTTTTACCATCTCGTGTTTTATTCATTTACTCGACTCACGACGCTCTGTGTCGACGTTCTTAGTTCGTTATCCGACATCAATGTTTATTAAATTCGAGCGACTCATTAATTCTTTTCGAATTAATTCGTTGTGTCGTATCATTAGTTTCTTAGGTGTTACCCGAAGGGTTCAGTCAAGATTAAGTTGTAATATTAAAGATTAATATTACTAATCGGAAGCGGCCTCCAACTAGGCATTCCGATTACATGACCTCACTAATTAATTAGCTTTCTAATAATTCTGAACCCTCTATCGGAATAATACACTTGTTCAAAGGACACCATTCCTATCATAGATTTTAATAGTTTAATTACAATCAAACTTGTGTATAATTTCTGTAAAAAAAAATGGAACACATAGTACTTTAATCATGAACATCAAGTACAAAATGAACATTTTAATAGTTTTATATTTTTATTATTCGGTAATATTATATAAAATAAATTGGATTTTTATTATTCGATAATATGAAATTGTTTTTGTTGTTTATTTTATTTTATTTTTTTTGGATTTTGTTATTGTTGTTGTTATTAGATTATTGTTATTAGTAACACTATTATTATTTTTATTTTTATGATGATTAGTATTATTATTATTGTTGATATTAGTGTTGTTATTATGGTTATTGTTCTTGTTCTTGTTGTTAAATATTATTGTTGTTATTATAGTCAAGTAGTAGTAGTAGTAGTTGTTGTTGTTGTTGTATGATTTTTGTTATTTTTATTATTAATGTTGTTGTTATTGGTTTATATTAGTGTTGTTATTATTATTATTAGTTTAAATTAGTGTTGTTGTTGTTATTATTATTATTATTATTATTATTATTATTATTATTAAAAAATCTACAAAGTCAATCAATTAACAAGAAATTGGTGGGGAGCCGAGATACAATCTGGGCCCCTACCCCTCTAGCTATAGCGAACCCGATCCTGCTGAAGATGTGAGCAGCTGCACGAGCACACATATCCTGAGTCTTAAGGAACGCCTAAACCCGCTTCAGCAACGCAACAACATCCTTTTCTAATTCCCCCAATGAAGAAAAGGAGAAAGGAAGAAAACCATAACCAATAGCCCTGTAACGCGCCCCATACTTGTCCCGCTTCCGCTGAGCCGCCGCAGACACAACACGACTGGAAACGAAGTCAATCAACCCCGATTGTATCAAAGGTGAAGACCATGTCAAGTCAACACATACATCAAGGCCTCTATCCCAGGAATAAAGCAACACATCTGCTGGATGATGACCCCGTCGTTCCCTCCAGTCAACCCAACGTTAACCTCGTTTCAAGCACAAATCCTCGACCGAAAACAAATATCAACAAGGGTGTCATGAACAACGTTGTGCCGATGTTTAATACCCACCAGCCCAGCACAAGATACTTCATGATCCCTATAAATCCCCATCAAAACCCTTGAGCAAGCAGAACACGGTGTTGAAATGGAGAACAAAGGAACACCCAACCTATATCAAAGAACACTATGGTACTTATTTTATGTAGATCGAGGTTTCTGGTGCTCGTCATGCAATATAAACGACGTTTGAATGCGTCTGTTAAGAGACGAGCATCTCATTTAGGAAGGATTAGGTCACCACTTGAGTAGGAGCAGCAATATGGGTCTCATAGTGGTTGGTCGGGAGACCATCACCCATGCAATAGTCGGCCCATGTATTAGCCAGGCGGACTACCTACATCTGACGAGGAGGAGGATGACTCGGTTAGTCATGCTGCTGACCGGGATGAAGAATCGGACCCTCGGGATTATCATATGGTATATAGGGGTCAGCATGGGAGATTTACTGGTGGTCATTCAAGTCAGCATACTACCAGCTCTGTAGAGACATGGTTAGTGCAGAAGCCGATGTCAGGTGGTCTTGAAGATAGGAGTGTTATCCCTAGTTTTGGTGGTCACGTGGCAGCATATATTTGGGTCGAGCAGGAGAGAAATGTTTTCCGGTGTTTGAGTAGGTCGAAGTTGTGTTCTGAATTGGTTTAGTGGTGTAGGGAATATTTCAAGCATTAAGCCCTAGCTTGAACCCCACTGTGATCATACACTAAAGTACGGTGGCATCCAAAAGGGAAGAAGATAAAGAAAATGAGTCGCCAACAAGTTTTAGGAACTTGTAAACCGTTCACGAGGTGAAGGTTACACCCCTTAACGATCCAAGAGATCGTCAACTCCATAAGGTCTTGAACCAAATAAGGGTCCGGGGATGAAGGTACAAATCCAACCTAAAAGAGATTGAACCTGCCCTAATAATAGACCTCTACTTTATTCTGATTGTATTCATGTGCGCTTTCTTACTAACATGCAATCAATAGGATTAACCCTAAACCTGTTTATCTATGTTGGTTGAAAATTAATGCACAAATAAATCTATTATTGGCGATCACTTGAATTATAATCAGATTAACCCTAAACAAGATTATTAATTATCTTATTAAGCGTGATTACAAGTACCAATTCCCTTTAAACATGCATAAAAGGCGTGATCAAGCAATAACCATAAATATCAAGCAACATAATCATAATAAAAATTATAATCATCATAATAACAATTATAATAATCATAATCATAATAATCATGTTAAAGCATAATAATAGCAAGATCCTAGGCATGATACTAACAAGATTAATAACAAACCCTAGCATGTCACTAAGCAATAAAAATCATATATTTAACCCTAACATGATACTAACATGAATAAATATTAGGAAGAACATAAAAGGCATCATAACAATCATATTTGATATTAAAGTTACCCTAGACATCATATAGGAATATCATAATAACAATCTAAACATGTTTTCTACATCATAATATCAATAAAAACCATTAAAGAACTTACTTGGATGTCTCGTACCTCTTTCTAATAACAAAATACACACGTTAGTAACTTCAAGGAAAATATAAACAAAACAATCAAATTAAATAATTGAAAGAGAGATTTGGGACCAAACCCTCAGAAATTAAACCTTTCACGTCTAGGGCAAAGGCAACTTCGAATATGGCTAGGTGTATCTAGATCTAATGAATGCAGAATTTTGTTTGAGAAAAGCTAGTTTACAAAAGAGAGAGAGAGAGAGAGAGAGAGATGGAATAAGAGAATTGATGATTGTTGATGAAAACTGGTTTTTTTAGATTAAAACTAGTTCTCGAAAACGGAGTTTTTAATACGTTATTTATAGAGAAAATCAGCCAAAAAGATAAAATATCAAAACAAAGTTTTGGCGCACGTAAAACTAAACCAGCGCCAATGCTGGCTATTGGCGCCAGGCGCCAACACTAGCGCCAAGCGCCAACATCAGCGCCAGGCGCTACAGCTGGCGTTTGGCGCTGATTCAGAAAATTACGCGTTTTCCTAAAATCAAATAAAAATTGCCGTACAGGAGGATAAAGTCGTATTTTCCTCAAAAATGCTCTTTGATTTTAATTAGAACTCTGAAAAGTCAACAAAAGTCAATTTATCAATGCTAATTGAATTAAGAATGAAAAGAACCTTCTAGAAGAATCTAGAAGATTAAAACCATTCCTAATTGCATTAGGAATGATAAATCTATATTAGGCCCTCCCCTAGATCATTGGGCCGCATATAAGGCTCAAACCGGGCCCAATTTAGTAAATTAGCCATAACTTCCTCAATATTCATCGGAATTGGGCTTATAATATATCGTTGGAAAGCTCTTTTCAAGCCCCATCCAACTACACTACTATTGGACCCATATCATGGACCAACCAAACTGTATTGGCTGTTTTCTTAAAATAAGTTTTCAAAAACAGAGAGGAGAAAAGAATTAAAACTATCCGCAACACTAAACTTTCCACACTTTCGCTTCATTCGATTATGATTCGACGTGAAAGGTACTCGTCACTGGGTTTGGTTTTGGGGAGACACATTTGGGTGTCTACAAGTGGCGCGGTCGTCAATCGGTGTAGAATCTAGAATTGATTGATCGCAGTTGGTTGTATCACTTGCTCGGGCTGATGTTTTAAAAACTTAATTAGTCGTTGATTTCTTCTTTTGTTGGGAGGTGGCAGCCAGATATAAGCACCTTTCATATGCCATTTGGTGAGATCATCATGTTGCACGATGTGTACCCATTCTTGGGTTGTGGGTCGATGGTCAGATGGTTACTACTACGCCTGGCACAAACGTCTTATGGGACGCGTGCTCGCTTACCATGGATATGACTCCGGATGATTTGACTGAGATTTGTGGCACCAAGACGATTTGGGAGGGTTGTGGGGTGATTTTTGATAAGATTTTTGACTCGACGTTGGAGGCTTAGAGGCACTTTAGTGTCCATTATACTGCGTACTTGTGGTTAGTGCTTGGAGGTACACTGTTTTTAGACAAGAGTGGTAACCGTACACATCCTTTATTCCTCCATGATCTATGTAATGGAGATACCCCTATTAATGAGTACTCTTGGGGTGTTGTTACTCTAGCATACTTGTACCGGCTACTGGGTACGGCCTCACGAAGAGATGCTGATTCGATGGCTGGTTGTCTCACGCTTCTACAAGCGTGGATTTACGAGTTCTTTCCGTGCTTTCGGCCTCAGTAGGGTACCTTGACGAGGAACCTTAATATTCATCGTTCAATTGCTTAAGATTTTGGAGCGGGATGTCCAAGCAAAAACTTGGAGCGCCTATTATCTTTTCGTACTAGAATTAATGTGCTGACTGACCTTGAGGTGAACTTGCTATCGTATGGAGTTAATCCTGGACTAAGAGTGCCCTCCACTCTATTCATTGGCTGCATCCAGTACCGTAACATAATTGAGTCATGCATGCCTGATAGAGTGGTTCGACAGCTTAGATTCGTGCAAGGCATTTCACGTGAGATTATCAGGCCAGATAAGGCCAAGAGGCTGACTAACTTGAAGATGTACTTGGTAGACTTCGCGACTGAGATTACATCTGTGTTGTGGAGGAGGTTTTTCCCTGGGGTATCTCATAGTTTAGTTTTAGGTGCCCTCACCAAACTTAGTGCTAGAGCTCCTATGGTCGCGCCTGGTTACATGCAGTGGATGTATAGGTTTTCTCACCCTCGGCTCTCTCCGGGTCCAGGAGTTACAAGCAACCTACCAGAGTGGACTAACACTGATTATGTAAGTTTTTATGTTTATTATACTATTTAGAATGTCTTCTAATAATGGTTGTTTATATAATATGTTATTGTGTGATTTGCAGTGGATGAGCCGGTCCATGGAGATTCACCAAAGAGCACTGGCAAAGTATCCTCACATGTCGTGTGAGACTAAGACAGTGACGGAGCAGCTTGTATTTGATTAGAAGTCAAAAATGGGGCGGCTCTAGATTGCTTTTTGGTTGCGTTAGTGGTTTTTATGTGAACTTGTTTGAATTGCTTTATAATTCTTTTTTATTAGTCATGTACTATAAGAACTGGACTGTGTATATTTCTATGTTTTTGTTGCATTTAATGTTTTTACTTTTAAACTTCTTTATATTGTGCTTTATTTGTTATGTAATCTTAACTAATGTAGTGAAAGTACATTAAAAGTTACATTTATAATTAAACATATCTACAATAGTTCAAACTTAGTGAAAGTACATTACAAACTATCTAACTAATGCATCCCACATGTTCCTTCAAGCTTCATATTATTGATCCCATCTATTAACACTAGCCTCGTGGTGCTCAGTCCACCAACCGGCGATCGGTGGAAGAGGTGAATCAGGTGCAAGCTCAAGACATATGAATTGTGCTCCACAAACTGTAACAATCACGAACTCCCTACTCGATGACCGGACCCCGCTTCGTTCCCTCATCAGTAACATTGTGATGCATGGGTAGTAGCAAGTTGGTATTAGGCCTACACCAAGACAAATAACTCTTGCGCTGAACCAAGTAGCAATAAGAAATAAATCTTGAATTTTTACCATCCAATGCCGCTCCCCAACATCTCCACCATCCCATCGAATACGCTCTATGTTCATCCATAGTCGTCCAAGCCCGTAAATCCGTTCGTACAAATCAGGATGACCGACAATCTCATTCGCTATTGTTTCTCGAGCGTCAAACCATTGTGCCTGATCACCAAAGAAGAAATTCGCCATACAACAAACGCCATAATTCCCATCACCAATGACATCCTTCCAAGAAGAAATGACCGGCAATATAGGTCCTAAAAGATGGTGCAAATACCTGCACTGACTAATGTCACACGGATCTGCTGCACATAGTTACAAGTTAATTATTAGTAATGTAGTGATGAAATACATTTAATTTTTAGAAACAATAGTTGTATACTATTACCTGTATCTTGGTCACCACCACCACGTTGACTGAACTGGCGGTTCACATGCTCGAAATAACTTCGATCACGCCTGGTGTCATTGTTCCTCCGTCGACCACAAACGTTGAGATTCACATGTGGTTCTTCAAGGTGTGTATGATCCGGATGCAGCTCCTCTTCAATGATGCGAGATACATTTCGACGGTCAGCAAGATCACTTCCCATGATAAACCTGGTAACTCAAATCCACATCGTTCATAAACCTGGTAACTCAAATCCACAACACATCCACATCGTTTATAAACCCGGTAACTTAAATCCTGCATCCTTTTGGTTTCCTCGTGAAGTACTTTCAAGAATTGTTGAGACACTTTGCCATTTATACGTGACAGTGGAAATTGTCTGTACATCTGACCAATTTTAGACCTTGATGCCTCTAGAGTATTACGAATTTCAATAATTCAATTACCGATATGTCAATGGACTCGGGCCTACACGGTATCCAAAGAACCTGCCATTGATTCAAATTAGTAAAGACAATTACGAAATAAAGATGACAACTAATATAGTAATACAACTAACCTGTTGATGATTCAAACGACGTTTACACTGCTGAATGTTGGCTCTCAACTCTACAGTTTGTGGTGTTACCAAAGTTAAGAATTTGGTTTATCCATAATGTCACAAATTTGGTTTTATGACACAACCATGTTCCCTCAACGTACTCAATCACTGTCGGAAAACTTGCCCACGTTGCTTTCATGGTAGCCAGAGCATGATCATACTCCGCCTCAGTTGATGTATCCATAATACGTTTCCATTTGCCATTTTTAAAACTTCTACCAATCTTCTTGTTTTTAAACATCTTCGACACCCTAGCCTCCACAACTTTGTTAATGTGCCATTGGCAGAGTAAATGAGACGTCCCTGGAAACACTTCTCTCAAAGCCGCACATAGCCCAAGTTCACGGTCTGATAAAAATACCAATGGCTCTTTATCAAACATAATAAATTCCCTTAATCACTGACAACACCCACCAATAGCTTGTCGTGCACTCATTGTGCATGAAAACGTAACCAACTTGAAAATTCTAGTTTGTCGGTGTCACACCTACTATCTCAAAGAACAACATGCCATATCGATTGGTCTTGTAAGTAGAATCCATCCCTATGACGTGTGGGTACGTGCGGAGTATGTTGATTGTGATGGGGTGTACCATAAATTCATGTTGTAGGACGTCGAGCTCATTGCTCATGACCTAGTAAATGTACTTACTCTCTCTCGCCAAATGAAGAAATTGTTGAAAAACTCCTCTTCCTTCAGACATCTTCATCCTGAAATCATTCCAGCAGCTGTAAATGTGCTTGATGTTTGGATGATCATTAGGAAATTATTCTACAGTAGTTTCCATGATGTTACGAGGCACAACCTTGGAATTTATCATGTCACGCACAACTTGTTTTGCACCCGGGCTCAATCCGCTATATTTACGATGAACCTCTTGATACACAATCATTGGGTGCTTATGTGTCCTGGTGTGATCATTTTTCGCACGAATATTCCAACTGTAAGTGGTGAATTCATAATAAATCTTGATATAAAAAGGACAACCATTAGCTTTGGTTTTTGTGTCCTTCTCTATCGCGTTCTCCAAATCTCTCAGCTTGCTCCTCCTTCCCCGATCACATTTAAAATATCGGTACGGTTGACCATCTCTAGTTTTGATATATGACGATTTCCCCAAAATAAACCCGAGATTTATAGAAACAGCATTCGCCCATTTAACTACATTCTCAAATGTTGGAAATAACGAGTCTGTGACGAAATTCCCACTATAATTCATACTGTCACCGCCGTCTTTAGATTCCAAATCCTATACAAATTAAACAAAACAATGGTCTAAGACAATTTGTTCGTTTAATAATATTAATAATAATATTTATAAAACAATTTTACAACTACTAATATTATTAACATTAATAAATAATACTAATACTAATAACAACAACAACAATAACTACAACAACAATAACTACAACAACAATTACAAAACAATAATACCCTAATAATAATAATAATAATAATAATAATAATAATAACAATAACAATAACAATAACAATAACAATAACAATAACAATAGTAGTAGTAGTAGTAGTAGTAGTAGTAGTAGTAATAACAATAACAATAATAATAATAATAATAATAATAATAATAATAATAATAATGTTTCAAAAAATAATTATATTACTTCAACAAAACAATAATTACATTAATTATCAAAAACTTAATCACAACAACAATAAAAAATAATAAAAAAAAAAGTAATTTAATTAATATTTTTAAAAAATTCTGGAAAAGGGATATCCACCCAAAATTTTCGGATGTCCAAAAACTTCCGGATCCACCTTGGAACATCCGGAAATTTTTGGCGGATCCCTACTTTCACTCAAAATTTCCGGATGTTCCAAGGTGGATCCGGAAATCAGGCGGATCCACCCTAGGACATCTGGAAATTTCGGGCAGATGTCCCTTTTCAAGAAAAAAAAAACTTTCTTACAGAATGTTCCGACACATTCTCCGACGTACGAATGTTCCAGTCTTCGTTCATAATCCAAGACCCGTCGGGAAAACTTGATGATTAATTTTTTTTAAAATAAAACGATTTAAGGTGGCCGTGGGGACTGATTTGGTTTGATGGTCATGGGGACCGATGTGGTTGAATCGAGATATTCACGTCGTACTACTTTGAGGGGACCGTTTGATAGAATGTGTCTATATATGTAAAAAAAGTCCTCTTTTTATAGTACAACTTGCATAAAGGGAATTTTTGTCCTTTCAAGTTAAAATGGAAGCGTTATTATGTAAAATGGGAGCGACGAATAGCAAATCACTTTTTAAATAATTTATGTTCTTTTTTTTTGTTCTTTTTTTTTTTGTAATGTGTTCATATATTTTTATGAAATACTCATTTTATTAGGTATGGTCCAATTGTTTTATGATTGTATCATAAATGTTCATTATTAATATACTAAATGTTTATTTTTGTTTAGACGTGCTCATTTATTTTTTGCTAATTGTTCAATTTTGTATGTGTTCATTTTTTATTACTAAGGGCCTATTCTGATTGATGGAATTAAATTGAACTAAACTGAATATTTTACGAGAGAAGGAAATTAAGAACTGAACTGAATAGAACTCAACTTATTGGAGCTGAAATGAACTAAACTGAACTGAATTGAACATAATATGAAGTGAACAAGCACTAAATGTTCAATTTTTTTATGTGTTCATAATTTTTTTTTCACTAAATGTTCATATTAAGGCTGTAGTTTAGCAGTTCAATGATTATATGATAATCATGTTCAATTTTAATATATTACATGATTTTTTTACAATAACATATTCACTTTTTAATACTCAACTAGTGAGTAGCCCGGAAGTTGCCACTTATAAAATTGGAAAAATTTCCCGGAATAATATCACCTTTTGCCCGTCCGATGAAAATAATCCCACCTTTCGATTATTTTTTAATAATCCCACCTTTACCCCCCGATCTTTTTTAATGGTCCCATTACCTGGAACCATTTGAGTAGGTTTTTTTTTTTTGAAGTTTAATTCACACGTGTCGTTACTTGATTGGCCAAAAATTAAAAGTAAAAAAAGTTTAAAAAAAACAAGAACCACCATAGTCACCCCAATTCAGCCACCACCGTTCCCACCACCACCCAAAATCAAACCCTAGAACCACCATCCCACCCATGCCTGAAACCACCGCCACCTAGAAGTCGTCGCGCTGACGACCCCACCAGGCCAACCCAACCACAGACCCCCATTAACCCTTTAATTCAAGACCACAAAACCCACCAAACCAAACCCGACGGGTTTAACACGGAATCGGGGCAAGGAGTTAATGGGGGTTTGTGGTTGGGTTGGCTGGAATTCGGGAATCGGGGCAAGGATTTAATGGGGGTTTGTGGTTGACGCGGCTGGAATTCTGGAAAAGGGAAGGTTGACGCGGCTGGAATTCGGGAAAAGGGAAGGTCGACGCGGCCAGAGGGGGGCGGGGGATGTCGGCAAAGTGGAAATTGGGGGATGGGGGTGGTTGCGAGGCCGAATAGGCGATGGGAGGTTTGGGGTTTTGCCGATATCGACGGTGGATCTGGTGATAGGGTGTCGTTTTGGTCGGGGAAGGAGGTGGTTTACTGGTATAGGTGGGTTAGGTGGTCGGGGAAGGAGGTGGTTTAGGTGTGTTGGGTGGTCGGGGAAGGAGCGGGTTTAGGTGGTCAAGGAAAGAGGTGGTCGGGGTTGGTCGTTAGGGAGGTTGTCGTGCCGGGATTGGTGGCTGGGGAGGTCGCCGCTCCGGGGTCGGTGGTTGGGGAGGTGATTTTGGCTGGTGGGTGGCTTTAATTTTAATTAATTGTTTTTTAACTTTTTAAATTTTTTTATTTTATTATTTAGACTAATCGGGTGCCAACACGTGTCAAGTAACTTGCTGCAGTAAGTTAATTGACCGGTTGGGACCATTAAAAAAGAACGGGGGGTAAAGGTGGGATTATTAAAAAATAATCGAAAGGTCGGATTATTTTCGGCGGACGGGCCAAAGGTGGGATTATTGCGGGCAATTTTTCCTATATAAACTTTAAAAGCTTTAAATAATTGTCATTGTCATTATCAAACTAAAATTAAGTTTTTTTAAGTATATTTTTTTTAATTGAACCTTATGGTCGGTTTGCACTTATATAATTGTTTTTACATATTATAATAACATACTTAATAAATGGCTTAGATGGTGAATTAGTTATCTCTCTTACAAGAGGCTGAGGGCTCGATCTTTCTTATCATAACGTTTTTATATATGAGTAATGTTGGTTGTTTGGGTGATGTGACATTGTTTGAGTGATTATATGGCGTCATGAGATGTTGGGAAGATGACGTGGCGTATCAAAAAAGGACTATGTGGCACATTGACATTTTAAGGTACGTCTTTAGTATATATCACTACTACAAAAATGGGCAAAGAGACCCGTTGAAATATGCTTGAGAGCCCACCCCTAGAGGTCTCTTTTATTCAGAGAATTTCTCGTGAGGGGTTTGTTTGTGCGGACAAACACCACAAGTCTGTTATTTACGTGATGAGATTAAAAGTTTCAAAGAGAAAGAGACCTGTTGTTTAATATAAGGGGTCTATTTAACTATATGAAACAGACCTGTCAGGTCAAATAACGACTCTCTTTGTTCTTTATATTTTGAATTTTTTTTTTTTTTTTTTTTTTTTTTTTTTTTTTTTTTGCGGTTTGCATTTTAATTAATTTTTTTTACGCTCTATACAAACTGGCAGAATTGAGGAGCAAAATTATACGGAGTAGATTGGTATTAGTAATTTGTATACTTAATTTATATGTAACATGCAAATCACACTTCAAATTGAGAAGGTGAAAAAAAATAAAAATCAATGAACATAAAATCCCTACAAAAAAATGTTTGAATTTATTGAAATTTACAGTTACAATTACATTAATTAGAGTTGAGTACTCCATTTTCTTCCTTCTTTGTTTGATTGTAACGACATCAAGCAGATCTGACAAAACAAAATTAAATTAATGAATGATTATAATTGAGAATTCCACAAAGTAAATGAGATATGCACTACAAATTTAAAGTGTAAATATAAAATTTAATTAACATACAAACAATAGGAGAAAAAAAGAGTACCAGTCATTAAAGCTTCTTCGAGATTTCGACTCTTGAATTGCTTCGGAACAACATACTTGTTAGTCTCATCTACTTAATCAGCCACAAATGCATAATCAAAGCACATAACCTTACATAAAATCAACGGCAAACTTAAAATCTAGAAATTTCAAAATTCCAGACAAAAAAAAAAAGAATCAATTGAAACTTGTAGAATTATAAACAAATAATTTCATATATAACCTCTTGAGAGACAGAAGCAGATTACAAAGCGAGCGCAAAGAGGAGAGAGACGTGAGGTTCGAAAGCCGACATGGTTGGGCATTGCTGCGGTTTTGAAGGAGAACGAAGCATGGTGAGATTATATAAGCTTTGATTTATGGTGATAAAATAAAATAAGGTGGTGTTGAGGAGGAGGAGGTGGAAGGGACCACCAACCTTAAAAAGGAGGAGGAAGCAACAGTTTTTGCTCAAAGAAAAAAAAATGAGAGGAGAGTGAAAGAGAAAAGGAAAGTGGGTGACTAATGGAGGATGAATAGTGATGGGAAATGGGGAAATGAAGAGAAAGAAATAGGCTTTTGCTATCAATCCTTTAAGTGGTGGGCCCATACACATATAAGAGACCTCTTATTTTTTTTCCCTCCATCTTTTGGTGGACCCTATGATACATAAGTGACTAGTTATCTCTAATATCATATCTATTATATTAAAGATAGCCGTTGAATACATCAACGGGTCTTTTATTATAGGTTCCTTTGACCATTTTGTAGTAGTGTATTATAGATGTTATTTAATTATTACTGTAGGCGTCGTTCGAAGTGCGCCTACGTTAAAGCATGTTGTGAATATGCTTGGCACTCATAGGAAGTGGGAACTGACATACGATTAGGGGAAAGAAAAGTAGGGAGCCGCCAACAAGTTTTTAAGGAACTTGTAAACCGTTCACGGATCATAAAAGGCAACCACGAATAAAGGGACAACGATAGGCAAAAACGATTGACCCGTGAAGGTTACACCCCATTCATAATCCATGAGATTACTAACTCCATATGGTTCGGAACCACTAAAGGAGGATCGAGGATGATGGTACGAAGTGAGTCATGGAGTCACATTCGCCCATATTGGCCTCTACTCGATTCTTATAGTGAAAAGTGATTCCTACGATCTCAAAGGCATGCTAACAAAGATTCAATTTGCTCCAATCTATTATTAGGGTAAATTGGTTTAATATTAATGCAACATATAATTCTAATATATCATGATCACTTTATTAAACAACAAGATTAAAAAGGAATCTAAATCGGTTGTCCAAATTATCTTATTAGGTGTGATTTTCAATTACATATTCCCTTTAAGCATGCAATGTGGAGATCAATAAATATAATAGAATATACATTAATATTGGAAGTAATTTAAAAATAATAGCGTTAGTCAAATCAAATATAAATAATAACCCTAATCATGATACTAGCAATATAAAAATAAAATAAGAGTTATTAAAATAATCAATTACTCACATTCCGCGCGTTCCTTTAAATTGCTACATCATGAATAAATTGTTAGTAACTTCAATAAAAAAAATATAAATTAAATTAAAACAATTAAGTAAATGTAGAGTTTATTTGGTCCAAACCCTAAGTTAATTCTACCTATCACGCCTTGGTTAAAGTATAGAACTTTGGGTATTATATGAACTCCTTGGAGTGCTTAAGGGAAGTATTATGGAAGAATAGAGAGGCTAGTATTTAGGCTAAAGAGGGAGAAGAGAATGATTTTATGATCAATATTGTTGATCCTTGGAAAAGGGGAGATATGACCTCTATTTATAGAGAAAAAAGAATGGTCGAAAAAACAAGATAAGATCCGAATTAAATCGGAATAAAACTTGATAGACTGCAGTTTTTGCGGTTTTTGTTTTTATCATATCTTTTGATCCAGAAATTGGAATAAGATGAATAAGATATATTTGGAAATATCTTGAAGTCTACTTTCTAACCCAATTAGAATCAGATTAAAACAATTTATAGAATAGAAGATATGGCTGAAATAGTGAGACGGTGTCGGTTTTGGATAGAGTTTGATATTTTATTCATATCTTTTCCATTATAGCCCAGGATTGATATTATAATATATCATTTGAAAGATAATTTCAAGGACTATCGAACCATATAAAATTTGGATAAAAACTATGAGGCACGAAAATAATATCTATCTATCTTTGAACGTCTTTCAATTCGGATAAAATTAGAACTTTAAAAAAAAGGAGTTTTATTCAATTCCAAACTCTTTAATCTTACCTTTTCAAAAAGGATAATTAAGATCTTTTAGAAACTTGTAGAAGCTTCCAATTAATCCTAATTGGTTTAAGAATTGGATTAAATCATTTGGACCCTCCACATGATCATTGGGTCGTAGGTAAGGTGGGCTTAGGTTCGGTTTAGGCTCAGTTTAATATTTTGGTCACAACTTATTCGTTATAACTCGGATTTGGGCTTATAATATATCATTGGAAAGATATTTTCATGCCCCATCCAACTATTCAATCATTTGACTCAGATTATGGATCAAAATAACTGGATTAAACGTTTTTATAAAAAGAACACGAAATGAATGCTTTTAAAGGACACAAAATGAATTATTTTGGGTTTAAAGGCACGAAAAGAGGAAAATAAGTTATGATTTGGGGAAATGGGTTAGGAATTGGGTTTTTTTTATGAAATGGAAATATGGATTTAAGCACTCCAAGATTAAATACTCAACCCGACCAATAATGACGGTGAAAGGTTGTTCATCATTGGGTTTTGTTTTGGGGAGACATTTTTAGGTGTCTACAATTACGTGTTAATTTTTTATGTTTTTTTTTACGTGTTCAAATGTTTTTATTACTAAGGCGCATTTGGTAAAATGTAGTTATAAAGATAGTAGTTAGCTCTGATAGAACGTAGCTGCTAGCTATTTGTTTTGTTGTTATCTGTCAAATAGCTATTAGTTATGAAAATATATAATTAAGTGTGAGTGTTTGGTAATCTAATGGCTGATTAGCTATTAGTTGTAAAATTCTCAAAATATAGAAAAAAAATTTCAACAACTACTTAGCTTTTCACAAAATTAAGCTATTAATATTTAACTTTTGACAAAAGATACTCCAAGCATCAAACTCTACTCCCACTATTATATTGTCAAACACTCAAGAGGTGTTTGGTTCGCAAAATGGTATGGGGATGGAATCAGGAATGAAACCATAGTGGTATGGGTTTGGAACTTGATTCTTAATACAATAAGTTTGGTATTCTTATGGAATGCAATTTTTTTTTCTTTTATTTGATACCTAAAAGCACTAGTGGAAAAAAGGCCGTCCGTAACGGGCAAAAACTTAAGTATGGGAATGAGCCAAACCTACCTCCCTTCCAAGGTTTCTAAATCTCATATCTTGGGCATTTGAGGTATGAGTTTGAAACTTTTAAAATAATAAAACAAACATAAGGTATGGTTTTAAACCATTTTAAACCCATACCTTATACCTTAATTATGTGAACCAAACGCCCCCTCATATTCTTAAATAAGTAATGGTTTGAATAAGCCAAACCACTAAAAACTACATATAACTAAACATGGGCACGGGCCGTGCCAGCACGCGGGCAGCACGGGCCCGGCACGACTCCGCCACGGCACGGCACGGCGGCCCACCTGTGGGCCGTGGGCCGTGCCATGAACAAATTTGTGGGATTTGGCACGGGCACGACACGTGGCACGCCGGGCGGCACGGTGGCCGGCACGTGGGCCGGCACGCTGGCATGACCCGACAGCACGGCACGTGGCACGGCCGGGCACGGCACGGCACGACACGAGCCCGCAAGGCACGGCCCGGCACGGCCCATGCCATTTACCGTTGGAAAACTAGCCGTTTATGGCCGTTTTCCAACAGCTATAAACGGCTAGTTTTCTACCCCTTTTCCCACCCAAATTCCCTATAAATACCTCATATTTTCCTCCAAAATTTTCACAATTCATCAACTCATCTCTTCTCTCTTATTCTCTAATTTTCTTACTCCCAAATTCTCAATTCTCAAATTCCTACAAATCCTACAATCTTGCTCTCTTTTGTGAAAAAAATAAAAATTCCTACTCTCTTATAAATTTTACATTTTTACTATTATTACCTTTATTAGTCTACTACCAAAAAAAATTGTTATATTTACATTCGGGAAATTATAAATTCGGGAAATTATAAATTTGGGAAAGCATTGAAGCGTCATTGTAAGATCTAACTCAACTTTATTTTAATTTGTTATTGTTAGTTGTTAATCTTGTTATTATTATTATTATTATTATTATTATTATTATTATTATTATTACTATTATTATTATTATTATTATTATTATTATTATTATTATTATTATTATTATTATTATTATTATTGTATTATTGGAAGTTGGAACTACTTAATTATATAAAAACTACTTTCTATTTTAATTGTGGGTTATTTGGATAGTTGAAATCTGTCTAAGGAGGGACTTGGGCTCTGGACAACGTCGCTCCTAACCTCTCCTACCTGGGATCTCATTGATCCAACTAATCTACTATTATTATAATTATTTTTAAAAAATTTAATTTATATAAAAAATAATTACTAATTCTTATTGTTATTGTTATTATTATTGTTGTGAATTGTTATTATTATTGTTATTGTTACTTTGTTATTGTTATTGTTATTTGTATTATTATTATTATTATTGTTATTGTTACTTTTATTGTTATTATTATTAATTAATCATGGCATCAAACCCGAACGCTTCCTCCTCCTCTAGAAAAGCCAAGTCAAAACGTAGGGAATCACCAAATCCAAACACTTCAATGCCTATTCCCCCCCCCCCCCTAACATGCCCTTTCCCTCCCCTAACATGCCCTTTCCAAACACTTCCACCCCTTTCTTTCATCCCCAAAACACGGGAAGGAAAGAACAAATGGATGATATGGCTCCTTGGACCCAATTTCAACAAAGCCAATTTCAACAGTATGAATTTCCTTTACTCATCCTTCCCAAGGTAGCCAAACACAAGCCTCCGAGTCGAGTGAACCATCCACCCAAATTCCCAACACCCAAATCCTAACATATTAGAGTGGTGTACCGAAGAGGATTTTGCTCAAACCAAAAGAAAGAGTGAAGTTTGGTCACATTATCAATTAAGTAAAAATGGACAAAAGGCCAAGTGTCGGACTTGTGGTAAAATTTTCTCGGCCGATACCAAGGGAGGGACGGGACACCTTAACAGACATACAAAAAAATGTGGTGGACCATCTAGTGATCCAACCCAACCCAAAATTTCTCAATTCCATCCACAAGGCTTCATTTACAATTACGAGAGAGATAGGGATGAACATGGGAGAATGATTGTACATGCGGAACAACCTTTTCTTTTCGCCGAAAATGATGCCTTCAACAACTATGTTAACCGAGCACTACAACCAAAACACAAAAAAATCTCTCGAAAAACCGTTCGATCTGCTGCCATGAAGAGTTATCTAGAGTACAAATTGAAATTAGTAAATGAAATAGCTAATCTTCCTAGTAGAGTTTCTTTAACCGCCGATACATGGGATGGTGGTTACGGACTCCACTATTTATGTGTTATTTGTCATTGGTTAGATAATGAGTGGATGTTACAAAAACGCATCATTCATTTCAAAATGCTTGAATACCCTCATACCGGTCTTAACATTTCACATCATTTAATGGAAGCCAATGATGCATATAGTCTTAGGGATAAAATCATGTCAATGAATTTCGATAATGCAACTTCTATGACATATATGCGAATTTGGTCAAAAACCAATTGACCGATGTTATATTAGATGGAGATGCACTTCATGTTAGATGCATTTGTCATGTTCTTAACTTGTGTGTGAAGGATGGAACACAAGCAATTGGTCCATTTTATCACAAAATAAGGAATGCTATTATGTCTATTAATAGCTCTAACATGAGATATCAAGAATGGAAAGGTTTTTGCAGGCAACAACGGATAAAAACAATAAAAATAGCACCGGATTGTCCAACTAGGTGGAACTCCACCTATGAAATGTTGAGTCGGGCAATCGAGTACAAGGTTCATTTAACACTTTTTTATAATATAAATTTCCACAAAATGCTTTACTAGAAGATGATTGGGTTAATTGTGAAAAATATATGCAGTTTTTACAATTACTATATGGTATGACACATTGTTTTTCTTCTGTATATAATCCTTGTTCTCATTCTTTTCTTAGTAATGCATGTTTACTTGCACAACTTTTTGCGGAACACCAATCTCAACATGTTTATCGTGGATATCTTCCATCCATGGAGGAAAAATGGCGTAAATATTACACCGATATTCCTATGATTTATATTTTTGCTTCTATTTTAGATCCTAGGCAAAAATATGATGGCACCTTTTTATTAATTGATATTTATTATAGTAACATGAATTTTGAAGATGATGTTGAAGCTTTTAAAAGGAAGGTGACGAATGATTTTTTTCTTTATACAGAGTTTATGAAAGTAAATATGGAACCGTGTCTCGATTTGCCCCTTCTCAAACATCCAAAAATGTAAGTAAACGGGCCAAAGGTTTATTTGCACAAGCTGCTAACATGATGTCCAAGTTTTCAGGTACGGAATCATCATCAAGTAAGAGAACACAAAGCGATGTTTCGGAGTTGCAAATGTACTTAAGTTACGACTTCATGAAAGGCATGGACGATGAAGAGAAGTTTGGCCTCGACATCCTCGATTGGTGGAAATCACAAACCGTGAAACATCCAATTTTGTCGGCAATGGCTCGTGATATTTTTGCAATCCAAGTCTCCTCCGTTGCCTCCGAAAGATCTTTTAGTGCGTCGGGACGAGTTTTAGACGATAGAAGAACAAGACTAAAACCCAAAACACTTGAAATGTGTGTTTGCTTCAAGGATTGGTTGGATGCCGAAACTCGTTCTTAAGATCGTACTTATGCACAAAACGACGACGATGAAGGAACGTCGACTTCTTTTAGTTCTCATACTTCTCAATCAACTCAATTGGCGGATGAACTTGAACCTCTAGAAGACGAAGACGAAGACGAAGATGAAGACGAAGGCGAAGACGAAGATGAAGACGAAGGCGAAGACGAATACGACCAATAATAATTACATGATTACATATTTACATTATACACTATTGTATTCTTTTTGTATTATCGAACTTCGTATTCCGTATAATAAATGAAGTTATTCAATATTCATACACTATTGTACGATTTTTAATTATCATTACTTATTTTGTATTATTGAATTATCGTACATTCGTACCGGCTACCGTCATATAATAAAATAAGTTATTCTTCAATTTTTGTGTTTTCGGATTATCGCACTCGTATGTTTTTATTATATGCATTGTTGTTTTTTGCTAAATTAATAAAATTGTTTTTATTTGTATAAATAAACTTAAACATAATTATTAATTAGATAAATAATTTATATAACCTAAATTAAAATAAAGTTGTTCAAAAACTGAAAACAAAATATATTAACATTAACATTTAACATAAACATAAATTAATCACATATATTAAGTTGTACTAAAAAAAATATATATTGTTTAATTCGTTTTTTTTCATTTATTAAAAAAAATAATAAAAAATAAAATAAATAAAAAGACTGGCACGGTTTGGCCCGCGGCCCGGCACGGCACGGCCCGCAAGGCACGTGGGCCGTGCCGTGCCGTGGGCTGGGGTGTGCCAAATTCAGTCACGGCACGGCACGACACGGCCCCCACCCCGGCACGGCCAGGCACGGCATGCGGCAGCACGAGCACGGCCCGTGCCCATGTTTACATATAACCTACTCAAAAACTAATGTCGAACACGTCTAAATGTTGATATTATAGGTGAGGTGCAGGTGCAACGTGGACTTATTAAGAATTAGGACATAATGGTTGTGACAGTTATTCAAGTAATACTAATCCATTATGCTCAACTGAAACAAATTATGCATTAAAAATTCTTTTGTCAGAGGATTTAAATTTGGGTGACACATTTTAGAGATAATAATAATATATTGCCTTGCTACATTTTCTTATTACAATTTTTTGTTCCTCCCTACCAGCCCCGACCCTTAATATCATCATCATAATATATAATTCCACTAATAATCCTCTAATGCAATATAACACTTATAAATGAAAAAATTACCGTTTCAAAATATCAATTGTTAAATATAGGTTTAGGTCACACCCGTCACGAGAAAGTGCAAGTCTACCATTTTACAAGACCAAGGAGGTTCCACCTCAAAACCATATGGCAATGAGGGAAGTAGCCCCTTAGCCTTATATTGTAGTGGTTACTCTTGAATTCTTTCAATGTGAAATTCCATTACCACTACACTCCCTCTTTAGTGTTTTAGTGTGGGACAAAAGAATGCTTACATGTGAGCTGTTCTTGGGTACAACATCAATGTAGAATTTAAACAAAATTTATTGAGAAATGAATCAAGTATCTTGAACTTGCTACAGTTCATTTCCAATTTTTCAAAACGTACAAGACAATAACTAGTATACTATAGGTTTCTTATATGAGTTTAAATTTTGGTTTATTCAATTTGATGACCTATTTATCAACCGGGCAACTGCGGAGGACAACCGTCTCAACGGTAAGGCCAGGGCCAAAGCCAAACAAGACACCACAATCCAATCCATCTCCGGTAGTAGCCTTACCCTCATCTAATGACCTCTTGCGCGTCTCATCCATTATAAACAACACACTTGCACTCGACATGTTTCCATACTCTCTCAATACATGCCAAGAGTTTCTTAGTTTACAACACTCAAGTCCAAGTGTTGATTCTACTTGGCTTAAAATAGCCGGTCCTCCAGGGTGAACTATCCAAAATATCGAGTTCTAGTCGTTGATCCCTAAAGGGTTAAATGCCTCAACAAGTGATTTCTCAATGTTATTTGATATCAACTCCGGAACACTCGGAAGCAATTGAACGGCTAAGCCAATTTCTCTAAGGTGGCCCTCGATAGCTCCTTCAGAGAAAGGCAGTATTTTCTGAGCTGTCGAGACCAGCTCAAAGATGGGTCGTTCGTTGAACGACTCATTAGGGTGTGCACCCACGATCACAGCCGCAGCTCCATCTGCAAAAAGAGCTTGAGACAACATTGACTCCGGGTTGGCCTCAGAAGGCCCACGGAAGAAAATGGATGCGCTCTCAGAGGAAACAACAAGCACTCGAGCTCCATGGTTGTTCTCTGCAAGGTCCTTGGCCAAGCGAAGGGTAGCTGCACCCGCATGGCAGCCCAATTGGCTAAACATGTATCGCTTCACTGAAGGGTTAAGGCCTAGAAGCCGTGTCAGCTGGTAGTCGGCACCGGGCATGTTGACTTCAGTGGAAGTGCAGAAGATAAGATGAGTGATCTTGTTTATGGGCTGCCCCCACTCTTCAATGGCCTTCAAAGCCGCCTCTTTTCCGAGTTTGGGAACCTCCTTAGCGAGTATGGCTTGGCGAGTGTCTAACGAAGATGCGTTGTAATCGCACATATGTGGGTTGTCTTTCAAGATTTGCTCAGTTAAGTTCATGTGCCTCTTGTTGATCGTAGTTTTCTCACCTGAATATTCAATTTTTTTTTTTTTTACATTAGAAATGTTAGTCAAACATGCACATTAGAAAGGAACAAGGGTTTTGTGTATTGTACAAATAAAGACTAAACACGCATATAGCTTGTTAAAATAAGTAAATAAGGAAACATGTTTAAGCTAATCTGCTAATTGAACATTTATTGAAATGGATATATTATCATACCTTGTTAGATAAAATAAGTATAATGGTAATACGAGAGGTGATAAATTGTGATATGCGACCTTAAGTGTGTAAGTCAAACATGCACATTAGCAAGAGACCAGGGTTTTGTGTATTATTATTATACAAATAATAATTAAACACACATATAGCTTGTTAAAGTAGGTAAATAAGCAAGTTTAAGCTAGCTAATTAATCATTCAAATGAATATATTATACCTTATGAGATTAAATAAGCATACATATTTTTTACTTATTTAAAAGATATTAAGACAATGTTCAGTCCACCTTAAAAAAATAATATTCGGTAAAACCTATTTCAGTTTAGTAAAAATAATTTTAGTTTAGTTAAAATCAATAATAAAGAAGGAATATAAAAGAGAATTAGTAAAATTTATTTTAATTCATTAAAAAAAATTTAAATTCAGCAAAAAAAATTTGATTCATAAAAAATAATTTAAGTACTCGTACCAAAATAAGATGAAATGAACAGGTCCTAACTGAGGTGATAATTAGTGTTTAGCAAGCTTAAGTGTATGTAGGTTATTTTTTAATTTGTGTCGGA
Source organism: Chenopodium quinoa (assembly GCF_001683475.1). Taxonomy (NCBI): domain Eukaryota; kingdom Viridiplantae; phylum Streptophyta; class Magnoliopsida; order Caryophyllales; family Amaranthaceae; genus Chenopodium; species Chenopodium quinoa. Next base: position 854,307 of record NW_018742764.1, read on the forward strand.
AAGCTAAAGTAACCATATAAATCAGAGGGTTTTTGTTATTTTGTATGATGTGGAGAGAGCTACAAGCCTACAAAGGCACTTGATTATATATATATGAGAGATTAGATCTCAACTCTTAAGTAGCACCCACAAAAAAATTTATTATGAGCGTATAAGCAAAGGATTGATGCTAAATATAATCCGGTTTATTATTTTTAAAGATAATAGATAAATAGTAGCATAGAATGTATAACTAAGAAAAACCTACATATGCGCTTGAATTTGGACTTGAGATCAGTCATATCCTCGCTATTAGTAACACGAATATAGAAGTCAAGACAGTCAGCTTGGTACACTATATTTGGTGGATTTGCCGTGCCAATAGCTAAGATGTTAGCTAGGGCTTTTATTCTTTGGCCTTTGTGGGATTCAATAATATCAACTGGTGCCATTGTTTGGAGATGCCGAAAAGGCTAATAGGCTTGGAAGAACAGTTGTGGTAGTGAGGAGAAAGATAAGAGTCAATCAAAAAATGGTTGTAGTAATAAGCAATTGCATTGGAGTTATATAAAGACAATAATGCTTACTTGTACCTGGGAGCTTTGCTTCGTTGAAAAAGTCTACAGTCTCCCTTTGTGTTACTTTTAAAGTTTAACTTCCTTCATTCTAAACAAGTAAACAGAAAAAGTCTTTCTTGCATTTAATTAACGTACACTATTACTGTGTACATCTGTGTTTACAAAATTGAGATTTTATGGGAGGCATCTAGCTAAGCGCCTAAGTTGGATATTGAATTCATTTATTTAAGGAAAGATGGACTATAATTAAATTAGCTAGCATATCTCACGATTGTTAAAAATGAATTTAGTCAAGCTTAAGCATTATGGGTTTGACTTATTGGAAGAATAGGGGTTCTAGAAGGAGAAAAGACGATAAGCAAGGTGGAAAAATACGATTCTATGACTAGATCAACGTGTAAATTATAGGAGCTGTGCGTATTTAATTCCCCAGATAAATTTGTTTATTTGGGAGTATAATTGTTTTTTAAAGTACCAGTAGAGTTGTTTATGCATCATTTCATATACTAGTTGAGGGGTATATGTGTAATTTCCTCACCAAATAGTAAATGCATGTTGCAGACAATAATTGAACATCTCACCAAAAATAGTGTATAAATGACAACAATTTTTCAATATATTTACAGAAATGCTACCACATTAACAAAAATTTGTTTATTTGGCTGATAAACTTGTATTTGTCCAAATTATAGTAACTTGGTGATGTTCGGTTGAGTTTATTCGAGTTAGATTTAAGTCAGGGTTGAGTCATGTTAAATCATTATGTTTACACAGATTGAAAACAAAATTAAGTCATTTTTTTATTAGATTCATCAGGTTACTTTTTTATCCTTCTATCCATGACCTTCAAGTTGTACGACTAAATGCCTAAATCCCTTACAATATGACAATTCTTGATTGGTAGACCATGACCTTTAAGTTGTATGGCTAAATCCCTTTCAATATGACAAGTCTTGATTGGTAAACCCACTAAGGGCATGTTCTGTTCACATTATTTTAGTTCGGTTCAATTTAATTCAATTCAGTTCAATTCACTTCACTTCTTAATTTTCTTCTGTCGTGAAATATTCAGTTCACTTCAGTTCATTTCATTCAATCAAAACAGGCCCTAAACCCCACCAAAAAGGCAAATATGCCCAAAGCAAATTTATACAATTACCTTTTTTCTATCTAAATTATGATTTATAATTTTAACAAGTTCACTAGTTGAAATAAAAACGTACTTTGGCATCAATTTAAAACCCCCCTAAGGCACCGGTTTTGAACCATTGAGTATTTGAGGTATGTCATTTCATCCCATAAAATCCACTGATTCAAAACCGGTGGCAATATCTTACATTAACCGGTGCCAATAATAGGCACCCACATTAATTAATATATATATATATATATATATATATATATATATATATATATACATATATATTTTTTGTTATTTTACAATTTTAAAAAACCAAAAAAACTAAACATCAAATTAAAACACCAAAATCTATATTCCAAAATCAACATCTTGAATTCTTCATCTATGTGGAGTGTAAACTACAACCTACATCAAATAAAACACCAAAATTAATTTAAAAAACCCAGAATAAACTAACGTTCTTAAACACAAAAACAATATTGAACAAAAAAAAAAATCGATATTTGAAATTATAATACTTAACCAAAAAAAGATTCGAGATTCGAAATTATAATTCTCAACATTTTTTTTTGAGATGGAGTAAAGTGAACTGAATATTTCACGACAGAAGAAAATATTGAGATTAATTCACCAAATAAAACGTTAAAAACACAAATTTAAACCATGAAAAATTTGAACCCAGGAAAAAAAAAATTAGGGTTTGTTTGGAATTGTTGTGACTTTCTGTGTTTTTGGTTTTTTGTTTTTTAAAAGTATATGATATATGCCCCATAATGAATCAAAAATTATTTAAACTTATTAAAATCATGATAATTTTGAAAACTGACAATAGATTAGTGAAAATATCTTTTTCTTGTTTCCCAATTTTGGTAAAAAAAAAGAGAGAAAAGAAATTTGAAAACCTAAGATGATGTTAAACAAACCCTTAGAAAAAATACCAAGAAAAAACTCATATTATCATCTACAAATACCCCAAAAAAAACCTCTAAACGCTTAAAAACACCCATAAAAAATGCCAAAAAAAAAGGAGATCTGAATTATAATTCTCAACCAAAACAAAGGCAATTTTACATGAATAATTGAACAAAAATGCAAAGCTAAAGAACCCAGAAACACTAACCTCAAATTTCCGATGATCGACGACGGCGGGCAGCGGTAGGGGTGAAAGTTCGGTTTTCGGTTTGGTTTTTTGCCCAAACCGAAACCGAACAACCATATTTCGGTTTCTAGATTTTGGAAACCTTACCGCACCACTTTAATTTTGAAACCAAACCACCTAAATTTCGGTTTTATAAAAAAAAAAAAAAAAAAAAAAAAAAAACAAACAAACAAACCGCACCGAATTTTCATGTCAAGGAACATAAACATCAAATTTAGCAAAAAAACGAACCGAACTGAACCAAACCACACTAATCAAAACCAAACCAAACAAAACCACACCCCTAACCTAGATCCGCAGTTTCGCACCCACCAGCCTCCACAACCCACCTTTTTCACCACCCTTCATCCCTAAATCGACCCAAAAGGACAAAACTACCTACCACCACCACAATTCAATCACAAACCACCATAAAAATAATGTAGAAAAACAAAACTTAAACCAAATTAAACGAAATAAAAAGAGAACATACCTCACGTCCTCACATTCCACCAAAAAGCGTCGATTTTGGGTTTTAAAGGTCAAATTCGACCATGGAAACTCTAGATCTAGAGTTTTCATGGTCGAATTTGACATGAAAACCCTTAAATTGATGGTGTTCGAAATGGAAAAACCTTAGTTTATGCCCTTATGGAGTTCGAAAAACCTTGAAACCTTAGTTGATTGTGGGGAAAAGAGGAGATGAGAGTGAAAGTGGAGAAAGGGCGGAAGAAAGAATAGATGAATACGAAAGGAGAGAGAATGAGACTGAGAAGAGGAGAGAGAGGGCGGAGAAGTAGATTGGGCGGAGAAGAGGAGAGAGGGGGAACTCAGAGAAGAGGATAGGACGGATTAGGGTTTTTTCCTATATATACTAAGGGTAAAAATATGTTGGGCTAGGGTTTTTTTGAGTTTGGGCCTATATTTCGGTGTGGTTTGGTTTTGTTCGGTTTTTCATTTTCGCAAACCGAAACCGAACCACACACCGAATTTTTTTTTTAAAAAAAAAAACGAAACCGAACCACTTTCGAAAAAAACCGAACCAAATTTCTTATCTGGTTCGGTTTTTGATTTGGTTCGATTTTAAACCGAGTTTGTTTCACCCCTGGGCAACGGTGGTTTGTTGATGCTTGCATGGTTCGAATAATTGACCGACGACGCTTGCGAGGGAGGACAATCGACGAAGGCGACGATACTTGATTTATGAACCCTAGCTTCAATGGAGAGATTGAGAACGAATCTACGGTTAATGAGGGAGTTCGAGGGAGAAGAAGGGAATAGCGAGGGAAAAGAAATGGGCTTAGGGTTTGTGTTGAGGAGAGAGAAGGGACTGGCAAGGGAGAAGAAGGGAATGAACGGATCTACGGTGAGGGAGAAGAAAGGGGCTTAGGGTTTGGTTTAGGAGAGATAGAGGAGAGAGAGAAGGAGAGAGAAATAAAATAAAAAAAGAAAGGTAAAGAGAATGAATAGGGGAAATGGTGAAAGGGTAATAAAAGGCCGGTTTTTTTAATGCCACCGTTTGAACCAGTGCCCTTTAAGGATTTTGGAAACGGTTTGGCTTGAACTAGGCCCTTTCTATTAAACTAAATCTTGCCCATTTTTTTCCCCATCGGTTTTTAAAATCCGGTGGCCATTGCTGGGTGCCAAAATGTTATTTACTACTAGTGGTTATAAATACATCTTAAATTTTAGTAATAACAAACTAATTATAAGTGAATTGAAAAAAGCCATACAAAATCAGTCATGTCATCTACATTAATGAACTAAATGCTACTCCCTCTGTCCCATAATAAATAACATAATCAACCTTTGTACACATATCGATATATTAGTTTGACCTTATTTTTATACAATTAATTATTAACAAAACTTTATATTAAGTTAAAGGTTTTATTCTAGTTATTCTGGAATATAATGGAGGAAGTAATGCTATAATTTTGTTTAGTCTATGCAACGAACGTCCTAAAAAGTATAGATGGTCATTTTTTACATTCTTGAAAGTTTAGATGGATTGATGATATATACACTAGTTAAGTGATTTGATCGTGATGTTTGATTATCAATTTATTCTGATTCAATCATACAATTTAAGCTTAAACACCACCATTTTAATAGATTAATATTCAATATTTACTAGTTTGAAGTCTACAACCATACAATTTAAGGTTAAACACCACCATTGGAATCGTTTAAAATTCAATATTCACTAGTTTGAATTCTACAATCATTCAATTTAAGCATAAGCACCATCATCGCAATCGCTTAATATTCAATATTCACTAGTTTGAATTCTACACTTCCACCTAAATCAGAGCAATATTCATAGATCTTACAAGGTTTGTACAATTCAATCATCAATTAATTAATTAAAGTCTTAATCCCATAAATGGGGCCGGTTAACATGAACCAAAATTGATTCCGTTTAGTCATTGACATAAATCTCCCTTTTCCATCCCTTACGATCCAATGTTTCATCCTCATGTTAATCCATATAATTTAATAAGTTTGTTATGTTTCTTTTAAGTATATAGATTTGCAAGAGAATGAAACATTAAATTATAAAGAATAGAGGAGGAAAATCAACTAAGGTTGAAATATTGGATCGTAAGGGGTGGAGGATCAATGTCAACATATTATATTTTAATTTTTAAAATTGGATTCTAGAATTAAAAATTCAATTTTATTTTCACAAGAATATCAAATGCATTGTATTTGCCTTTAACAGAGTTGATTAATGACGATCAAATGATCACCATAAATTTCAACACAACTAATTGGCAAGGGTAATTATTTGTCTCCTTTGATTTTCTCTCCTTTCCCATTAGACTTACGCAATAAGATGCTAAGGTATTTTAACATTTGACTTTAGTAATTCACGAATAATGAACTCGGTTGTTGCAGATAGTGAAGTTGCAAAGGCGTCAAAGTGCAGTTTGACTGTGAAATAAAGATATTGGAGGCATTTAAAAACCAATATTAAATTGACTTAGAAACATGCGAGGTACAGTTGCGGTCTTGCGAAGGTTCCTAAAAGTACTAAACTAATGCATTTGAAAAAAAGTACTAGTAGACCATTTCAAAGCAAAGTAAATTGCACATTTCACTATCGGTAACCTATAAAAATTGTTCATTATCAAATACGATTGACTAGGTTAGTTGGTTAAAGTTTAGAGGGTGGTACCATTGAAAAAAAATTCGGGTATATTATTTATCCTTGTGGCTCTCTTTACAACCAAAAATAAAATATGATTTACGAACTGAGCTGAACTGAACTAATTGGAGCTGAACTAAACTGACCTGAACTGAACTAAATCGAGATAAAATAAATATTTTGTAATAGAAGGAAATTAAAAGCTGAACTAAATTGAAATGAACTGAACTGAAATTAAGGTGAAGTGAACAGACCCTTAATCATGATTCTTTAGTGTAGGTCATGTATACACATTAGACCATTATTAAACCGTTAGGAGGAGCTTGATTCTCAAAATAGTGTTTGTTTGGAATCAGAAATGAAACCATAATATTACTAGTTTATAATTTGATTTACAATAAAACATGATTGATTCAACATTAATTTTCAATATGTTTTGGAATTTATTTGATACTATAGACACCCAAATGTGTCTCCCCAAAATCAAACCCAGTGATGAATATCTTTCACGTCATTTGATTATCTGATGAAGTGAAAGTGTGAAAAGTCTAGTGATATGGTTGTTTTCATTAAAATATCTTTCTTTCTATTTTTGAAAATATTTCTTCTTACACTCTATTTATAAAAATAGCCAGTCCAATTTAGTTTGGTCCATGATAAGGGTCCAGTAATAGTGTAGTTGGGTTGGGCTCGAAAAGAGCTTTCAATGATATATTACAAGCTCAATTCTGATGAATAATGAGCAAGTTATGGCCTAAACTAAATTTGGCCCGAAATAAATTTTATGTGCGGCCCTTGATCTAGAGGAGGGCTTATTAATTATTATTCCTAAAGTTATTATGATTAATTTTAATCTTCTAGATTAATCTATAAGATTCTTTTAAATTCTAATAGAATTCTAATTGATAATTATATTTTTGAAGAGTTTTATTTGGAATAAAATAAGCGTTTTTATGATAAACCTGTTTTTAATTTGATAAATGCGGAATTAGCTGCTTAATCATATTAAGAAGAGGATTCAGCGTACAAAGCGGGTTTTATCTTTTAATTAGCGCCAAACGACAGAGTTTATTGCCAGACGACAGAGTATGTCGCCTAGCACTAATGTCTGTCACAGGGCACTAATCTTGTTGCCCGTCGCCTGGCGCTGATGTTTTTCGCCTAGGGACAGATGCCAGTGATATTCCATATAGAACTTGAAGTATTTTATATTATTTTCGGACTATTATTTTATAAACAGGGGTCATATCTCCCCGTTTTCATTCATTCACAATAATCATTCACAACCATCATCTCTCTCTATTCTCTTTCTCTAAAAAGCTAGAAGCTTATTCTCTCTCTATTCTTTTTCTAAACCTTCCCTCTTACAAAATTCCATATACATTAGTTCTATACACTCCTCGCCAAGTTCGAAGTTGCCTTCGTCCTAGACGTGAAAGGTTGATAATTTCTGAGGGTTTGGTCCCAAATCTCTATTTCAATTATTTAATTGTTTATTATTTTTCTTGAAGTTATTAACGTGTGTACACTACTAGAAAATAGTTAATAGGAAGCCCCAAATGGCAAGGGGTTATACAATTCTGCTTCCAAAATTATAAATGGCAAGCGGTTTGGGGTGAACCGCTTGCATAATTGTAAATGACAAGCGGTTTGTGGTGAACTACTTGCAAAATCCCCAAATGGCAAGCGGTTTGTACCATGAACCGCTTGCCTTAAAAAAAACCCTACCCATTTTATAACCTATTCTCACGCCTCTTTTATGCATTCTCCTCCACCTGTTCTCTCTCCTTTTCTCTCTCCTCTCTTTCTCAATTCTCACTCTCCTCTCTCGATCTCTTTCGTTCTCAATCCTCCCTCCATTTCTCACTCCCTTCATTTCACTCTCCTCTCTCAATATCCATTTCTCATTCTCCTCGTCCAAAACCCGCAAAAATTTCAAGCAAATTCAACCAAAAACCATATAATTTCGAGCAAATTTCGTGTTAAATTTCGACTAAAATTTAGAGCAACTTTGGAGTAAAATTTTGAGCAAATTTTAAGCAAATTTGTGCAAGCCGTGTGGGTTTACAAGTTATTTAGGTCAAATTCGACCATGAAAACTCTAGATCTAGAGTTTTCATGGTCAAACTTGACTTTTAAAACAATAATTTCAAGCCAAAATCGGTGCTTTCATGGCCGCGGACCTGGTTTGGGTGGAGATGTGGGTATTTCTTGGATTGATTGTGGGTTACGAAGGGTGGAGGTGTGGGGTGGTGGGTGGTGGGTGGGTTACGATTTGGGTGGAGATGTGGGTTTTGTTTGGGTGGGTTGCGGGTTACGGAGGTGGAGGTGTGGGGTGGTGGGTAGGTTACGGTGAAGGTGGAGATGTGGGTTTTGTTGGGGTGGGTTGTGGGTTATGGAGGAATGGAAGTGTGAGGTGTGGGGAGATGCGGAGATCTGTTTAAGGTGGGTTGTGGGTTTTGTTTGGGTAGGTTATGGGTTACAGAGGGTGGAGGTGTAGGGCGGTGGCTGGGTACGGGTGGGTGGGTCAAGGTTAGGAGTTCTGATGTTGGTGGGGGTCATGGTGGGTGGTGGTGCTGGCCAGTGTTCTGGTATTAATGGGGGTCGTGGTGGGTCGTGGTGGGCTGGTGGTGTTGGTGGTCGTGGCTGGTGGAATATGAGTTTCTTTTATTATTTTTTTTTAATAGAGCTGATTTTATTATTTGTATTAGTTCTATTAATTTTATTACTTGTATTCAATTTTATTTTTACGTAAATGTAATATTACAACAAATAATTAATAAAAATAATTATGTTTTTACATATGTTTGGTTTGTGTATCAATTTATGTGAAAAAAAAATTAAAAAAATTAAAAAATAAATAAATAAATAAAAAATAAATTTATACCCATAATGGGCAGCGGTTTGGCGCCAAAACTGCTGCCCTTTCTCGAGTAATGGCAAGCGGTTTTGAACCACTTGCCATTTAAATGGCTAATGGCAAGCCCCCTAAGGCCCTAAGAGGCAACGAAGTTCTTGGTAATTAGCAAGGAGGAAGGAAGATCTCCACTGCCCATGCGGTTCAAAACTGCTTGCCATTATGGGGTTTGAACCGCTTGCCTTACGTATTTTCTACTAGTGGTATTTTGTTATTAGAAAGAGATACAAGACATCAAAGTAAGTAATTTAATTACTTTATTGATCTTATGATATAGAAATCATGTTTAGATTATTTTGATTCCTAGTATCATGTTAAGATGTTTTAGTGCTTCCTAGTATCATGTTTAGGGTAATATTTAAGATTTCTGATATTATGTATGTTTATGATGCTTCCTATTTCTTTTCTAATATCATGTTAGTATCATGTTAGGGCTAAAGCTTTGATCTTTAATGCTTAGTGACATGCTAGGGTTTTTATTAATCTTGTTAGTATCATGTCTAGGGTTTTGCTAATATTGTTATGCTTTATTGTTAACATGATTATTATGATTGTTGTCATGTTGCTAGATATTATTTATTGTTGTTATTGCTTGATCACGCCTTTTATGCATATTTAAAGGGAATTTGTACTTGTGTAAGGAGGGTGATCCCATCATAAGAGGGTCTTCCTTAGATGCCCATGGTCGTTTAAAAGCTTAGGACTTTACACTTGTTAGGGTGTATTAGGATTTGAATTCCTGACTGTTTGGGGGACCTTGAATTAGAATTGATTCTATCATTACGCTTTTTTTTTTATAAGAAACAAGTAGGAGTCGCCAATGAGTTTTAGGAAAACTCATAAACCTCGTTCATGCCTTTCTTCCATGTGGAGTTCATGAAATAATTAGCACAAATCGTAAGTTTACCCATGCCCATATTGGTCTACATAAACCAGAAATGAGTTCGGGAGTGAGGGTACTAAAATAACGTTCCTTTTAGGGAGGAATCGCTATTCTAGCCCTAGTACATCCTCTAATAGCTCTTCCTTTTTTACAATTTCATTACCAAACAATATATGCAACGCGATACCTAAAACTAAGTTAGTTGATTTAATTTACACACATTAATTCACGTAGGAATTACATTGCAACGTCGTTATTCTTTATTTAATCAATTTTGTGAAAAGAACAAGAAAATAAACAGTATTCGCCTTGGCTTAAGTGATTAACCAACAATTAATTTTGCAATTCTAATCTTTATTTAACGCGAGGTACTATGTGGAAATAATTAATTAGTCCTTTTAAGGTGATCAAATAACACTAATTAATTAATTAAGGTTCTTTTAAACAAGAAAATAAATGTGATTTATCTAAGTGCTTGGGAATTTACCACTTCTCTTTGCTAGATTTCCGTTTAGAACACTTATGGACACCTTCTTGTTCGGGAACTTCCACCGTAGTAACAAAAATATCAAGGGGTGAGTGTTTAGGACAAGAGGGGTTAGGTAGCACAAGTTCACAAGTATTCTGCCAGAGTTTTAGGTTATTTTTCTATGTCTTTAAGACTCGGATTAAGCCTTTATTTATAGGGAATGGGTAGTATTAGGGTTTTGAGTATTCTACCGCAGCAGGTGTCGCGCGCAACATGATTAGTTGCGCGCGGAATCCCAGCGCAAGTGATTGGGGCGCTGATATGGGCAGCGCAACTGAGTGTCTTATGCGCGTCATTATGGTAAATTCAATTCTATATTTTCGTAAAATTCTAAATCTTCCGCAAGCGCATCTCTAGAAGTTGCTCGGAGTGTCGCGTGCAACTAATTAGTCGCGCGCGTCTGCCCAGCGCGACTGATTGAGATGCGCGCGGATTTTCCTGCGGCAGCATTAAAATTTATCCTAGGCGCTCCTAAAACCGTCATTATTGGGTTTTAAGCACAGGCTTAAGCTTAATATTGATCAAATTTATTTAATTGAACCTTATTTAGCTTTGCTTTTTTGGTTTGGGCTAGTTTTTTGTGTTTTGTGGCTTAACCAGTTATCCATAAGCATTCTCCACTTCAATCCAACACGAATATGGTTTTATTTATCGTCATTACACTTCTTGTCGGGACAGGAGGCCAAAAGTAGATGTCTACAACTTGTAATCACGCTTAATAAGATAGTTCATAATCTTGTTTAGGCTATTATGATTATAATTCAAGTGATCGCCAATAATAAATTTGTTGTGCATTAATATTTAACCATCATAGATTAAACAGGTCTAGGGTTAATCTATTGATTGTATGTTGGTCAGAAAGCGCACATGAATATAAGAAGAATAAAGTAGAAGCCTATTATTAGGGCAAGTTCAATCTCTTTTAGGTTGAATTTGTACCTTCATCCCCGAATATCCAGTCATGGTTCCACACCATTATGGAGTTAGCGATCTCATGGATCGTGAAGGGGTGTAACCTTCACCTTGTGAATGATTTACAGGTTCCTAAAACTTGTTGGCGACTGTTTTGCTCTAGCTTCGTTCCCTTTGGACGCCATCATGCTTAAGTGTATGATCACAGTGGGGCTCACGTGTGGGATGCTTAAAATATTCCCTACAGATACCTTAAGCATTATCACAATAAATCTCATCTAACATGTGGTTGGTGCATCTGGATGCACCATGCGCATGATGCACTAAAAAAACAAAAATATTAGGCATATTTATTTTATAGAACATGGGCGAAAAAAAAAAAAAAAAAACATTATAGACATTCTTTGAGTTTGATCATTTTGTTCTTTAAGTTTGAATTATATGTTCCTTACATTATATAATATGTTCTTTAATGTATGTACATAAAAAAAATTAAAAAATAAAAAAATATATGTTAAATTTAACCACCTAAATAACCATGAAAAAGAACATGTTCTTTAATGTATTATCATGGTTGATTTGTAAAGACTTCATGTTCTTTGTAATGCCATGCTTTTCATCAAATTTAAACATGTTCTTCTGTCAAACATAGGGTTCTTTTTCAAACACATTTAACCACCTAATTAACAATGAAAAAGAACACGCTTTTAATGTATTATCATGTTTTTTTTAAAGACTTTATGTTCTCTATAATGTCATTTTCTTTGTCAAACACAAATATGTTCTTTTGTCAAACATAGGTTTGTTAGTTTTTTTTCAAACACTAGTATTTTTTTTCCACCTTTTACAAGTGCACCCGGATCGTGCACTATACTATTTTCAATTCTAATCCCATGAACTTTTTTTTGTTTTGTTTTTTTTCCTTTTTTTTTGGGAAACCAATAAATTTTAGGATTTGAACTTTGAAGTATTGGTTTGAAATTCATACAATATCAGTCAAACTCATTTATTTGGTTATAAAAAGTTAATCAATAAAAGTTAGTGAGTTGAATTTAATGAATTAGTCGGAAATCTAGAGCCTTCCTAGCTATCTTCATCCTTTTCCATCGTCTTCCAGTAACAATCACCATTTTCTTTTCCTTTTATCAAAGAAAACAAAAGGTATGTATTATTAAGTTCAATTACTAGCTCCTAAATCAGTTCAATCGTCTTCTTGCTCATGTTTCGATATGACCTAGGTTACAACCAAAATCCCTTTCCCGATCAACAACCCAGGTTATTTTTCATTTAGATAATTGTTCCACCACCCAATTTTCGAGTTTTTTTTTCACCGATTAAATCCCAAACCCAATTATGACCCCAATCCGTAATTACCAACCAGCAGCTTCTCCGCCTGTATCCCACCGTTGGAAATTCTTGGATAATAGACACTTCTCAGTGATTCATATTCAGCTTTGGGTAACAAACCATTGGATCACGTTTGGGGAAATTGTAGTCCAGAAATTTAAAGGAGTCTTCCTGTTCCTTTGTGTTGATGTCTGTGACAGAGATGTTCTGCATCAGTTGGGGTCAGCGGCTTACCAAGCCGCTGAATAGGGGAAAAATAGGTCGTTATCTAATCCTCCCTACGGCCCTGTTTGGTTTGATGTAAAAGGTTTTCATGGAAAATGAATTTTCCATTTTTTTTTCCCATTTTCCTTTGTTTGGTTTGTTAAGGGGTGGAAAATAATTTTTCCAAGAGTGGAAAATTTCATCCTTAATGATGGCAAATATTTTCCTTCCCAAAACAAGGGAAACCACATTTTCCTCTCTCTTCCTTACCTCCTTTTATTACTTCCCTCTCATTCATCCTTACATTTCCACTCTTATTTTTTTATTTTTCTTGGATTTTTCTTGTATGCAACCAAACAAAGGAAAACTAATGTGCAATTGTGTTTTTCCTTGAAAATATGTTTTCCATGAAAACTAATTTTCCATTGAAAATGTTTTACATTAAACCAAACGGGGCCTACGTCAAACTAAATTTATAAACACTCAACAAACCTAAATACTAGTATAGGGGCAATTCAAGGGTCGAACCCAAAGGGACGGTAATGTTCGAGCGCTCTCAATTATGCGCCTAAGGTAGGTCAAAAACAAAGATAAAGAGAAAACAATAACCAACTAGCAAACAAATAAAGCATTAGGAACGGGGATCAACAAGTAATCATGACAATTGTAGCAATTAAGGAACAAGATGCAAATCAATGGTTGCGAAGACTAATGGTAAGAGCAATCAAAAGAGCTCGACAAGCTATCTCCTAGAGGTCTAACTAGCGCCAACTACGAGAGACACCAACTAGGAACGTCACAAATCAAACTCAATCGACAATTGCAATTCCTAAATCAATGGTCCGTATCATTATAAATTACAATGCAATCTAGAATAATTCTCAAGGCCTATCGAATCACACACATGCACAATTTCTATTAATCACTTTAATATCAACAGTTAAACAACATAATCCCCAAATTAAGCACAATCAATCAATCATACAAGTTTCACTTAATCCCTAGCCAAACAACTACTCTAACATCATCATCTAATAAAAAACAACTAAAGAAATCAAGAATCAACAATATATGAAGAACAACTACACTAATCAAGCATCAAACATCAAAATCAATCCAAACAAACTTGAATATTAAAAAAAGCAATAAAATGAGACCGAGTTAGAAATGCTCATTGATAATAGAGAAGATCTTCAACATAATTGTCACCATTGAATCTTCAATATCTCAATCACCATTGAAATTCCTTACTTTCTATCTCTAAAATCTACTCCTAAACTAACCCTAAAACTAGAGAGAGAAGCTCTCAACTAAGCTAAAATTATGATCTAAATTCAATCTAAATCTTCTTACAGAAATCGGGTTATAAATAGGTATTTATAGGAGGTGCGAAACGAAGACAAGAGAAATAGGGATCCTGAGGGGCGCAGCCGCGCCACTGTTTAGCACGGCCACGCCTCTGTTTAGCGCGGCCCACGCCACTGTGTTGTGCGCCCGCGTTCTTGTGGGTTTCTCCAGTTGTTCTCGAGGGTTTGTGCGTTCATTAAGGTCTTCGAATGAGCGCACCAAATGATGATGATGGACACCAAGAGTGGCAGTCCCAAAAAGAAATTGGTAGTGAGTGCAACACCCCATCTTCATGAGAGCACGTCTTGAGAGCGCAAGAGCTAAAACTTGGAGAACCCACTTCCTAACTTCTTGAGCTTTTCTATTGCCATGAGCTTGCTCCAAAAGCATCTTCCACCTTAGTAATCCATCCATATCAAGACCCAAACCTCGTACAATACCTACAACCATAAAAAGTGAACAAATAAAGGAGAAAACACTAGAAAAACCATCAAAATGCACAAAACCACAAAAAAGAGAGAAAAGGTAAAATAAAGAGCAAAAGCATAAAAATATGCATTTATTAAGAAGGAAAGATATGAACAGAAGGTAAAAACAACCTAAATTCTTTTCAAATGGGTGCCCTTCATGACACCCATCAAATACCCCCAAGCTTAGCTTTTGCTCGTCCTCGAGCATAACAAAACCAAGGGAAAAATGATGAGCTTATTCAAATAAACAAAAAGAAGAGAGGAGAGACAAGAATATACACTAACACTAGTAGAAAAAGGCTTATTTGCGTCGATCATTTATAGTGTATTTGCGTCGCTTCTATGAGCGACGCAACTGCTCGCGACGCAAATGACATTTAAGTCATTTGCGTCGCTCCTAGGCGCGACGCAAATAAGAGTCATTTGCGTCGCTCCTTTATAAAAGAGCGACGCAAATGACTTTTCTGATAAACTTATTTTTTGTCATTTGCGTCGCTCCTTTATAAATAGGCGATGCAAATGACTTTTCAAATAAACTTATTTTTTGTCATTTGCGTGGCTCCTTTATAAATAAGCGACGCAAATGACTCTTCTGATAAACTTATTTTTTGTTATTTGCGTCACTCTTTTATAAAAGAGCGACGCAAATGACTTTTATGATAAACTTATTTTTAGTTATTTGCGTCGCTCCTTTATAAACAAGCGATGCAAATGACTCTTCAGATAAACTTTTTTGTTATTTGCGTCGCTCCTTTATAAACAAGCGACGCAAATGACTCTTCCAATAAACTTATTTTTTGTTATTTGCGTCACTTGTTTATATAGGAGTGACGCAAATGACTGAGTAGACAATACAAAATTGTTGTATTTGCGTCACTTGTTTGTTTAATGAGTGACGCAAATCAGGTGAAATTTTTTTTTTTAATTATAATATAATAATTTCCTTGTATATGTTTGTAGTACCTGTTTTCCTAGGTATAAAGTAATATGCTAACGGTAATATAATTGAAATTAAAATGCAATATTATTGAATAATGCAAATGTAAATTTCGGTAGAGTCTCCTTTGTAATTTGGCCTACCCATAAAATTGGGAATGACGGCATTATATTAACAACCTGTCCAATAATTTACATCTCAATATCATGGACATTATACTCATCATCCCAACACCAATTAACCAAATTACTTCATTTCAAGCCTATAATCCAAAACAAGAGTCAAACATGCACTAAGTGGTAAATCTAAAGTTCAACATTACATATAAAATACTCTGCCCAAATATCTCGGATCTCATTTATCTCCTCCTCGGTGTACGGTGTAATTCTTGAAAAATCCTATCAACACAACAAATGTACAAGAGGAAAGTTTTAATTCAAGATTGTAGCTAACATCAAATTGTATTTATCAAACAAAAATGAAATATTTGACAACTCATACCTGAATAAGATCTTCACTGCTATGGTGATCTTCACTACTCGTTTTTGTTTGTATTTATCAAACAAAAACGAGTGTTAAATGCTAGGTCCAACTTAATCTGCCATGTGAAATAAATGCTAGTTGTTATTTTGAATTTTTTTTTTAATTAAGGGTTGAACAAGGTGGTTGTTTAATGGATGGGATATTGATTTATAGTTTTTTTAACTTGATGACTAATTGAAGGTCACCTTAGCTAGGTCCAACGAATGGGAAGTACCTTTTTTGTTGCCTAAAGTATGTGAAATTTTCAGTCCAATGAATTAACAACCTTATAACAGCTGCAAAGCTAATGATTTATTGCCATCAAAGTTAAAAACAACCTCTTTATACTTGAAAGTATCTCTTGACATTACCTAGTGGGCTGTGGCATTCTCATAACACAACAGATATAAGAAGACAACATACCAATGATCCAATAGCAACCAGGGCATGAAATTTTGAATCTAGATCAATACTCTCTACTTCAACAATCTGCAACCAGAGAATAAATCAAACTTTTTACCCAGCAAATAAAAGTAGCACTTCTGCATTATTATACTTAAACAATTTGTAAGCTCAATCCATGAGCATCGCAAATACTCCTCGATTTTAAATTATCTTATAAGTTTTCCAAATAGATTTAGTAATTGTTGGCCACTGTATTCAATCAAAATTTATTAATATATTCCTACATTCTCAAACATAAATGCAAAATGATCCCATTGAACAGTTGAATCCAAGCAAGCATTATAAGATTGCTATAGTTTTAATTGCATCAACACATAAGACAGAAACTTAATACAAAAGGCAGTTGAAAGGAACCAGAGGATTTTAGTATTTTACCTCAAGTGCAGCTGATAATACTTGTAATTGCCCTTCTTCATCTCTCTTTTCAATCAACAGCACAGCAAAGCTAATACAATTACAATGGTCAGGCAACAAGATTTCATAGTATCACCACAGAAAATTGAACTTGAAGTGAACTCGCAATATATATTATAAAATTCAAATTTTATAAAACCATTGGACATGCATCAGCGAGTCCCAAAAAACACATATATAAACAAACATATTCGCCAAATGATCTTGATATCATAGTCCAACTTAAAATAATCTGAAATTCAATACGGATCATAAGTTTTCTGTATATTGTAAACAAAATATTTGACTGGTGTACTTAGTTTGACAAACATCATGTGTTGCCACGTAACGCGGCACAAGCAGCCAAATCAATCAATAGAAATACCACTCCGTATGATTTTAGTACTCAATAAAACAGCTTGAGCATGACAAAAGTGAGTTGTTCTTTTTTGTAATTGTCTATTGTCTCGCTATGTAGTATTCGAGATCGGTGCCATAGATAAACCCAAACATACTTCACATGAGATTTTCCATACTTCTCCGATGCGAACAAAAAGAAAACAATTATCCAATACTCACCGACTCCAATCACCAAATTAATAGTCATGTTGATAGCGTAATTGGACTATATGCTCATAAGTCATGACAACCAAATCCGATCATCCGGACAAAGGGAGTAAATGTAAAAACTACTAGAACTAAAAAGCAGTCAATTCAGATAGACAGAAACTTCAATTTTACTTCTAAATGACTTCACCTAGGTTTTTTATTTATTTATTTATTTATTTATTTTATTTTATTAAATATCACTTACATTTAAATACTATTCACATTGAAAAAACAAGTCAAATATTACAATCCAGAAAATACTTCATAGACTGAGTAATCAATATTAAAAAAAAACACATATAAAAAACATCATTGAAGTTTTAAAGCTAATTAATTAATTTAACTCAATTTAAGAAATTCAGGTAAAATTCCAGAAATAGTTGAGTTTATACCTGTAAATCCAGAACTTTCCAGTTGAATTACTGTAGTAACCGTTAGAATTTCGCTCAAAATTTCTAGGACCCCAAAGAAAAACATGAATCAGGATTCCAGAAAGCACAAATCAGATGAATCTTAAAAAAGGAATTTTTTGGGGTTTCTGGGTTCGAATTCGTATGCTTTTGAGTTGATTTTTGCTTGAAATGGGGGATTTTTGGTCGGAAACAATCAATTTTTCTGGGTTTAAGTCGAATTTCTTAGGGTTTTTGGTCTAAATTTTTGCTCGAAATTGCTCGGATTTGCTTCAACTTGACTGCAATTTTAATTTAGAAGTTAAATTTGCTGGGAATCGCAGTTTTTTGGCCTAATTTGTTGGATTTCAGAGACGAATTTGTGGGTGTTTTGCTGTAGCAATTCACTGGAATTGAAGAACTCTTGTTTTTTTTTTCTTTTTGTTTAGTGAATGTAGGCGTATGTGATGAAAAACTAAGGTAAAAAAACGCAGAATACCTAAAGCCAAAAGAGTTATTTGCGTCACTTTATTATAAAAAAGCGACGCAAATAACCTTGTTTATGATATTGTAAACAGCTCATATGCGTCGCTCATGTAGTAAAAGCGTGACGCAAATTACTTAATCACTTATTTGCGTCGCTTGTTAACAAATGAGTGACGCAAATAAGTTTATTAATTGCGTCGCTTTAATAAATAAGAGCGACGCAAATGAGAGAAAGCTGAAATGCACTTGAGTTTTGCGTCACTTCTTGAATAACATGCGACGCAAATAACTTAACAGGATGGTAAAAATAAACATTTGCTTCGCTCCATAGAATGAGTGACGCAAATATGGCGACGCAAATGTACATTTTTCTTCTAGTGTAACTCAGTTTTGTAGGAATCACAGTCAATTTTAGCAACTAAAGACAAGCCAGTTAAATCCCTAGATCGCCCTAGAGGACGAGTGATGCTCTCATAAAGGTTTCCTAAGAGATTAACCTATAACTCTCGTAATAACACAAACAAGGCAAAGCATGAAAAAGAAACCAAAATACAAGAAAAGCAAACAAATGTTCGTGAAAGGACTTTTTACAAATGTACAAGCATAAATGAATGCAAATCTTTCTAACCAAGTAAGGGAGTGCACGTTCTAAGATATCTAAGGTTAATTAAACATAAGACATGCTAAACATAGAGAACTAAAGAAACACAATTCACTTTCATCTCAAAACATTTTAGCACTTTCTCCCAATGAGCTTTAAATCTACTTTTAGTGAGCGTCTCTATATTTCCTCGAAGGAACCAGAAAAACAAATAGATTTGAGCTTTCTTGACATCTTGACTTTGCATCCCCTATCCTTAGGCTTTAACTCATAATGCCCTCCCCCGATATGTGACTCAACCTCTAGGTCAAAAGAGCTTTCGCAAAGGTTGTAACGTAAGGGCAAAAAGGTGAAGGTTGGCTTAAAATTTAGAATTTGGTGGTACACCTAAGTTGTGAAACAAAGATTGGCCAAATCTCAACACCAAAACCAAGTAGTCACCAAACAAAAACAAACTAACACCCCTAAGCTTATTCAAAGCTATAACCACAATCATATATACAAAAAGCGTAAGACGCTTCCCCCCAAGCTTGAACAAAGCATTATCCTCAATGCTTAAAATAGGGAGAAACATTTACATCAAAATTTTTTTGCATTTTTTCATTTTTTTTGCCAAAGCTTTCTGAATTAGCTTTGCTTTTTTCTCATTTTTTCACTTTTTTCATTTTTCAATTTTTTTTTTCATTTTTCACTTTATTCATTGTCCTTGTCTTTTCACTAGGGTTGTACACAGTTTGATCTGGACCGTCACCAAACCAGACCAAACCGCATTTTAGCGATTTGGTTTGGTTTACGGTTTATAAAAATACGGTTTGGTTTCGATTTTTTGGGAAGTACGGTTTGCGGTTTGGTTTGGTTTTTCAAAAATTATAAACCAAACCGTAAACCAGTAAACCGCATTTTAATATTTATATAATTTCTAAATAAATTAAAATAGTTATTATATATTATTAAAAATAAATAAATAAATAAAAAATGAAAAATTATAAGAAGACTATACAGTCAGTATACTACTATACTCTATACTCATTCTCAAATAGTTATTATATATTATGTATTATTTTTAGTATGTGTTATTGTGTTAGCACCTAGCACTTGATTAGTGTAGACACCCATTTGTGTCTCCACAAAACCAAATCCAGTGATGAGTACCTTTCGCGTCGAATCATAATCGAATGAAGTGAAAGTGTGGAGAGTTTAGTGTTGCGGATAGTTTTAATTTCTTTTCTCTTCTCTCTGTTTTTGAAAACTTATTTTAAGAAAATAGTCTATCTAGTTTGGTTGGTCCATGATATGGGTCCAATAGTAGTGTAGTTGGATAGGGCTTGACAAGATCTTTCCAACGATATATTATAAGCCCAATTCCGATGAATATTGAGGAAGTTATGGCCAAATTACTGAACTGGGCCCGGTTTGAGCCTTATGTGCGGCCCAATGATCTAGAGGAGGGCCTAATATGGATTTATCATTCCTAATGCAATTAGGAATGGTTTTAGTCTTCTAGATTCTTCTAGAAGGTTCTTTTCATTCCTAATTCAATTAGCATTGATAAATTGACTTTTGTTGACTTTTGAGAGTTTTAATTAGAATCAAAGAGCATTTTTGAGGAAAAATACGATTTTATCCTCCTGTACGGCAATTTCTATCTGATTTTAAGAAAACGCGTCAAATTCCTAGTCAGCGCCAAACGCCAGTTGTAACGTCTGACGCTACGCTTGGCGCCTGGCGCTAGCTGTAGCGCCTGACGCTACGCTTGGCGCTAGCCTTGGCGTCTGGCGCCAAGGTCAGCGTTTGGCGCTAATTCCTGTGTTACGTGTCAGAACTCTGTTTTTGATATTTTATCTTTTTGGCTGATTTTCTTTATAAATAACGTCGTAAAAACTCCGTTTTGATTCACCCAGAATCATCGACAATCACGAATTTTCACTAACTCTCATCAAGATTCTCTTGATTACTTTTTTTCTCTTTTCTAAACTAGCTTTTTCTTAAATACATAAAAATTCCGCATTCATTAGATTTAGAAACACCTAGCCATATTCGAAGTTGCCTTCGCCCTAAACGTGAAAGGTTTAATTTCTGAGGGTTTGGTCCCATATCTCTCTTTCAATTATTTAATTTAATTGTTTGTTTATTATTTTCCTTGAAGTTACTAATGCGTGTATTTTGTTATTAGTTGATATTATGATGTAGAGATCATGTTTAGGTTGTTATTATGATATTCCTAGTATCATGTCTAGGGTAAATTTAATACTAAGTATGATTGTTATGATGCTTCTTATATTCTTCCTAATATTTATGATTCCTAGTATCATGTTAGGATTAAAGCTTTGATTTTTATTGCTTAGTGACATGCTAGGGTTTGTTATTAATCTTGTTAGTATCATGCCTTGGATCTTGTTATTATTATGCTTTAGCGTTGATATGATTATTTTAATTATGTTAATTATGATTATAATTATTATTTATTGCTTGATCACACCTTTTATGCATGTTTAAAGAGAATTGGTACTTGTAATCACGCTTAATAAGATAATTAATAATTTTGTTAGGGTTAATATGATTATAATTCAAGTGATCGCCAATAATAGGTTTATTTGTGCATTAATATTCAACCAACATAGATAAACAGGTTTAGGGTAAACCTATTGATTGCATGTTAGTCAGAAAGCGCACATGAATAGGATCAGAATAAAGTAGAGGCCTATTATTAGGGCAGATTCAATCTCTTTTAGGTTGGATTTGTACCTTCATCCCCGAACCCTATTTGGTTCAAGACCTTATGGAGTTGACGATCTCTTGGATCGTTAAGGGGTGTAACTTTCACCTCGTGAACGGTTTACAAGTTCCTAAAAAACTTGTTGGCGACTCTTTTGCTCTATCTTCTTTCCCTTTGGACGCCACTATACTTTAGTGTATGATCACAGTGGGGTTTCAAGCTAGGGGTTAATGCTTGAAATATTCCCTACAATTAGTTGATTTTTATTTTGATTTAAACTTTGTAGTATAATTAATCCCTTTGGCCTATTTGTTTGAACTTTATTATAAATTTATTAATATTAGACAATTTTTAGGAAAAAAATGTCGTCTCATCATAAACCACAAACCAAACCGCACCAAACCGCATTATTACGGTTTGGTTTGGTTTGGTTTCAATACTAATATGGTTTGGTTTGGTTTGGAAAATTGACTAAACCGTATTTTGCGGTTTGGTTTGGTTTAGACTCAAATCGCACCAAACCAGACCATGTTCACCCTTACTTTTCACTACAAGAAAAATGTCTTTTCGTAGCGATTTTTTTGTAGCAATTGTTTATTCGCTACAATATGCAAGTATGTTTGTGAAATAATTAAGGAAGTCGTATCATTTTACAATCGTCATGGCTTTCCTATATAAAATCGATACGGAAAACATAATAATACATATCCACACTATTTTTACAGATTTATATAATTTTGAGAAATCGTATCATTTACAATCCCCACTAAATCCTAAAAATCGATACGAAAATCCTTTTCAACACTAGATATATTAATATTGTTTCACAAGAATACATAAAATATTTCATAGCTTATTGGTGAAACATTTAATATAAGAGTTTGAGGTTGCGTGTTCGAATCTTGTAAAGATCACACCAATGTTTTTTTTTTTTAAGAAAATGAGTTAAACATTTATAGCGATTGTAATCGCTACAATAATCACCACGGTTGGATGTAGTTCATCGTATCGATTATTAAGGCCAACCCCAACAATATTGAAAACCACTACTAAAGGCTAAGGCAACGGGGGATATTGTATCGAATAACCATTTGTTGGGAAAGCTTTTTGTTGCAATTACAATCGCTACTAAAAGTTAAAATAATTGCTACGAAAAGGTTATTTTCTTGTAGTGATTTTTTTTTAACTTTGGACGGCTTTTTTCATTTTATTCACTTGCCATTATTCACAAGATATACAAAACACAAGCTTGCTTACAAATAAGAACCAATATCCATGATACCATCATCTCCAAGAACATGATCATTTGCTTCACAAAAACCAAAAATGGAACAAAAAGAAACAAAAGGCTCAAAGTTCTAAAGATGTGGCTTGAAAAGAAGGAAAAATGCTCAAATGGTTAGCAAGTAGGCAAATGGAAACCCAATGAACTAAAAATAAAGAAGATTATTATCCTAGAAAAGAAAAATTATCACCCCAAAAAGATGCCTTTGTCCTCCCTAGATGATTCGGTCTCATGTTTGAGAATTATGAGTCAAGATTCAAGATTAGGTCCGCAATAGTCAAGGATCCAAGCTGCTCATGCAATATATGTAGAAGGCTTGAAAACAATGAAATCTCACATGGTTGTAGGAAAAACTCACTATAAGCTTCAAATTCACCAAAAGGGAGCAATTGCAAATTTTCAAAAACAAAAGAATCCGGCTTCAAGGTCCCTAAAGTTCTAAACGACTACCTTAGCATACTCTATCCTAGAGTCAACCAAACATACTCTCAAACCGTTCACACCGTTACCATTTAAGAAGAAAAGCATTCAACTATACAAGTCCAAAAGTATTACGTCCAAAGTAAGAACAAAACAAAACACATTGCAAATTTTCCTTGATAGAAACCAAATTTTTTTTGGAGTTTTTCTAGATATAGAACATGGAAATGCATATACAATGGTGCATATCATATATGAATCAACATCCCATCAAACATGATAGAATACCCTCCCCCAAGCTTGAATGAGACAATACACTCAAACATAAATCATAGAAACCATGGGAGGGGAAAACAAGGAGATCAATCCAACAAACCAACATATGTCTAACAAGTCATCATCCACTTGAGAAAGAGCAAGGAAGGATATTACCGGATATTAGGTGGGTGTAAATACCCGCAAATGACCCAATTAAACCTTTCAAAGCTAATTTCCTCGAGAATTGAACCTTACCTTCCATATGCTATCAAAAATAGGAGTCAAACTTCCTTGATTCATGATCCAAATCCAAGCACCAAAGTATATCAAGTCATGTACCTAGAAAAAGGCACACAAACACTTCCATGAGAGAAAATATATTCTACAAAGAAAAGAAAATAAAAGAAATAAAACACGGGTAACTTCCCGAGAAAGACTTGCTTAAGGTCCAAGCTTGACCGCTCTAGTAAAACTGCAATCAATTATCTCACATTAGAGAAAACACATAATCTTGGAATCCGAGAAGATCTCACTTTAACTTTTTCGCACCTTTTTACATTCTCTGAACACGTTCTAACTTGATCGTCGAAGACGGAACTCCAACCATCGGAGTCTCTGTTGTTTTGCAAGTACAGGTGTCGGTATCCAGTCTTGGTGACGTAACTCTCCCAAGGGACACAAAAAACCCCAAAAAAGTATCCTTTCTAACTCCTTTTAACCAAGTCATTTCCGGTCGTCTCCCTCTCCTTTGTTTAACCCCTTTTGTAGTCCTACTCTTCCACTCTTCGTCATACTGGTAGACCTTTGCGTCTCCACGTACAGGGGCGGACCCACCTTTAGTCATAGTGGGTCCGGTGACACAGTATTTTTTTTTAAAAATAAAATATCAAAGAGACCCCTTATTATAGATAGGCGGTCTCTTTGATGCTGCTATTGGTAACAACAAACAACATCAAAGAGACCTCTTATTAAGGTAGGCGATCTCTTTAATGCTGCTATTGCTACTTAAATATTAAAGAGACCTGTTATTTATATAAGAGGTCTCTTTGATGCTGCTATTGCATTTCGCAATTTTTTTGCGCTACTTTCTTTTTTCATTAAAGAGACCAGTTATATTTAATAACTGGTCTCTTAAGTTATCTCACTTTTTTTTGTATAATTTTTTTTCCCTTTTTATATCTTCTATTTGTACAACCGATTTTAATATTTCCCCATAAAGCTTATCAATTAACTAAAAAATCATAAAGTTAATTCAATATAATAATTTTATTGTACCATTTGTTTATAACATGTTATTTGTAGTATTTTCGACTTGTAAAATTGAATTCTTAAGTACTGTATTTGGTTGTGGTATGTATTTTTGTGTCCTATTTTTGGATTGAAATCAATTTGGTGAAATATATATATATATATAGATTAGTAATAGTGAAGTGCAAGTATATAAAAGCCTTTTTATTGTAGGAAATTTGATTCAAACTCTGTAACTTTGTACAACGACTATGAGTTTTGACTAAATCAAACTCATATTAGCCATATCTCATGTCTATAATTTAAATACCCCATTAGGAACTTTAAATTATGTTACTCTTGAATAGTCCACAATAAAGAAAATATGTAGTAATACTGCTTTAAATCCATTCCAACCAACCCCTATATATATATCTTGTAAGCATTAAAAGCTTGCATGGTTATCTAGTACGTACGATGAAATTAAATTGTGTTTCTTTGAATAATAGTTCACACTTCCACATCAATCAAAGAAAATATCACCAGTTAAAGCCTCTTTGCTACGAAGTACGGAGTATTACCTTTAACAGTTTAAGGAGATAGAAGTGAAGCATTTGTTCAAATTCATAAAATATAGATGGACCCTTCGTTAGCATTATTTTTGTATCCTTTAACTATAAATTAATTACTACGTATATGTTTGGCTGACCGGAAAGAAATAGAATTAAGTACATGCAATAACACCTATATATACTACGGTTAAAGGATATATGACAATACGGTTATTTTAGATATTTGCCCGATGTGAACAGTGTTGTCTCAAACATTTTTAGAGCCCGGAGCAAACAGTAAATAAGGGCTTCTCAACAACAAAGACATATTTCATTCAAAATTCACCAACAAAATATTTTGTCATTATAATGATGGATTATTAACTCAAATTATTTGACTATTTTTTCAATCATCGTATTGTATTGAAATTTTGTCATGCACCTCAAGATTTGAGATGAGATGGAGAAAGTGAGGAGGACAAAATAACAATTATTAACATGGTTACGAAATTTATTAAATAGAATAAATAGGAAAAACTTTACATTTATATTTCTGAAAGGGAGTATTTATCTATTACTTCCGTTGTCCCTATTTTTTCGCCCCATTAGACCATACACGGTTTTCCAGACGCATTTTAAAAGGTTTATATGTTCATTTTCATAAACGTAAAAATTAAAAATTATGATATTATTAAAATATACATTAAGACTAATCTAACAAGCTCGCTCATAACTTTATAATCTTTTATAAATTAACGGTAATTTATGGTCAAATTTTTCAATTTTTTTACTCAAAAATTGATTATGGAGCAAAAATAAAAGGACGGAGGGAGTATTTTTTAAAATACAATTTTTGTTTAAAGAATCCAGATTTCATTCATAGAGGTGGGGGCTGTCTAAATGGGGTCCTGAGCTAAGGTGCTCCCCCTTATAGCGGCTCTTGATATGGAAGATTGATGATATAGTTATATAAGTTTACGTCAAAAAGTATCCTATAAAACCCAGAAGTTTTGATAAACTGCCTGATATAAAAAATTAAATTAGGTCCCATGATATGTAGTAATTTTTAATAACTGTTTTTAAAATTAATATTATATTAAAGTTTTTTGACTTTCATATGTTATTTTCATATCAATTGAATGTTAAAGAACAACAAAAATGACAGGACAAAATCATATCAAGAATAATCAACATGTATTGTTCTTGGCGAATTTTATTGAAATATCCATAGAGTGTTAATTGATTGAAATTTTAATCATAATTATTCAAGAAAATGACAAAAGTATTATTTTTTTTATTTGATATTCGCATGTTATTATTTAAGCTTGCAGCTTCTATTACGTAATTTTTGTATAAAAAAAATCAAGAAAATAAAATACTATCTCCGAATTTTTTTTTAGTTGCAACTTTGGGTATTATTTGTGAGATATAAAATATTCCAAAGTTGCAATTAAAAAATATCGAAGGTAGTAGTTGTAATAAATGTATGTAGGCATATAGGGCCTATTCACATTTATAGAACTGAGCTAAAATGA
This sequence comes from Chenopodium quinoa, assembly GCF_001683475.1. NCBI lineage: Eukaryota > Viridiplantae > Streptophyta > Magnoliopsida > Caryophyllales > Amaranthaceae > Chenopodium > Chenopodium quinoa. Next base: position 881,297 of record NW_018742764.1, read on the forward strand.
ACTGAACTGAGTGGAGCTGAACTGAACTGAACTGAATAGAGCTGAAATGAATATTTTATGAGAGAAGGAAATTAGGACCTGAAGTGCTGAACTGGACTGAATTGATTGGATCGGAGCTGAACTAAACTGAATTGAATGAACTGATTAGAGCTGAACTGAAGTGTACTTAAATTAAGCTGAAGTGAACAGGACGATAGTACATAATATGTCTTTCCTTAACAAAAGTCATATGTCACAAATTATGTTAAAAATATAATTTTAATTTTTTTTTCTTAAGTTATACTTCCTTTGTTTCTTTTTAGTTGGCACGTTTCTTTAGTCACATTTGCCAATGTACGATTTCAACTGTTAATATCTTTAATTATCGGTAAGTAGAAATTATAAAAAGTTGATATTTTGAAAATATATACTATGGCAAATCTAACAAGATCCCACATGATTATATTTTTCATCACGTATAAATCACAAAACATGGTCAAAGGAAAGTATGTGAACAGTGCTAAAGTCAAAACGTGTTAAGTAATAAAAAACGGAGGTAGTAGTTGTCAGTATGTTTTTTTTTGTTGGAAAGTTGTATAAAATCTTCTATTATACTTTGTATGTAACTATTACATATATGTAGAAATATTTAATTTATTATTTAAATAGATATTTAAAGGGAAAAAAAAATCTAAAGACACACCAGGAGATGAACGTGTCATTATTGGGGTCTTTTAGCATATAAACAAGTAAACCTGTGAAATGCACGGTTTCAAAATTTGAATTGAATTATAAACTTTTAACCATACGTAATGAAAGAAAATGAATTCCTCATTTTTCCTAACTAATTTCTAATTAAAAATGAATATGCAATTCCCGAAAGTGCATAAATTTCATTTTTAATTAAGAAATTTCAATTAAAATTACATTATTAACAATTGTTAACAACTCGTAAATAACTAAATAGCATAATATGTGTAGAAAACCCAAAATTTAAAATTTAAAAATTTCACTGGAATATATTTCAAAGCTATGTTAAATAGGGTAGCTTAAAAAGGGAAAAAAATATGACATCATCCTTGTATTTTGGAGGGAAAAAATTAAATAAAAAAGGGACATTTAAGCAATGGACATCAGCAGTTATTATTTTAGTATATACTTGATTAGTGCCCGTGCATCGCACGGTAGTAACAATTTTTTTCCATAATTAATTTGTGTATAATATTTTAGAAATGAGGCAATTCAAATGAAAAATACAAATGCAATGTGTGTAAGAAAATTGAAATAATAAGGCCAAACTATTAAAATTAAATTCAGAAAAAAAAAATTATTATTAATTAGTTGTGTTGAAGTATTTAAAAGTATTAAACATTATATTGCATTAATGATGCATGTTTTTTCCAAAAAAAAAAAAAAAACTATACAAAGTACTTTTAAAAATAAGCTAAGTAATAAAATAACAAAAACCCAAAAAAAAAAAAAAAAAAAAACAATGACATCATATATTGTTTTGGCGGGAAAATTTTTAATGATACTTTGACATGTGACAAAAATGATGTAAGCATGTTTTGTTTTAGTATTAGTTAATAGATATATATAGATAGATTATTGAATAATTGATTGTTACAAAACTTACCTTATACTTCGTATAAGGTAAATGGTGTACTAGGCTACTTTCATCGTTGACCAATTTTTTCCGTCATTGACCCTCCACAAAACATCTCCGAAATTGCCCACTTTAGGGTTGAAGGATGGTTTCGACTTGAAACTGCCTCCTTCACATCGTAACCGCTCTTTAACCCTAGAGCGGATATTTCAAGCATGTTTTGTGGTGGGTTAACATTGGAAAAATAGGTCAACAATGTCAGCCAAAGGTAATCTTTTACAACAATTTACCTTTTAATCGGTAGTTTTTTTAAAAAAATTATTAGGTAGTTTCTCCCAAATTCTAGGTTTTATTAGGTAGTTTATAACAAAAAAAAAAATCCCTATAGACAATATATGTATAGTATATTACATCATATTATAAAAATTACATCCCTCGTTCTCCAAATATTTTCGAATCGAACAGATTTTACGTGACTATATTTATCTTGTACTCCCTCCGTTTTTAAATACTTGCTCCACTTTCCTTTTCGGCCGTTTTTAAATAATTGCTCGATTTCCATATTTGGAAAGTTTTTACAATATTAAACTAATTTCTCTCACCTGGTGGACCCACCACATATTTTCTCTGCTCCAATCCTCTCCACTACTTTTGCTTTTTACAATTTTTCATTCTTCCACTTACCCCACTACCTCCATATATTATTATTTTTTTCAATTCTTCCTAAAACTCCGTGCATGGAGAAATGAAGCAAGTATTTTAAAACGGAGGGAGTAATATATACTTGAAGATAAGTCTATAAATAGTGTTAATTAAAATTGCAAATGGTATGCAATATATAGAGAACCAAGGAAGTATACTCTATAAAATCTAATATATATATATATAAAGAGCCACGTAAGATTGTAAATTTAAGTTGTAACCAATTAAACAAGAGATTATTAATTTCTGTTACAATTAAATAATTCAAATGCCATGTAAGCAAAATTGACGAATAAGATTTTAAAGTTTAAATTAATTAAATACAAAATATTATCTTTTGAGATTATGAATTTTATTATAATATTTTAAAACTAATATAATAACAATTTTAATAACATAAATATGAAAAATATTTTCTTAAAAAAAAATACTAACAAACTGTGCATCGCACGGATTTCATCTAGTATTAATTAATTGGGATAATAATGGACATATTGTTCAAGTTTATAACGTCGACTATATCTACCAATAGTGTTCCCTATATGTTTAACTTTGATACATTCACTCATTTACTCATTAATATATTTATTTATAAAATTAGGCTAAAGCTCACACGGCCACACACGCATTACAACAACAGTACAATATATAGGAATTGAAACAGGATTTCATTAGACACAAGTTGAAGACATAAACACAAATAGCTTGGAGAAAAGACACTTGCTTAAACACCAATCGACGACCTACTTATTAAGCGGGAAACTCCGGAGGACAATCGTCTCAACAGTAACACCAATCAACGACCTACTTATTAAGCGGGAAACTCCGGAGGACGATCGTCTCAACAGTAACACCGGGGCCGAAGCCGAATAAGACACCCAACTCCAATCCATCCCCGGTGGTAGCCTTACCTTCATCTAGCGACCTCTTACGCGTCTCATCCATTATGAACAACACACTTGCACTCGACATGTTTCCAAACTCCCTTAAAACATGCCAAGAACTTTTTAGTTTGCTATCCTTAAGCTTAATTTTAGATTCTATTTGGCTTAAAATAGCAGAACCTCCAGGGTGAACAATCCAAAACATCGAGTTCCAGTCTTTGACCCCTAACGGATCAAAGGCTTGAACTAGAGATTTCTCAATGTGATACGATATTAGCCCCGGAACAGTCGGAAGAAATTGAACTTCTAGCCCAACTTCTCTGAGGTTGCCTCCAATAGCCCCTTCAGAGTTAGGCAGTATTGTCTGTGTAGTCAAGACTAACTGAAAAATGGGTCGTTCATTCAACGACTCATCTGGGTTTGCACCCACGATCACAGCCGCAGCTCCATCTGCAAAAAGAGCTTGAGCCAACATGAACTCCATGTCGGTCTCAGAAGGCCCACGGAAGAAAATGGTTGCGCTCTCAGAGCACACAACAAGTACTCGAGCATCAGAGTTGTTCTCTGCAAGGTCCTTGGCCAAACGAAGTGAAGCTCCTCCAGCATGGCAACCAACTTGGCTAAGCATGTATCGCTTCACTGAAGGGTTAAGGCCTAGAAGCCGAGTCAGCTGGTAGTCGGCGCCGGGCATGTTGACTTCAGTGGACGTACAGAAGATAAGATGGGTGATCTTGTTTATGGGCTGTCCCCACTCTTCAATGGCCTTCAAAGCCGCCTCTTTTCCGAGTTTGGGAACCTCCTTAGCGAGTATGGATTGACGAATGTCCAACGAGGGAGCATTGTAATCGCACAATTGCGGGTACTCTTTTAAGATCTCCTCAGATACGTTCAAGTGTCGCTTGTTGATCATTGTTTTCTCACCTGAAATTCATGTTTTTACAGACGATAAATTTGTGTCATACATAATTACATATGAGCTCTACTAGAGGGTTTCATTTGTGTAATAAAGGAGCTAAATCGTTTAATAGTCCTATAAAAATAAATTATCGAAAATTTTGTGTAGAACTATCCTAAAGATAGGGTCATTTGTGAACAACTATCCATTTTTTTCTATTTATTTAGAGCTACCCACAAGTTTGAAAACGTTTGATTATCACTACTCATTAATATTTTCCGCTTAATTAAGACGTTATCGGATCCCACATTTTTCACTTTTGCCACCCAATTAACTCTCCCAATTTGTATAAAGATTTTAATTAACCTAATTAGGGTTTTAATTAGAATTCATTTAAGGGTTCATGAGTTTAGTATTATTTGGGGATTTTGATTTCTAAGGTTTGGGGTTTAATTGAATTGAGGTTTTTGCTTATTTTAGCATTAATTGGTCATTGTGATTGATAAAAGTAAAAAATTGGGCCAAAATAACGTTTTAATTGGACGAAAAACGTTAGTGGTAGTGATATCCAAATGTTTCCAAACTTACGAGTAGTTCTAAACAAATAAAAAAAATGGGTAGTTGTTCACAAATAACCCTATCTTTCTACACAAAATTTCCTAATTTATGCATATACCTTGTAAAAAATAAACAAAGAAACCTTTATTTTTAATTTAAAATCGTTCAACGGACCTAAAAAAAATATTCTAATGTAATATGAGTAAATATAAAAAGAGGTGATCTGATGGTTAGTGCTAAAAGTGACATTAGTTAATTAATTAATTCACTATATTGCTTGTTTTAATGAATTAAGATTTTTTTTTCTTTGGTTTGTGTCATCAAAGCTAAAGTTAAAAAAAAAAAAAAATAAATAAAAAAAAAAAAAAGGAAAACAAAAACATATATATAAGCCGGGTAAATAGTTATTTTTATCGATTTAGAGAAGACTACAAGGGTAAATTATACTAGTAGAAGGGATTAGATTCCAATGCAAGATTTGAATTGAGTATAATATTACTTTCAAAAAATTTATCAAAGTAAGCTAATTAGAGTCAATGTTATTATTTTTGTATGCAAGCACAATATTAATCGAAGAATGCAAAATTTGTAAAAGCCGCCATCAAAATATTTTAACCAACTAAGCTAAAGTAGCATAGTATTTTTATGTTTTGTGCTAGCAAAATATTAGTAGGAACGAAAATGTAAAAATTAGGAAAAGCATACATATGCGCTTGTATTTGGCCTTGAGATTAGTCATATGCTCACTATTAGTAACACGGAAATAGTGGTCAGCACATTCAGCTTGGTACACAATATTCGGTGGATTAGCAGTGCCAATGGCTAAGACGTTAGCTAAGGCTTTTGTTTCATTGACAGCCACTTGTGCCATCTTATCGTGACCAAAAGGCTGATAGCTATGGGAGAAGAGATGTGTTAGTGAGGAGAAAGAAAAGACTCAATCGATTGAGAATGGTACTTGTAGTCATAGGCAATTGTTATGGAGTTTATATAAGGGCAATAACGTTATCTGGAATTGACGTGCTTCCTTCTTAAACATAAAAGGTGTTGCATGCATTTAATTAAGTGACGTATTTAGAGGTTGGGAGATACGATTATAAATATTTATTACAGGTTTGAAAATTTCTAAGCATATCAAATCATATTTTTTTGGGAATTTCTTTTTTAAAATAATTGAGGCAATGAAGGGGAATAAAAATTATACTCCATACTAATAATACATGTGCCATATTTATCCAACCTTATCATATGACTTTTCAGTGAAAAGAATAAAAACAAACCTCACAATGTATGAGATTTGACCTATATGGAAACATCAATTCATGCATTAACTACGAAATAGTGTTATAATTAAATTTTGAGCCCAGGCAATAGTAAAAATCAATTGATTGTTTAGCAAGAGAATCCAAGTTATAGTGCTATTCGCATAGTCCCTACCCATATTGTGCTACATATCAAATCAAAGAGGTGAAATATTTTATGTCACTAAGGCGGCGGCTAACGTACATCACATGTGTGACATGGCCCATGGCTAGCCTTGTTAGGGGAGATCTTTCAGTTTGAGTTTAGGTTATAAATTTAATTGTTTTTTTTTTTGAGAGGTACAAATTTATTTGCTCGAAGCATTAATTAGGAAAATATGTAAATACTAGGAAATACATTTAGGGCTATAATTATCTAAATACTATTCATAGATACCTCATACTTTTAAAGGATAGAGAGAGGGATTTAAAAGCAATACTCTCTCCGTGTTTTTTTTTAAGTGTTACATTTTGACCGATACATAATTTTAGACAATTTAATTGACTTAAATAAAATAAGAGGTACTTGGGGTAGTGAAGGGCCTGTTCATATTTACTTATTTTCAGTTCAGTTCAGCTCCAATCATTTTAGTTCAGTTCAGTTCAGTTCCAATCAGTTCAGTTCAGTTCAGCTCTTAATTTCCCTCTCTCATAAATATTCATTTCAGCTTAGTTCAGTTCAGTTCAGTTTAGTTCCAATCAGTTCAGTTCAGCTGCAATCATTTCAGTTCAGCTCAGTTCAGTAAATATGAACAGACCCTTAGAATATTAAAAAAATTATAAAAGAAAGATAGTGAGGTTAATAGTTTATTGAAAAGTAATGAATGTGAGAGGAAAGATATAATAAAAAAAGTAGTAGTGGGTTTGGGTGAGGACCATGAGAGGAGAGAGATATAATATTTTAATGTAGCATTTTACCAAAAAAGGAAGTGTAATACTTTAAAAAAACACGGCCGAAAATGAAAAGTGTAACACTTAAAAAAACACGGAGGGAGTATATAGAGTAAGAAATACTCGGGTCTAATAAGCTGAGATAAGATCTTATAAATTTGAAACAATTGGTATTTTCGCTTGGAACCTTTCAAAATAAGTTATCGTATTAATTAATGGTTAAAGCTATACAACAAGGGGACTTGATGTGTTACATATTTTTTTAGGCAGGTAGATGTCATTGTTTTCTTAACAAATCGATTCTTATCAAATTGGAAAAATTGCTAAAAATAATACAATCTTTGGTTGGTTTTTTTTTTAATAATACAATCTTTGGATTATTTTGTAATAATACAACCTTTAGGTAGTGTTCATTTTAAATAAGACAAAATCGAATTTTCGTGGGATTTTAAGGTTAGGAAAGGGGAGAGGATGAGTTTTTAGTGGCAGCGACGAGGAAGGGGGGATTATCCCCTCCCCTTCTCCCACCTCAAAACCCACCGAAAATTCAATTTTGTCTTGTTTAAAATGAACACCTCCTAAAGTTTGAATTATTATAAAATAATCAAAAGGTTGTATTATTAAAAAGAATGGGCTAAAGGTTGTATTGTTTTTGGCAATTTTTCCTATCAAATAATGTACTCAGTAAATATTAGTAAATTGAATTTCATACAATCGCTCAAGTGTTTTTATTTTTATTTTTTATTTTTATTTATTATTATTATTATTATTTTACAAAGTGCTTAAGTGTTGAATTATGGTATTGTTAAAGGTAATGCAAAAAGACTTGCGTGGACCTGGTCCACAACAATATTATTGTGGACCCGAGATCTATACACACGCAACTGACATTATATTGAACATAGTGACCATTATTTTTAAGATAGTAACCTTATTTTTAACATAGTAACCTTTATTAAAACTACTACAACGTTTAATAATATTATGAACTTGAAATACGACGCTATTATCTTAATTTTAACATAGTGGCCTTTATTATTCATATTAATCAGTATATAAAATATTTCATTACAAAAATAACCACTTAGGCCTATATATTACCAAAATGATTTTTATTTCAACATAGTGACATTTTTTTTAATTATAGTGACCCTTTTTTTATTAATAAAACAACCATACTTTCTCTAATGTTAGTGGTCCACAATAAATTAGTGTGAACCAGGTCCATTTAAGAATTTGCAAAGGTAATGTATCACAAGCATGAGAAATCAATTTTTAGACTTTTTTTTAGGAATGAAATCAATTTTTAGACTTTATTTATGCTAATATTTTATAATATAATAAATTTAAACACAAAGTATTGGGTGCGGCAATGTTTCGTCAGTCGAGAAGGTATCATCGCCATCTTCTTGCGTTGAATAACAAGTTTCCACCCGATGAAAAGTTCGTGGTGGTTATGACAAAGAGGAGCGAGGTCATCCATGGCGGAAGAGAAAGAAAGTTTTATTGCTTGAGGTTCTCGAATTTTTCGAAAAATGCCCAAAAAATCGAATTGGGGCTTTCTTACATGATATATAATTGTTGAAATTGATTGTCCCATATTATTTTATGTTGAATTGTGAGCATTTTGATAGCATATATGCATGTATTTTGGTTGAGAAATGAGGAAGTTATGTTATACCCGTGACCTTTAGTACGAAATGTTAATTGGAGCTTCCGCTATTGTTATACATATCCTCAAACAAGTTATACATATCCTCCATCAAATAATTTATATCCTACAATAATTTATACTATACACATCCTCTAATGGTTGGATGATAGTTCTACTGGCTGGATTATAACCTATATTGGCTTGATGATATCCTCTATTAGCTATATGATATCATGGTTGGATGATATCCTCTATTGGCTATATGATATCATTTATAACTGTGTCTATGATATCCTTTATTGGTCGGATGATATCCTCTATTCGTTATATGATACCATGGTTGGATGATATCCTCTATTGACTATATGATATCATCCATCCAATGGAGGATATCATCCAGGCAGTAGAAATATCATCCAGCAAATAAGGGATATCATATAGCTAATAAAAGATATCATCCAATTAGTAGAGGATATCATCCAGTCATTGGATGATATCATCCAGCCATTAGAGGATATCAAAAATCCGCATTTCATTAGTCCGAACTAACGCAATACCTTCTCAAATTTAAATTAGTTGAATTGTCCTATTATGTTGACATGATTGCACTTATTAGAAATACAAAATTTAATCTACTTCAATATTGTGCAAAAATTATGTGCGCAAATAATAGTAAATGCAGCAGACATGTCACAAATGTAAACTTATTACTGTCAAAAAAAAAAATGTAAACTTATCATTTAGAATACTATATATTAACGATCAAAACTAAACATGATACGTCTATTTTTAAGTTTATGTATAATCATGATTTATGTTTTTTTTAACAAAATCAATTCATTAATAAAAAGTCATCACACATCTTGAAATAAAATCTAAATCAACAAATACATAAAATTGAATCAAATAAAGATTTCTTCATCAAGTTAAGATCATGATTTATGTTTAGTTCAATAACACTATTAATTAATCAAACAAATTTAATAGAATTTTACAAATTCTTAAATGAACCTAGTTCAAACTAATTTAGTGTGGACCAAGTACTAACATTAGAGACAATATGATTGTTTTATTAATAAAAAATAAAGGTCACTATATTATAAACAAAGGTTATTATGTTGAAATTGAAGTTAATGTGACATTATAAAAGCTATAAGAGATTAATTTTTTTAATGAAACTTTTAATATAATGGTCAATATGAATAATAAAGATCAATATGATAAAATTAGGTCACTATTCAACATAGTGTCGTACTTTAAGTTCATAATAACATTAAAGGTCACACAAATTTTTAAAAAGGTTACTATATTAATAATAAGGTTACTTATTAAAATTAGGGATAAATATGTTGAATATAATGTCAGTTATGCATGTATAAACCTTATGTCCACAATAATATTATTGTGGACCAGGTCCACGTAAGATTTTTTTTGATAGAATTTACCCTAAAAATCTTGTGCATGGCATGAACTAATATATATATCGTCTTAAAATGTAGTAAAATGATATATTTTTTCCCTTTTTTAATTATCATCAGACCATATAAATTGGACACAATTTTAGAGAGAGAGAGAGAGAGTTGATATGGTGCAATTTTTGTGAAAATTTTTGATATTTTGTTTTCTTAAAATTGATATGGTGCAATTTTTGTGAAAATTTCTTTAAAAAAAAGTGGTGCAATAATTAAAAAATAGAAGAAGTCCATAGTAAAAATTTAGAAACCTAAAACATACATCAAATACGCATAAATCTTGTATACTAATCGTTAACATAAGTTTACACAATATGTCAATGGTCCTGAAAATTAGATGGTCACTCTTGTTTTTTTTTTTTTTTTTTACACTAATAAGAACTGTTTTCTCTAATGATAATAAATTAAAGTATTCCGTCATTTCTTTATAAATTAAGTAATATGTTTGTAGTATTTCACGATTTTAAAGGAGAAAATAAAGTGGACATATAATGATTGTGTTTAGTATAAAAAATCAAGACAAAAAAAAGTCATAAGATTAGTGGAAAATGTGAATCACCAAGGAAAAAACAAAAGAAAAAAAGAGGGATATAGCTTTTTGGTTACCATGTGATTTTGTCCATGTAATAAAGAGGGAAGAAGTAAAATTAAATATTAAAGCCCAAAAATATGAGGAAAAAATTGTTATGATTAATCTCAATTTTGTTTTATCCGTTAATATTTTATCCTAATTTTTATTTATTTTTTATTAATTTCAACTTGTACCCAATCCGCTCTTATTGCACCCAAATAACTTGCAACCGGTTAAGCAGGTGTAACATTTGTGTGTTGGCTTTTTATTTGCACACGTGTCAATATTTATTTGATTGAAAAAAAAAGAGATAATAAAAAATTAAAACTAACACAGCCACCACACCACTATTACCGGAAACGCAGCACAGCCCAACCCCTGCCCCACCTCAGATGCACGCACACTCCCTTCCTAACCCACGACTACCGAAAAATCTACCCAAGCCCTAAATGACAGTTTCCCTACCAAAAAATCCCCCTCTCCCAAAAACAACCACCAAAATTGGCCACAAATGGCCGAAATTGGCTGGTTTTAGGGTTGAATGGTTAATTTTAACCCTTTACTGACCAATTTTGGCCATTAATGGTCGGTTTTGTGGCAGTTTTAGGGAAAGGGGTTTCATTTTGGACGGTTTAGGGCTGCGGGAATTTTAGGCCAGGTGGGTGTTTTCAGGTGGTAGGGGATGGGTTGCGTTGTTTGGGGTTGGGGAGAGTTGGAGAGAAGATGTGTAACCACCAGAGTGGTGGCCACATCAACCGCCCACCAGGGCAACAGAAGGAGCGGAGAATGGTTGTCGAAAATGGACAGGGGAGGGGAAGGGGGTCAGAGGAGGCAAGGGCTGCCACCTCCAAAGGTGGCAGGGGATGCCACCTGTTGGGGTAGGGGTTAGGGTTTTAATTTTTTTTAAAAAAATCTTATTTATTTTATAAAAAAATCAGACCTATCACGTGATGACACGTGTTTGTTAACCTCCTACATCAGGTAAGATAACTGTTGGGGGTGATAAAAATTAATAGGGTGCAAACCTTTACGATTTTCAATTCTTTCATTGGAGGGATCGAGAGCGTGTGATGTAGGGGGGGGGGGGGGGGTCGTGGTGCTGTGATAAAAAAAAATGATTATTCTGAAAGAAATAGAGGGAGACGAGCAACCTGATAACACTCATCATTCTGGGTGAGGATAAAAAACTTGCCCTTCAATTGTTGTTTTGATGCAGACATGAAAGAAGTGATTGCAAATTGGGGCAAATTGTTGGAACTGGAGGAGGATGTTTTGGGCCTTGATCGATTCAGAGGTGCGATTAATGTTACTAAGTCTTTACGGCGATTTTAGTGACTTCTGGACGAAGCAGGGAAAATTGTTTATGTGGAATTTGTGTATGAGCGGCTGCCTTTCTTATGTTTAGCGTGTGATAGCATAGGGCACGTCGAGAAAGACTGTTGTCTTGTGTCAGAGGAAAGCAAGAACTAGAAATTAGGGTGGGGAAGATGGTTGAGAGCTTCACCAAGAAAAGGAAGATTGAAGGAGATAGAGGAGATTGAGGCGGTTCTGGTATCTCGCAAACAACTCTTTGTCACAAAAGAACTTGAGAAGGAGAATGAAAAGAGTGAGAAGATTGAAGGGGAAGAGGAGGAGCGTATACTGGACATTACTTTGGGGATAGAGTCAAGGGGGTAAGGTGTGGTACTTGTGTGTGGTGGAAATCAGGAGTTTGCTGCGACCCTGCGAGTAGAGATAATGCTTCTCTAGAGATATCAAAATGCAACTCTTTTGTCTTTACTGCTAAAAAGGAGGGGCATAAAAGGGGAGAGAAAAGTTTTAGAAAGCTTGAAAGGAGTGCTGACTCGTTTGATACTCATCATATGAGTGTTGAGGGAGAGAGTGTTTTAGGGAAGAGGGGGAGGGAAATAAATAAGTGCAATTTGAAGGAGGGGAGGGGAGAAGAAATTGATTGTTGATGGTGAATTTTCTGCTTTGTGGGTGGCAGAGGCTGTCTATGAGCCGCCCCGCCAAGATCAATGAATATTTTATGTTGGAAGTGCAAGGGTATGGCCAACCCTAAGTCAGTTCAAGAGCTCCAAAAGTGGAGTAGAAAATATGCCCCCGACATTGTATTCTTGGCGGAAACCATAGTGATGAAGAAGAATATTGTAGAGAACCTTAAACATCGGTTGGGTTTCACAAATGCTTTTGGTGTTTTCAGTAGGGAGGAAGAGTGGCGACTTATGTATGTTGTGGAGGGAAGGGATAGATTACGCTATTGTGTCATTCTCACATAATCACATTTGTGGAGACATAAAGAAGAATGATGTGATGTGGAGATTTGTAGGTCTGTATGGTTGGTCAAAGGAGGAGGAGAAATACAAGAATTGGAATTTGATTAAATTTGTTTGTGATGAGGATACTAACATTCCCATTGTTTCGGGGTTACTTTAACGAGATCCTAAATTATGGTGATAAGGAGGGAGGGTCAGATAGAGTAAGAAGGAAGATGAAGGGTTTCCAAAATGTTGTAAATGAATGTGAACTTAGAGACTTGGGATATGAAGGTGCGTGGTACACGTGGGAGAGTGGAAATTCAATGGATACTGGTGGATAGATATGAGAAATATCTAGGCATTCCCACGATTGTTGACAAAAAAAAGGTTTTTAGAGCTCTCCTTGATAGAATATGGAAGAAATTACAGGGTTGGAAGGAAAACATTTTATCTAGAGCTGGGAAGGAAGTACTTCTAAAATATGTGATTGAAGCTATACCCACATACCTTATGGGGGTATACAAAATTTCGGAGCATGTCATCTAAAGTATCAAATCGCCTATGGCGAGATTTTGGTGGGATCAAAGTGGCACTCGTCATTGGTTGAGTTGGGAGAAGATGTGCACACAGAAATGCCTGGGGGGTTTAGGTTTCAAGGACTTAAGTGTCTTTAATGATGCATAGTTGGGGCGTCAAGCCTGGAGACTCATTCGCAGACCCGAGTCACTATTAGGGAGGGTGACGTAATACCCCGTATTTTCATACGTATTTTCTAATTAATTAATTAATTAAGAAGTATTTTATAAAAATTGTATTTTAGTAAATTTATTATTTGGAGCCAAAATAATATTTGAATTTTTGCGCCAAAATCATTTTTTAAAACCGGATTATTTATATATTTTTAATATTTTATTTAAGGCAAAAACTATATTTTATTAATGAATTAATATGTCCGAAAATTCCCATTAATTAGCTAGGAATTTCGGATTTCCTATGTATAGGAAATCTGATTTTTCTTAGTTATTTTGTTGGTGAATAATTGGTATTTAGTTAATTAATTATTCTATATTATTTACACAATTAATTTATTTCCTTAAAAATCGAGCAAAATCTTCCTAAATATATTTATAGGAGTCCGAAAAATTGAGCTATGGTAATCTCAATATTTTTGGCCCTATTGAATTATTTTGGGGGAATTTAATTGGTAAAATTATATTTTTAATTATCTCCTAAAATCTCTTATTTTCCTTAATTCTAATTCTCCATCTTTTTAATATCTAATCATCATATTTTCTTGCCATTCATTATTCCCTAAGTAATTCTAATTTCCTTATTATTTTTCATGACATACATACCTTCCATATTCAAGTATACATAATCACCTTAATATCCAAACTTTCCTTAATTCTTTTACTCACTTCTCCAAGTAATCCCATAAACCCTATTTGCCATAATTCTTCCCACATTATCTTGCCATAATTCTTTCATGAGCTAGCCTATAAATACCCCTTCATACCTCTCACATTCTTCACACCAATTCTCTTCTTTTCTTCTCCTCAATTTTACACAAATCATCCTGTTTATCTTTGAAGCCAATTTTCGGGCACTTTTGGTCAGTTTTTAGGGTATTGACATTTCACACAAGATTATTCCTCTCAAAACATCCTTGAGTTAGGCTCAGGAATCACCCAATTAGAATTATATCAAAGGAGTTATAGCCTCTGCAAGTTCTGCCTATTCTTTCCAACCCAAATCCAATTCTCCTCTTTTCCTTGGTTTCTTATCTTTTCTTTTTCTCTTCTTTTATTCAATTATTATTATTATTATTATTATTATTATTATTATTATTATTAATGGGGGATTTATAAATAATTATCATGAGTAGTTTTAATTATATAAAATCGGATTTTTAATGGTGTTTATGAGAAATTAATTTAAAAGGTTCATGTACATATAGTTGGGGTTTTTTTTTAATTATTTGTTAACCTTATATTGATTAAGGTTATATTTATTTGTAGGGTGTGTTTGATCAAGGTTCTTGAGGTTCTTTTTGTGTGGTTTTTCTAGCAAAGATCAAGGTATGTTTCGGTGGCTAGATACCTTTGAAAGTGATTGGTTTGAATAACATGTTTTACATGATTTGATTGGTGATTGAATTAAATTTATTTGAATTATGATTTTGAAGTAAATTATATTTGAAGGTATTGATTTTAATAAAAGTATTTTGAATGATTGATTTTTAAATCATGGGAATGGTCTGGATTAGTTATCGTGTTTAAATAAAGGGATTGATTTTAAAAGGTTTGTTGAATTAAAGAAAGATTTTTCAAGGAAGAGTTGTTGATTTTGAAAAATTATTAATATGAGATTTTATTCTCAAGTATTTATTTACAAGGTTTGATTTTGAAAGCATGTGGAATTATTAAAAAGGATTTTGAATTATATTGGAACTATTGAATATTAAGAAGGATTTATTGAACCATTGAATTATTATTATTAATGCTTTATAAGCATGTTAGTAATCCCACTATGCGGATTTGGTTTATTAATAAGGCCTTGGACTTTGTATGACCGGTTCTTTCCTCAAGAATAGCCTTGTAATATAAGGAGACTAGCTTGGGGGGTGTGCACACTTGGGTGGGGAATTGGTTAAAAGGAATTGGTTCTTAATAAATGAATTGGTTTTATTAACTATTATTTTGAATACTGAATCATTGGAATCGGTTTTGGAATAACGAGTTTTGAATTTATTGGATTAATTATTGGAATTGGTTTTAAAAGCATGTTTGCAAATAAATTAGGTTTACACTATCTCGCACTTATCGTACTTAGCATAATTTGCTAATCCGTATTTCTTATTTGTTTTGGTTCACCCTGTTTACCATAATGGTAAGCAGTGTTGACTATTTTCAGGTGGAGTCATGAATGAGCATATGGGAGTCTAGGGATTTGCTTCACCTAGTTTAGGAATGTTGGTCTTATCTTTATTTTGAGTACTCATAACAATGTTACTATTTTTATCAGTATTAATAAAAGAAAGTTGAGTTTCTGCTGCAAGTTTTGTTGTTGAGTTAAGTATTTTGGGTAGCCTTGCGTAATCACGCGGTGGTAATACGCCCAAGTCTATCTCTACGGTATAATTATATGTATTATACTAGTATTTCCGTAGAGAGAGGTTTGGGGGTGTTACAGTGATGAGAGCAAAATACTACCCCAATTCTACTTTCTTGGAGGCAAAACTAGGCTATTCATGGAGGAGAGTGTGTAGCTCTAAAGTGCTAGTAATAGAAGGGTGAATTTGGCGTGTAGGAGATGGCACAAACATAAGTATTTAGGGTGATCCTTGGTTAGCTGATGGAGAAGGTCGCTTTGTTACTACTCGACAGGGAGTTGACGTTGAGAATGTCAATAATATTATTGATTTGGATCGAATGGAATGGAGAACGGATTTAAGAGAGGAAATTTTTGATAAGAGGGATGTGAAGTGTATTCTTTCTATTCTTTTAAGCTGGCGGCATCAACATGACGAAATTACGTTGGCAATTTCGATGGATGGTGAATATTCAGTGAAAACCTTTTACATGTTAGGAAAGGGCTGCAACTTGCATGACTTTCATAGAGCCTTTATGGACATTTGGAAGCTTGATGTCTTTCCTAAGGCTAGAAATTTTCTTTGGAGATCTTGTATAAGGACCCTTCCAGTGAGGAAGCTACTGCATACGCGACACATGGCTGATATGGATACTTGGTCGTGGTTCCAGGAGGAGGAGACAATGGAGCATGCTCTTTTCGATTGCTTCAGAGTATAAGAGCTCTTGCAAGAGAGTGGCTGTGAAGCTATGGTGCAACGGAATGAGGCAAATAATATGTGTGATCTTGTGGAGTCGTGGAGGGAGCTTCATTCGAAAGTGGTACAGAGGGGAGTACTTTTAGCTTGGTGCATTTGGCACGAGCAAAATTTGAAAGTTTTAAAAAATAAGGTAACTCCCAACTTTGTACTATTAGAAAGGGTGGGTAGGTGGACGGTTGATGTAATCCCCCGTATTTTTAAAATAATTTATAAATGAAATTTTATTTCATTTATAATATATATTTGTATTTTTCCAGAATTTAATTTCAAAAGTTTCAAATTATTTTTAGGGTTGATAAACGATTTTATTACAAAGAAATTTTTTATGAACCTTCCTTCTATAATTTATGTCCAACAAACAAACCTAACCCACTTTACTTACTTAATTGGCCCTGTAGGCGTCGCTCGAAGTGCACCTACATAAAAGCATGATGTGAATATGCTTGGCACTCATAGGAAGTGGGAATTGACATAATACGATTAGCGATAAGGAAAGTAGGGAGCCGCCAACAAGTTTTTAAAGAACTTGTAAACCGTTCACGGATCATAAAAGGCAACCACGATAAAGGGACAACGAAGGCAACAACGATTGACCCGTTAAGGTTACACCCCATTCATAATCCATGAGATTATTAACTCCATATGGTTCGGAACCACGAAAGGAGGATCGGGGATGATGGTACGAAGTGAGTCATGGAGTCACATTCGCCCGTATTGGCCTCTACTCGATTCTTATAATGAAAAGTGATTCCTGCGATCTCAAAGGCATACAAACAAAATATTCAATTCGTTCCAAACTATTATTAAGCTAAATTGGTTGAATATTAATGCAACATAAATTCTAAAATATTAGTGATCACTTGAATTAATAACAAGATTAAAAAGAAACCTAAACCGGTCAACCAAATTATCTTATTAGGCGTGATTTTCAATTACATATTCCCTTTAACATGCAATATGGTGATCATAAAAATAATAGAATTACCATTAATATTGGAAGCAATTTAACAATAATATTGTGAGTCAAATCAAATATAAAATAACCTAATCATGATGCTAGCAATATTAAAATAAAATAAGAGTAATTAAATTAATTAATTACTCACATTCCGCGCGTTCCTTTAATTTGCTACATCATGAATAAACTGTTAGTAACTTCAATAAAAATATAAATCAAATTAAAATTATTAAATTAAATTAAATAAAAAGTAGAGTAAATTTGGTCCAAACCCTCATTTATTTGTACCTTTCACGCCTTGGTTTAAGGACGGAACCTCAGGTTAAGTATAGACTCCTTTGAGTGCTTAGGGGAATTATTATGGAAGAATAATGAGGCTAGAAATTAGGTTAAAGAGGGAGAAGAGAATGATTTTTGGTGTAAGGTGAGAGAGAATGATTATTGGTGCCCCGAATTGCAGAAAGGGGGGTCCTATTTATAGGGAAAATGTGCTGAGGGAGCACACGGAACCCTAAAATGATAAAAACCCTAAAAAACTATCCCGCGACACGGAAAAGTGTACCGTGACACGGGAAATCCCACCGTAAGACGGGAAACTTTCCCGTGACACGGTACAAATTTGTGTGACACGGGAAATATTTAGGTTACGGGAAATGAAAACGCGTTTAGGGATTACGCGGAGAAAACACGGAGCAATCCCGTGGCACGGGATGTGCACCGTGACACGGGGAGAAATGTCGTGACACGGCATTTTCCACCGTGGCACAGTGTAGTTTGCCGTGTCACGGTGTAAAAAGTACGCGGAAATTACACGGAATATTCCCATGTCACGGAATGGGCACTGTGACACGGGAAATTGCACCGTGACACGGTGAAAAATTCCGTGACACGGGGGAAAATTGAGCAAAATTACAAAAATGGGCACCGTGTCACGGGAATAAGTCCCGTGACACGTCAGCTTTTGCCGCGTCGCGGCATTTTTGTTGCTGCGCGGTAATTTCAGTTTTTTACCCGTTTTAAAAATAATCATAATTTTTTATCCGTAACTTGGAATAAGGCATATAATATATCATTGGAAATCTTATCAAGTCTAATTTCCAACCCAATTAGAATCAAGTCAAAATGATATGTATATTTTAAGATATGGTCGTTTTAGTGGAAGGGTGTCGGTTTTAGGCCGAGTTTAGTGCTTTGCTCATATCTTTTTCGTTATAGCTCGGAATTGGGCTTATGATATATGGTTGGAAAGATTATTTAAATTCCTATCCAAAAAAATAATAATTGGATCAAAATTTTATAGGCATAAAATCAGTTTCTCTCAGTTTTGCGATGTGGACACGAAAAGTGGAAAATAGGTTATGGTTTAGGGAAATGAGCTAGAAATTGGATTGGTTCATGAAAATGTTGGATAGAAAATGGATTTAAGCACTCCAAAGATTAAATACTCAACTCGACCAATAATGGCGGTGAAAGGTGTTCATCAACGGCTTTGGTTTTGGGGAGACATTTTTAGGTGTCTATAGAAGCCCCCACTTTGACTGAGTTTGTAGAAACGTCAGTTTCGAAAACGATAGTCAAAGTAGCCGATAGGGACGGAGAATGATTTAAAACGTTCTGCGATC
Source organism: Chenopodium quinoa (assembly GCF_001683475.1). Taxonomy (NCBI): domain Eukaryota; kingdom Viridiplantae; phylum Streptophyta; class Magnoliopsida; order Caryophyllales; family Amaranthaceae; genus Chenopodium; species Chenopodium quinoa. Next base: position 900,498 of record NW_018742764.1, read on the forward strand.
CTAAATCATTCTGTATACGCCGATACCTGCAGAAAACTGTTAGTTCTACAGATAAAAGAGTAAAGGGATAGAATGCTTATCTAACACCAGTGTATTGGTGGCAAATGAGCTTGGTAGCTTCCTATGCTTGAAGGAATCCACCGGATGATATCTGTTGAAACTCTTTCCATGCCTGAGGAAAGCCAACTGAGGAGTTTGGTAGTTTTCTAAGCCTGAAGAAACCTACCGGATAATACTTTCCATGATTGAGGAAAGTCGACGTATGAATTTGGTGTCATTCTATGCTTGAAGAAATCCACCGATGATGCTTTCCATGCTTGAGGAAAGCCGACTTGGCGGTTTCTATACTTGAAGAAAAATCCACCGATAACGCTTTCCAAGCTTGAGGAAAGCCGACTTGGCGGTTTTCTATACTTGAAGAAAAATCCACCGATAACGCTTTCCAAGCCTGAGGAAAGCCGACTGATGAATATGGTGTCATTCTATGCTTGAAGAATTCCACCGATAATGCCTTCCATGCTTGAGGAAAGCCGATTTGGCGGTTTTCTATACTTGAAGAAAAATCCACCGGATAATACTTTCCATGCTTGAGGAAAGTCGAAAGATGATGAGATTGCAAGTCTCTGTGTATCGAGAACCTTGCGTCATGAAATGATGGTGGTCCGCTTGTCCCCGGACGTGGGCTGTAGATGGTCCGCTTGTCCCCGGACGTGGGCTGTAGATGGTCCGCTTGTCCCCGGACGTGGGCTGTAAATGGTCCGTTTGTCCCCAGACGTGGGTTGTAGATAAAACCTTTAAAAATAAATTTGCCAATGGACTCGTATATACTGTGATTGACTTGACCACTAACTTGACCAAGTTTGACTTGATGTGACATGACATGTGTATGACTTGTGAGTGTGTGTGTGTGTGCAGACACAAGCAAACGAAGATGCAAAAGCAAAAAAAAATGTTGTCAATTTTTGTCATGAGTGGAGGGTACCGACTTTCTCCTGAAAAAGAAAGATGTGAAAAATGAACTTTTATTTTCGAACTTCCTTCCAAAAGAAAAGACGCGAAAAAAGGAAAGAAGTTTTGAGCTTCCTCCTTGAGCAAGACAAAATGAATCGTATGGATTGAATTGCTTGTCCTGAAAATAATGTATGCATGATGCATGTTCTTAGGCCAGGAGGCTAAGGACAATTACATCATGTGACACGATAGATGAATGAACTTAAGTCACGGAGCTAAGCATCATATATGGTGTAAAGAAGTGATTTTGAACGTCACTTAGGTCTGGAAGCTAAGATGTATAGTGATTATTGCATAATGAACGTTGCTTAGGTCAAGGAGCTAAGCACGATATGCTTTGTAAGATTAAAAATCATTGATATATAAATGTTTCTTAGCACATTATGCGAAACAATGAACATTTCTCAGGTCAAGAAGCTAAGCAAGTATACAATGTTTCTTCTACTGAATGTTGTCTTTAAATATGATGAAACATGCACAATGTTGAAACAAGATTTCATGATAAAGGGCTCTTAAAGGGAAGGATGATTGATATGGATATGGATGTGTGAGTGAAGTGTGTGAATGTGATACTAAGGATGGCTGCAAGGGTTATGGCGATGGAAAGAGGTGTGAGAAGAGTTAAAGATGATGACTCTTCAGGCTGGGTAAGCTAATGTGATTTGGGTTCAAGCCCCCAAGTCTAGCTCTAAATGGGTAGAGATAAGCATTGGATATTCTTTGACTCGATCATGCATGGATATGAATATCAATGTGGCCGCACCTCGATGTGAGGTTGCCTACGTATCCGTTAGGAATCAGGCCGAACGTAGCTCTAACCGAACTTTGCACAAGTGTATGTACACCTCAAAGAGGTCTTTCAAGGGTTGTAATGTGGTTAAGTTGATGGTTTAAGGAAGAAAGGGGTAAAAGGCTCAAGACCCGAGAGAATCCCCAAGATGTGTAATTTTGAATTTGAAAATTTTGAATTTTGCAAGTTTATTTTCAACTTTTTTTTTTATTCTTTTGAATCAATGTAGACAATCTCAGATCATGCGGTCCATCACTCACTTAGCATTCATGTTTCTCAGGCACAGTACCAAGCACTCGATGAGAGACGCAATTTGAGACGTGTTCATATCAAAGACATTGGAACACTTGCCTTTAGACATTGTTTTATTGTTGCTTTGCTGCTTTTTTTTTTTACTTGCTTTTTGAATGTTATACAATTACACATCTTTCAATCCCAGGGTTAAGTGAATGTGGGTTGAAGAAATGAAGGCCAAACGTTAGACGAGTCTCAAAATGGTTGATGAAGAAATGGAATGTGATTGAACGGTTAACAAGGAATGACATGGTTGCAAAGGTGCCTCAAGTCATTGGTGTACCCAGGGTTTAGTTCGGTAATTGATTTTTTTTTTATTGAGAATGAATGAATGAATGAAAAATTCTATGATCGAGATGTAAAGGAAAATTGCTCATTTTATTAATGGAAAAGGTGAACGAAACACATGAAACATAAAAAAATATTCAAAGTGGAAAACCTATGCTAGGCATGAATTGGGGAATGGAGAAGAATGATAAAGAAAGAAATCATGAAATCTTGCACGAAGGATCTGTGTACCTTGTATTCATTATTTCTTGCCGCCTGGAGGGACAGGAAGTTTGTTTGCATCCATCAAGTCTTGAATGACGTCCTTCAAATTCCAACATTGCTCCGTAGTGTGGCCCCTTCCTTGATGGTACTTGCAATAGGCATTGGGATTCCATTTGGCGCTCCTTTCTTCAGGTTTTGGCTCTGGAAATGGTCCAATAGGTGTGATCAAGCCTTGACCGTAAAGCGATCAAAGGCCGCATCATAAGTCATTCCTAAATGAGTGTAAGTTCTTTTCTTCTTGGGCAATGGAGCATCAAGAGCTAACACTTCATTGATATCAACTTGGCTTATATTGTTGGTAGTATTTTCGTGCTTAGAAGACGAAGAAGAAGGATGGTCGTTCTTCTTGTTTTTCCAAGTGTTATTATTGTTACTACCAGCAGTCATTATTAGCTCATCCTCGATATTGATGCCGATATCGTATACAGCTTCGAAAGTGTTCAGTGGAAGAAATTTGAGATGTTCCCTATATTTATGAGTTAGATTTTGAATAAAGAGGCGAACCATCTCTCTTTCTTTGGGAGGATCTACCAAGAGTGAAGTTGTTTCCCTCCACCTGTTTAGGTAAGTAGTGAAGCCTTCATTCTCTTTCTGTTTGAGAATGGAGAGTTCACGTTCAGAAGTTTTAGTTTGAATGTTACACTTGTAACGATTCATGAAACTGTCGGTGACATCTTGCCAAGTCGCAGTATGCTTCGCATCTAAGGAATAAAACCATTGTTGGCAAGCATGTTCTAAGGAGAGAGGGAACACCGTAGGGAAGAGTGTTACGTCCAATCCCTTAAGAGCCGTGGTTGCAGAGAACGCCTTCAAATGGAATATTGGATTGTTAGTAGGCTTGAACTTTGGAATATCAGCAGTGGAGAACTTTTCAGGGAGTCTGTCCTTCACATCCAAAGGAGTGGGAGGCCGTTCCACATAAGTGAAATCCTCAGAAATCTTACTCATTTGTTCCTTCAGTTTGTCAAGGGTGGAAACAGTGACCTAGTTTTGTTCCATGGTAGTGGTAAGGGTTTGCATCATGGAAGACAGTGCCTCGATGGATTTGTTGAGTGTTCTCAATATCTTCTTTAGTGGCCATTGTAAGGTGATGAGTAATGGAGATGGCAAAGTTCTCTTTGAATGCCTATTAGATCTGAGAGATTGTTGCGGTAATGACTCGAACCGTATTAATCTATCCCTATTTCTTGACCAAGTAGTGTGAAATAAAATAATTCACTTAATTGTTTGACTCATTGCTCAAGATAGGAAAGGAAGAAAAAAAATAGACATTTGAAAACAGGTGAGAAAACTCCACTCATTTTTTATTATGACGAAAAAAGGGTGCATTAACCTAATATACGATCATAAACGACCTGGTGCACGACTCGAGTCGGAACATGAAGAAAGTGTGTGGACTATATACTTGACTCGTGAGTGACTAAGTGATGTTATAAGACTCATGGTATGATCGCATGGCTAGACATGTGAACAATAACCAAAATGACTGACTCGAGGACCAAATTAACACGGAAGACTTGACTAACGCGGTTTTTTTTTTTTTGGAAAATCCACCGTGTCACGGTGGAAATTGCCGTGACACGGTGAACTTACCCGTGCCACGGTAAACATTCCCGTGCCACAGTGGACTGTGCCGTGACACGGTGGACAGTCCCGTGTCGCGGCAACCCTTCCCTTTTTTTTATTTAGAAATCCACCGTGTCACGGTGGAAAGTTGCCGTGACACGGTAGAGTTTCCCGTGGCGCGGCAGACGTTTTTTTTTTTTTTTCTGCAGGTCCACTGCGCCACGGTGGATTGTGCCGTGACACGGTGGTCAGTCCCGTGTGGCGGCAACCCTTCCCTTTTTTTTTTTTTTTGCTAATTACTCAGTGAGTACGGTCCATTAGCAATCGTTAGTCACAAAATAATCCACCATAGACAAAGAAAGATCGTTAAGGTTAGGATCAAAACGACCAAACATAAAACATGTAGGCACAATGATGCAAAGAATAGTTCGCAACCTAAGGTCAAGTTCTATGTTCGACTATGGTTAAGTTTATTTGGTGTCAATAGGGTACCATGGTTAAGAGTTTGGACGCGTTAGCAAGGCAGCCTCCCTTGAGGGTGTATGCAAACGGGCGGCTCCGCGAGTTCGTGATGAAATCGAACTCGACTCCATGGTTTGGGTGGATTTAATAACTCGGATGAACCCTTATTGCCATGAGCGTTTTTGGGTTGATAGAGCTTAAATCCCCCGGGGCTAAGACGTATGTAGAACACATACGTTTTTTCAGAAAAATCGAAGGAAGTTGACTGTGAGAAGAGAAAATAAGCCACCAGACTGATTTTAGGACTGCCGTGACACGGCAAAAATTCCCGTGCCACGGTACTGTGCACCGTGACACGGCATATTTCGCCGTGGCACGGCAGTCAGAAGATCTTACTTGTGCCCTGTTTTCCTTCGTGCGCATCAAGTTATTCAATTTTTCCTACGGGACAGACCTAAATACGACGTTAAAACGTCTATGCATATGCAAAAATGCCAAATTCATCACAGGAATATTTTTTCAAGAATCTTTCAAGTCTCATCCACTCATCTTAATTAAATACCGATCACTCAAATCGATAATAACCAAGAATCCTCCCCAGTGGAGTCGCGAAATTGTAGGCGTCGCTCGAAGTGCGCCTACGTAAAAGTATGTTGTGAATATGCTTGGCACTCATAGGAAGTGGGAGTTGACATAATACGATTAGGGACAAGGAAAGTAGGGAGCCGCCAACAAGTTTTTAAGGAACTTGTAAACCGTTCACGGATCATAAAAGGCAACCACGATAAAGGGACAACGAAGGCAACAACGATTAACCCGTGAAGGTTACACCCCATTCATAATCCACGAGATTACTAACTCCATATGGTTCGGAACCACGAAAGGAGGATCGGGGATGATGATACGAAGTGAGTCATGGAGTCACATTCGCCCGTATAGGCCTCTACTAGATTCTTATAGTGAAAAGTGATTCCTGCGATCTCAAAGGCATACAAACAAAATATTCAATTCGTTCCAAACTATTATTAAGCTAAATTGGTTGAATATTAATGCAACATAAATTCTAAAATATTAGTGATCACTTGAATTAATAACAAGATTAAAAAGGAACCTAAACCGGTCGTCCAAATTATCTTATTAGGCGTGATTTTCAATTACATATTCCCTTTAACATGCAATATGGTGATCATAAAAATAATAGAATTACCATTAATATTGGAAACAATTTAACAATAATTTTGTAAGTCAAATCAAATATAAAATAACCTAATCATGATGCTAGCAATATTAAAATAAAATAAGAGTAATTAAATTAATTAATTACTCACATTCCGCGTGTTCCTTTAATTTGCTACATCATGAATAAACTGTTAGTAACTTCAACAAAATTATAAATCAAATTAAAATTATTAAATTAAATTAAATAAAAAGTAGAGTTAATTTGGTCCAAACCCTCAGTTATTTGTACCTTTCACGCCTTGGTTTAAGGACGGAACCTCAGGTTAAGTATAGACTCCTTGGAGTGCTTAGGGGAATTATTATGGAAGAATAATGAGGCTAGAAATTAGGTTAAAGAGGGAGAAGAGAATGATTTTTGGTGTAAGGTGAGAGAGAATGATTATTGGTGGTGCCCTGAACTGCAGAAAGGGGGGTCCTATTTATAGGGAAAATGTGCTGAGGGAGCACACGGAACCCTAAAATGATAAAAACCCTAAAAAATTATCCCGCGACACGGCAAAGTGTACCTTGACACGGGAAATCCCACCGTCAGACGGGAAACTTTCCCGTGACACGGTACAAATTTGTGTGACACGGGAAATATTTAGGTTACGGGAAATGAAAACGCGTTTAGGGATTACGCGGAGAAAACACGGAGCAATCCCGTGGCACGGGATGTGCACCGTGACACGAGAAGAAATTCTGTGACACGGCATTGTCCACCGTGGCACAGTGCAGTATGCCGTGTCACGATGTAAAAAGTACGCAGAAATTACACGGAATATTCCCGTGTCACGGAATGGGCACCGTGACACGGTGCAAAATTCCATGACACGGGGGAAAATTGAGAAAAATTACAAAAATGGGCACCGTGTCACGGGAATAAGTCCCGTGACACGTCAGCTTTTGCCGCGTCGCGGCATTTTTGCTGTTGCGCGGTAATTTCAGTTTTTTACACGTTTTTAAAATAATCATAACTTTTGATCCGTAACTTGGAATAAGGAATATAATATGTCATTGGAAATATTATCAAGTCTAATTTCCAACCCAATTAGAATCAAGTCAAAATGATATGTAGATTTTAAGATATGGTCGTTTAAGTGGAAGGGTGTCGGTTTTAGGCCGAGTTTAGTGTTTTGCTCATATCTTTTTCGTTATAGCTCAGAATTGGGCTAATGATATATGGTTGGAAAGCTTATTTAAAGGCCTATACAAAAAAATATAAATTTGATCAAAATTGTATAGCCATAAAATCAGTTTCTTTCAGTTTTGCGATGTGGACACGAAAAGTGGAAAATAGGTTAAGGTTTAGGGAAATGAGCTAGAAATTGGATTGGTTCATGAAATATGTTGGATAGAACATGGATTTAAGCACTCCAAAGATTAAATACTCAACTCGACCAATAATGGCGGTGAAAGGTGTTCATCGACGGGTTTGGTTTTGGAGAGACATTTTTAGGTGTCTACAGGCCCATTAATTTTTGAGGCCCAATTTTACTACTTATTCTACACCACTCTCTCTCCTATAAATACCCCATACATCCCCAAATTTTTCCCCACACAAAAAGTTTAGTAAACTCTCTTCTTTTTATTTTATTTCTCTTATTTTCCCTTTATTTTTCTTTTCTTTTATTTTTTTCCTTTCTTTTTCCTTTTTCTTTTCTTTTCTTTCCCTTTCCTCCTCCTTCACGTGAGGAAATCATCACTCACACCACCGTTGCTGCCACCTGTTGGCCGGACCACCTGCCGCCGTCGCCGCCTGGTTGCCGGCGACCACCAGCCCAGCCACCACGTGTGGCTGCTCCTTCCTTTCCTCTTTCCTCCTTTGTTTCATTATTTTTGCAAAGATTATTTTTTTAGTATCAAAATCATGTTTTGGATAGTTTAAAGTTATAATTTCAGATTATAATTGTTATTATAATTTTCAGATTTTATGAATTATAAACTACCTAGGGTTTCAATTTATTCAAATTGGGATTTTAGGGTTCTAATGAGCAATTAATTTGGGGCTTTTATTCCTATTGTATTTCTATTGATTAATTAAGAATAAAACATGTTTTTATTGAAGTTTTAAGGACTTTTAATCAAATTTATATTGATGAAAATTTGTTTAAGTGTTAATTTGTGATTATTGGTTGTTTTCTAGGAGGTGATTATTCCCTAGGAGACTTTTAAGTGATTAAAAGTGGCACAAAGGATTGTTTATACGAGGTATGTACATGTCTACTTCGTTGTAAGTAGTATCATGTTTAGGTACCAAAGAAAAGAACTTAGTTTTATGATTAGAGAACACTTGGATGAAAATTGTTTGGTTATACGTTTAATTAATTCATGTGCTTATGTTTATGAGACATGTTTTGGTGAATTGATTATGTTTGTATGGAATTATGGATGCAAACATGTTGAATTATATTGGATTAATTGTTTGTATGGAATGTTGATACAAGCATAATTTTATTGGATTGGTTTGTTAACCACATTTGGATTATTAAAGGATTGGAATTGAATGGTTTAAGTGGAATGAATTTATTAATTATCCCACAAGGTTTTTATTTATTTTATTTATTAATCAAGCATGACTTGTTAGTATGTTGAGTAAAGGTGAATTAAGCCGAAATGGTAGGTGGGTTGACTATATTCAACAATTTGGATAATTTGGAATTTTAATGAATTAAAGGTCAACTTGTGATGTGATCACCATTGTCCTAAATAAGATTAAAAGTGAATTGATGTATGATTGTTATGTATGGGCTTCTTGAATGAGTCAGCTATTAATTAAAATTATAATCACGTAAAGTGAAACATGGATGAGCAATAAAACTCTAGAAAGCGTGCATTTCTAGAGTATTGACAATTATGGGTTGGGGTACACGGTGGTAGCCCGTGGCTTTCCGAGGCTTGTTTGATCAACATGTCCTCTTTTCTTTTGGTATTTACATTTTATTTTATAATGAAAGTTAGATGGGATCCTAGACTAACTTTGTGAGGATGGAGTCGCGCCCATTCTTGCATCGCGCTAAACTTTTATTTTAAATGGTCATTTGGGACCAAAATGATTTGGTGGTTGGACAACCTCGTCTATTGCTTACTCCGAACTAAATTAATTAAATTAAATATAAAGAGTCGAGTGTTTAGAATTGGTTAGAAAGTATCTTGAGTCAATTGAATTGTTTAAGTGTGGAGTCTTTATTAATGAATTCAAGTTGTATGTTTGTTTACTTTAATTTGTTGAGCATGTCAGGTTTTGTGCGTTGTAGCTTGTATGTACTCAACTTTGCTGATTGCGTGCTTTTGTGTGTTTTCTTTTGGTCATGGCCTTCGCCTTTCAATGATCCTGTGATGATCCAATTATTACACTTGTATTATTGGGGAGCAGTATTGCACAGGTTAGCTTGATGATGTGAAATTCGGGGATTTGACATACGCATTGTCAAGGGATTGGTGTGATTGAGAGTATTCGTTCTTTGTGTTGAACTTATTTATGTTTTACTACTTTAATTACGTTTTGGGACTTTGATTATTGGTTTGGTTTTAAATAAGGGCCTTTATGGTTCCAATTTGTAAGCTTTGACTTATTGGTTTTCTAAATTATATTATTTTAAGATTTAAGTTGGATTTCTGCTGTAATACTTTGATAAAGCCTTTAACGTTTTAACACGTGGTGGTAACATGCCAATGGTTCTCCTCTATTTTTATTTAAAGTAAGTGGGTTGGAAAAGGGAGAATTATTGGGGTGTTACAGTTGAACTTGAAAAATATTCAGCTTGCATACACAAAGCAACAGGGCCGAAGCCTCCTTCAATCCAAAAGAGGTGGATTGCACCACCTGAAAGGTACCATCAAGCTCAACACCGATGCTTCATTAGCAGAGGATGGGTGGGTAGGCTTGGGTGTAGTTGCTTAAGACTGTACTGGCAAGGTGGTCTTTTCTAGGCCGAGAAGAGTTTGAGCTAACTATCCTGTTGAGATTGTTGAAGCCAAGGCAATCGATTTTGCACTCAAGCTAGGAACGCAGCGTGGACTTGGCAGCATCATCCTCGAATCTAACAGTCAGTTACTTATCAAACGCCTCTCGAGAGGTGCCTTGTTCTTCACTGATCTTGATTCAATCCTTGGGGATATTTTGTAGGGTTGTAATGCTTTTATGTCAGATTTTTGGCCTCATGTCAATAGAGAGGGCAACTCAGTTGTTCATCATTTTTCTAGATTTATTTCCTTTAGTACTGAGCAAGTGTGGGATAATCATTATCCAAAATAGGTCTCATCTTATGTAACTATGGATATTTTTTCCTTGTTTTAATTTAATTTAAGAGTACCATTTCCCTTAAAAAAAAGAAAAAAAAAAAGGTAATACTAATTTGAATTTTTAAGGAAAAAAATTGAAAGGATAAAGGTAGTATGGATCGATCCTAAGACATATGTTTCGATTCCACAATTAGACAATAATTACCGCCAATCTATAGCATATTAGTCAACATTTACACACAAATCTGAATATTTTAAGGGGGCCAACACTATACAAACATAATACCGTGTTGTTGGGCAATAGGGGATGGGCCTCCACTAGCCACTAGTGGAAAAAAATCTCATTCGTAACAGGCTATTTGTAACGGGTAAAGCTAAGCTTTGCCCATTACAATTAAGATATTCGTAACGGGCAAAATAGTGTCCATTACAAATACTTATTTATTTGTAACGGTTGAAATGGTGTCTGTTACGAATACGTATGTATTTGTAACGAATAAATTAGTGCCCGTTACAAATAAATAAGTATTCGTAACGGACACTATTTTACCCGTTACAAATACTATATTACACGTAACATGCGTATTGTGCCCGATACAAATGCCCAAACTTGGCCCAATTGAAAGAGGATCCCATTACTTGGCTTTTTATTAGGGTTTCACCTAATAGCCGTTATTTACTCCCTCTCTTTCTCCTCTCCTCTCCTCTCCTCTCCTCCTCGTCATTCACCTCTTTCTCTCATTTTGTACTTAGTCCTTCTCTCCTCTCCTCCATCAATCTTAGAGAAAAAATGGTTAAATTGGGGTTTTTTATTTGCTTTATAGATCCAAGGGTTTATTGACGGGGGTTGCACCAGATCCTTCTCAAGGTCTTTCCTCAACGCAACCAGATCTTCTTCTTGGAATTTGCACTACAATTTTCTGTAATTTTGATCATTGTTTATATTGTTCAATATCATAACTGTGAATTTTGATTTTAGTTTCTGGTTCAGGAGTAATGGCAAAGAGAGTGGTCGCCGATGCCCGACACCACATGTTGGGGCATCTAGCCTCCATTGTTGCAAAGGAGCTACTTACTGGGTAGAGTGTTGTTGTGGTTCGTTGCGAAGAGATCGCACTTTCTGGTGGTCTTGTTAGGCAGAAGGTGAAGTGCCTTAGTTTTCTTCGTAAGAGGATTAACACTAAACCTTCTCATGTCCCATTCATTTCCGTGCTCCTTCTAAGATCTTCTAGCGTACCGTTCGAGGGTATTTCTATCTTTGCTCTTTATTTTGGATTCTGGCTTTTCTATTTTTCGATCTATTTTACTCTGTATATCTGATTTTATGTGTTTGATTGATACATGTTCTATGTTTAAGAAATGTAGTATGTTAATGAAAAATTTGAGGTTTTTAACTTAATTTATGCTTGAAAATTGGATTGTGATTTGATTTTGAGCTACGTGAGTGGGATAAGGTTGATAGTTTGGGAGACCAAATACTATTAGTGACCTTTGATAATTGCTACTTTGTTGATGCTGAAAGGTTATCTAGGTTTTGAGGAAATTGCATTGTGTTCCCTAAGGACCGTTTCCATGCCTATAATACTGAATGGTATTATCCTGATGATTTATTGTTTCGGAGAGAAAATAGGTGCCCTGAGATTGTGATGGTGTAGACACCTAAAAATGTCTCCCCAAAACCAAACCCGATGATGAATAACCTTTTACCGCCATTATTGGTCGGGTTGAGTATTTAATCTTGGAGTGCTTAAATCCATATTTCAATTTCATAAACCAACCCAATTCCTATCCCATTTCCCCTCACCATAACTTATTTTCCACTTTTCGTGCCTTTAAACCCAAAATAATTCATTTGGTGTCCTTTAAAATCATTCATTTCGTGTCCTTTTTATAAAAACGTAAAGTCTAGTTTATTTTAATCCATAATCTAGGTCCAATTATTGAATATTTAGATGAGACTTTAAAAGAGCTTTCCAACGATATATTATAAGCCCAAATCCGAGTGATAACGAATAAGTTATGACTAAAATATTGAACCGAGTCCAAATCGAACCTAAGCCCACCTTACCTATGACCCAATGATTATGTGGAGGGTCCAAAGCTTTAATCCTATCCCTAAACCAATTAGGATTAATTAGAAGCTTCTATAAGTTTCTAAAAGATCTTAATTATCCTTTTTGAAAAGATAAGATTAAAGAGTTTGAAATTGAATAAAACTTTTCTTTTTAAAAGTCCTAATTCTATTCGAATTGAAAGATGTTCAAATATAGACATATATTATTTTCGTGCCTCATAGTTTTTATCCAAATATTAGATGGTTGGATATCCCTTGAAATTATCTTTCCAATTTTATATTATAATATCAATTCCGAGCTATAACAGAAAAGATATGAATGAAATATCAAACTCTATCCAAAACTAACACCGTCTCACTATTTCGGCCATATCTTTTATTCAACAAAATATTTTAATCTAATTTTAATTGGGTTATAAAGAAGACTTCATGAGATTTCCAACGATATCTTATTTATCTTATTCCAATTTTTGGATCAAAAGATATGATAAAAACAAAAACCACAAAAACTGATGTCTATCGAGTTTTATTCCGATTTAATTCGGATCTTATCTTATTTTTTCGACCCTTCTTTTTTCTCTATAAATAGAATTCATATCCCCCCTTTTTTCAATCATCAACAAGCTTGGTTATCAAATAATTCTCTTCTCCCTCTTTAGCCTAAACACTAGCCTCCCTATTCTTTCATTCCTTCCTTAAACACTCCAAGGAGTTCATACAATACCCAAAGTTCTATACTTAAACCAAGGCGTGAAAGGTATAATTGACTGAGGGTTTGGACCAAATCAACTCTAATTTTTATTTAATTTAATTGTTTCAATTTGATTTATATTTTTATTGAAGTTACTAACAAATTATTCATGATGTAGCAATTCAAGGAAACGCGGAAAGTGAGTAATTAATCACTTGCTTACTCTTATTATTTTATATTGCTAGTATCATGATTAGGTTATTTTATATTTTATTTGACTAACGCTATTATTGTTGAATTGCTTCCAATATTAATGTTTATTCTATTATTGTTATGATCACCATATTTCATGTTTAAAGGGAATATGTAACTGAAAATCACGCCTAATAAGATAATTTGGACAACCGGTTTAGGTTCCTTTTTAATCTTGTTGTTTAATCAAATGATCACTAATATCATAGAATTATATGTTGCATTATTTAACTAATTTATCCTAATAATAATTTGAAGCAAATTGAATATTTTGTTTGTATGCCTTTGAGATCGCAGGAATACTTTTCACTATAAGAATCGAGTAGAGACCAATACGGGCGAAAGTGACTCCATGACTCACTTCGTACCATCATCCCCGATCCTCATTTCGTGGTTCCAAACCATATGGAGTAAGTAATCTCATGGATTATGAATGGGGTGTAACCTTCACTGGTCAATCGTTATTGCCTATCGTTGTCCCTTAATCATGGTTGCCTTTTATGATCCGTGAACGGTTTACAAGTTCCTTAAAAACTTGTTGGCGGTTCCCTACTTTCCTTGTTCCTAATCGTATATGTCAATTCCCACTTCCTATTAGTGCCAAGCATATTCACAACATGTTTTAACGTAGGCGCACTTCGAGCAACGCCTACAGATGGGTGTCATAAATGGCACCCATTTGATGAGCATTTATGTTGTTTTCACCTTTTTTTCATGGCTTTCATTCTTAATAAATGCTTAGTTTTATGCTTTTGCTCTTGGTTTTACCTTTTCTCTCTCATTTTGTAGCTTTTATGCATTTTAATGGTTTTTCTAGTCTTTTCTCCATTATTTGCTCTATTTTCGTGGTTGTAGGTATTGTACGAGGTCCGGGTCTTAATATTGGTGATTTACTAAGGTGGAAGATGCTTTTGGAATAAGCTCATGGCAATTCGAAAGCTCAAAATATAAGGAAGTGGATTCTACAAGTTCTAGCTCTTGCGCTCTGATCAAGCCGTGCTCTTATGAAGATGGGGTGTTGAACCCACTGTCAAGTGCTTTTTGGGACTGCCACTCTTAGTGTTCATCATCATCATATCGCGCGTCCATTTGAAGACCTTAGCGGACGCATGAAGCTGTGAGAAGATCCGAAGAAACCCAGAATAGTGCGGGCGCGCAACCCCCTTGCGCGGACGCGCAGTCTACTGCGCGGGCGCACCTCTGTGGGTTCCGGCTTCGCTCTTCTTCGTTTCGCGCCTCTTATAAATACCCTTTTGAACCTAATTTTTGCAGCAAGTTTCATTTTAGATTTTGATCATTATTAACTTAGTTGAGAGTTTCTCTCTCTAGTTTTAGGGTTTGTTTAGGAGTAGATTTTAGAGAGAGAAAGTGAGGAATTTCAATGGTGGTTGAGAGATTGAAGATTCAATGGTGACAATTGTGTTGAAGATCTTCTCTATTATCAATGAGCATTTCTAACTCTATCTCATTTTATTGCTTTGTTTAATATTCTAGTTTGTTTGGTTTGATTTTAATGATTTGATCTTTGATTAGTGTAATTGTTAATCATTTTTTATGATTCTTGATTTCTGTAGTTGTTTGTGACTAGATAATGATGTTTGAGTAGTTGTTTGGCTAGGGATAGGGTGAAACTTGTATGATTGATTGATTGTACTTAATTTGGAGATTATGTTGATTAATTGTTGAGATTAAATCGATTAATGGAAGTTTGCATGTGCGTAATTCGATAGGCCTTGAGAATTATGCTAGATTGCATTGTAGTTTCTAATGATACAGACCATTGATTTAGGAATTACAATTGTCGATTGAGCTTGATTAGTGATGCTCCTAGTTAGAGTCTCTCGTATTTGGCGCTAGTTTGACCTCTAGGAGACACCTTGTCGAACTCTTTTGATTGAGCTTGCCATTAGTCTTCACAACCATTGACCTGCATGTATTTACGAGCTGTTACAATTGTCATGCTTACTTGTTGATCCCCGTTCCTAGTGCTTTATTTGTTTTGTTTCTTTGTTTGTTAGTTGTTTGTGTTCTCCTTTTATCTTTGTCTTCGACCTAGCTTAGGCGCATAATTGATAGCGCTTGAACATTACCGTTCCTTTGGGTTCGACCTTGGCTTGCCTCTTTACTAGTATTTAGTTTGGTTAAGTGTTTATAAATTTAGTTTGACCGAGGGAGGATTAGTTTCAACGACTTAGTTCCACCCCTCGTTAGATTGCTGAGGCCTAGCTATTTGGATGAGGGTATCTTTAGGGATTGTCTTTTATTTTCTAACTCAGGCTTGTCGGTTTACTTTTGGCCACCTCCGTCTTGGGCTAGACCACGTTTTCTCTCTAAAGATAGGTAAAAAATTTCTCCACCATGTCCTGCAATACATAATCAAACATGTTACTTATAAATTTATTGTGCTATTTTTTATATTTTAACTGAAAAACTAATCTAGGCTGTGTAGACACCTACTTTTGATCTCTTGTCCCGAAAGGATGTGCGATGATGTTACAAAAATCCGTTATTCATGTTAGATCAAAGTTAAAGTGTTTATGGACTACGAAATGCATTATGAAGTAAGTTAAAACTCATATTTGAGACCAATTTATCTTAGAGCCTTGTATGATTACTAATTAGGCCTAAAATGTGTTCATACATGTTTAAACTTGATTAATAACAGACCCAAATACGTCAAATGCAATGATTAGGACATTGTTTAAAACCGAGCCAAATAGATAAACCAACCATCAAATTCCCATGAAAGGACTATACAGATAGATAGCCCTTTCAAAGAGCTTTCCAACGGTATATTATAATCCAAATTTCGAGCCAAAACGAAGAAGTTATGATCAAAACACTAAACCGGGCCCTAAAACTGACACACTTGCACTCCAACGACCTTAACTTTTGATCCATAACATATTTTTACCTAATTCTAATGTCATTGGAAGATAGACATTCAGAGCTTTCCAATGATATCTCACACGCCTTAATCTGACTCCGCACAAAAGTTACGGAAGTTTTAAAAACGCGTTTTCGCATAAGGTAAACCGTAAACCAGCGCAACTCAATAAGTTGTGCGCGCCTGGTGCGCGCGACTCATTGAGATGCGCGCGGCACCCAGAGTGGCTCAGATATTTGCGCGCGCCACCTGACGCCGCGGCTCTAAAACCCTAAACCTAGATTCCTACGCCTATAAATAGGGGTCTTCATTCAGCTCTAAACAGACAGAAAAATCAAAATTTCAAACTCCTAATTCTGAAAACCCTAATCTCTCTCAAACCCTCTTACTATCATTTTACTTTTTCCTCTTTCTTCCCAACTACTCTTCAACCCTAATTGAATCCATTGAAGCCATTGGAGGTACAAAGAATAAAGAAGGTCCATAAACATCCAAGACGGAGATCTAAGCATACAAAGAAGAACGATTAGTTTCTTGAGCACTTAGATAAATCACTTTTCTTTTATTGTTTAAATAACTTTAATTGAATAAATAGTGTTATTTGTTCACTTTAAACAAATTCTTAATTAATTAATTCACATATTATTCTTTCGTTTAATCAAGACTAGTACTAGAATTTAAAAATTAATTGTTGTTTTATCACTTAAGACAAGGCGAATATTGTTTATTTTGTTCTTTTCACGAATATTGATTAAACAAATAATAACGACTTTTGCAATATAATTCCTACGTGATTAATGCTTGTAAATAAAATCAACTAACTTAGTATTTAGGTTTCACATTGCATATATTGTTTGGTAATGAAATTGTGAAAAAGGAAGAGCTAGTAGAGGCCGCACTAGGGCTAGAATATCGATTCCCCTTTAAAGGGAACGTTATTTTAGTACCTTCGCTCCCAAACTCATTTCTGGTTTATGTAGACCGATTTGGGCATGGGTAAACTTACAATTTGTGCTAATTATTCCATGAACTCCACATGGGAGAAAGATATGAACGAGGTTTATGAGTTTTCCTTAAACTCATTGGCGACTCCTACTTGTTTCTTACAAAAATGCGTGATGAGAGTATCAAATCTAATTTAAGGTCTCCCAAACAGTCAGGAATTTAAATCCTAATACACCCTAACAAGTGTTAAGTCCTAGGCTTTTAAATGGCCATGGGCATCTAAGGAAGGATCCCCTACGATGGGAACACCCTCCTTACAGGCTGCCTCTTCTATTATTAGAATCCTAACTGGATACAAGAAGGTCAAAGAATAAGCCCCTTTGTAGACTTCAATATGCTCCTTTCCCTTTGCATGAGGAAAAGATCATGCCGATTGTCCATGGGAGGTAATAAAGCATACATACTATATATAGCTGCTTGGCCATATGCATTTATCGGCGACTGGAATTATCCTTCTTCTAAGCTAAAAGCCTCTAAACTTTTTTCAAGATAGCCATGCTAAATCACTATAGCTTCTGCTCCAGCTACTAATTCTTTGCTTCAATTTTATTAAAGTTACACTTTAAGGAACATATGTCTATCTTGATTTAGTGTCTCAGGTCCTAAGTCCAACTCTGGTGGTTGTAATTTTAATGTCAGGGACCTTTGTTTGTACTCAGGTAATGAGTTAGTATATATGTCTTGTAACTGGCATTATTTAGTGCTTCTAACTAGTGATCATCTCTTTGTGGAATATTAATGTTAATGATAGAAGACATTACCGTGTTTAGCATTTTGAGCTGCAGGCAGAGAGTACTTGGTACATACAAGTGTTACAAAAATCTGCTGGCTCCTTATGGCCTTATAGGATATATTTTTATGGTATAATCGGTCAACCTTTGCTTTATTATCTTCTGTTTGTAATGACCATTAATTTTTTTTTTTTTTTTTTTTGTTTACATAAGTTATTATTGGGTTGCTTGAAAAAATTAGTTTCTTTGACAATCAGCCTTCTTTTTGGCTCATATTACAATGTACCTTTGTATTAATTAAGCTTAGCTAAGCTTTTCCTACACCATGATATTGGTTTCCTATTTCAAATTTTGTAAAGGTTTTTTATATTATTTTTGAGTTCTGACTTTTTATAATCTAATATTTCAGGGGAAGAAAAGGAATGACACAATTTGCATTGCCCTTGCCGATGTGACATGCGAGGAACCTAAGATTCAAGACTATTTTGCACTTACTTACAATACTACTTCCTATTTTGCTACTTGAACAGCACCAATTATGTACGAAGTATATTTTTTACTAGTGTTCTAAGGAAAAAAAATTGTTGATTCTTGATTTATTAGCTTTGTGGCCAACTGTACTAATCAAAATTGTGGAATAAATAAAAATTTATGTTGAATAATAAAGCACAAAATGTCGACAGCCCAGCAAATTATGCTGGGATTTTTTTTTTTAATTGAGGCTAAATGTATTTGTAACGGGCAGTTGAAATGTCTGTTACTGTAGACACCTAAAAATGTCTCCCCAAAACCAAACCCGATGATGAACAGTCTTTCACCGCCATTATTGGCCGGGTTGATTATTTAATCTTGGAGTGCTTAAATTCATATTTCCATTTCATAAACCAAACCAATTCCTAGCCCATTTCCCCAAACCATAACTTATTTTCCCCTTTTCGTGACTTTAAACCCAAAATAATTCATTTCGTGTCCCTTAAGATCATTAATTTTGTGTCCTTTTTATAAAAAAAACGTTTAGTCTAGTTTATTTTGGTCCATAATCTGAGTCCAATAATTTAATAATTGGATGAGTCTTGAAAAGACCTTTCCAACGATATATTATAAGCCCAAATTTGAGTTATAACGAATAAGTTAAATAGCCAAAATATTAAAATGAGCCCAAACCGAACCTAAGTCCACCTTACCTACAATCCAATGATCATGTGAAAGGTCCAAATTATTTAATCCCATTCCTAAACCAATTATGATTAATTAAAAGCTTCTAAGTTTTTAAAAGATCTTAATTATCCCTTTTGAAAAAATAAGATTAAAGAGTTTGAAATTGAATAAAACTTTTCTTTTTGAAGTCCTAATTCTATTCGAATTTAAAGATGTTCAAAGATAGATAGATATTATTTTCGTGCCTCATAGTTTTATCCAAATATTTAATGGTTAGATAGCCCTTTAAATTATCTTTCCAATGATATACTACCTCCGGTCCAAATTACTTGCAACTTTGGGTATTATTTGTGAGACATAAAATATTCCAAAGTTGTGAGTAATTTGGACCGGAGGTAGTATTATAATATCAATTCCAAGCAATAACGGAAAAGATATGAATGAAATATCAAACTCTATATATCCAAAACTAACACCGTCTCACTATTTCGGCCATATCTTTTGTTTAACACAATATTTTAATCTGATTTTAATTGGATTAAAAAGTAGACTTCAACATCTTTCCAACGACATATTATTTATCTTATTCCAATTTCTGGATCAAAAGATATGATAAAAACAAAAACTGCAAAAACTGTTGTCTATCGCAAGAGTTTTATTCTGATTCGAATTCTTATCTTTTCTTGATTCTTCGACCCTTCTTTTTCCTTATAAATAGAGTTCATATCTCCCCTTTTTCAATTGTCAACAAGCTTAATCATAAAATCATTCTTTCTCCCTCTTTAGCCTAAACACTAGTCTCCCTATTCTTCCATTATTCTTTCTTTAAGCACTCCAAGGAGTCCATACAATACCCGAAGTATTATACTTAAACCAAGGCGTGAAAGGTATAATTAACTGAGGTTTTGGACCAAATCAACTCTACCTTTATTTAATTTAATTTTCATTTGATTTATATTTTTTATTAACGTTACTAATAGTTTATTCATGATGTAGAAATTCAAGAAAACGCGGAAAGTGAGTAATTAATCACTTGATTACTCTTATTTTATTGGAAAAATTGTCAAAAATAATACAAACTTTGAGTGGTTCGCTAAAAACAAGTTAAACTTTTAATTATTTCTGAATAATACAAACTTTATGGAGTATTTACTTTATGGAGTATTTGCTTTTAATAGGTTGAATAACCTACAACCTCTTAACCAAGTAAAACTATTTTAAAAATAATAAAGGAAAATTTGCAAATTGCAGCCATTTAAAATTCGTATTTTGCAAATTGCAGCCATTTAAATAAAAAATTGCAAATTGCAGCCCAAAAGTTCATATAAATTGTAATTGCAGCCCGATTTAACTTTTTCATCGGTTTACAAGTTGAAAAATCTTCGATTAAGGTTTTAGGGGCCATTTTAGACCTTAGGGGTCCGAATTGAGCTCGGAATTAGCAAAAAAATAACGCAAGTATCTCGTTTTGTGTAACAAAAATGTATCGATTTGTGAAATTGTAAATATGAGACACTTACGTTATTTTTTTGCTAATTCCGAGCTCAATTCGGGCCCCTAATAGCTAAAATGACCCCTAGAACCTTAACCAAAGATTTTTCAACATGTAAACTGATGAAAAAATTGAATCAGGTTGCAATTTACAATTTATACGAATTTTTGGGCTGCAATTTGCAAAAAAAAATTTAAATGACTGCAATTTGCAAAATACGAACTTTAAATGGCTGCAATAAAACCTCATCCACTGTCTAGCCACCAGCCATACCTTCGTGTCCGGCTACACCCGTACAAGCTTAACCAGCACTTCCCTTTGGTCTCCTCACCCACAAACGATAACCACCCCTAGCTCTCATCTCTTTTAATTTCCCAACTCGCTGCTGCTGCACCTCCTTTCTCGCCAACAACAACAACAATTGACGCAAGTAGAGCAGCCGCACCTCTAGCCCGCATCACCAATAGCCACCGCAACTTCCACCAGGCCATGTCGCACACTCCCTCAAAACCGCGACTAGCCCAGATTACCCATCTCCGCTGCCCCTCAATAGTAGCTAGCAGAACCCAATTCTCGCACCCCTACCTCATAGCCCGTAATTGAGCCACGATTGGACCACCACAACAATTAGCAGCAGCCCTCAACCACCGTACAAACGAATACCAAGCAACCCCAATTTCAACCAATTTTGGCTTAATGTGAAGAACCCATGACATCAATTCGATAGAGCAATCCCAATTTCGATTCAATCTCAATTATTTTTAGGAATTGGGTTGCACTAGGAAAGGGAGTTCAAATGGAGGAGAGAGAGAAGGGTGGTCATTGTTGGGTTAATTTTTTTGTGGATGGTGGGGTGGTATTTGGAGGTGATTTTCGAAAGTGGGAAGTAGCCACATGGTGGCAGAGATGGGCAGGGAGGTGCGGGTAATAATGGTCAAAGGTGGTGTTCGAAGGTTGATGGTTGTAGCTACACGGCGGCAACGGGGGCTTGAAGGTGGCACGGTGGAGAAAGGGAAAAAAGAGTATGGCAGTAAAGGGGTAAATACAAGTTAATCTCTGAGATTCACAAAATTTGTTTATCACATGGCAATTTTGTAAATAAATCAACAACTTTTTCCATAAAAGTGGGTCTTACAGTGATGATGACTCGATAAATTTGTTGATTTATTTACCAAAATGTCATGTGATAAACAAATTTTGTTTATCCCAAAAATTAACTGGAGCTTCCTCGCAGTAAAGAGGGAGGAGAAAGATGAGTTTAGTTTTTTTTTTTTTTGAAAATTTAATTAAAAATCACAAATCAATTAAATAGTGACACGTGTCACTTGTAACTTGTTGAACCGGTTAATAACAGGTCATGACTTGTTTTGAGAAGATATCGCATAAAGGTTGTATTATTCTGAAATAATCAAAAGTTTAACTTGTTTTTAGCGGATCGCTCAAAGTTTGTATTATTTTTTACAATTTTTCCTATTTTATTTTAATATTGCTAGTATCATGATTAGTTTATTTTATTATTTGATTTGACTAACGCTATTATTGTTAAATTGCTTCCAATATTAATGTTTATTCTATTATTTATTTATTGATCACCGTATTGCATGTCTAAAGGGAATATGTAATTGAAAATCACGTCTAATAAGATAATTTGGACAACCGGTTTAGGTTCCTTTATAATCTTGTTACTAAATCAAGTGATCACTAATATTTTAGAATTATATGTTGCATTAATATTCAACCAATTTAGCTTAATTATAGTTTGGAGCAAATTTTCGTACCATCATCCCCGATCCTCCTTTCGTGGTTTCGAACCATATGGAGTTAGTAATATCATGGATTATGAATGGGGTATAACCTTCACGGGTCAATCATTGTTGTCTATCGTTGTCCCTTTGTCGTGGTTACCTTTTATGATCTGTGAACGGTTTACAAGTTCCTTAAAAACTTGTTGGCGGATCCCTACTTTCCTTGTCCCTAATCGTATATGTCAATTCCCACTTTCTATGAGTGTCAAGCATATTCACAACATGCTTTAACGTAGGCGTACTTCGAACGACGCCTACAGTTACAAATAAAAATTGTTCGTAACGGGCAGTCAACCGCCCGTTACGAATAACTTGTTATTTGTAACGGGCACACTGGCTATCCGTAATGGTGGCATACGTAACACCCGCTTCCTGTTACGGATAGGCCTTCTTTGCTCGTTACGGATAGCTATTTTTCCACTAGTGAGCCCCCTTGTGGCTTTGCCCTTGACTACTTATCAAAAGGAATTAATAAAATTGTGCATGTGTCATGTGTATCCTTTCTTACACCGGTATTACGCCACATTATTATTCAACAACCTTTAGCATCACGACACATACATCATCATTCAATGATCTAAATTAAAAATGCATACAATTTGCAAAGAGATTTTAACCTCAAACCTCATTTTGTCATGCAGTACTATCTTAGCTAGAACTAAAATATGCTTTATTAGTCCACGTTTATATGTATAAAAACATACAAGTATTATAATATAGAATAACAATAAAAATGAAAAATCCAAAATGAGTTATTATTGTCATTGTATTTTAATTTATCATGTTAAAAAATTGTATGTGTGTTTTGAAGCGTCTAATATAAAAATGAATTATTCAATGTATTACTCGAAGCTAACCTCGGGCCACACACTAAGTTTTGTATTATAAGTTGATGACATGCATAAAAGAAAAAATGATGAGAGGAGAGTGTCACGTGACCCCATATACTTCTTTAGGAATAGTTCAGATTTGAATAAAGCATGCTAAATTGTTGTGTGACTTGTGTCGATACACATTGTAAATAAATCGACTTATTTTCAAATTATATGGAATAATTCAAGTTGCATCAGTTTTGAATCTCTACCCACGACCTTAAAGTTAAGAGGCTAAATTCTACCATTATAGCAAATCTTGATTGGTAAACCTGGCCTAACATGTCCAAAACAAATCTAATTTAATTAATGTTAATCTTTAATAAATTAAAATTTTAATATATTATACATATATCTTAAACTCAGCAATAAGAAACAAGATAAATGAGAAAATAAAGCCTACTCAAAATTGTAGGGAATACTTCAAGTCACCCAACTTTGAGCCCCACTGTGATCATGCACTTAAGCATGGTGGCGTCCAAAGGGAAGGAAGCAAGAGTAAAAGAGCCGCCAACAAGTTTTAGGAACTTGTAAACCGTTCATGAGGTGAATGTTACACCCCTTCACGGTAACATATATCGTTAACTCCATAGTGGTCCTGTAGGGAATATTTCAAGCATTACCCCAAACTTGAACCCCACTGTGATCATACACTAAAGTACGGTGGCGTCCAAAAGAAAGAAGATAGAGCAAAAGAGTCGCCAACAAGTTTTGGGAACTTGTAAACCGTTCACGAGGTGAATGTTACGCCCCTTAACGATCCAAGAGATCGTCAACTCCAATAGGTCTGGAACCATGACTGGTAGTTCGGGGATGGAGGTACAAATCCAACCTAAAAGAAATTGAGTCTGCCCAAATAATAGGCCTCTACTTTATTCTTCTCGTATTCATGTGCGCTTTCCGACTAACATGCAATCAATAGGTTTACCCTAAACCTGTTTAATCTATGTTGGTTGAATATTAATGTACAAATAAATCTGTTATTGGCGATCACTTGAATTATAATCAAATTAATCCTAAACAAGATTATTAATTATCTTATTAAGCGTGTTTACAAGTACAAATTCCCTTTAAACATGCATAAAAGGCATGATCAAGCAATAACAATAAATATATATCAAACAACATGATATTAACAAATTATATATAAGTTACCCGTTAATTAACAAATAATATGAAATAATTCGTAAATTAACAAATTACGTAAAACAATTCGTAAATTAACAAATTATGTGAAACAATTCATAAATTAACAAATTACGTTAAATTATACAATTCAACACAAAAATAATCATAATCATAATCATAATTATCATAATCATGTTAAAGCATAATATTAATAGCAAGATCCTAGGCATGATACTAAACCCTAGCATGTCACTAAACAATAAAGATCAAATATATAGTCATAAAATGATACTACCGTGATAAATATTAGGAAAGACAATAAAAGGCATCATAAAAATCATAATTGATTTAAGAAACTTATTCTTTACCCTAAACATAATACTAAGAACTTATTGTTGTCACCCTAAACATCAAATTAAGAAAAGCATCATAACATGATACTAGGAATCAAAATAACAACCTAAACATGATCTTTATATCATTATATCAATAAATCAATTAAAGCACTTACTTGGATGTCTCGTACCTCTTTCTAATAACAAAATACACGCGTTAGTAAATTAAAGAAAAATATAAAATCAAACAATTAATTTAGATAATTGAAATAGAGATTTGAGACCAAACCCTCAAAAATTAAAACCTTTCACGTCTAGGGCGAAGGCAACTTCGAATTTGGTTAGGTGTTTCTAGATTTTGTGAATGTGGAATTTTGTATGCAAAAGGCTAGTTTAGAAAATATGGAGAGAGTAATCAAGAGATTCTTGATGAGAGTTGGTGAGAGAGAGAACTAGAGAGTTGATGAGAAATGATGATTAAAAACGGAGGTTTTAGGAGGCTATTTATAGAGAAAATCAGCCGGATATGATAAAAAAGAATCAGAGTTTCGAAAATAATAAAACACGACCGCAGTGCCAAACATGCGCCTGTCGCTAGACACTGGAACTATCGTGAGACGCCAGGTCTGCCGCCAAACGCTGGGCTTGGCGTCAGGTGACTCCTGTCGTCCGACGCTGCAAGACAGTTTTTGCGGATTTTTGTTTTTATCATATCTTTTGATCCAGAAGCCCAAATAAGTCATATAATATGTCGTTGGAAAACTCTTGAAATATATTTTCCAATCCAATTAGAATCAGATTAAAATCTTTTGTAGATAAAAATATATAGCTGAAATAGTGGAAGGGAGTCAGTTTTGGATAGAGTTTTGTATCTCATTCATATCTTTTTCGTTATAGCTCGGATTTAATATTATAATATATCATTGGAAAGATAATTTCAAGATCTATCCAAAAATATAAAATTTGGATAAATATTATGAGGCACAAAAATAAATATATTCCACTTTGTACGAAACAAGGACTCTAAAAAGGAGTAATTTTATTCAATTTCAAACTCTTTGAAACATAATTATCAATCCTAACTCCATTAGGATTTAAGAGAACCTTCTAGAATATTTTAGAAGAATATAATCAATCCTAATAGCTTTAGGAATGATAATTAATAATAGGCTCTCCTCTAGATCATTGGGTCATAGGTAAAATTCGGTTTGAGCCCAGTTTAGTATTTTGGCCATAACTTCCTCATTATTCATCGGAATTAGGCTTATAATATATCGTTGGAAAGGTCTTTTCAACCCCATTTAACGACACCATTATTGGACCCTTGTCATGGACCAAAATAAACTGGAATGCACGTTTTTCATAAATAAGGTAAGAAAAGAAATATTTTCAAAAACAGAAAGAAGAGATATTTTAATAAAAACATCCTCATCACTAGAATTTTCAAACTTTTTCTTTGTTCGATAATCAAATGACATGAAAAGTATTCATCACTGGGTTTGGTTTTGGGGAGACACATTAGGGTGTCTACAGAAGCCCCCACTTTGACTGAGTTTGGAGAAATGCAAGTTTTGAAAACAAAAGTCAAAGTATCGATAGGGACGGAGAATTATTCAGAACGTTCTGCGATCCTTAATCATTCTTGTAACGCCGATACCTACAAACTAGCGTTAGTTAAACAGATAAAAGTGTTAAGAAATGTGTATCTTGCACCGTCGAGCACACGTCTCTGAAGGAGTAACCGATTTGTTGCTTTGTTGTTGTGACGACCTTCCACAATCTAGGGGAATGCCATCGAAGATAACTTCTCTTGAAATCACCTCCAGTTGTTTGTGACAACCTTCCACAAGCTAGGGAACACTGTCGATCAATGTTGCTACATCTCAAGCCTTTTTCTTGAATCATAGTGACAACCTTCCCAATCATAGCAAAAGTCGTCGAAGACCGCCTCATCATGAACCGCTCTTCTCAAATTTTGGTGACAACCTCCATAATCTTAGCGAATGCCGTCGAAGACCTCCCATCTCGTGATATCTTCTTAAATCTTGGTGACAACCTCCACAATATTAGCGAATGCTGTCGAAGACTGCCCATCTCATGCTATCTTCTCAAATCTTGATGACAACCTCCACAATCTTAGCGAATGCTGTCGATGACTGCTTCATTCTTGAATCGTTCTTTTCTCAAATCAAGTAATAACTTCCTCAATCATAGTGAAAGCTATCGAAGGTCGCTTCATCTCAAACTGTCCTTCTCAAATCCAAGCGAGAGACTTCTTATCTTAAAGCCCCCCTGTTGAAAGTTTCGTCATCTTAAATCTTCAAATCAACCCTTCCATCTTTGGAAAATCTTTTTCAAGAACCATATCTGCGATTCTTAAAGGCTTCAAATTGATTTGTGAAAATCTTCCATCCTAGGAATTCTTTGTTAACCATTATGTCGGTGCTTTTACTGTTTGTGAACCACTATGTCGATGCTTCTGTTGTTTATGAACCATTATGTTGATGCCTTTGCGATGAGCTAATGTTTAGGCGCTTTAAGCCAAGTGAGACGATCTTTCGTCAGGTCGATCACTTATTTGCGATTGTAATCAAACCGACTACTTAATCATGTTGAATTGCTCATAGGGGCTAACTGGCGTACCAAGGAACCCGAAATTGTTGTATGAGGTCCGCATAATCCAATATGGGGCCACGCATTGTGTCGCCACACCAGCGCTCGCTTGAACTATCTAGCGCCGCTCTTTTCTTCTATCGCCAGGCGACAGATGTTGTCGCCAGGTGGCAACCTTGTCGTCTGGCGCTGGAGTCAGGTCTTCTCTATTTTGCCTCTATTGCTGTTGTTCGTTGCTCGGTTTCGCTCCAAACTTTGAACTTGATCGTTTCCTTTCAACCAAATCCACTCAAATATTTAGTAAATTAAAGCTCTTTATCTCTAATTTACTAATCCATGTAATTTTACTCAAACTCCTTTCATCTAGGAAGAGTCTCATGCGGCGTATTCGCGGTTTTTCGAAAAAATCCGGGAATGTTCTTGCTTGCACCTGCATTTATATTTTTCACTATAGGACTTTGCTTATCTCTTTGATTATCTTAGGGTTGACCTAAGATTTAGTGTTGCTTGACTCTTTGACTTGACACGACTAAAGGTATAAACTTGACTCAATGATGACTCACCTCGTGTGACTCGTGTGTGCATAGTGTTAACTCAATGTGATAACACGACATGACCCAATGTGTACATGACTCGTGTGTGCATCGTAATGTGATCGTGCGACTCAAAAAAGCAAAAATTTTCCGTCATTTTTTGTGGAGAGTACCGACTTTCTCCCGAAAAAGAAAGACGCGAAAAAAAGAAAGAAGCGAAGTTTTTGAAGGTGCATGTTGAATGAGCTTAGCCAAGTATATGCGTTTGATGCTGTCTCTCGAGGTGAAAAGGTTAATTCATCCTAGGCTACCCTAGTTGACTTGATAATGAAAGTATTCAAGTAACTTAGGCGTGGAGGCTAAGTACTTCATACTTTGTGATGTAATGATGACTGGTATGATATGGCAAGGCATGCTTCAGCGTTGTGTTAAGATTTCATGACACAGGATTCCTAAGGGAAGTATATTTGGTCATATATCTATGCAGTGTGTGAAAGTGACACTAAAGTTAGGCCGCAAGGGCTAAGTGTGTAGAAAAAGATATTATTTCAAGAAGAGCAAAATGATGGTGACTCTTAGCTAGGTAAGCTAATGATGTAGGGATCAAGCCCCCAAGTCTAGTTCTAAATGAAAAGGGATGAGCACAAGGGATCCCTTGATATGATCATTATGAACGTAAATATGAATGTATTTTTATTACGACCGCACCTCGATGTGAGGTTGCCTACGTATCCGTTAGGAATCAGGCCGAACGTAGCTCTAGTCGAACCTCACACAAGTGTGTATACCTCAAAGCTAAGAGGTATTTTTAAGGGTTGTAACGTGGTTAGGCTAAAGGTTGAAGAAGAAGGGGATAAAAGGCTCAAGACCCTAGATAAGCCCCCAAGGTGTGCAACCTTGCTTTTGAATCTTTATATTTTTATGCTTGAGGTTTTCTAATCTTTTGAGCTCTCTTTTGTTTATATATACTTTTTATTCTCTTTCTCTTTTCGCTTTAGCATTTTTTTTTAATGCAATGTAATGAAATGATTATATGCAGGAAAATAAATGCTCATTTTATTAAAGGGAAAAGAAAGAATCTACAAAAGTAATCTAAGGGAAAAGAAAGGTGCCTATACTAGACTTATTGGGGAAAGGGTTAATAAAAGAAATAGAAAAGAGGAGGTCACGAAATTTCGTCGTTGAAGCTCGCCTCTTGTCTTGTGTCGTTTGCTTTATCATCACTTCCTTTAGCGTCCAACAGCTCTCAGTAATATGACCCCTACCTTGATGATATTTGCAATGTGCATCTGGATTCCAACTAGGCAATCTCTTTTCAGGTGCGGGATCTTGAATAGGTCCAATGGAAGTAATGAGTCCCTTGGCATGGAGTCGATCGAAGGCAATGTCGTAACTCATCCCAATGGGAGTGAAGTCTTTCCTTAGTTGCTTCTTAGATCCTTGGTTATCCATGGCTAAAACTTCACTGAGATCAAGGGTACTAATATTGTTACTAGAGTGGGAGTTTTCGGAGGAAGAAGGATTGTCGTTCTTCTTTCTTTTCCAGCCACCGTGGTTATTATTGTTAGTAGCTTTTTTCTTTGCGAGGTCATCTTCGATCTCGATGCCTATGCCATAGACGGCCTTGAAAGTATTCAAGTTGTGTTGATATTTTAAGTGCTTTGAATACTTTTCTTGTAAATTTTTTATGAACATCCTCACGGATTCTTTTTCTGAAGGTACCTCAATCATTTTAGTGGAAGTTTCCCTCCACTTGTTGAAGAAAGAAGTAAAACCTTCATTCTCTCTTTGTCTTAGTTGCATTAAATTTTTTTAAAAAAAAAAAAAATTAAAAAGCCTCTAGCAAGGTTCGCCCTGATCCTTAAATAAAAACTCAAGGCCCTCACCACTACACCATCTCATTTGGTAAGGCGTAATGTTGCACTTAATAATAGTTATAAGCCGATTTTTTTTATTTTATTTTTTTTTTTTTTGAAGTGGGAGGACAGATGTCCCCCTTGTTCCCGCTGGCTCCCCACTGGACAAATATGTACACGAATATTTTTAAGAATATAAATGTACATGCACTATTTATAAGAGTTTTCTTAAACTTTTTATAAGGTTGAAAATGTATTGTTAATTTGTTATGGGCGTTAAAGGCTTAAATCGTGTATTTTATTGGATAATGCTTTACTATATATATATTATTTGTCAACGATTACTTTGGCGAAGTAGTAATTGATAAATTTGGCGACGATTAGTTGATAAATTATTTGTCAACCTAAAAGTCAAGGTGGCTTAGGTTTACATAAATTTGTTGCTATTAATTTTGCTTTTCTAGCTAAATTAGGCTAGAAAATCATGACCGACCCTTCTAATCGAGTTCAGTCAATTTCGGCAAATACCTTCATTACTCTCACTTTTCAAGTTACTGTTCCCAGTCACAGATTTTTAGATTTGGAAAAAAAAAATCTCCAAATTTGTCTTCTATTGATTAGGGAACTCCAATACAAAATTTGTAATGGTTCTCCCATTCTTTTTTGGGTTGATATTTGGTGTGCTGATACTAATATCATTGTCTTTTTAATTATAAATCCAAATCATATTCCTAATATTGATGTTAGTGTTGATATGTTATCTTAGAAAATAATAATTGGAATGTTTCTCTTCTACTTTCAATCCTCCAAGATGTCCTTGTCCAAATCATCCGAGGGACCCTCCTCCCTTCTTCCCATGATTCTGACGAGCCTTACTGGGGTCTATCTAAGGATGGTCAATTTATAGTTAAATCAGACATTTGGCTGGCCCACAATACTATCCCATCTTCTACCAAGCCTCTGTTCACTTCATCTTAAAAAATATATTCAGTAGAAATAATTTCATTTCAGTAAAAATTAATTTTATTTCAGTAAAGATAAGTTCAATTCAGTAAAAATAATTTCAGTTCAGTAAAAAGCAGTATACTTAAAGAAAAAAGTAATAGCAATTCGGTAAAAATAAAAGTTCAACAAAAAATAATTTCAGTACAGTGAAAATTGAAAGCAGTTAACTTACAGAAGAAATATAATAGCAATTCAGTAAAAAAAAAAAAATTATTTTCAGCAAAAATAATTTCAGTTCTGTAAAAATAATGTCAGTTGAGTAAAAATAATTCAAGTTTACCAAAACTAATTTCAGTTCAGTAAAATTATTTCAATTGAGTAAAAATAAGGTGAAGAAAACGGGGCTTAAGTGGGAATTTCATTGGATATGAAATTTAGACATTTTCACCCAAAATTAGAATCTTTTTATGGCAAATTCTTCGTAACGAATAGTCTCCCTACTAGAAAAATCTTTTTACTCTCTAGAAATATTATTGTCCTTTCTTGTTGTGTGTAATGTAACATGCATTTTGAGTCTCAACAACACTTATTCCTTCTTTGCGCCTTTTCTATAAATCTTTGGTCTTAGGTATGTGTAATACCCTGTATTTTTAATGTATTTTTATATATTATTTATTTAATTATAAAATATATATTGGGTCAAAATATCTTAAGCATTGGATTATAAATAAAACAAGTATTAATATTTGGGTTAATAATCATTCCAAATATAACCCATCTTCATAAAAAAACCCAATCATTCTATTTTTTAAATTTTGGGTTACCTATTTTATTATTCAAGTCCACAATTTATGAGGCCCAAAACCTACCCTACCTTACTCTACACTATAAATACTCCATTTGTCCCTAAAATTTTTTCCACACAAAAGGTTAGTCTTATTTTCTTTCTCTTTAATTTTATTTTTCCTTTCTTTTTCCTTTACTTTCTTTTTCTTTCTTTTCTTTCTTTCCCTTTTCTCCCTTTATACGTGAGCATGGCTCACTAATCCCACCCGTTTCCGCCACTCACCCCATCGGAATTCAGCCACCGTCGCCACCTCCGACCGTCGGCGACCCACCACCGACCCCACGTGGCCCTTACTTCTTCTTCCTCCTTTTTATTTTTATTATTTTGTGTAATTTTATATGTAATTGTTTGAGTTTTGATTTTATAGTATAAAGATTATATTTTTAGTATCAAATTCATGTTTTTAATAGCTTAAATTTATGTTTTCAGATTATAATTGTTGTTATAATTTTTAGATTTTATAATTTTAAAACATATGGTTCCACAATTTATTGAAATTGGGATTTTAGGGTTCTTATGACTAGTTAAATTGGGGATTTTTTCCTATTGCAATTCTATTGATTAATTAAGCATAAAATTGATGTTTTGATGATTAAAGATTGTAAATTTTAAATAATAAAGTGTTTAATTTTTAGATTTTATAAAGTATCAAAAGTTAGGGTCTTAATTTATTAAAGTGTTGATTTTTAGGGTTCTTTTATCAATTAATTTGGGGGGTTTTGAATACCCATTAATTTTGACTAATTAACCAAGTATAAAGATATGATTTTGATGAGTTTGTAAGGGGTTTTTAACAAATTAATGTTGCTGGAATTTTATTCAAAGTTGTAGAATTATGATTTTATTGAAAGGGTTAATTACCCATTAAAGAAAAGTGTAATTGGGGGTTTTTAAATAATTTTCAGATTATATGGTTAGAATCCAGTCCCCTCCCAATTGTTGTTGCGGGGGATCGAACACAAGTCCTCCCTACCAAGTATAGTCCAAATCACTCAGTGTATTTTTTTTTTGAAGGGGGGAGATTAAAGTTCATTAATAATAAGCCATACGGCACTTACATAAGAAATCGTAATCGAACAATACAAAGACAAAAGAACCAATTACAAGTTCGAAATAAAGGAAACTACAATTGCACGCGCAAAATGACTTTCTGAAATACCCTTGGCTCATATAACGCTGTCCTATGCAGCCTCTTGCAAGGGGGACTGGCAATATGTTGTAGTTTCTGACGAGAACCTTCATTGGCTTAGAATCCTGTACTCCTCGACCTGAAATCAAAATTGGTGTCGTACACTTCACCATTGACAAGACAATCTCCGATTTAAACACGGATATCGGCATGGAAGCATAACCCTTTAGCCCAAACCAACAAAAGATCAAACCAAAGCCCCATAGCCAACAAACCCGACTCAAATCCTGCACCAGAAGATCGGTACATCGATCTGCACACCCCATAGTACACCAACACACCACACAAAAAGAAAAAATAACAAACCCAAATAACACACAAAGACGGAAACAGGAAACCCAAACACTACACATACCACTAATAGAAAAAACAGGAAGAAACTTAAAAACAAGAACTACGAACGGAACCCTAACAACCCACCCCGCCGCCACTCCGAGCACAACCACCAAACCTCCGAGGTTCACCAACCCAACCCACATGCCGCCTGAAAGTAAAACTCGGACCGCCAATACCCGCCCGAGAAACTCAAACCCCACACACCCCTAAACCGTGGCAACGACGGCTGGAGACACCAGACTAAGAACAGCCCTACGCGAGGGACTCAGAGGGAGATAACTCACCCTCCCCGTTCTCGAACACAACGTCGCGACGACGGACAAAACGGAGGGGCCTAGACACGGCGGGGAAGCGGAGACGAAAACCGGCGGCAAGCCGGCAGCAAGGCCGGTGAGGAACTGACGCGGCCAAAGAGGGGAGGCGGTGCACGTTACAAGGCCGAAAATACAAAAAACCAAAACGAAAACGAAAACAAAAACGAGAAAGGAAAAAAACAACCTAAGGGAGTAGATCGGAGGCTCGCTGACACCGTGGCATGGGCGGTGAGCCGAACGCCCGCCGGCGAGCCTCATGGCCAGAGCAGTTTTTGGGAAAGCGGTAGGGTTTGGGGGAGAGAGAGAGCAGTTTTTGGGAAAGCGGTAGGGTTTGGGGGAGAGAGAGAGCAGTTTTTGGGAAAGCGGTAGTTTTTTAAATCACTCAGTGTATTTATTTAAGTAATTGTTATTACTCCATACTATAATAACTAATGTTCGAATTCTTCCCAAAAAAAAAAAAAAAAAAAAAAAAAAAAAAAAAAAATTAATGTTAGAATTCTATAAATTTCCCAACCCATATGCAAATACCTCAGAGGAAGAATTGGTATACGATGTTGGATTATTTTGACTAAGTATTCCGTATTTTTTTTTTTTTTTTTAGTTGTAATACATTAATTTTCGAGCTATTCGTGTGTAAAAGTATAGATTATTATAAAAATTATGTGATGCTTATTTGTCTCCCCGATTAAAAAAAGAGGAGTAAAGCATTCACTACGTGAAAAAACGAAATTGGCACCGGTTCAAACCCGGCCTAAGGCACCGATTTGAACCGGTTCCAATGTGGGGGTGCCAATTACCCCCCTTTTTGGCACCGGTACAAATATTATCCTCCTTTTGGCACCGGTTAACCGGTGCCAAAAATGTCCAAAAAAATATATTTTTTTTTTCACTTACCAATAAAATCGACTGAAAAAAATGACAATCACAACAAAAATCGAATTGGTTTCAATATATATAATCCAAAATTTACAATACATAATCAAATCCAAAATTACAATATAGATCAATTACAACTAACATATAAATAAATAAAAAAAATTACATTATAAATTATAAAAAAATTATAATATACTCGTAAATCAAAAAGAAAATTACAACATGAACATATCAATATTCTTGCATAATTTGTACCTGCACTAATTAAAACAGAAAAAAAAAAATCAATTGGTAAAAATAAGCTTAAGAATAAATAAAAAAAACCCAGATATTCAAGTCGAAATAAAAATCGAAATTAAAGTTTGAACCAGAATTTCAAGTTTGAACCAAAGAAAACCCAGAAATTCAAGTTTGAACCAAGAAATTCAAGTTTGAACCAAGGGAAAAAAAAACCCAGAAATTCAAGTTTGAACCAAGGAAAAAAAAAACAAAAATTGAAATCGAAATTAAAAAAATTATCAAAAACGAAAAAAAAAAAACCAAAATTGAAATCGAAAAAAAGAAACCAAAAATTCGAAAAAAACAAAATCAAAGTTGAAAAAAAAAAAACCAATTAAAATTGGAACCCAAAAAATCAAAATCAAAAACAAAATCCCAGAAATCGAAAACAAAAACCAAAATCCAAAATCAAAATCAATATTGAAAACCAAAAAACCAAAATCAAAAACGAAATCCTAGAAATCGGAAAAAAAAAAAAAAAAACCAAAATCAAAATTGAAACCCAGAAAACCAAAATCGAAAAAAAAAATCCCACAAATCGAAAAAAAAAAAAAAACCAAAATCGAAAATAAAAGGCAAAATCGAAAAAAAACACCAAATACGAAAAACAAAACCAAAATCGAAATTGGTGAATCGAAAACAAAAACAATTAAAATCGAAAAAAAAAGCCAGAACTTGAAAAAAAAAATCCCATAAATTGTTGTTGATGTTGATGCCGGTGGTGGTGCTCGAACTTTGTGGTGGTGGCGGCGGCTGTTGTAGCGCTAATTCAAGCTTTGGTTGCTGCAGATCTAAGGGGAGAGGAGATCGAAGGGAGAATATGAGAGAGAGGAGATCGATGGAGATGAAAGACTAAAGAAGAACGAAGAGAGAGAGAGAGAGAGAGAGAGAGAGAGAGAGAGAGAGAGAGAGAGAGAGAGAGAGAGAGAGAGAGGAGATCGATGGAGATGAAAGAAGAAAGGAGAACGAAGAGAGAGAGAGGAGAGAGAAGGAGGAGAGAGAAGGAGAGGAGAGGAAATGGAGGAATGGAGGGGGGGAGAAGGAGGAGAGATAAGGAGATCGAAGGGTTTTAGGGTTTTAATGCTCCGTTTTTTTTAAAGGTTAGGCCGGTTCAGTGGCACCGGTTCAAACCGGTGCCCTTTGTATTTTTGGCACCGGTTTGATCTGAACCGGTGCCATTACTCTTGGTCTAAAATCCCGCCCATTTTTAGGGCGGTTTTTTGCACCGGTTTGGTCTGAACCGGTGCCATTTGGGGGTTGCCTTTTTGTATTTTTCTACTAGTGATTATCCAATAAAATTCACACTTTCAGCCTTTAACGCCTATTACATATTAACAATGTAATCTCTACCTTATAAAAAGTTTAAGAAAACTCTTATGAAGAGTGCATATATATCAGTACATTTATATTCTTAAAAATGTTATATATATATATATATATATATATATATATATATATATATATATATATATATATATATATATATATATATATATATATATATATATATATATATATATATATGTGTGTGTGTGTGTGTGTGTGTGTGTTAGGAAAAATGTTCATTTACATATTTGTCCCCAATTGATTTCAAAAGCCTTATAATTGTCTCTTGAACTCCCTATATATTTAAAATGTTATGTTTATTTCAATATTTAAATCCATCTTTTACTCTTTTTTTTTGTGTCATATATATATATATATATATATATATATATATATATATATATATATATATATATATATATATATATATATATATATATAAAACACATTTATATTTTAACATCAATCTCAATATATTTTTACTATTTAATCACTAATCAAAGAAGCTCAATTAAAATTTAAAAGATTACACAACTATAACAATTATAATATCTAACACATGCATTCATCATTTATATGCAAATAATTTTAATAAACAATTATACAAACATGAAACATGCATAGGGCAATAAGAACATCGGCAATAGTTATTCTCAAAGGGCTAATTATACTGCATTGAAATCCCATTTATCATAAGGTTGATATAGTTTTCATTACATTCACATAAAAATATAAAATCAATAATCAAAATAAATTTTTTCTTGTTTTTTTTATAAAAAAAAAAACAATAGAATTTAACAAATTTTTCTTACGTTTTAGGTCTTATATATGGAGTACAAAGCTATGGGAAACAACATAAAACGACAATAGTTATTACATTCTATTTGTAGAAATAATATAAGGAACTAATATTTTGCTCCAAGTTGAAACTAATAATGTAATGAACTTCACCTCAACTCTTGCTCCACAACAAATTTTCTTTCTTACATATTTTTCTTGGCTCCTCCACACACCAAATAAATTAACAGTTCAAAGGAACACTGTGGAGCACAACCGTCTCGACAGTAAGTCCAGGCCCGAACCCGAATAAAACACCCCAATCGAGCCCATCGCCGGTGGTTGCCTTCCCTTCCTTCATAGACTTCTTCCTCATCTCATCCAGGATAAAGAGTACACAAGCACTAGACATGTTACCAAATTCACTTAGCACATTACGGGTTGCGGTGAGCTTCTCTTCTTTGAGGCCCAATTTGGCCTCAACCTGGTCCAATATTGCAGGCCCACCAGGGTGCGCAATCCAAAAGAGGGAGTTCCAATCACTAATCCCAAGAGGGGTAAAGGCCTCCTCAAGGGCCTTGTTAATGTTCTTAGAAATAAGCCCAGGAACATCTTTTAGTAAGTGAAAAGTCAGGCCCACTTCTCGCAAGTGCCCGTCGATTGCACCCTCGGAGTCCGGTAATATAGTTTGGGCGGCCCAAACCATTTTAAATAAAGGCCTTTCAATGGACTCATCTGGATCAGCACCAACGATCAATGCTCCGGCCCCATCCCCAAATAGGGCCTGGCCCACCATGGAGTCCAAGTGGGTCTCAGTGGGCCCACGGAAACAAATCGCGGTAATCTCAGAACAAACCACCAAGACGCGAGCTCCACGGTTGTTCTCGGCTAAGTCCTTTGCGAGGCGGAGGACAGTTCCGCCCGCAAAGCAACCTTGTTGGTAGAGCATAAAGCGACGAACAGAGGGACGTAGGCCAAGAAGTTTAGTGAGTTGATAGTCGGCCCCAGGCATGTCAACACCAGAGGTGGTGCACATTATGACATGGGTGATCTTAGACTTAGGCTGACCCCATTCCTTGATGGCCTTGACTGCCGCCTCTTTGCCGAGCCTAGGAACCTCAGATACCACAATGTCTTGGCGAGTATCCAAGGAAGATCCCATGTAAGTAACCATGTTAGGATTTTCCTTGAGGAATCCTTCTGTCAAGTGCATGTAACGTTTTTTAATCATGGACTTGTCACCTGTATAATTTCAAAATGTTGTTAAGAATAATGAAAATAATACGAGTAATTACTATGATTAATAAAAACAAAATTAAAAAACCATGTGATTTAATTAATAGGATGTGGACATGTATTCAACTACTTCGTACAAATGTATGTCATTAGTAATATAGTAGCAAAACAAGTTATGTTATTCAGTAGTAGCTAGTGTATGTGTAATGTGTTAAGTTTGAGAAAAGGGCACATTAATAATAATAGTGAAGGTCCCATTCCCTTCCGCATACATTCAAGAAGATAGTATCAAACTACTAGTCTGGACTAAGTTAATCCGTAAGGGATACTAGCTAGCTTAGTGTGGCAATTCATTTTACCTTAAAAAAATTATTATTAATACTACTACTCATTTCATAGTAAACATCTATCTTTAGTAAGTTTTTTTATTTTTTTTATTTTGGTAATTTTTTTTTTAACTATTGGTTAGGTACCACCTAAATACACACTAGCACATTAACGTCTGAACTCCAATTGAAACGTCATATCACAATAAGACTTCAAGCATTGAAAGCGTAGTAATGGGTTGCTCTTTTTGTCATCAGTACGTGACTTAATATGGTGGAACACAAAAATATCTTGGGTGTGTATGTAAAAAGAGCATACAAAAAACATTCTTCAACTACCTACTTCAAACATATATAATTTTGCAACTAGTAATGAAATAGAATCTTTACTTCTCAATTACAGATTTTAGCAATCAATATTTAACATTTGAACCTCTCACTCCTTTCTCAAAATTAATCATATGCCAATGTTATATATATATATATATATGTGTGTGTGTGTGTGTGTCTAATTAGGTTATTTAAGTTTAACAACTATCTAATATAGAAATTTTACTTGGACATGGCCATGACCCCATTACACATGGAAGGTCCATGCCCATCTAAAGACTAACATACCCATGAATTAGATTTTTATAACCTTCACTAAAAAAAAGGACTTGATTAGTTTAATATAATTAATCTACTATTAATATAATTAAAGAACCTATAACTTTTATATGTTTCCCTAAATTATAGACTCTTCCGCTTAAAAATTAAGACATAGATATTAGGTACGGAGTACCACTTATATTTATGCGTTGTCTCATAAAACCTTAATAATATAAAGTATAGACAAAAACTCGTAGAAATAAGCATTTTACATAAGCTCTAAACTATAAATAATATGATTAATTAATGATTGCATAAGTGAAACTAATATTGGAGCTACAAGTTCAAGTAAATAGATATGACACTTTGAAATTAATAATAGTATAATAATTTGACTTAAGTCACTTCAGTTTTGTTATATTTACCTTATTTTCATCAAACTAACTATGTTTTGAGATTTAAGCTTTTTACTTGTTACTTGAGGCAGAAAAGGTTAGAAAAACATGCAAGTAAATCATACTAGCCACGCAAATATATAAATGGCATCATGCATGACTGTACATACATTTTTACTTTGTTTTTTTTTTTAATTTTTTTTTGTTAGAAAAACTACAAACATACATCTTTACCTGTTACTACTGCATTACACCAATATAATAATTATATTGTATTATTATATATCATAAGATATATATAGCCAATCAATGCAAACACATAATAAACAAATTAATTAAGTGTATAAAAATAAAGAATACGTACACATGCGCTTAAACTTTTCCTTCAGCTCAGTCATATGCTCGCTCTTGGTAACCCGAAAATAATAATCCGGGAAATCGGATTGATAAACACAATTAGGTGGTGTTGCAGTACCAATTGCCAAGATTGTTGCTGGCCCATCTGCTCTTTGAGCTTTGCGAATTTCCTCTAATGAACTTGTCATTTTTATTTTAGAAAGATGTTACTCACAAAATTATTAAATAAAATAGGAAAGTATTTTTATATTTTGTAGTAATATAGTAGAAGTTGTAGGATGAATAATGAAATCGTAACGTAGGACTTTATACGAGTGAAAAGAGTTTTGCTAGGTTGCATGGAAGGGCAGTTAGTGTCCACGTGTTTGTTCCCTTTGTGGTTAGATATTTTGCCACATCTATTCACTCTAACATCAACCTAAATTTAATTATTGTGTTATTTTCACTATTCATATTATTTTATTTTATAATTATAATATATATATTTCTTCTAGGACGATTTCTGCAATTAGATTAGCAGAAATTGCGACCTTGTTTTCCTTTCAAGCTGCGCTACTTCAGTCACTCCATATTATGTATCAAGATTGTGATCTTGGTAAAATACAAATTTTATAAATTATTCAGTAATTATTCTTTGGATAAAGTCAATAAGTATAAATATTTTTTTCCCACAAATTTTTATATATTGCTGGCCACATTGTATGGCCGGGATTACTTATAATAGTTACTTATTTTGGGGTACTCGTTTGGTTAGGGGTTACTTAAAGGGGACCCTTATTCAGGAGTCGTTACTTATTCAAGAAATACTATCGGTCAGGGGTTACTCTCGCATGAAAATCGCATTAACCGACTGAGTAAATTTAGAATAAGTAACTCTTAACTGACTGAGTAACCCCGGCGTAAACGCGTTAACCAACTAAGTAACCCTAGAATAAGTAACCCTTAACCGATTGAGTAACTCCTAAATAAATAATCCCTATATGTAACTACTAAAAGCACTTTTTATTATTATTATTTTACATTTACTCTTTCTTTTTTTTTTTTGACGGAGAAGTATAAATATCCTTTTATTGATGAAAATTAAATTAATTAATGATCATATTATACATTATATGAATAATATGCATGAGTAGGATATTTGTGCCAGAAAAGTGTTAAACCATAATATATTGTCTTTTTGTTCCACATATTTCTTCTCACTTGGTGTACAGCGGTAGAGCCACATAATAGCAACAAGTCAACAACAACAACTAAAAGCTACTTGTATAGTATAAAAGCAAGTAAGACTGTAAGTTTCAATTTAGTACCACAAGTTAAGTTAGTGAAAATAAATCATGAGTAGAAAAAAATTATTACAGTGTAATAATAATTTAAATTACATTTAGAAAACTTAGTTACAAAAGGCCGAGGGTACTTGTAATTACTAAGTATTTTTTGAGGTGAGAATAGACAGTACTAGTAGGTAATTACAGTATAAAAACATCTCACAGCATATATAGGGGGTCAAATTTTGATCAATATTTTTTTAATTATTATTTTCTAAAAAAATTTGCCAAAAATTACTATTTAAAAGACTAGTTTTGACTTTTGAGAACAATAGCTTCTTAATTATTTTTATTTTTTTTAAATTTAACACAAAAACACAAAAGATTTGAGTAGCACCCATCTGTTCATGTTTTTAGACTAGAATCTTCACTATTGGGCAATGACATTCAAATTCTCTAAATCCCTTGAATTTATAAAACCCTAATTTTAATTTTTGACAAATAAGAGCTCAAACTCCCAGATTCAATTGAAAAAATAAATTATTTTTTGCTGATTTTATAACTTATTTTTTTATTGACGCTTTCTGTGTGGCAACGTCATGGGGCCGCTTGTTAAATTAAAAAAGCGAAGTAACCCTTATAACACTAACAAAATAAGTCCATTATAATGATAGAGTAACTCCTTTTAGTGACGTGGTCTCTTTGTCCATTTTGGATGGGTCTCTTTGGCCAATTTTTTTTTTTTGGGTGTTCCATCCGGTTCATCCTTTGGGCTAATCCGGATTCGGGGATCAATTCTGGGTGGTTAGGTTCCAGTCCCCTCCCGATTGTCGTTACGGGGGATCGAACACGGGTCCTTCTTTGGCCAAATTTGTAGTAGTAGTATAACTATGTAACAGCTAGACTATTACACTAAACAAGTAGCCCCATAATGGCTGGCCACACGGCCAACCAAATGTAAAAGTTAATACACATTTTTTTATCGATAAAATTATTTTTACTAAACTAAACTAAACTAACTTTTGCTGAACTTAACTTACATTTACCATTCATTAAATATTATTTGAATAAGGTAGTAACAATTTATTATTAGATTTATAGTATAGCAATTAGTCACATGGACTTATGATTAGCAAGAAGTTTTAAGGGAATATTGGTATGTATTTGTTGGTACATAACAAGGGCATAATAGTAATAACTTAGTATAACAGTAAAGGTGATGTGATGAGAATCAAAGATAACTCAACTACTCAAGTTGTGTAAGCTTACCTCATCTCGGTTTTCGGTGATCTTGGGTTCGATTCACGTCACTCACCCTTGTGGCTCTCTAAATACTAAAAAAACAAAGAAAGGTAATGAGACCACATATTTTTACTTTAGTTTTCAGGGTTTGAATGTATCATCATAGTTATTTTAGTACCATTATTGCAACCAATCATTATACAGTTACACTACCAGTGACACAATTTTACAGCCTAGTAGTATTAATTTATAAAATATTTATGAATTTGCTATATATGTACCAACATATACATAACAACACTGCATTACTACTTCTTTGGCAAGTATGTAGGTTTGTAAAGGAAAATGGGTACGCATCACACAAGTGTATGGTTGGTGCCTTGAGCCCTTGATGGGTAATATACTATGGAGTAATATGAATATTCTATATGGAAATTTATGATACCTTTTTTTTTCAATTATTATTTTTTTCTTTTCTTTTTACATAGGGTTGCTACTTGCTACCGATCCAGTAAATTTCGAAGGTCATCAATTCTAAGACCCAAACTTTATTTTTGAAAGAAGTGCTAAACGACACTAAATTTCATTAATAAAAGTTATACGACATCTACCATTCACAATAAACAATAATGAAAACTATTTTAACAAAATCAAACAAGAATTAATCAGGGAAGGGCTAAGAATCCAAATACATAAATATAACAATTCGACACATTCTCGATTCGTTGTCTCATACAATTTTTTGGGTAAATCCGTCGTCATTTGGCAATTTTGTGAGAAAGTAAATTCTTGTGTTAATTCCGCAACCCGAATCCGAGCCATAATCAATAGTAGCCCCGCACTCCCGGACCAAAATAAACACAAATAAAACCTTTTCTTTTGAAAAAAATATGAAAAATCTTGTCTTTCGAAGGAGATCGAAAAAAATCTTTTCTTTCGAAGGAGAAAAACCCTTTCTTTCGAGGGAAGCATTATTGTAATCTTAAACGAAAAGGTTAACAGAAAATAACAATTAGGGTTTTCCACCGGTGAAATCTGATAGAAGCTCCTTTAAAATTGACAATAAAGACTAGGTTCAGAGAGAAGAGAGAAAAGCAAGACCCAAACTCTAGTTCGAGTTTGTAGTATTTGACTCTAACCTACCATGCATGGCTGGTTTTTTTTGGCGGGTAGTCTGCAATGATGGGTGTGTTATGGCCTATTGGCCTAGTGGATAAGACTATCAAGCAAGGAGTCACAATAATTTTATTTTATTTTTGGTAATTTTCCTTGATTTAATTTAAGTATTTTCATTAATAAAAATATTTTTATATTGTGCATAAAGTCAGGGTTACAACAAGAATAATCTATCTATTAGGTATAATAGCATGAGAATATTAATTTACATTTATTCAATGATATATATATATATATATGAGACCATATATATATATATATGGGATCATATGAGACCATATCCCTTATGTGAGAACCCTATTATATGTGAGAACATATTACAACAGTTGGATCAATTGCATCCAATGGCTACGATTTATCCCACTCAAACATAATTTCAAAAACAATATTCAAACGTTTTTTCTCTCCTCCTTCATTCGACGCGCCATTTTCTCTCTCCTCTTTCAATTTCTCTGCTCCCTTTCTTACTGCTATTTGCTTTGATTCTTCTTCAAACTTCTTTGATTCTTTGTCAATGTGATTTTCGTTGATTTTAGTTTGATTTTCGTTGATTTATTTTAGTTTAGATTTGATTTTAGTTTGATTAATTAAGGTTTTTGTCAATTGAATTCTTCATTAATTAAGGCTTTCGTCAATATTTTTGCGATTTTTAGCGATTCTCAATTCAATTTCCGTTCGAAATGTTTGGTCATTTGACAACTAAGTAGCAACTTAGTTAAATTAGCAACTAAGTATTTGCTCATTTGACAAAGGAAAAATTGAAAAGAATAATCCCACCTTTCGCCCATTTGCTCAAAATAATCCCACCTTGTAACCCCATCTTCCCAAAATGAACCTTTTT
Organism: Chenopodium quinoa; assembly: GCF_001683475.1. Classification (NCBI taxonomy): domain Eukaryota; kingdom Viridiplantae; phylum Streptophyta; class Magnoliopsida; order Caryophyllales; family Amaranthaceae; genus Chenopodium; species Chenopodium quinoa. Next base: position 944,386 of record NW_018742764.1, read on the forward strand.
ACCTTCAACCTGTAAAACAGGTTAGATTTATTATTATTATTATTATTATTATTATTATTATTATTATTATTATTATTATTATTTATTTATTTATTTTCCTCTAATCTCTCTTCTCTCACCTCACCCCTTCCATAGTTGCATCCATGTCAACCACCATAACCACCTCCACACCACCACCTGACCTCCTCCCTAAATCCTAATTCCAACCTATTCCCATCCCCACGCCCTTTCACCACCACCTGACCTCCACCCAAACAACTTCACTGCACGCAGCCACCATCTCTAACCTAGCAACAAACAACCAACAACGTTGTGCCACCCACCAGCTCGCAAACAACCCACAAAATAATCCCACTACCTCAAACGGCAACAATCACGAAATAATCCCACAAATCAACGCCTCCAATTTGAACAAAAATAGCAGGCTAAATCGGGTTGGAGGTGGTTTTCGTGGGTTAGGTGGGGAGGAGGTTGTTTTTCTGTCGATCCAGACGTCGGCCGACTTCGGGTTCAGGGTTAGGTTTGTTGTTAATCCATTTCTTCCATTTCAAGTGGGAAATCGGGTTAAGGGATTGGGGTTTCAGGTTGTGATGGTGGTAAGGGGCGGCAACAGGGGTTGTGATGGTGGTGATAACCAACATCAGGGGTTTTGATCGAGGTGATGGTGGTGACAAAGGGGTGGCGGCAGGGGGTTGTGATGGTGGTGATGGTAGCGATGATGGGGGTGGTCGTGGCCGGGGCTGGGATAATTTTTTTATTTTTAATTGTTTTTTTTATTATTATTTAAAATTAGGACAATTAGAAGGTGACAAGTGTCAAGTCACCTTCTAAAACAGGTTACTAATTTCATAAACCGGTAAAAGGTTCATTTTGAGAAGATAGGGTTACAAGGTGGGATTATTTCTGGAATTCGAAAAGGTAGGATTATTTTGAGCAGATGGGCGAAAGGTGGGAGTATTCTTTTCAATTTTTCCATTCGGAAAATGATCAACTAACTATTTGCTCATTTTCTAAATGAGCAATAATTGATTGCTCATTTTCCAAATGATCAAAGAAATATTTGCTTATTTTACAAATGAGTAACTAATTATTGGCTTATTTGACAAATGAGAAATAATTATGGTAGCTCATTTCACAAATTAACACTAGGTTAAAAAACGAAATTGGCACTAGTTCAAAACCCCTCAATGCCACCGGTTTTGAACCGGTGCCAATTACTTGCATGAAAAGCCACCGGTTCAAACCGGTGGCAAAACTTGTTATTGGCACCGATAAACCGGTGCCAAGGCAAAAATGGCCAAAAAAATTATTTCATTGTTTTTGGCACCAGTTAACCGGTGCCAAAAGTGCCCAAAAATTAAAATATTTTTTTCCTCTTTTTTTACTTAAAAATTAAATTGACTAAAATAAATAAGGACATCAACATATAAATCGAATATCAATCAATATAATAAAAAATTTACAATATATAATAAAAAAAATACAATATAGATCAATTACAACATATAAATAAAAAAAATTACAATATAAATTTAAAAAAAAAAAAAAACCATACACATCTAAATCAATATTCTTGCATTTTAATTCTTCGATTTAAGATCTAAATCAATATACTTGCACCAATTAAAACAATAAAAAATCGATTAATATAAATAAGCTTCGGAAGAAAAAAAATTTCAAACCCAGAAATTCAATCCCAAAAATTCAAACCTAGAAAAAAAATCAGAAATTCAAACCCAGGAAAAAAAAACAAACCAAAATTCAAATCGAATAAAAAAACCAGAAATCGAAAAAAAAATCAAAATAAAAAAAAAACCAGAAATCGAAAAAAAAAATCAATATCGAAAAAAAAAATCGATTAAAATCGAATTGAAATTGGAAAAAAAAAATTGAAATGGAAAAAAAACTAGAAATTTAAATCGAATTCAAGAGCTCGGGAAAAAAAACCCAGAATTAAAATCGAATTCAAATCTATTAAAATAAAAAAAAAATCGAATTAAAATCGATTAAAAAACTCAGAAAATATCAAAATCGATTTGTTGTGGTCTTGGTGGTGGGGGAACGGTGTTGCATGAGTTCGTGGTGGTCTTCGAATGAAAGAGAAGGAGACGCGGTGGTCTTCGTGGTGGACACGAGGAAGAAGGAGACGTATCTAGATGAGAAAGAGAAGGAGGAGATGAGAAAGACGGGGTGAGCACTTAGCAGGAGAAGGAAAGAGGAGGAGAGGAGAGAGAAAGAAGAGCGGCTGAGAGAGAAAGAAAGTTAGGGTTGGGGGGATTTAAGGGGCCGGGTTTTTTTTTTTTAATAACAAATGGCACCGGTTCACTTTGGCACCGGTTCAAACCGGTGGGCTATATGTTTTTGCCACCGGTTTGAACTGAACCGATGCCATTATAACTGGTTCATTTACCCGCCCATTTTTTTGCTTATTTTTGTCATCGATTTGGACTGAACCGGTGGCAATTAAGGGTTGCCTTTTTGCTTTTTTCTACTAGTGGAACAAAGAAATGCTTTTGATTTAATGAATTATTAAAGAAATCTTTGCTCATTTGACAAATGAGCAATTAACTATTTGCTCAATTGCTAAATGATAAAAAAATTGATTGCTCATTTTCCCAATTAAATGATCAAAGAAATGCTTGCTTATTTTACAAATGAGTAACTAATTATTTGACAAATGAGAAAACTAATGGTTGCTTATTTCACAAATGAGCAAAGTAATGATTCTTGATTAAAAAATGTTTGCTCATTTAACAAATGAGCAACTAACTATTTGTTCATTTGGCAAATGAGCAACTAAGTTTTTGCTCATTTGGCAAATGAGCAACTAAGTTTTTTCTCATTTGTTAAATTAGCAGTGAAGAAGAGGAGAGAGAAATAGTCGCTTTTCAATTTTTAGTCTCCATTGTAATCCCACCTTCAAGCTTTGAAGAGAGAGAAAGAGGAGTAAACAAATTGTACGTGATTTGTGTTTTGGGTGCTGATATGTTTGTTCTAAGAATTACATTGCTACTATTATCATTTGAACAATCTGATCTATTGGATTTAATATAATTTAAAGGCTGAGATTTGTCCTCACATAAGAGATAGGCTCTCACATAGAGGGTGATTCTCATTGGATCCTGACCCTGTGTGTGTGTGTGTGTGTGTGTATATATATATATATATATATATATATATATATATATATATATATATATATATATATATATATATATATATATATATATATATATATATATATATACATATATATACACACACATAATGAGATCCAATGAGAAGGATCTTATAATGAGAAGGATGAAAAGGATGAAATGTGCATTTATTTTGAAATAAATGTGCATATATTATCTACTAAATATGTAAATTTGATTTTGGACCTGAAACTTTTTTTTTTTTTGCAATTTCTAGAAAAACGAGAACTTATGCACATTATGTGCAAAAAATATGCACATTCAATTTCGGACAAAATTTTTTTGCACATTTTATTCAAAAATATGCACATTTAATAAAAATTTTAAGCACATAAAATCCTTTTCAATTAAGGAACTTCTCAATTTAGGGTCAAGTGAGAAGACTCTTATAATGAGAAGGATGAGAAGTAATCTAATGTGTTCAAATAAGATGATCTAATGGCTCTAATTAAAAGCTTCATTAATGGCAAAAATGTAAATAATATTTTCCCCCATTTCTCTTCCACTCCATTCATCCCTCTACCACATTTATTTTTCAGAGCTTAAAAGAAGATTACCATAGAAAATATCCCCATTTAACTCTCTATCTCTCTCTCCTTTGTCTTCCTCTCCTCCCTAATTATCTCTTTTCCCACCATTTTTTTTTTTTTCAGATTTCAAAGAATTTCATGCTCTAGAAAATAAGTCGTGGACATTAGCAAACATATAGAGGAATAGAGGATTATTATATCAAAGAGTAAAATTTAAACATGCATAACTTTTTAATTTTAAGCTATATATGTTTTTTTTTAATTAATCGTAATGTGCAAATCCTATGTACTGAAGATGGATATTTTAATTAAAGGAAAAATTGAAAAGAATAATCCCACCTTTGTATCCCCATCTTCCCAAAATGATCCTTTTATCGGTTATGAAATTTATAACCTGTATTAGATTGTGACTTGACACTTGTCACCTTCTAATTGGTCTTATTTTTATACAATTAAAAAAAACAAAACATTAAAAAAAATTAAAATCTCTCAGCCCCAGCCTGTGTACGACCACCCCCTTCATCGCCCTGAAACTCCCCGCCCCCCCCCCCCCACCGCCACCATCACCGCCTTCTCCCTCCCCCTCCCCCCCTCCCCCACCCCTATCCTCGTCGAACAGACAACAAAAGCCCACCCAGAAAATCTAGCATATTTGATGAATCAAAATTTCAAGATCACAAATTACCAAACACTACTCTACGTTTGAAGTGGTTAATGCATTAATTAAATCATCATCAAGCAAAATAATTTCATAAATAATTAATTAAATTTGAAAGAAAATTAAAAATTGTAGAAGAAAGTTGCAAAATAATCCCATGAAATGAAGGAATCGCACATCCAGAGATAGAATGGATGTTGTATCTCTTGATTTAATTAAGGAGAGAAAATCATAGTCGAATGTTGCGGTATCAGCTTTGTGGGTTGTTGGTCGTGAGAGGATGGAGATGTAGTGTGGTGTTCTTGGCGGCTGGATCTGGAAGATTCTGGTGGTGATCCAGACGGGGGGAGGCGCAGGGGTAGGGCAAGCTCCGGCAAGGGAAAGGGCTGGCTCTAGTCGGGGAAGAGGGAAGGGGAAGCGTTATTATTCCCAATTTCAGCATTTGCAACCCAAATCAAGCCAATTTCAGCAGTTGGTTTGGGTGAATGGCGAGGTGAATGCTACGGTTGTCGGGGTTGTGCAACGGTTGGGTAAGCTTTTGGAGGTGGTGATGGTGTGTGGTGGTGGTGTGAAGGTGGTTGACAATGATGGAAGGGGTGAAGTGAGGGAGGAGGGATTAAAGGGAAAAAAATTAAAATAAATAAAATAAATTTAACCTGTTTTACAAGTTGAAGGTAAAAAGGGACATTTTGGGAATATGGTGTACAAGATGGGATTATTTCTGAAATACGCAAATGTGGGATTATTTTGAGCAGATGTGCCAAAGGTAGGACTATTCTTTCCAATTTTTCCTTAATTAAATGAACAAATTGTTGAACATTCTCTTAATGAGCAAGGTATGTCTATTATTTATGATTTAAAATCTAGTTAATTGATTGATGATTTCCACATTTTATCATTATAAATTGACAATGGTATCCCCATTTCATCATTATGATGATTCGAGAGAGTCCGCAATTCAAAATTCGAACTCACCTATGTAGAGAAGCATGGAAATTCAATCCTTATTACCGGGTTTGCAAGTAGCATATAGCCACATTTAGTTTTTCATCTATATAGAAGTTACAGCTTGAATAAGCTTTAATTGAGGAGAGAGAGAGTTAATTATAATGAAGAGAAAAATGACAATAAAAAATTAATGTGTTTAATTTTTAAATATAATGTGTGTAACTTATGTACAAAATGTGCATAATTTTTTCTGGTAAATGTGCATGTTACGAAAGTAAAATGTAATCGTTGGATTAATTGGCACGGTCAAGATTACTTCTCATCATTCTCATTATAAGATCTTTCTCCTTGTATATGAAGGATCTTATATATATAGGAAAAATACACTTTATAAATCCCAACTATTGCCCATTTACCTACAACAAACCCAACTACAGTTTATTTTCTAACAATCCTAAGTATTGACCTAGTTTGCCTTGAGCAGTCCCAGCAGGTCACCAACCTACATTAGCAGGTAAAAAACACACGTGGCATTTCTTTTCCTTTTATTTTTATTCAAAATTTGACTTCCTCCCTTAGCTGGAAATTTTTGCCCGTTATTTTCTCTTCTCTCCTCTCTTCTTCTCCCCTGTTTCTTCAATTTAAGTATTTTAAATTTTTTTTTTTTGCGATTCCTTCAATTAATCAATGGCTGTTGGAAGAACTTCACATGGTGGGTCCCCTGCTTCTTCTTCAAGCTCTAGAGGGGGCTTATATGCTAACATGAAGTGCAATTGTGGGCTAGATGCTGTTGTTCGTACAGTGAAGAAGGGACCAAATGTCGGTTGTAAGTTCTTTGGCTGCCCAAAATGGCCTATAAATTAATTACTAAGTTAATTGGTTGTTAGTTAATTCTGTTGTGATTGCAATTTTTGGTTATTGAAGATATGTTGATGTTGCTGTTGTTTTTTAATTTTAAAATTTTGAAATGATGGTGAAATTAGGGTTTTGTTGCAACTGTACAGGACACTGATTGCAATTTCATGAAGTGGGTGGACTGTAACAATGGGGATGACTTGAGGTTTCAAATCTTTGAAAGGGAAACAACAATAGCTGAGTTGGAGATGCATAAGGCTATGTTAGAAGACAAAGTCAAGAGATTGCAAGGAAAGAAGGGAAATTTCGCGGACGAGCTGCAAGAAATGAAAGCTGAAATTACCCAACTTAGGATTGAACTCATGCGTTGTTCAAGGACTGAATCCAATTTGACATTGGCTCTGTTTTCTTCATGGGTGTTCTTTGGCATTGTGGTTTGTATTTTAAAGATGGGTTCTTGATTAGTATTGAACTAAGTAGCTTAGTGTTTGTCGAAACATTATGTACTCATGTCAATTGAGAGTACTTTAGTGTGTGATGTGTTGCTAAATCAGCATTGTGGTTTGGATTTCACTTTGTATTTTGTCAGTGTTTATGCAATGAAATAAAAGTTGACATTTGAACAATATATGCTACATTTCTTATCATACACAAAGATAGATTCATGTTAGAGTAAAGTAGTAGATTCATTTAAAGTCAAACAAGTCCAAAATAACTAGCCAACATGCACAGGTTATTACAAGTACAAAAGAAACATTGTTTCATACACAAAAGGACACACAAAAGGACATTGTTTCATACAGACACATCCTACGTATGCTACTGAGTTTGATGATGCTTGGTTGTTTTGTGGCTGGAGATATCTGCATTCATGACATTATAGGCTTGCTGACTTGATGCTGCTCTGGTCTTCATGGTGATAGCTGCTCCAGATAGCTCCTTAGCAGATTTTCCTCTAACCTAGAAGACAAATATACAAGTGTGGTTAGTGAAATTTGACAGTGAAAAATAAGAAAAGACAGAGATCCAAGTTAGTCTAGGTTACTTACATTGGGTAGTACAGACCCATCTGCACCAAATAGAACTCCAACCCCTATAGGTACTCTTCCCCTTCCTCTGCCACCCCTTGTATGGCCTCTCCCAGAACCTATGCCATCCACTGTCTGCCCCCTCCCACCAGCTCTGCCACCCCTTCCCTCTGTAGATTGAGACAACCCAACAGACTGTGATGCAGCTGCTGCAGAAGTCTGTGATTGACCTCTCCCAGTCTGAGGTTGTTGACCACCTCTTGCACCCACTCCCCCTCTTATTGCCCTTCCCCCTCTCCCAAGTTGAGTGGGTTGGGAAGATATGTGATGATGTGGTGGGGAAACCTGTGCATCAGCAACAGTTGTTTGGGATGGCTGACAATCTTTATTAGGTCTTCCCCTAGGTTTCTTTGTGGGTGGTTCAGGTGGGGTATCTGTAGTATCCTTGTGAGGACACTTTCTTTTGTTGTGGAGGGTGGATTTACACAAAGAACAGGACATTTGTATGCCAGTTTTGGTTAAAATGCCTGGTTTTTTAGGATTCTCATAGGGGTCCTTAATCCTATTCTTCCTAGGTCTTCCTGGTCCAATCTTAATTGGAGGTGGAGCTAGGGGGCAAGACACTTTGGGCCAATATATCTCACCTTCTACAGGTGAAATAGAACCTGTGACAATTCAAACCAGTATACATGTAATGTCAGTGCTCAATTCATGATACAACTATTTATGTGAAAAAGACAAGACATTAAATAGACAAGTTTACCTGCATAGGCTTTCAAGTAGTTTTTCCTAGTGTAACAGGGATCCACATAGTGCTCTTCTTATTTCATTAGGAAGAATATGCATGCACATGCATGACAACAGGGAATGCCAAGCATATCCCATTTCCTACAAGAACAACTCCTAGTTTCCAAGTTGACAACAACCTGATCCATATTGTGAGAGACATTGAACAAAGTCTCTGAAGATGGGAACACTTCACAATAGGCAGACTTGTTCTTCTCCTTGTTCAACTTAGACTGAATTCTTGGGCAAAGAGCAGTTGTGCACTTCATCATTTCACTTCTTTTCTTCACTATCCTTTGCATAAGCATAGCTCTGATGTCTTATAGGCAATGCAGAAGATGCTTTGTCCTAGCCTGAATTATATACCCATTGAAGGTCTCAGCTATGTTGCTTGTGATAGCATCTGTTTTAATTGAAGTTCTGAGATAAGCCCTGCAAAACAAAGATGGATTGTAGCGTTTGAAAGCCTCAGCTGCATCATTGTTGATTACAGCCAGCTCCTGCAATCTTTCTTCATAATCAGCAATGTTTTAACTCTTTGCAATCCTCCAAAATTGCAACTTGAGTTCATCTCCTCTGTAAGTCTTATGCCAGTGTGCAAACACATGTCTTGCACATTGCCTATGTTCAGCTTTGGGCAAAACAGTGGAGACAACATTCAATATGGCCTTGCAAAACCAAAGACAACAAATTGTCAGGAAAGTTGACTACATGATTTAATAGCACAAGATAGAAACTGCATAAAAAAAGAAGAAAAGAACTTACTTGATGCTCATCTGAAATGATAGCAACCTCTTCACCTTCACCCAATAGGAGACAAGCTTGGATGTGTTTCAAAAACCACTCCCAGCTGAAGTTGTTCTCCCCTTCCACTATAGCCCATGCCACTGGGCACATTTGGTCATTGGCATCTCTGCCTACTGCACACAGGAGCTGACCACCCAGGAAGGTCTTCAAGAAGCAAGCATCAACAGCTAAAACCTTCCTGCAACCCTCTATCCAACCCTTTGCAAGACCTTCAAAGCACATAAACAGCCTTTGGAAGACTGGTGGAGGGATCTTTTGCATAACAGTCACTAATCAGTGTGACTACCTGGGCTGGTTTTGTTCAGTGTAGCTAAATATCCTCCCACTTTAGTGTAGTGCTCATGCATGGATCCATGTAACAGCTTATGGGCTGCATACTTGACCTTATATGCAAACACTCTAGTTACTATTATCTTGCATGCTCTTTTAATACAGTCCACTATTTCTTTTGCAGGCCAGTGGGGCCTTGTTTTGAACACTTCCAGAAACTGTTCAGCAACCCATTTTGCTTACAACTGTCTGTTCTTCTTCATGTTTCTGTAACAAGTGTGCTTATTGCACACACTTTTTACCAAAAAGGCTGCCTTGCCAGTATGCCAAGAAGCATACAATCTAAAAGGGCATCCTTTAATGCACCTTGCCTCAATTCTTTGACCCCTGTTCTTGTTGCTGTTACAGATCACTAAATTTTTTCCTTGAAAGACTGCATACTTTGCAACTGCTTCTTTGAAGTCATCCCTCTTAGCAAACCTCAAACCAACTCTCCAACTAAACTATGAGAAATCTGTGTCTGGACTCACTAGCAAGCTTGATCTCTTTCTCAGGTTCCCCTCCACTCCTTCATCATCACTAGGTGGTGGTGTATTTTCTTCCTCAGCACTCTCATCATACTCACTTTCATGCTCACTGCCTTTATCTTGTACTTCCTCAACTTTAGGTGCCTTGCTCCCCTCAACTGCTTCTTTAGCCAACTGAGCAACAGCTTGAACTAGCTGTGTGGTACAAGCCTTTACTCTCTCACTAGCTTGGTCATACTCTTCATCACTCACATCAGAATCATACAACTCCCCATCTTCAAAAATTGACTCATTATAGTCTTCCTCAAGTTCTGCATCTAATCCATCCAATCCACTTTTAAACTTCTCAGGTTCCAAATCAACATCATCCTCATCACTGTCTTCATCAGTATAAACTTCACCAAAAACAGAATCTGCACCACACACAACCTTCCCTGCCTGACTACTCTCAACTAATACACCTTTCCCTTTATCTGTTAAAGGGTTATACAAAGGGTCTCCCTGATCATCCTCATCACTGTAAAAACCCTCAACCAGCTGGTCTAGCCTAAGTGGACTATCAGGCCTGTCATCAAGCCAATCATAATCATCATCAGCTAAGGGTTGTGAGGTTTTAGCAAGAGTGGTTGTATTTGTAGGTGCAGTGGTTTTTTGTGGAGTAGTTTGCTTAAAAAAACCTAGATCTAAAGTATTAATACCAGTCTGGGTAGGGAGGGGGGGTTTGGGGTATCTGTATGTTTGGGTGGGTGGGAAGATGCTTTTTTGGGCAGCTGCTAATCTACTCTGGGCAGATCTTTTTGCATTAATGGTGGGGCAGGTGCTTTTTTGGTCCTAGGGCTGTCCTAACTTGATTCAACATAGTTGGTGGGCCCCTCTTAGGTGTGTTTTTCTTTTTTTTTTGACTTGGATGGTGGTGGGGCAGATTGGGAAGCTTGTGTAAGTGGTTGGAAGTGCCTTTGAACAACAGGTTCCTCAAAAGGGTCAAGCTCTGGTGACTCATCTCTATGCTTCACATAAAGCTCCACACACCTATACTTCACACCCAACCTTGCTACCTCCATAACATCAGCATCATCATGTACTTTCCTCAAACCATTTGTCATGCTTAACCCAGGCAGCATATAATACAACCCTGCAACATCATTACTCTCTCCACAACACTCCTTAGCTAACTCTATTATATCAAAGAAACTTAGCAAATTTGGGTCAATTTGCTTAGATTTACCTCTGCCCCCCTCATACACCAAATCACCATTACTAAGATGCTTGAACCACCCACTATGCCAGAACTTCAAACAAATTTTATCACACATTTCAACCTAACAACTAACACAAATAATCACAATTAAGCCCAGCACTTAAATCATTAACAATAAACCCTAATTTCAATTACAATTACGAAAACAATTACATGCAAAACAATACAATTCAACAGTCAATTATCAATATGATTCTCAAACCAGACCCAACTAACCACAGTAACAGATAATTCGACCCAAATATTGGCAATTAGGCAATTAAACGCATAATTTAGCATCATAAAGCAACAATTTTTGCGAACATTTAGAGATTTAGGGTTTACCTTGAAGATGCAACACTTGTCTCCTTCAATGGCGTCGCAAACAGTCCTCCTAACACCGTCACTCCTTTTTTTCTACAAATGAAAACTCTATTTTGGTCGAAAATTTCTAATAATGGTTACTCAATTATGGTTGACAGTGTTAATTGAAGGGATGAAAATTTAATGGCGGGTTTTAATTTTTGTAGAAGATGGTTGAGGGGATGGTGACGTGGCACTTGGTTTGGGAGGGAAATGAAATAAGGAGGTCCACTTAAGTCTTCCTCCAGGTCAACACTCCAATTTTGTTTAAAAAATAAAAGGAAAAAAAAATTGGGGGAAGGTTACCTTTTGAAGCCGGTTGCCAGTCAACCTGGACTGCTCAAGGCAAACTGGGTCAATACTCAGGATTGTTAGAAAATAAACTGTAGTTGGGTTTGTTGTAGATAAATGGACAATAGTTGGGATTTATAAAGTGTATTTTTCCATATATATATATATATATATATATATATATATATATATATATATATATATATATATATAAATGGGATCATGTGAGAACCTAGGCCTATAATGGGAACTAGGAACTCATCTGAGCCCTTGATTTATTTGATCAGACGGCTGAGATGTTGTCCGCCTTTTTTGTTGAGTAATGGCATAATTGTAAATCTATCGAATACAAGTAGAATGACTACACTAAATTGTCTCTGTTTCAATTATTACTTTTTCTCTCATCAATTCATTTTCTCTCTCCTCCTACAAACTCTCTCTTCTCCTATGATTTCTAGTTTTCATCTTCGTGCATAGTTCTAGCAATTTTATGGGCAAGTAAGTTAATTCGATTGTCATTAGTGTTACTTACTTTAATTTAATTCGATTTTGAATCCATTTTTTGCGATTTTGATTTTGATTTTTTTACTGATTTCGAGCTTAAAATTAGGGTTTTGGTTATTTTACTAATTTGCAGTTTCGGTTTTTTTGGCTGTAATTTTGTTGTGATTTTTGTCGTATCTTCTCGCGAATTTTTGTCCAAGGTAGAGGATTTGATTTCAATTTTATTGTACTAGGTTTTCGTTTGAAAATTATAGAAATCAATCAAATTTTTTTTATTTTATTTTGTTGGTGCTTTCTGAATTTATAGTTTTAAGGTACTGGTATATCTATTTACTTTAATATTTTAAACCTTTACTTTAATCTTATGTGGTTATGCCTTTCTTTAATTGAGGGTTTGATTTGTTGGTGTTGTGTTATGTATGTGTGTATTGGTAGTGCTTAAAGGCTGTTGTCTTTGCTTCCTTTTTCCGGCGGCCCAAAGGCTTGCATGTATAAAGTTCTACAGGTATTCTGTTTTGGGATACTTCTTTTTCATATATGGGAACAAGCTGCTTTAAAGTCCAAATGATCACTGTACTCTGAACTTTTTTCTTAAACATTTCTCTGTATATTTGGAATAATATTCTAGGATAGTGAAAATAACTTCAGAAAATATATTACACACAATTTCAAGTTTTTCCTATTAAATGAATAAAGAGGTACCCCTCACAAAGGAGTCAAATTTACCAGGGCTTAACTATGTGATTATAGGAGTTCTGAGTAGCATTATTGGTTGACTTGCAATCATTTCCCTGATAAGCAGTAGGTAAAGGGCGTCAGCAAAAGGGTGATGAAGTGTTAGTGTTGGTCTATAGATTGTTTTTCTACACTTAAGTTATGAGCATTTGAGCAACCTTTTTCTTTATGTATCTTGCTTTTCCATGTTTTTTCTTTGCTTACTACAAGTAATGCAAGGATCGGGAGGTGGGTTTCTATAGGAATTTCTTCTAGTGTTTTGTCAGAGGCCCATGATCTATATACACTACAAATTGTAGGCACAGTAGTTTAAAAATTGAATTAAGATGTCCGAACTATGAAATCTGACTCTGTTTTTTCTAGTTAATTGTTTGTGTATGTGTGCACTTGTGTGTGTGTGTGTGTGTGTGTGTGTGTGGTCTCATACAGGGCATCAAATCTCAAGAAATTCAGAGTCATTTTGTTTTTGGAGGTAATTTTAGCATCTTTATTAGTGTCAATAAGTTTTAATTTTAGTTGAATGATATTTAGATTGATGTACATTGTTTGTTTAAGTTGAGAATTTTAGCTATTTGATTAAGTAGTTGGTTTACTTTTATGAAATTTAAATCATATTAGTCTAGATTTATGTAATTGATTGAATAATGATTCTGTCGAGATTTATTAATTACGGGATGCTGCTGTGAGCAAGAGTGCAGTCTGTGTACTGATCATTAGATCAAGGGATCTGTGTATAAGGGAAAATAGCTTCCCTGAAAGTATACAGTTTCAAGGACCTGCAAGCAGCGACAGTGAATTGCAGTACTAATCATTAGATTAAGGGAATGGTGTATAAGGGAAATGTAAATGGCGATCAGGTGGTAATCAAGAAGATGGATGGAGATGTCAGCAAAGAGATTAATGTACTAAACAAGATCAACCATTTAAATCTATGAATATGCAGGTAATGGACCTTAGAGTGATTGGATTTACCAAGACTGCCCCGATAAGAAAACCTTGAGTTGGGGACAAAGAATGCAGGTGGTTTGTGATGTTGCCACAGGACTGAACTACCTACATAAATATACAAGCCCGCCATATGTTCACAAAGACATAAAGAACAACATTCTTCTTAACTAGTTTCTATAATATATTGGTTAGTATAACTGTGATTAATTTGCTTCCTTTTTTTTTATAATGATAAATATTTTGATTTTTTATTTCATTATACCTTATTAGTAGGTAGCTATCTTTGGAAGGTTAGAGATTGAATATGCAGTAGAGCAAGGTTCAGGTTTCTTGTGGCACGTAGATTGGGTGTGAAGTGAATACGTTTGGAAGGAGATGTATTTTTACTTTTGAGTATATTATATTTACTTTTATTATTTCCTTTATAAAGAAACTAAAAACGATTGATTGTGTTAACGAATTATTCTTACTCTATATTAGCCTACTAGCTCAATAGGTAGAGCATTGTGCAAGTGTACAAAAGATGTGGGTTCGAATCCCACGTAGGTTTATGTGTGAAATATGAAGATTAGAGTTCGTAATGTTTTATTAGATTACCTTTTTTTTTTGAACTTTTGATATAGTTTTATTTACTTTTAATTTGAAAACCTCTACATCATATCAAACTCAATATATTTGTTTCTTATAATTTGACTCGCCTTGTAAGGATATGAAAGTCAATGACTCAAGGTTTTGTGCTATAACAATGTTCCCATAGTCATTTATCATTTTGAAGATAATTTATTATTCATATATTTTAGAGCTAATTTGATTTACTTCAATGATACCTTGGTTTACTTTTTAGCATTCTTGATTTACTTTTTAGCATTATTTAGTTACTTTTAGAATATTTTGATTCAATTAACTTTACATTCTTTTTTATTTACTTTAGAGACCATGAAACTTATTTTTTATTCTCTACTTTTGAGATCTTTTTATTTACTTTTAGAATGTTTCAATTTTCTATAAAGTCATTTTAGTTTACTTTATATTATTTTGTATTTACTATAGAGACCGTGAAATTATTTTTTTATTCACTCTACTTTTGAGATTTTTTAATTAACTTTTATAATATTTCAATTTACTTCAGAGTCTTTTTTATTTACTTTATATTCCTTTTTATATACCGTAGCTATCTGTGGCCAGGGAGCAGGGGTGAGTTTAGAAAATGTACATTAATAGATAGAACTATAGAAGTATATGAAAAAATAATACTTGTATATATAAATACAGTTAAAATAACAGATTACGTTTTTGTCATTATATTACAAAAGAAATACATCATCAACCTCTCAAAACCAAAAGTTGAGCTGGTATAAAGTAGTGTATAATTTCAACCTAGCTAGAACTCTATGTATTATACTATGTGATATGATGGTATACCGCTAGAGCAAAATAGCTAGGAATTGAACTGAAAAACCAATTCAAACAAGTTACATACATCAATCTAGCATATTTCACTAAACATAGTAGCAATAGTATACGAGTAGCACCCAATAAGATTAATATATACCATAGTATAAGGCAAGATATCTATCTTTTTTTATATAGCTTACCTATGATTTTTTGAAAATTTTCAGGGTGGCAAGGTATCTGTAACACCCCTTGATGATCATAACCAAACACGTCGGCTGATAATGGAAGCAACGTAACAATGTGTTGTTGGTTGTTGTTGTTGAGTGGGTTAGGCAGTTGAATTGGGCATATATGTGGTGGGTTGCAAGGTACTTGAGGCTGGCAGCAAGTGGGGCGAGGGGTGTGATGATGTGTTGCTATATCTTTCTGGATGTATTTAGTTCTACATCTCATATGCTCTATTAAATTTTTCTTGAGCCAAGTTTTGGTGCCTTGAACTCCTCTGTTGTCCTACCATGGCTAGCTGCTGAAAATCTAAGTATATATATATATATATATATATATATATATATATATATATATATATATATATATATATATATATATATATATATTTCTACGATAATTTTATTTACTTTTAACATTTTTTTATTTACTTTCCTTTGCTTCGAATGTTTAATATATACTAGCCTACTTTTAAGATATTTTAAGTTACCTTTAAGTAAATTTTCTTTACTATGAATGTTTTATATACTAGCTCTATTTATTATGTTGAATTACTTTGCATGACTTGTTTTCTTTGTTAGAATTGGTACTACATAAACATGTTAATAACACTAATCTACTAGCTTAATTGGTAGAAAGAAATATATTAAAGTGTTTAACTTTAAAGTGACATTTTGAATGACTTTAAAGTGTTTCATGTTCACTTTAAGTTGGAGAAAGAAATAATAGAGCATAACATGGTTCTCTATTCAATCTTGGTACTGTGATTTTTTTTTTTTTTTTTTTTTTTTTTTTTTTTGAAGTTTTTAGGTTTGATGATGACAAAATATATCCAAAGCCAATTAATTTTCAATACACCTTTAAGCTAAGTTGATTTACTTTTAGGTTATTTTAATTTACTTTTGAGGTATTTTGAATGACTTTAGAGTATTTTATATTTACTTTTAAAGATAACCTATGTAGGAATCGAACCTACACCTCTATGCATCCGCATAGTGCTCTACCATTTGAGCTAATAGGTTTAGCTTATAGTTTGTTTTATTAAATTTATATTCATTTTTATCAACTTGTAGAGATAGCTGATTTATTTCTCATCATGAGATCAATGTTGATAAAGTAAACCTTTGGAAGTTTCGGATAAAAGTAGTTCTTTGAAACTTTTTCTTCCTGCAATAGAAAAACGATTTCAAGTCATGTTTTTTTATTGTAAAATCAATTGAAATCATAGAAATAATCAAGTCCAAATACCTTTAAGATCCCAGTGTAACCTCCATGTATAATACCCTCCTCAATAACATCTAGGAAGGCTTGGTACTGAGGCATATTCCTAGCAGTATGTTGTGTGGCCTTTTGTTTGGCATCCATCAATATTTCGTGAACTTCAGAGAGGGAACCAAGCTTGTTAGTCATGTGGAGGCAGCGTACCAAAGGTTTGCAGCCCTCTGCAATGTTCAAAGCCCACATTTGCGATACCTTTAACAAATCTTGAGGAGGCACAACAGCATCAACAAGGCCAAGCTCCACTCCTTCCTCAGATGCTATTGGTTTTGATAACTTAAAAGAGTTGATAAAGGTATACAAATATGTTAATTTGCACGCATGACATTTTATATGTTTTTAGAGTAAAAAAGACTTACTAATATCAATTCAATTGCCTTTATTAGACCAATAAGCCTGGGAAGACGTGTCCCTATATATATAGATGTTGAAAATGTATTTATAAAATAATTGCAGGAGTATGCAATTAGCTTGTAAAACAAATGTATTTATGAGTATGGGTTACCTCCAAGACCCGGAATTAGTCCAAATAGTAGCTCAGGACGCAATGGGTCTGGACATGCCAAACTAGAAATTAGGGGGCACAATGTACTCAGGATGTTGATTATCCATACAATTGTGAGTTTGAGAGCAAGACAAGTTAGCAAATATGTAGTACACATATACACGGTTAAGCAAGCCAATGAACATGACTTAAAATTAAAAATTAAAAAAAAAAAAAAAAAAAAAAAAAAGAAAGCTTATAATTACATCAAATTAAAACACAAGTTAATTAAAGATGATCAAAAGTAAACCATAATAATCATTCATTGGAATCCAATATACTGTTTAACTCAACTAGTTTACCAGACTACACTATGATATCTTAATGCTCCTTTAATTTAACAACATACCTGCGAATGCTCTGAAAAAAAAATCAGCAATATCTTGTTTCCAATTAGGTCCTGAAATCAACAGTTTCTAGTAGTATTAGGCTTTAGCAAATCCACCATTGTTGGCTACAAGTTAATCAAAAAGTATTGCCACAAAGACGAATTGGGTAGCTAATGAATCTAGCAAATCAACAAATAAAACAAATCAAATCAAAATCACCAAAATCAATTAAAATAAAACAAAATCGTGAAAAATAATGAAACTATGAATCATACTGAAATAAAACAAAATCGTAAACAATAATCGTAAAAAATGTTGATTTAAGATCTAATTTTCGCTAAATATTAACAAAAACGTAAGAAATTGTAATTTATACCTGAATTAGACATCAATGTTGCAGATTCTTGTGACGAAACTTCAGCAGCGCACTAGCATATTTTAAATTTGTATCAATTTTTCCAGTTCCCAAAAGTTAAACCTAATTTAATTTGCGTCGAAAATTGGCAAAAAAATTGCATTCAAAATGCAGATTTCAAGTTTACAGAGGAGAGAGAAAATGTGTTTACAGAGGAGAGAGAAAATGCTCGAGCAAAAAGAAAGAGGAGAGAAAAACTCAAGATTTGTGTTTTGGGTGAAATAAATCTGATTTAATCCTGGCCGTTAATCACGCGCCTTTTTTGCATTAGATCTGATGGTTCAAATTAGTTCCTAGTTCCTATTATAGGATTGGTTCTCATTATAACCTGGTCATATATATATATATATATATATATATATATATATATATATATATATATATATATATATATATATATATATATATATATATATATATATATATATATATATATATATATATATAGTGTGGATCACGTGAAAACAAGATTAAAACTGAAAACTGAAAACATGCAATCTCTACCGTAGATTATGATCTATTACTCACCCCTCATCTAACGGTTCAGATTTTTCCCCCAAATTAAAGCAAAATGATAGCAATTTCTCTCTCCTCCTTCATTTGCACGTAACTTTTTCCTCCTCTATTTTCTTTCTCTCTGCTACTTTCTCTCTCCTACTTTTCCAATTCTTCTACCAATTTCATGCTACTAATTCAAATCTAGCTTCAATTACTTTGATTTTCAGCAATTTCTTAGCTCTACAATCTATTATCAAGTAAGTTATTTGTGTTAATTTTGTTATTTTGCTTGATTTGAGTACTTAATTTCGTAATTTTTGTTTCACTTTTTCAACCAAATTTAACTCGTTTTTGCTAGATTTTGATTCATTTCATTGATTTTGAGTTTTGTTTTTTTTGGATTGAAATTGCAGTAAATCGTTGATTAAGCAGACGAGAACTCGAATCAAAGTTGTCCGACGAATGAAATGCGACGGAGAAGTTTTTGAGGAAAGACATTGCTGATCTGCTTGCTAATGACCTCGAGAAGAACGCTTATGGAAGAGTGAGTGTGTTTTTCCATTATTTTTTTAGCTTAACGATTTGAATTTTGATAATTGATGAATTTTTTTAATGTTTATTTGAATTTTTCCATTGTACATATGATGAAAAATGTTGGTGCATCAGAATATTGTATTGTCTTTGTTTATATTTTAATTTTGTCGATTAATTTTGACCGAAAAGCATGTTTGCTTGAATTTTGCGAGAGTTAAATTATTCATTTCTATTGAATTTGTAATTTGACTGTCAACATTTGAGGTGTTACTTAGGTCTAAAATTAATCTTCTAATGAGTAAATTAGGTTTGAGTAAATTAGAAAATCATAGGAGTACATGTTTTTATTTTCTTAGTCATAGGAGTATATGTTTAGAACTAATGGCAGAAGCTCCATTAGAAGCCTTGCCAATTTGCTAGAAGCGAGTTGAATACCCCTTAAGCTTCTTCATCCATTACAGGAGTATTGAACATGTTTTAAAGATTATGAACACCAGGGTTGCAAACTGGAAATTTCTCCTCGTTGTTTTGATACCTGTCTGATTTATTGAACTGTTCAACATGATATAGCGTTTAAGTTTGGTATGAAATTTCTGCAATTCTGTTATCTTAGGATTATTTGCTTAGGAATTAGGACTTGTTTAATATGTTTCTTCCGGATGTCAATTGATGGCCTTGTATTGGCACTTGGGGAATGGTTTATGATAGTGTATTGATGTTGTACTAGTACTTCTGCTCTGGCTCTTAGAATTCTTTTTTTTTTATCTATTGTTCAGTCATTTGCTGTACTGATTCCATCTTTTTCAATAATAGTGTGCCCGTTCAAGTGATATATGGCTTACGTTGTTGCTATATCTGTATTGACTAAGCCTTGAATAATGTCCAGCAGCTTATAGAATGTGTTTGATGCTTTGATATGTATGAATCACGTGTTGCATTTCTGCATTTTTCTGGTTTACACTTAATTGACATTTGATGCCTGAATTATATTACAATGTATAAATTTTCTGTGAGCTGTTAACTTTGTTCCATTCCAGCTATTAAAATTCTGTTGCTTTTTGTGTGTTATTGCCTTCTAAATTTTGGATTTTCTTACATTGGTAATGGTGATAGTTACATTGTGTTTTTGGCTTGTTGCTAATCAATCACCCTTTCATTATTTCAGTGCAAGTTCTGTGGCAGGGAGGGTACTATTACAATGTTACCAAAATCTGGCTGCTATCTAACATGTGATGACTGACTGTGAAGCAGGAAAGTTTGTCCGTTTGATGAGCTTTGACTGTCGGGTTTGGAGCCAGTGGACTACTCCTTTGGTGGTGACAAGGAGGAGCAGCAGAAATTATCTTATGATAAGGAGCAGCAGGAGAAGTTATCTGATGACAAGGAGGCCGGAGAAGGAGAAGTTATCTGATGATAGTTACCTTACTTTTGTAAATAGTGACATCTATATAAATATGGTCAATGTTGTCAAAATTTATATAATTACCTTATTTTTATATATAGTGACCTTCGTTATTTTTATATATAGTGGCCTCTGTATAAATGTGGTCAAAATTGATATTACCTTATTTTTGTATATAGTGACCTTTATGTAAATATGCTCAAAATTGATATAGTTACCCTATTTTTGTATATAGTGACCTCTAAGTAAATATTCTAAAAATTGATATAGTTATCTTATTTTTGTATATAGTGACCTTTATGTAAATATGATCAAAATTTATATAGCTATCCTATTTTTGTATATAGTTACGTTATTTTTATATATAGTGACTTTATGTAAATATCGTCAATTTAGATAAAGTTACCTTATTTTAGCATGTAGTGACCTTTAAAACGTTGCGTTTGTCAAAAAAAAAAAAAAAAAAAAAAAAAAAAAACCTTTAAAACAGTTGAATTGATTATATGTAAGGTTGGAATGATCTTAGGGCTTTAGAACCGTCTGATCTTTTGTGCTAGTAATGAATGGCTAAGATTGCTTGTTTTTAGTTTTCACCATAAGCTCTGTTTTTAGCGGAACCTCCCCGTATATATATATATATATATATATATATATATATATATATATATATATATATATATATATATATATATATATATATATAAACACTGGTGTTCCATCCAATTCACCTTTTGTTAGTTACATTTGCTTTTTTCAAGTACCATAATATTATTTTTTTTTACCAAAATTTTCTCCTATTTGCAAAAATATTTGTAGAAATTTAGCTTTCCATGTAAAATTTTACTTTCCCATATATTTTAATTACTTTCTCTTTCTAGTCTCTACTTTTTTTGCATACCCAATATAAATTTACTTTTTCAATATACTTTTGTACTTCTTATTTATGTTTACCCGTGATTTTCTACCAAAAGTGACTATCAAAATGGGACGGAGGAAGCATATAAATATATAACACTATGGAATATTAATGTGTATTCAATTAGGTCAATTGTTATTATGTGCACCACGTTTATACTTTTGAACATTTAGTAAAAAAAATTGAACACTTTACAAAAAAATGAACATTTAGTAAAAAAATACGAACATGTCACAAAAATTGAACATAAACATGCAATTTTATATGTTCATATTTTATAAAGAAAAGTTCATTTTATATGGAGTAAATGTTCAGTTTATATTACAGAATTATTGAATTACAACGAATCAGACAAACTTCTTTCAAAATATTATTGTTTATTATATAGTGTTGATTTAATATACTACATGTTCAAAAATTGCGATTATTCATATTTTTTACAAAATGTTAAAACTTTGCAATTATTCAGATTTTTTTAACTAAATGTTCAAAAGTATCGACGTCGTGCATTGTGATCGTTCATAAATTAATACTAAATGTCTAAAATTTGCGATATTCAGAATTTATTACTAAATGTTCAAATTTGCCATTGTTTGGATTTTTTTTTTACTAAATGTTCAAAATTCGTGATGTTTAGATTTTTTTTTGAGGAAAATTCGTGATGTTTAGATTGTTTTTACTAAATGTTCAAAATTTGCAATTATTCAAATTTTTTTAATAAATGTTGAAAAGTATACTTCCTCCGTTTCTTTTTAGTTGACACGTTTCTTTAGTCACGTTTGCCAATGCACTTATTCAATTATTAATATATTTAATTATCGATAAGAAAAAATTATAAAAAGTTGATATTTTGAAAGTATATAACGTGACGAATCTAACAAGATCCCACGTGACTATTGATTAGGGGATTTTTCCCCACCAATCACCATCTGACAAGTGGACCAATCAGGTTCCGCCATGTGTCCGTCACATGGGCCAATAGGAGTCTGCCACGTGTCAAGCAATGATCCGTCCACCATGGACCAATTACGACACGACGCGTGTCCTTCCCATGACACCTGGGATAACCGGTCACCTAGGCCCAACTTCCGAGGGAAGCCCAATCAGCCCAAGGTTAACCTAAACCTAGATTGACACGTTTCCCGAGGTTATAAATACCTCCCTTAATCCTCATTAAGGGAGATTACATGCTGAACTCGCTAAAAAAGAAGATTACACACATTAAACACTCTCACCTAGAGAGACCCAATCACTTTAATTTCCGCATTAATTACTCCTTAATCAAGTACTAACTTGACCGTCGGAGGCGGATCTCCAATCATCCGGAGCATCCGTTTGTTTTGCAGGTACAGGCGTCCGGTTCCAGTCTCGGAATTGTAACTCTCCCGCAGGACATCAGAAAACCCCGAAACATTTGGCGCCGTCTGTGGGGAGAGTACTTCTGAGATGGCATCCACGTTTGTACCGACTCCTGAAGAGAGGCGTCCCCTAGACGACCCTCAAGTTCAGTCGGACCACGATACTGAGAATGAATTTGAAGTTGAAGCTCACACAGCTTCAGACGGGACCCTAAGGGCCCGACGTACCCGTCATACCGAAAGGAGGGAACGGGAACATCTTCAAACTGGAAGTGAGCCAGCAGGCGCACCGCCTGTTCGGCAGCAGCCGACTGATGGGTCTGCTCCCATCACAAGGAACGAACTCATGACCTTCATGAGGGACTTCAAGGGAGAAATTCAAGAGTTGATCAACAAGAAGCCGCCTGCTCTGGACAAGGAGCAGTCGGCTAAGAAACCTTCCACTTCACTGAAGAGGAAACCAGTTCAAGGGCGAGAGGCGACCCCTCATCCTAAATCTAGGAAGTGGGAGCCACCTGCCCTTGATTTCACAAAATACCGTTTTCCTACTCCAGGAAATAGGAAACCTGTTCGTCATATTCAGGCGGACGGGTCGAGGAAAACATACACAGACGCTCGGCTACTGCTAGAGCAGAAGAAGAGTAGCTGATTGTCAAAGTCGGCCTCTACTTCAAACTTCCAAGACAGTCTGCGAAATACCTCGATGAGGCATACTCAGTCGTATCATGAGAGTCAATCAGGCGGCATCTCCCGTCAGTCCGGCTTTCATAGCGACCAGGCGGTACCAAACTTACCGTTTGTACCGCAACAACAGTATTTTTTACAGCCACCTCCGTTTGGTGGACATGCAGCAAAAAATGTCCAACCTATGGACTGGCAGATACGGTTGCTTAGACTTGGTGAAAAGCCGTCGGCCTTCTCCAAGGAAATTACTGAAGCCGCTCAGCCGGCCAAAGTGAAAAATGTATTAGTAGGCGCCTATGACGACACTACTAACCCAGAAGACCATCTGATGGCATTCACCAACCTGATGTACCTTCAAGGGTTGGATGATCCCACTTGGTGCAAGTGTTTCCCAGCGACTCTCAAAAGAATCGCACAACAATGGTTCGGCAACCTGCCGACTGGTTGTGTAAATAACTTCAGGACGCTTGCTTACTTATTCACCTCTAACTTCGCCATGAACATCCCTGCGAAGAAGACGACCCTTGATTTGGGAACAATTCAGCAGGGCGAGAAGGAGGGGCTTCGTTCTTACATCAGGCGGTTTAACCTGATGAGAATACAGATTCAAGGGTTACCGGATGAAGTAGCCTATACTGACTTTTTCAGAGGTCTCAAAGACGGGTCGACCTTCAAATTTGATTTGGTCCGAAAGAGGGTGGCAACTCTTCAAGAGGCCTTGATTGAAGCGGAAGCCTATATACAGGCGACTGATTTTTGTAGTACGGTAAAACAGTCAGACGGGAGAAGGTCCGACAAAAGAGAAGGACGACAGAAACAGTCGTCAAACAAAGACGAGAAGAGAAAAGAGGTCTGGGCGGCTGATTCCTCTAAACAGCCGGCCCAGAAAAAGAAAAAAGAATTCAAACCATACTCCCCAAAGTATGCGTTTAACAAGGATAACCAGTTTATCCTAAAGGAAATCAAGGGACGGATCTCAATTGAGAAGCCGGTCCCCATGAAGGGTTCTGCAAACAACCGGAACCAAGAAAAATTCTGTGCTTATCATGAAGATGTTGGTCATCACACCAATGAATGCATCAGTCTCATGCGGTATCTGGACCGCCTGGTTGAGCAAGGTGATCTTGACACTTATGTCAAGAAATCTACGGGGAACACTTCCTCAAAAAAGCAGTCGACCAAAAAGAATCAACAGGCCGACAGCTCCGATACAGATGATGCAGTCGTCTACACCATTGCAGGCGGCTTCTCAGGAGGCGGCCCCACTATTAGGGGCAACAAAGACAATATCAGACGGTTAGATGTAAATTCCGTTCACCAAGAACGGCCCTCCAAATATTCATTTCCTGAGATTGTCATCACTGAAGAAGATCTAGGAGGGGTAAGAGGGCCGCATGACGACCCTATCGTTATTGAATGTAAAGTGGCCAACCAGAGAGTTGGCCGAATCCTCATAGATACCGGAAGCTCCTCAGATCTCATCAGTAGCAAATGTCTGTCGAAACTAAAATATCAGACTGATTGCATACATCCGGCCTCCCACCCTTTAGTAGGGTTTGGAGGAGGAGTCGTCCACCCACTGGGACGAGTGGATTTACCCATCCGCCTGGGCGAAAAAGAGGAAGGACGACACATGGTAGTCCGGTTCTTGGTAGTAGAAGAACTCTCGGCCTACAACATGATTCTGGGTCGACCAACCCTGAATAATTCCAAGGCTGTTATAATCCCATCTCTTATGTTGCTCAAGTTTGAGAGGGATAATGGAACAGTCGGGTCCCTAAGGGGAGATCAGAGGATGGCCCGAGAGTGCTATCTCTCGGATGTCAAGCCCACTGTTATGGCCACTGGGTCGACTGGTGGAAAAATAGACCTTGACAATGTCAAGGAGAGTGCGCCTGTTCAAGAAGCAGGCGGCAAGAAGAGAAAGGCATCCCAGACAGGGGCCGCAAGAAAAGACAGAAAATAGCAATCATTGGCAGAGGAGCGGTCGGATGAATTCCGCCCTCAGCCGGCTGGTGAGCATACGGACCTGATCTTAGACGACTCGCGTCCTGACCGAACAGTCAAAGTTGGGACGACTGCTCCGAGAGTCCTGGGTGACGACTTTCACAAACTATTGAAAGAATACAAGGACATCTTTGCATTTGAAGTCCATGAAATGCCAGGCATTAGTCCTGATCTGGCGGTACATAAACTGGCCTTGGATCCGAAAAAGAAGCCGGTACGGCAGAAGAAGCGGAACCATGGTGAAGAAAGAAGTCAGGCGGCAGCCGCCGAAGTTAAAAAATTACTTGATGCAGGGTTCATTCGGCAATGTTACTTCCCAGACTGGGTTGCAAATGTGGTGCTTGTTAAAAAGCCGAATGGCACCTGGCGAATGTGTGTAGACTACACAGACTTAAACAAGGCGTGTCCCAAAGACAGTTACCCTCTGCCTAAAATTGATAACCTGGTCGACTCAACAGCCGGCTATGCTTTGATGAGCTTTATGGACGCCTACTCTGGTTTCCATCAAATTCCTTTATGGAAGAAAGATCAGGAGAAGACGGCCTTCGTCACTGATCAGGGGTTATACTGTTACACGGTCATGCCGTTTGGTCTTAAGAATGCCCCGGCCACTTTCCAGCGGATGATAAACACTGTGTTCTTTGATCAAATTAGGAGAAATGTCGAGGCATATATTGATGATATGATTGTCAAGTCTAAACTTCAGAAAGATCATCTGTCGGACCTCCGAGAAACTTTCTCCACACTCAGGCGGCACCATGTCATGCTCAATCCCAAGAAATGTGTCTTTGGAGTTGAGTCTGGGAAATTTCTCGGATTCCTTATCAATCAGAGAGGAATAGAGGCGAACCCTGAGAAGGTGCAGGCGGTCATTGACATGCAGTCGCCTCGTACCATCCGAGAGGTTCAGAAGTTAACAGGTTGTCTGGCGGCCTTGGGAAGATTTCTAAGCCGATCAGGCGACAAATGCCTATACTTTTTCCAGGCAATTAAGAAAAAGGCAAGGTTTGAATGGGGGCCGGATGCTGAGACGGCCTTCCAGAAATTGAAAGTTCACTTGCATTCCTTGCCGAGGCTGGTCAGCCCTTTGCCCAAAGAAGTACTCTACATGTACCTGGTCGTCTCTGATCATGCGTTAAGCGCTGTTCTCCTTGCTGAAAGAGACGGCTGTCAGCTCCCGGTCTACTTTGTCAGTCACGTACTGAAAAATGCCGAGTTGAGGTATCCCTTAGTGGAGAAATTTGGTCTTGCACTCTTCATGGCTGTTAAAAAATTGAAGCCCTACTTTTTGGCACATGCAGTCGTCGTGTATACAGACCAACCTATCAAGCGGCCACTGACCATCATGGAGTCGTCAGGCCGAATGATCAAATGGGCCATAGAAATTCAGAGCCTCGAAGTTACTTTCGAGCCTAGAAAAGCATTGAAGGGGCAAGCCTTTGCTGACTTTATTGTTGAGATGACTCTTCCTCCGGACTCTCAAATTACAGACCAAGTCTGGAAGGTTTATGTGGACGGAAGCTCTACTTTAAATGGTTGTGGAGCAGGCGTCATATGTCAGTCGCCAGAGGGCGACAGGTACGAGTATGCTCTACGCTTCAGTTTTCAGGCCTCAAACAATGAGGCAGAATATGAAGCTTTACTAGCCGGAATCCGCATGTGCAAGGCGGCAGGGGCAAGAAAAATAGACGCCTGTTCCGATTCACAATTGATAGTGAGTCAGTAAAATGGCGAATACGAAGCAACCCATCCGGCCATGATCAAGTATTTACAGGCGGTCCGACAAGCAGTCGGCTCCCTTGAGGATTTCCATCTGACCCAAGTGCCGAGATCAGAAAACAACCAGGCGGATGCACTGTCAAAATTAGCATCATCCGCCTCCTGTGATACTCCTCGAACTGTTTTTTGGGAAGTAATGGAGAAGAGAAGCATCGAGGACGGTAGGACGCTTGCTCAACGGGCAAGGCGGCAGGGCTACTTTTGGCTTACTTTAGAAGCAGATGCGATGGTGATGGTGAAAAAATGTGACAAGTGTCAAAGGTTTGGCAAACTAATTCACCGTCCGGCTACTGACCTCACTACCATCCATAGCCCACTACCGTTTGCTAAGTGGGGCATGGATATTCTGGGTCCATATACGCCTGCTACAGGCGGAAGAAGGTACATACTTGTTGCCGTCGACTACTTCACTAAATGGGTAGAGGCGGAGGCTGTAAAGGGAATCAAGGCGAAGGATGTAATTTCATTCATTTCGAAAAATGTCATCACTCGGTTCGGGGTTCCCGTGTCTATAGTTTTTGATAATGGTCCCCAATTTGAGACGCCTGTTCTCAAAAGCTGGTTGGGTGACCAAGGAATTGCACACTACTTTGCATCTGTCGGCCGTCCACAAGCAAACGGCCAGGTAGAAGCCTTTAATAAAATCATCTCAGACGGTCTCAAGAAAAAGATTGAACGAGCAGGCGGCCTATGGGCGGATGAATTACCACATGTTCTCTGGGCCATTAGGACGACTGAAAAAGGGGCGACTGGAGAAACTCCATTCCTCCTAACTTATGGTGCGGAAGCTGTTCTTCCAATAGAACACTACGAGCCGACTCTTCGAGTAATGCTATATGACGAAGAGGCAAACTGGGAAGCCATGCGCCTGGCATTAGACTCACTTCCTGAAAGGAGGGGCAATGCTGTCTTGCGCCATGAAATTTACCGCCTGAGAATGACTAGATCATACAACAAAAAAGTACACAGGCGTCCACTCAAAGTGGGGGACTTTGTACTTAGAAAAATGGAAGAAGTTGGTAGGGCTAATGAGTCTGGCAAACTAACTCCCAACTGGGAAGGACCCTACCGAATCTGTGAAGAGGTCAGGGACGGTACCTACCGTCTGGGAACACCAGACGAACAACCGTTGCCTCGAACTTGGAATGTAGATAATCTTAAGAAATATTTCTTTTGAATGATGTAAATAGTCAAGGGCTACTTAATAAAATTTTGCATACTTAATATTCAATTTTGTACTAAGAGGGGCATGCCTGCTGACAAACAGTCGGCTACTCTCCATGTTTAATTTTTATTCTTACTTAAGAGGGGCAGGCCGCCTATACATTTACAGTCGGCTACTCTCCATTGAGTATTTTACTCTATCTTCAGAGGGGCATGCCGTCTGTACCTTTACAGTCGGCTACTCTCCATTGAGTATTTTACTTTATCTTCAGAGGGGCATGTCGTCTGTACCTTTACAGTCGGCTACTCTCCATTGAGTATTTTACTCTATCTTCAGAGGGGCATGCCGTCTGTACCTTTACAGTCGGCTACTCTCCATTGAGTATTTTACTCTCAGAGGGGCATGCCGCCTGTACCTTTACAGTCGGCTACTCTCCATTGAATATTTTACTCTATCTTCAGAGGGGCATGCCGCCTGTACCTTTACAGTCGGCTACTCTCCATTGAGTATTTTACTCTATCACCATAGGGGCATGTCGTCTGGACATATAGTCGGCTACTCTCCATAGAAGAGGGCCGACTGGTTCCAAAGCACACAACCACCCCCCTTATACTTAGCTAAAAAAGATTAGGGCCTGGCCGACCCTGTGCCTAAACAGGCGGCTACCCTCCTTTTACTTAGCACCTACGTTCAGCAAGAACTAACCAAGGCCACAGGCCGAATGATCAGACCAGGCGCCAAGCCAACTGATCCAATCTTCAAACCTAATACGACCTGTCCCAACATCATAGCAGGCGTCCGGCGGCATCCCTCCGGATGAAATTCGTCGCAGAGAGAAGCTCCCTTTTGGGTGGAACATTGCTCTATAAACTAATTACACGGCACCTATACGACTGTCCCCAAGGGCAACCACGTAGCCGTTTTTGAGACAAGGATAACTCTATCACTAACCAAACCAGTGGTAGCAGTTGACATCTGAGTCAGATGACCGCCTGTATTACTTGGGATAAATGCAGGGGGTACCTCTTGAGTTAATAGCCAACAAACATTGGGGAATCAAAAGTATCAGCCGGCCTCCGCCGCCTGGTACCTTTACTACTCAAGCAGGAGTGACGACGACTGAGTAACTCCAAAGTTAACTCATAGTCACTCTCTCAAACTTAGTATGGAGCCTAAAAGGTATGAGTCGTCCGCCTGTTTTTAGCAAACAGGGGCTCTCAACCACTACTTCTGCTAGGTTAACAACTTATGAGTTAAAAGCCAACAAACATTGGCGAATAAAAGGGAGCAACCGGTATCCACCGCTTGATACCTCTATTACTCAGTTACTTGGCGACTAGGTAACAATCATGTTTACTTGGTCAATCCCTAAAAATTTTAGTTTGAAACTAAAAAGGTGTTCATACAGTCGGCCTAGACGGCCTAAAGTCTCTAGCCTAAAAACATGACAAGTAGGAAACCACTTTCCTACTTGGTTAATTTTATATGACAGAACCGCCTGCCTAAAGGGGATCCAGTCTTTAAAATGGTTCGAATACCGATTGGATAAATGGCCGACTGATCGTCTAGCCTGGAAACAGACAACCAGTCGTCCAGGGGCATAGGCGGCGTGACTAACTATCCGTACCTGTCTGCAACTATCGGCCATGTAAAACAGTCGGTATAGTGTACAATTGGATATCAGAATATTCAATACTTAAACAAATTTGAAGCAAAACAAAAAAAAAAATTCATTAAAAAGAAGCCGGTCATCAAAGACCGGCAAAATATTCAGAGCCCCGGCCCCCTGGCCGGGTAAATACAAACAAACGGCACGCAGGCCGTGGAAAGAAATAAAGCTTAAGAAGGGGGCAGATCTTCAATATTAGAAGCTGCCGCCTGGTCAGCACTCTTCTTGCTGGACTCGGCTTCAGCTGCATCCTTTTTTGATGCATTACCCCCAAGCGGCACAAGCGCCACTACCGGCTGCTCCTCCTCCTCCAACGCCTCTTCCTCAGCAGCCGCCAGGATCTCTTGATTATATCTATCAGAACACTGGCGGTACGTTTTTTCCCATGAGGCAAAGTCGGCATTGGGGAAGAGGCGGCCCCAAGTCATGCGCTGGATTTGAGCAGAGTCTTCCATCATCTCCCGGACCAGCTCTTTCTTTTCTTGCTCGGCCTTTTCCGAGAGCTCCTGAGTAAGACTCTTCTCCTGGGTCACCAGGCGTACCTTTACGCTCGCCAAGGATTTCTCCAAGGTTTCGTATGAGGACATCTTTTGGCGAAGAGGTCTCAGCTCGGCCTTGAGATTGTTGATGGTCGCCTCCAGCTCGCTATTCCTCTTCTGGGCCGCCTCTAACTGAGCCCGGATAGCGGCGGTAGCCTGCGCCTGATAATAAAGAATATCAATGGTCAGAACTTCATTTTGGGCAATTTGAAACATTGCCTTATCACAGTCAAAGGCGGCCATAGCTTTTGCAGCCTTTACCTCTTTGTTCTTCCGGTCAAGCGGCTTGCGAAGGCCGTTCACTCGGAGCAGGGCCTAAGTAAAAAGGAGAACAGGCGTCAGTTTCCAAACAAAAAAGAAAACAGGCGTCCTGGAATTCAAATACTCAAAAATATGCTAAGTATACCTCAGCAAGGACCCCTGCAATCCCGTCTAGGTCAAGGGTGCCGACACCCCTGACCGCCTTCCTTTCAGCGAGAGGAACGACCTTGATCATAGACTTGTCCACCTCGACCAAGTCAGGCCCCTGAGGGCCGGCTGCATCAAGCATAAACAAACGGATTAGACCTAGTAAAGAAGGGAGCAAGTCTAAAATTTACAAGGACAATTTCATACTTCTAGGTGGCCCAGCTGGAGTTTTAGAAGAAGTAGCCGGCTGTTTCTCAGCCGCCGCATGTTTCCTGGCAGAACCAGGAGAGCTCGCAACAGTCGTCCTCCGGGCCTTGGGGTCCGGCTGTTGGGAAGAAGAAGCTCTTGGAGTGCCCGTCTAAAAAAGAAGAAAAGAGTCAGTATATACATAAACACAACTCCAAAAAGAGGGTGAAAGGTTCGAAGCCCACCAAGGGTGCCCCCTTGTTGGGGGAGTCGGTTGAAGACTGTTGCATGATGGAGGCCCGCAACATGGCCGCCGCAGTCTTGGAGGCGGTAATTTTGCTCATGGCGTCCGCTGCAAAAACAAATAGCAAAGTTAATAAAAGTCATCACAAGAAATGCACGGAACAGCAGAGTATTCGACAGGCCGACTACCTCTTGAGCACCGACTGCTGAGGCCACAGGCGGCCAAAAAGTACTCGTCGTAGAGCCATTTGAAGCTCGGGACGCAGTGCAGGGGTACTTGCTCTCGTACCCCTGAAGTAGAGTTCACCTTCGACTCTACTTTGAAGAGTCCTTTATCTAGGATCTCTTTCTTAGCCTTGGGGGGAACAGGCGGCATGCTGCGGCCGCCTGCAAGAAGGGGCGGATTCCTGTTCCACCTGTTGAAGCGCTTGTTCAGCTCTGTGCCTCAACTCTCAATGATGAGGAAGGTGCTCCGCCAGTCCTTCCATTTGTTTGCTTTACCTCTCGTCATGAGGTAGCCCCTGTGGCTCGTCAATTGATACCAGCTGGTACCGCCTGCCTCAGGGGTCCGGCTGAGGTAGTTCATGTGGGCGAAAGCCTCGAAGCTCGGCTCCACCCCGTGCAATTCGCACCCGGCCACATAGCCGATTACGTTGACCCAGGAGTTCGGGGCTAACTGCCATAACCCCAACTCATACCCATCCAAGATCCGCTGAACAGCCGGATGTAGTGGGAAGCGCAGCCCAGCCTTGATGGCCGCCTCGTAGCAGCCAAAGCAGGCGCCATCATAACTGGTACCAGCCGGCCAGACGACTGTGTCTTCTGGATCCGGCACGAACACTAAAAAGTCGGGGCCCATTGTGTGGTTTGCAATAAAGCTCTCCACTTTCTCTTGCATGGCTGTGATCCGGCCCCGAGGTACCGTGCAGTAGTAGGGGGTATTTTGCTCTCGGTGAGAGGCAGATGGCTCCGCCCAATCGTCCCCCTTCTCAACTGCGTGAGAAAGCCTCACCTCTTGTAGGCGACTGTTTTTCTCTTCTGTGTCCAGAAAAGCATGGCCAGAAGAGCTAGACTCGGAATCGTCCTCTGACGAGTCCGAAGAGGACGACTCCTCCCCTCTCCCGGAGGGGCCCGCCTCCTCTCCTTTAAAAGGAGCAGGAGAGAATGAAGAATTGTCAGCTGTAAAATGGGAAGGGGTCACTTTGACTCCTCCCTCAGAACTGCCGGCTTTCAAGCCGCTTTGTTTCACTTCCACATCTGGCGCCTGGTCAGATGTTTCACTAATCGGCACCCTGTGGGAGGAGCCGTCTGAGTTTGAGATCCTGGCAGTCTTTTTTGTTCTGGCCATCATGCTCTGCATAGACACGGATACAGTCGGACTTTGTATAAAGGGCAAAGATGGGTCCAGAAAAGGGCAGGCGGCACTCCTAGTCCTAGATTCAGCCGTCCCCGGTGACCGGCTGATCACTAACCTAGGTCGTGTCGTGTGCTTCCGTGATGCCATTTCAAAAAAGAATAAAGAGAAAATTAAGAGTAAGAGAACCGACGGTTACCTGAACGAGTGACGATTGATGAAGTTCTGAAAATCCTTTGCAGTCGGCTTGTCAGAGCAGGCGGTAGGCAGAAAGAGTCCAAAATGTCAGAGCAAGTTCAGGGGTCCGAATGTTCTCACAAAGTTTTCAAGTGTGAAAATGACCGAAGTCAACACTCCTTTATATAGGCGAAGTGAGAAGGTGAAGGGTCACTTCCAGAATTCAAAATTTTGGCGGGAGAATCTCTCGGCCTCTCGCCGAGTGACACCTGTAGCAGGCCGTCGCCTGTTACAGGGCGATACCTGTCACAGGTAACACGTGACCAGTCACGTGCCACCTGTGAGGGGCAAATGATTAGGGGATTTTTCCCCACCAATCACCATCTGACAAGTGGACCAATCAGGTTCCGCCATATGTCCGTCACATGGGCCAATAGGAGCCTGCCACGTGTCAAGCAATGATCAAAGGAAGATATGTAAATAGTGTTAAATTCAAAACGTGTCAACTAAAAAGAAACGGAGGTAGTAGGTGACAGGTGCACCTTACAATTTGCACAATTAGGTGGTAAGATAAATATTTGTATTTGGGCTAAGGCAACCAAGGAAGTCGTCTTGGGACCACAGATAAAGGAACCAAATTCTATAAATTCAAGCTAAAAACTGTCTAGATATAAAATAGGGGTGTTCAAAAAAACCCGACCCGATTTCCCGATGACCCGGCAAATACCCGATGGGAAATTTGGAGAAAAAAGCTGTTTTTTCGGGACGGGTACCCGACCCAGGAAAATTGCATGTTATCCGGGTTGGGACGTGGGTCGCATATTTTAATACCCGGGTACCCGTTTCCCAAAAAAAATTAATATTTTAAAAAAAAAAACCCTCAAACTCCTCAAAGGCCCAGCCCATACCCTTATACCAGTTTGGAGATTAGGGTTAAAAAAAAATTCGCTCTTCCTCTCTCCTCTCTCTCTTCCTGCCTTGTTCTTCATTCAAGAGTTCACGGATCTGACTTCCTCCTTCCTCTTAATATCTAATTTCTAATCTCCATATGAGCAAACATCTTTTCCTCTCATAATCTATCAAAAAAAAAATCCTAAATCAACAACAAAATCAAATCAAAATTATATACCCTACGGCCGAGTGGGAGACCGCACGATGAAGAAGATGGTGGCCGGCGATTGTGGTGCTACGGTGGAGAAAAAAGCTTGAGGGTGGCCGACAATTCAGGTTCTTGAAGATGGGTCCGAGAGCTTTCATATAATTTACCCATAATCTGGAATTATAATTCTTGATTTTGGCCATAAAAGTTTAGAACTTGAATAGACAACTGTAGAATTAGGATATGGAAATTTATGCAATTGTATGTGAGGATATGATAGATGGTTAAGCAATCAAAAAGAGATTTGCTCATAGATCTATTTCGTGATAATTGGTGGTATAGTACTTGATTGTAAATTTTGGATTTTAAAGTAGAAGAATGTAAATTGTTAATTAATCTTGTTATTCTGTTGTAAATTATTTTGTTTTGATTGATTAAATTTTTTTTTTTTTTTGACAAAAATGTTAAGGGAATAAACTCGGGTGACCCGACCTGAGAAAATCGGGTACCCGAAATGCGGGTACCCGGTTTTCTCGGGTCGGGACATGGTTCGAGTTTTGAACTACCCGAAAATCCGGATACCCGTGTTTTTGGGTACCCGAAAACCTGGGTACCCGGATTTGAACACCCCTAATATAAATATAGTACTCCTATCAATTAATTACATGCAGCAACTTAAGAGAAGTTAAATTCTATAAAATCCAGCTAATAAAATTGTCTAGATATAAATATATATAATCCTCCCATCAAATAATTACATGCAACAACTTAAGAGAAGTTGAAAGTGGCTTGTTGGTTGGTGTCTTGATGCTAACCCGTCAGTGGCGGATTTAGGATTTCCGACATGGTGAGTTACTGTCAATTATTGATCACTTGTGAAAATACAAAAAAAATTTCCAAATCTTGTTCATAATTAATTTAAATTCAAAAATTATATTTTAAAAAAAATAAATAAATTATATTTCACCAAATTGATTTCAATCTAAAATAGGACACAAAAATCCATACTACAACCAAATACTCCGTATAGTAGTACTTAAAATTCAATCTTACAAGTTGAAAGTACTACAAATAACATGTTACAAACAAATAGTATTATATAACTATTACATTAACCTTATGATTTTTTATTTAATTGATAAGATTTGTAGGAAAATATTAAAATTGGTTGCACAAATATAGGATATAAATAGAAGCAAAAATTATTAATAACTTATTAATTAAAAATGAGATAACTATTTAAGACACCGGTTATTAAGTATAACCGATCTCTTTAATGAAACAATTTTTTTTTTAAAAGTAAATCACTGACGCAGTGCAAAGCTCTTGTGACAATGACAACATCAAAGAGACCTCTCTACAATAAGCGGTTTCTTTGATATTTTATTTTTTTAAAAAAATCAATTTTTTTCTTGTTACTACTGAGTCATGTGACTCAGTATGCACCTAAATAGATCCGCCAAATTAACCCGTTAAAGTGTTTTAATTTCCATAAGGTTTAAGACTTTAAATTTTACCCCAACTTTATTGTAATGATTTTGAACATAAACTAACAACATAATAAAACGGAGGGTGCACAAAATTTATCAAATGAGGCCAAAGACCTTGTTAGTTTCATTTTGATGGATGGTATATATTGACATTCAAATATCAGCATTTAATCATTTGCTTTCAATCTGTCATACATAATTAAAGTTTTAAGTGGCCAAACTTGTGGATTAAATGTGTTAGGAATCTTAGGATCCTCTAGAGTCTTATAATAACTCTGTAGGACATTATTTGGGTGCCTAATAGATGAATTCCCATTTTGGGCCTTAATCTCTTAAAGGGTTTCCAAGCTCATAAGCATTGTAAGGATTTCATGTCATAAGAGCTCACCAGGTGTCCAGTAGAGTCCACATTATTTACTCCTATATAGGTATAAATATTCCAAATTCCACCATTTTTAGGTATTCACGATTAGCCTAAAGCAATTAATTATTTTGGTTATCATTTAATACTCTCTCATATTAACTGTGTTGACTTTGGCATTGGAGGGACTTCCTCGACAAAACCCTGAAAGCCAGCTTCGTGCTTTGTTGTGCAAGGAAATCCTCGACTCATCAATCTCTTGCACAAAGCTCGTCTCTAGCCAATTTAACTAAGGACTTTCTTTAGTCTATATTGTCTTTACTTGAAATAGATGTTAAATATCGTTGGAATAAAAATCAATGGATGGTATATGAACTTCGAAGAACCCCTTTTCCCTCCAAAATCCACCCATTCCCTTATTCTCTCATTCCCACTCATTGTAATTCTATGATTTCAAATTGTGTACTTATAAGGCGTTTGCTACGAGTGATATGGATAAGAAAGTGATAGGAGTAAAGATGCATAAAAATGATGTTATCCTTTATTTAGCACTCCGTATGAGTTGGGAATTAGATCGGGATTAATAAGAAAACTTCTTAATTACCCTTTACTAACTTTCCTTCTCCCTCCTCCTCCTTCCCTTTCATAAAGGGTAGAAAAGTTTTTTGATCCCTTATATTACCCCATCCCTTATACCACCCCTCCCTAGTTATTATTTTAAAGGGATAACTACTCCTCAAAATTTTTTACAGGGATAACTAATGTACGGGATATACCGGTATCATCCTGGATAAACCGGTAAAAGAGTGTTGTGCAGTTTAAGCCCTCATTAATCGGCGAATAAACCATGGTCCTTACCGGCACCACTCTATGCCACGTGGAGAGCTGCTTCTCGTCGCGTAGCATGTCCCTCTGGCACGTGGAGAGTTGCTTGGGGCCACGTAGGCACCTGCTGCCTATAAGGTCGGTGTGCCACCTATCTGTGTAGGTGGCACCTGCTTGGTTGTGTTTTTATAAATACCCAAGCAAATCCCCATTTCAAAGGTAGAATTTCTCTCTCTAAAACACTTTCTCTCTCTTCATTCTCTCTCTTCTTTCTCTTTCTTCTCACAAAAGTACTGACTTTAGCATCGGAGTGGTTATTCCCGGATAACCCCCGGGCTAGCTAATCTGTATTGACTGTGTAGGTGCGCAATTGGACGGTAAACCATTACCAGCCCTCGGACACTGACGGAAGCAGAATTTAGCTGGAACAATTGGCGCTAGAAGGAGGGGTAGTAATAACTTCTATCGTCCAAAGGAACCTTTAGCAGTCATGGAAGGAGGTAAAGAAGCTACAGTACCGATACCGGAAATTGAAAACCGACAATATGATAGCAATATCCTTAATGCTAATGCGAGTAAAACCGTAAACAACATACCGGAGATCGTGGTCGAAGATGAAACTCATCTCCTTCACGGCAACACAACAAACATACCGATAACGCCTGACTGAAATAGAGCGGTGACCCCCGATCCTTTGGAAGGGTTTACCCCGGAGGAATTGGAAATAATGGCTAGGGTTATGCGGGCGATGTCCAAGAAAAGGAAGGAAGCCAAGCTGACGGCGGGTGAAGTACCGGCAAAGCCGTTAATTGTGAACCTTGAGAGTCAGTTCAATCAGGCGGGGCAGCAACCCCCTTCAAGGACCCAAGACCGAGAGACCATACCGGCTGAACGTCAAATCACACGCGACACTCGGATAGGGGATTCAGGTTCTTACCGGCATGAGGTTAGCAGTGGGTTGGAAAGGCGGACCGCCAGAGCAATCATTAGGCCAAGGATATCCCCGTTCACGCAAGGGGTACTTGATTAACATATGGAGAAAATAAAAATGCCATCCTGTACATAAGACAACAAAGGGGACCCCAAGCGGTACGTGGAAGCTTTTGAGAGCCACATGTTGCTTTATACCGACATCGATGCTGTGTGGTGTAAGGTTTTTCCTACAACCCTGACTGGAGCAGCCTCGGATTGGTTCTCCAATTTAGAACCAGGGTCTATTGATTGCTTCGAGACCTTGGTGGAGTTATTCACGGGCCAATATATAAGTAACAACGCAAGACAAAGGACATCTGGCGAGCTCATGGCCGTTCAACAACGGAAGGAGGAGTCGCTTAGGGACTTCATAAGGCGCTTCAATAATGAGGCTAATACTATACCCAAGTTACAGCAAGAAATTGCCGTGATGGCCTTGATGAATGGTTTGGGCGACAATGACTTTAAAAAATACATGTCGCGAAAGTCCTTCCCCAATTTAGGGGTAGCATTTTCCAAAGCTCACGAGTACATAAAGAGTGAAGAGTTGCTAAAAACAAGCCGTCAAATATCATCAGCAGAGTCCTCCAGAAGGTATAACGATAATAGCCCAAACACCCAGATGGGCGGGGTAAACAGGTTGCAGCCGCAAAACAAACAGATATCTGGAAGGCCAGCAAGAGGCCTGGGACGTTAAAGCAGTTATACGCAGTTAAGAACCCCGAGAGCGGCAATTTACTCGGTCAATCAGAATAAAAAAGACTGGAGTCGGCCGGCACCAATGATAACAAAGGGCCGAGATGTAAAGAAATAATGCATGTTTCATAGAGACGTTGGTCATTACACGGAAGAGTGTGTTCAATTGAAAGAGAACATTGAAGATCTTATAAGAAAAGGGCGGTTGTCCCAGTATCGTACTCAGGCAGGTCCCAGCCAGCAACAAAATACACAACCCAGGCAAACCGAGTACCGAAAGCAGGGAGATTCATCAATGCAAGATGACACCTATAGACAGAATCATGCGGAAGTGTAGACACCCATTTGTGTCTCCCCAAAACCAAACCTAGTGATGAGTACCTTTCACGTCAAATCATAATCGAATGAAGCGAAAGTGTGGAAAATTTAGTATTGAAGATAGTTTTAATTTCTTTTCTCTTCTCTCTGTTTTTGAAAACTTATTTTAAAGAAAATAGCCAATCCAGTTTGGTTGGTCCGTGATATGGGTCCAATAATAGTGTAGTTGGATAGGGCTTGCCAAGAGCTTTCCAACGATATATTGTAAGCCCAATTCCAATGAATATTGAGGAAATTATGACCAATTTACCAAACTGGGCCCGGTTTGAGCTTTATATGCGGCCCAATGATCTAGGGGAGGGCCTAATATGATTTATCATTCCTAATGCAATTAGGAATGGTTTTAGTCTTCTAAGATTCTTCTAGAAGGTTCTTTTCATTCCTAATTCAATTAGCATTGATAAATTGACTTTTGTTGACTTTTCAGAGTTTTAATTAAAATCAAATAGCATTTTCGAGGAAATTATATGATTTTATCCTCTAGTACGGCAAACTTATCTGATTTTCGAAAACGCGTTAAAACCAGGCTTGGCGCCTGACTCCAGGCATTGGCATTGGCGCCTGGCGCTGGTGTTGGTGCCTGGCGCCAGTTAGCCGGGTTTGCGCCAGCTCTGTTTTTTGTGCGTCAGACTCAGTTTTGTTTATTTTATCTTTTTGGCTGATTTTCTCTATAAATAACGTATTAAAAACTCCGTTTTCATTCACCAATTCTCACGAATTCTCACCAACAATCAGTTTTCATTCGCAATCATTAATTCTCTCATTCTCTCTTAATTCATCTCTCTCTTCTCAAACCTTGTTTTTCATACAAAATTCCGCATTCACAAAATCTAGAAACACCTAGCCATATTCGAAGTTGCCTTCGCCCTAGACGTGAAAGGTTTAATTTCTGAGGGTTTGGTCCCAAATCTCTCTTTCAATTATTTAATTTAATTGTTTGATTATTATTTTCCTTAAAGTTACTAACGTGTGTATTTTGTTATTAGAAAGAGGTACGAGGCATCAAAGTAAGTACTTTAATTAGTTAATTGATATTATGATGTAGACATCATGTTTAAAATGTTATTATGATATTCCTAGTATCATGTCTAGGGTAAATTTAATATTAAATATGATTGTTACGATGCTTCCTATGCTCTTCCTAATGCTTATGATAGTTAGTATCATGTTAGGGCTAAAGATTTGATTTTTATTGCTTAGTGACATGCTAGGGTTTGTTATTAATCTTGTTAGTATCATGCCTAGGATCTTGCTATTATTATTATGCTTTAATATTAACATGAACATGATTATGATTATAATTGTTATAATTTATGATGAATATGAATATGATTATTATTATTATTTTGATGATGATTATTTTATTTATGATTATTATTATGATTATTATTATTTTGATGATGATTATTTTATTTATGATTATTATTATGATTATTATTATTCATGATATTGGTTATTTATTATGTTGCCTGATGCTTATTATTTATCGTTATTGCTTGATCACGCCTTTTATGCATGTTTAAAGGGAATTTGTACTTGTAATCACGCTTAATAAGATAATTAATAATCTTGTTAGGGTTAATATGATTATAATTCAAGTGATCACCAATAATAGATTTATTTGTGCATTAATATTCAACCAACATAGATAAACAGGTTTAGGGTTAATCCTATTGATTGCATGTTAATTAAAAAGCGCACATGAATACGATCAGAATAAAGTAGAGGCCTATTATTAGGGCAGGTTCAATCTCTTTTAGGTTGAATTTGTACCTTCATCCCCGAACCCTTATTTGGTTCTAGACCTTATGGAGTTGACGATCTCTTGGATCGTTAAGGGGTGTAACCTTTACCTCGTGAACGGTTTACAAGTTCCTAAAACTTGTTGGCGACTCTTTTGCTCTATCTTCTTCCCTTTTGGACGTCACCGTACTTTAGTGTATGATCACAGTGGGGTTCAAGCTAGAGGTTTAACGCTTGAAATTATTCCCTACAGTTTTTGGGGACTCCACTGGGGAGGATTTCTATTTTAATTCCTGAATTTGTTTCGGCAATGATTTAGAATGAGTGGATGAGACTCGAAAAGTTCTAAGTATTTCATGTGCGTAATTTTGATTAACATTATTGTCATATGCATAAAAAATATCTCATTGGAAAGACCATTCGTAATGAGTTAAAAACATAGGATTTTACACGTAGGAAATTTGAGAAATGTCTTTCACAACTAGGACTGAAATAACACCGCGCGAAACTGGAAAATTTTATCGAACACAGAAAGCTGCTGAGGCATGTGGGCAGTAGCGTCAGGGGCCAGAGCTTGGCTCCATCATTTTAGTCGTAGCTCCAGATGCCAGTATTGGCGCCAGGCGCTACAGTTAAAAGCTGGCGCCAGTCTCTGTTTGCTGGCGCCAATTTCCCCCAATACCGAGCCAGAAATATGCGTTCTAATTTCGACCGGTTTTTTGTATTGTTTGCTCGATACTACTTCCTGATTGAATTTTTTCTCACTTTTCTGAAACCCATATGTGTTCTACATATGGACATAACCCTCTGGGAATTCATGCTCCATCTACCTGATTGAATGCTCCGTGCAACAAAGGGTACATCCGAGATGTTGAATTCACCAAACCATGGAAGCGAGTTTTTCTAAACTCGCGGTGTCCCATCCACTCGCGCCAACCCTTCACGGTGAGGCTTCCGCGCGGTGCATCCGGACAATTAACCATGGACCCTCTATTGACTAAACCATATCCCGAACTTTAGAGAACTAGAGCCATGGTTAGGTGGCAAACGCATTGCATCATATTGTGCCTACTTGACTAATTATGCATTATTTGTCGTGCATATATGTTATGATTTCTCTTAACCGTTTGTTTGACTTGTGTTGAGAGTAAATAAATTAATGACTTAAAGAACTTTGCCTAATTAATTAATTTGAGTCAATAAAGTCTAATGTTTTAATCGGAATTGACCTAGTACGACTTTAGGCATTCCCCAATTGACTAATAACACTGAAAACAGTCCCAGATCGAAGCTCCAATATTGGCGCCAAGATCTGAGCTGTAGTGCCACACTATGAAGTGTAGCGCCTGACGACAGCTCTGTCGTCTGGCGCCAAGCTCCACAGTGCGGCGCCAGTCCTGTCGTTTGGCCTACAGTTCGGATTATTGGTCGAGTCATCACCTAGAGTCTAATTAATCAGTTTGCTAACTAATTCGGTTAAGTTTTGCTGTCAATAGTACTTATTTGAGTTGATGATCGAGTTTAGGCACTAAGTCCCATGGTCTTAAACAAGAGTTCAAGCATGTCACTTACATTCAACGCACACACCAATACACATACTTTGACCATGTTTAAGAGAGTCTTGTATGCGCGTTTCTTTCTGTCATTTTTTTAGGGGGTAAGTCGAATATTAATCCTCCAATAAAAAAATAACTATACTTATTTCCCTAAAAATATGTACATTATTTTCGCCAAAAATATGCACCCTTTTTTACTTTATTCTTTTTTTTTTCTTCCTTAAAATGAACCGTAAAGTCAAGTTGATTTGAGTCAAGTAATTAAAACGCAAAATGGTTTAACTTACAGCGCGTGGTCAAGAAAGGAAGGACGGTTAATCAAAGACAACCTTTTCGTACAAGTCCAACTTTTCGACAAACCCATAGCTCGTAAGAGGAAAGCTAAGATTATAATGGCAACACAAGAAGAAGTCAATGATCTTAAGAACCAACTGGCTACCGTGACTGAGACACTGAAGCTTCTCGCACTCAAGATCGATGATCCCGTGAAGCAACAACAGATGGACCTCATGCAAGAGAGTCTAAGCAAGTTGTCTAGCGACTACAAGTTTCAAGAGCTTACATCACATGGGGTCTCGGTGGACAAAGAACTTCTTCCGCGGAAGTTCAATGCCAACGACATCCCAAAATTCAGAGCGACTGACAACCCTTACTTTCATTTAAGAGCATTCGAAACAATAATGAGTATTAAGGGTATCGATAAGAAAGTTTTCCCCTCTCTGTTCTCACTATCTCTCGAGACCGTTTGCCAACAATGGTTCTTTTCTCTCGAGAAATAAAAGACCTATACCTGGGAGTCCATAGCAAACGCTTTCGTTGATAGATACAAGTGCAACATTCATGTCGAGACTGACCATAGGGAACTTGAAATCCTCAAGCAGAAAGAGAATGAAGGTTTCACCTCTTTCTTTAACAAATGGAGAGAAACCTCAGCTAAGATGATCGAGGTGCCAAGTGAAAAAGAATCTGTGAGGCTGTTCATCAAAAATCTTCAAGAAAAATATTCCAAGCATCTTAAGTATCAAAATAATCTCCATACCTTCAAGGCCGTTTATGACATTGGGATTAATATTGAAGACGGCTTGGCTAAGTTAAAAGCTGCCAACAATAACTCCAACTGTGGCTGGAAAGGAAAGAAGAACGACAATCCTTCTTGTTCCAAAACCGCCCACTCAAACAACGTTAGCACTTTTAATTTAGGGGAAGTCCTTGCTATGAAAAATCATGGACAGAAGAAACCATTTAGGACGAACTTCACTCCTATTGGCATGAGTTATGACACCGCATTTGATCGATTAAATGCACAAGGTCTTATAACTCCTATTGGACCATTTGGGGACCCACCAGTCGAGAAGAGGTCGGCTAATTGGAACCCCAATGCACACTGCAAGTATCACCAAGATAGGGGCCATCTCACCAAAAACTGTTGGAAGCTTAAGGAAGCTACCCAAGACTTAATCGATAACAACAAGCTGCCGTTGCCCCCTGCCAGTAAGAAGCCGAGCATTGACAATGCACCTCTCGCTCATACCCTGGCTATCTCTGATGAGGAAAACGAGGTCGACCCCTCATCTCTCATTAGACCTGTCAAAGAAATCCACGCCGCAGAAAAAGAAGAAGAAATATTTTTCGATGTCACGGATAACCTTCCAGAACCGGTAAGTAAGGAAGATATACAATTGCTCACACTGTCTATGATGGAGGTATCACATTTACTATGTGAAGCTCTCAAGGCTATAAAGGAATCCCAAAAGAAATGTGATGAGGTTCCACTTCCGAAAGATGAACCTAAAAGGGAATTCACACCAGTGAGAACAACTTATGAGGCAAAGCATTTTCCCTTACAAGTTACTGAAAAACCCAAGAAGAGCAATAGAATATACACTCCAATTGGGATCCCATATGCACAAATGTTCGAAATGCTCTCCGAGAGTGGCGAGATCAAACCTCTCGAACCGAGACCATTCGAATCATTGAAAAAGGACAGATAGATATTACTGTCGGTACCATTAATCAGGGGGTCACACTA
This sequence comes from Chenopodium quinoa, assembly GCF_001683475.1. Classification (NCBI taxonomy): domain Eukaryota; kingdom Viridiplantae; phylum Streptophyta; class Magnoliopsida; order Caryophyllales; family Amaranthaceae; genus Chenopodium; species Chenopodium quinoa. Next base: position 988,324 of record NW_018742764.1, read on the forward strand.
TAGAAAACTGTTTCAAATTCAAGGATTTGGTTCAGAAAATGATTGATGAAAAGAAACTAGTCCAAGTTCAACAAGAAAAGGATGCGGCCATTAATGGAGTTTGGGACAGTGATGAAGAAGATGTCTATCTAAAGGATATAGTAGGACCTCCACCTTCTATGTCATATACCACAGATGACATTTGGGCTGAAGAAGACTCATCGATAGACGTACTCACAAGATCCGGGAAAACGCAGCCTCCTGTTTCAACACAACCTATGCCAACCACACAACAAGTTCCCATACCTATCATTGAAGACAACAATATTGTTAAACAGTTTAAGAAGACAAAAGTTGAGATGAATGTATGGAAACTTCTGGCAACATCTCGAGAACATAGGTTGGCTGTAATGAATGCCTTGGACAAAATAGGGATAGATTCTGACACTACTCCTGAGGGATTAGCCAACTTCCTCACAAGTGATCTTCCTAGTCCAATTAATTTGATCACTTTTTCTGACAAAGATTTACCCCAGAAGGTGACAAACATTACAAAGCATTAAACCTCACAGTAGTTTGCAAGAGGATGAATGTTTCTATGACTCTTGTAGACAATGGATCGACCATCAACTTCTGTCCACTTAGAACTGCAAGGATGCTCGGCATAAGGGACGAAGATTTAACTCCGTCTACACAAGGAATAAGGGTCTACGACAACACTCGTCATCAAGCTCTTGGCAAGATTACCCTAAATGTAACAGCAGGAGCAATAGAACATGCTACTACTTTCCAAGTAGTAGACATCAAAGCTTCGTTCAACTTGTTGTTGGGACGCCCTTGGCTTCATGATCTAAAGGCCGTCCCTTCATTTCTCCATCAACAAGTAAAAGCTATAGTTGGGGGAATTCCAATCACCATCGATGCTTCGCCTATGAGGATCAAATCTATAGAGAATCCAATCATTAATGTGGAGCACGGCGAGGATGATGAAGATTTATGGGGCTTTAACGAAGAAGTCTCCTTAATCCAGGAGGATGAAAGGACCCCTCTTTGCCATGACCCCCATTCCAACATGATTGTCAATGCCATGCTGAAGAAACAAGGACATTTTCCTGGGATGACCCTAGGAAAGAAGAAAGGAATAGCAAAACCGCTGGAGCCACCTGGCCTCCCTAAGTTAGAAACTTTCGGACTTGGTTTCGAACCGACTCGGAAAGATCTCAAGCGAGCCCAGGAAAAGTCAAAAGCACGTAGGGACGCTCGCGTTCAAGAGAAAGCAATCCCAATGGATCAATACCCTCTTACGCTTAATGGTCAATTCATAAAAGAAGGAGAGGACTATCCATGCCATGAATTTCCCGACCCATTTGTTGTAAAAGGCATAAGACAACCGGGATTCGAGATTTTCTTGGATCGCTACTTCACTGATGAAATCCCAACTCCTGTCTACAAGGAGAAAGCACCCCCATGCTTTGACTTTAACGTCATGGGATTACTATTTGGACGAGAAAAGAATGAGCCAACTTATAAAGAGGATAACTCCTCGCTCATTCAAACAGTCCTACAAAGCGAAAGCTTCGATCCCTCGAAGCTAATCACTCCAGCTGAAGGATCCCTACACGGATGGCGCAAGACTATGAAGGTGACTACTCCAAGCGGAAGGAAGATATCTATCACGACAGGGAAAGGACCGATGTTTGAAGAGTCGTCTGAGTCAGAGTCCGAGTCAGAGTCTTTCCCCCTAGAGTCTTCTAAGTCTTTAGTAATAGCACCTCCCCCTCCTATTTCTTCTCCTAGGATAGTTAGTGATCCAGTACCTGAGGACATATCACTCTTTGATGTAATGATCTCAGAGTATAATAATATTTCTCATTCTCCTTACTTCTCGTGTTCTTCTCTAACCCAAGATGACGAGCATTGCTTAACTAACAATGAAAAAGACAAAGAAATTATTAAAGCAATGGAAACACTCGAAAAGTAAACACCGGTAATTGAAGAAACTGAAATAGTTAATATCTCAAATGATTCAACTCATAAAAGAGAAGTTAAAATCGGATTAACACTGAATAAACAAGAAAGAACCGATCTAGTTAACTTACTTAAAGAATTTATCGATGTATTTGCTTGGTCATATGAAGATATGCCAGGCATTAATAGAGATTTAGCTCAACACACTGTACCACTAATTCCAGGAATGAAACCTGTAAAACAAAAGTTACGTCGAATGAAACCTGACGTAGCTCTTAAAATAAAAGAAGAAGTTCAAAAAACAAATAACTGCAGGTTTCATCAAGGTGTCCAAATACCCCGAATGGGTCGCCAACGTCGTCCTAGTTCCAAAGAAGGACGGAAGGGTAAGAATGTGTGTCGACTATCGAGATCTAAATAAGGCAAGTCCAAAGGACGACTTCCCTTTGCCACACATCGATATTCTGGTAGATAACACAGCAAATCACGCGCTTCTTTCGTTTATGGATGGGTTCACAGGTTACAACCAGATTCTCATGGCAGAAGAAGACATGGAGAAAAAAACTTTTATAACACCATGGGGCACTTACTGTGGTGTGCCTCAGTCGTATGCAACCAAAAATATCACAACTAAGCTAACTGCAAATAAACGTAGTTAGGGAAGTCGAGTTCGAATCCACAGGGAAAAAGGGACTAATAACTGGAAACCTAAGTGGAAATACTCTAGGACGGTAGTAACCTAAGTAACGAGGGGGGTTTTCACGAGCAATGATGATAAATGAACTAAGTAAGAACAACGAACGTAATGAATAGGTAATCAATGAGAAGAACGGTCTTGGTTATGCGAAATCCACTAATGAACATACAAATTGATCATAGAAGTCTCCTCAATCAAGCTCTATTGAACACCTTGTTGTAGAATTCCTAGATTCTAAATTCTCATAAATAGTTAGAAATAGCAAAGCGCTCCTTTCTAACCCTTTCCAATGCACAATTCAAGACAAGCGCTCTAAATTATCCACAAGAAGAAAATAAACGGAGAAATCAACAAGGATTGAATAAATTAACACAAGCGGTCTAATTTCTTCAATAATATTATTCCCTCTTCAAGTTATCAACCAAAAGCATGCATCAATAACCTAAAGTTGCTACTTTGGAAAGATTAATTAGATGCAAGCGAATCCAATAATTCTAACCTAGCAATTGATTAAAGCAAATCATGAAATTAATTCAAGGAACAATATATATTCAATAGATATTAAGAGAAGAAAGATCTCACAATTCGTAGCTAAAAGCTTCAATCTTTAACCAAGAATCCGGAAGATTAAGCTTCCATGGATTCTAATTCCAAAACAAAGAATTCTGAAAATTCCAAGAAAACCCTAGAAAGCTTTTTTTCTCAAAACTTAATTCTCCTTTTTTCTGACTTTAAACTTAATTAAAACTAAGCTATTTATATGTTTCTATATTTTAATAACATAACACAATGATAATAATAAAATAATATCCAAAACACGAGCCAAAACAAAGCCAAATTGCTGAAAATTAACCAAAACAGCCCGAATTTCTGCCAGAGCCGCTGCCAGCTGCTCTGGACCCGCTGGCAGCTGCTCTGGCAGCCCCTCACTCTGGTATACCCGCTGCCAGCGGCTCTGGCCAGCTGCCAGCGGCCCTGGCAGCGGTTCCTGCTGTTTTCGCCTTCTTTCCTTGCTTCTTCTTCTTGCTTTGCTTCACCTTTTCCTCAAGCTTTCTTCCTTGCTCTTCCATGCTCCATCACAACTCTCAAATCACGAGCCAAGGTCCATCCTTCTTACATAACTCTTCATTGGTTCCCGAGCTCACTCACTCACTTATACTCATAAATCCCGCCTTTTGCACATAAGTGAGATCACAGCCCAAAACTCACAAAAGCTAACAAAAGTACATATAAAGCATCAAAACACACCCTAAAATGCTTCTCTCAACCCATGATAAGAAGGCTTATCAAATTCCCCCATGCTTGAACCTTTACTCGCCCTCGAGTAAACTTAGAGAATAAAACACATCCTCCTCACTAAGGTTCAAAACAGAAGATGGTGGAATCAAACTAGCTCTATGCACTCAAACTCAACAAAACATCCTAGTACTTATCAACCAATCACAATCACACTCCCCCATACTTCACACTTTGAATCTCCCTTTTTTCTTATTTATCAATTCATCCCCAAAATCAACTTGGAACGATAAACGCATAGCCATGAGTATGAATATTCTCAACCGCCTAAAGAAATGAAATTTTCGATAAAATTGGGCAAACAAAAACTCAACTTAACCAAAAATCTCATAAAAACACTTCCACATTCAAGAGTGAAAACAAACAACTCATGCTCTCAAATTCCTAAGATGATCAACAAATTCCCCCAAAATCTCAACTATCTCCCAAAATCACCAAGATGAAACCTACCCCGACACCTCCTTATATCTCCTCCCCTTATGACACCGACTCCGGCAAATAGATGCGAAATTTCCTTGAAAAATCAAATTCATGAACATTTCTCTCTTTTTTCTCTCATTTTGCCTAGGAGCCCTTTCGGGTTTTCATCCTAGCCTCTCATCTTTTTCCAAATCTCACTTTCTCACCCACTCATTAGCCACTTTTTTGCTTAGGTCGCCCTTTCGGGTTTTCAACCTAACCGGGCCCCCATTTTTGCCTAAGCCGCCTTTTCAGGTTTTCGACTTAGCGGGTTTCTTTTTCTTTTTTCTTTCTTTCTTTTTTTTTTTTTCATATGCAAGAATTTCTTCCCCCCCCCCTACTTGAATGAAGCATTGTCCTCGATGCAAGAACAACAACAATAAAAACAAAAGTAAGGGAAAGGGAAGAAATAAGTACCACCTTAATGGGAAGGATTCCCGAAGTTGGAAGATTCGGCATTATCAAGGATTTCAAAACTCTCGAGAAGAAAAATGAACTATGGGGACCCCAAGTGTTGTCCATGGGAAGATTATTCCAACCAAACGCATTTCTAATTACCGCATAAGGCATGACATAGTTCTTATTGTTAAAATTGAAAGAAATTCTTGACATCCCTTAGTCAAAGTGGAAAGGAATTCATCTATACCTCACATAAGTAGGTGCGCTCGTGCTCCATCACTTCCTCCAAACCAACCACTTGCAATGCCTCCAAATCGACGACTTTTGTGCATTGCACCATTCTTTTGGGCTGTTGAAGTTGAACCCATGTAGTCTTTTCTTTCGTAGTTAGACGAATGCCCATGAAGTCATTTGCTTGGGGAAAAGAGGGTGATACACCCTCCCTTGAAGTATCCCCTTGTTGTCTACCCCCTTGCAACCCTTGTAGGTGAAGAGGTTGCCTTCACTTGTTATGTCTTCCCATTGCACAAGAACGAATTGCACAAATCTCACCTCCTCTTTCAAAATACAATGAGCAACCCACCAAACCTCCAAACACCAAGGTTCACACAATTCCTCAAATTTCAAGTTTAGAATTTAGAAATTGAAACAATGTTAAGGTTTAATTGGACTTGAAATTGAGGGAAAAGAGGTTAGACGAGGGGTTTTTAAATTTCTGAATTTTGGATTGAAAATGGGGCAAATGGGTTGTTTTGGATAAAGAATACTTGCTAAGGGATAGAGGGAAGTGATTAATTGGGGTTTTGGATAAAGACTAGAATGAATTGGATTGTAGGATTGAAGAAAAAGGGGTTTAAAAGGGCAAAAATTCAGGTATGCAGGGAATGCCGCTGGTAGCGGCTTGGGGCCCGCTGCCAGCGGCTTAAGAAGGAATTTAGGGTGAATGTTGCTGGAAGACCCGCTGGCAGCGGCTTGGGACCCGCTGGCAGCGGCTGCTGCAAATTTTTTTTTTTTTTTTTTTTTTTTTTTTTTTTTTTCTGAAGGACACCCGCTGGCAGCGGCACCAGACCCGCTGCCAGCGGCTGGGGCAGAACTTTGGGATTTTTTGGCTGCTTGGAGAGCCGCTGGTAGCGGCTACAGAGCAGCTGCCAGCCCGCTACCAGCGGCTCCTGCAGGGGCTGCCTCCCAAAGTCTGTTTTTACCTGTTTTGCTCTGTTTTTGCTCACAATACGTACTCCCAAAGCATCCTCCTACATAAATCCACCAAAAGCACTTGGTACATCAAAACAAAAACAATAAAAACTAAAATAAATGAAAACGGGGAAGAGTTTTCGGGTTGCCTCCCGATTAGCGCCTTTGTTTTACGTCGTTGGCTCGACACAACTCATGAAACTTCGTTAATCAATTGATGGCTCGTAGAGATCGATGTTCTCCAAATTCTCGACCTTGAACCCTTCGTAGTATGGTTTAAGCCTTTTTCCATTCACTTTGAACATGTTGTTGGTCTCTAAACTCCGAATTTCTACCGCTCCATGCGGATAGACCTTGTCAACTTGAATTGGACCCTTCCAACGGGAGCTCATCTTGTCATGCCACACCTTATTCTTTGCTTTGTGGTATACCTGGGATAATTTCTTGCCCAGAAATGATGACGGGGTGGGTGTTGCCCCTAGTGGTATAGGTGGAAGTTTGGACTGTTCATTCAATTCCGCCACCTTCACCTGCACATTAGTAGGTATAGAAGAATCCAAGCAATCACCAGACACAACATTAGTAATAGGTGTGAGGAGCTCATCCCCATGATCAATGTTAGAAACATCATGCAATATTGGATCGACAACATTTATAGAATATAAAGAATGAGTATCAACAGGATACTTTATGGTATCATAAATGTTATACACAATTGCTTTCCCATCAACCTCCATAGTCAAAGAACCGGTAGACACATCAATTTTTGTCTTAGCAGTCTTTAAGAAAGGTCTTCCTAACAGGATGGGGGCTGCTTGTTTGTCATGTTCCATGTCAAGGACGTAAAAGTCAGCTGGAAAGATCAATCCATCAACCTTAACAAGTACATCTTCTATTACCCCCTTAGGATATACATTGGACCTATCAGCTAACTGAATTACTACCCCAGTTTCATGCAAAGGCCCAAGTTCTAAAGATTTAAACAGGGAGTAGGGAATGACATTGATTGATGCACCTAGGTCCAACATGGCTCGGTGTAATGTGGTGTCTCCTATTGTAACAGGAATAGTAAACATACCAGGATCACCACATTTTTCTGGGAGTTTCTTTTGGAAAACTGCAGAAACATGAGCACTCACCTTCACTTTTTCTTTTCCTCCCAACCTGTGCTTTCTCTTGATCGTACACAGTTCTTTCATAAACTTAGCAAAACGAGGAATACTTTTAATCACATTCAAGAGGGGAATATTTACCTCACATTTGCTAAAAGTCTCATAAATATCCTTGTCTTTCTCATACCTTCGAGTATCTTGCAAGGCTTCAGGGAAAGGTGGTGTGGGTTCATAAGAGGGAAAAGTTGGTGGATTCGCCACAGCTTCATGTTCTACTTCTTGCTCTTCAGTTCCAATCAAGTCTTTAGCCCTCTTAGTTGCAACTGCAGTTTCTTGCAACTCTTTGCCATTTCTCAATGTTATTTCATTGACCTGTTGCTTAGGATTCAGCTCCGTTTGAGATGGAAGCTTTCCAGAGTCCTTAGCTTCAAGTCGGCTCACTGCACTTGAAATTTGGCTCACTTGACTTTCCAAATTCTGAATACTGGATTTGGTTTCTTGCTGGAATTGCACCATGTTTTGCTGCATAGTAGAAACATTAGAAGTTAGTGATCTAATCATGTCTTCAGTTGACATATTACTCGAATTTGAGCTTTGGCCTTGAGGTTTGGCTAATGGTGCCCTATATTGCTGATATTGCTGCTGGCCTTGAGCATTTTGCTGTTGTTGTTGGTTCCCCTGGGAATTCCCATATCTCAAATTTGGATGATCCCTCCATCCTGGATTGTATGTATTTGAATATGGATCATATCTTCTCTGAGGACCTTGCCCTTGGAAACCCATTGCATTGGCCTGCTCATTCTGCTCCTCTTGTAATTGAGGACATGCATCAGTGGGATGTCCCATGGAGGTGCATAAACCACAAGCATTCAGTTGCTGTGGATTCCTTGAGTTCACCATGAACTCACGCATCATAGAAGTCAAATCAGCTACTTGACTCTCTAACTCAGTTATATTCGAATTTGCTAAATTCACCCGGCGCGTGGGAGTTCTCTGACTGAATTGCCTAGAATTTTCTGCTAGCTCTGCAATCAACCTAGTTGCATCTCCTGGAGTCTTATTCATTAGCCCTCCACCACTTGCTGCATTCACCATCCTCAAATCATCATCTGTTAGACCTCCATAGAAGTATAGGATGAGGTCTTGATCGGAATACCCATGGTACGGACAACTAGCACACAATCTCTTGAATCTCTCCCAATACTCATACAAGGACTCATCTTCCTTCTGATCCACATTGCTGATAGCTTTCTTAAGGCTTGCAGAAATAGTGGCTGGGTAATACTTCTCTAAGAAACACTTCTTCAAACCTGCCCAATTTGTTATGCTCCCTGGGGGAAGATAGTAAAACCAATCCTTCGCTGCATCTTTGAGAGAAAAAGGAAATGCTCTCAACTGAATTTGCTCATCAGTCATCCCAATCGGTTTCATGCTAGTACATACCACATGAAATTCTGCCAGATGTTTATTTGGATCTTCACCCTTCATGCCATGGAATGCCGGCAATAGATGAATTAGACCAGATTTGATCTCAACATTAGCACCTTCCTCCAACTGCTGATATGCGATGCACAACGGCTGTTGGTTCAAGTTAGGAGCTGTTAGCTCTCTCAGTGTTCGATTTTCTGCCATCACTTCCTCTTCTTGAATGTTGAAGATGTATGTTGATTCACTGGGGTTTGTTCTTGCCTCTCTTCGCAACCTGGAAATATTTCTTTCAATTTCTGGATCAAACTGCAAAACTTCTTTGTTAGCAGAACGGGTACTTATCATACCCTAGCGAACAAACAAAGAAAATATAGCTAAGAACAATCCTAAAATAAATTCTACTAAGATAAACAATTAAACGGTAACGCCTAAGTCCCCGGCAACGGCGCCAAAATTTGGTGTGCCTCAGTCGTATGCAACCAAAAATATCACAACTAAGCTAACTGCAAATAAACGTAGTTAGGGAAGTCGAGTTCGAATCCACAGGGAAAAAGGGACTAATAACTGGAAACCTAAGTGGAAATACTCTAGGACGGTAGTAACCTAAGTAACGAGGGGGGTTTTCACGAGCAATGATGATAAATGAACTAAGTAAGAACAACGAACGTAATGAATAGGTAATCAATGAGAAGAACGGTCTTGGTTATGCGAAATCCACTAATGAACATACAAATTGATCATAGAAGTCTCCTCAATCAAGCTCTATTGAACACCTTGTTGTAGAATTCCTAGATTCTAAATTCTCATAAATAGTTAGAAATAGCAAAGCGCTCCTTTCTAACCCTTTCCAATGCACAATTCAAGACAAGCGCTCTAAATTATCCACAAGAAGAAAATAAACGGAGAAATCAACAAGGATTGAATAAATTAACACAAGCGGTCTAATTTCTTCAATAATATTATTCCCTCTTCAAGTTATCAACCAAAAGCATGCATCAATAACCTAAAGTTGCTACTTTGGAAAGATTAATTAGATGCAAGCGAATCCAATAATTCTAACCTAGCAATTGATTAAAGCAAATCATGAAATTAATTCAAGGAACAATATATATTCAATAGATATTAAGAGAAGAAAGATCTCACAATTCGTAGCTAAAAGCTTCAATCTTTAACCAAGAATCCGGAAGATTAAGCTTCCATGGATTCTAATTCCAAAACAAAGAATTCTGAAAATTCCAAGAAAACCCTAGAAAGCTTTTTTTCTCAAAACTTAATTCTCCTTTTTTCTGACTTTAAACTTAATTAAAACTAAGCTATTTATATGTTTCTATATTTTAATAACATAACACAATAATAATAATAAAATAATATCCAAAACACGAGCCAAAACAAAGCCAAATTGCTGAAAATTAACCAAAACAGCCCGAATTTCTGCCAGAGCCGCTGCCAGCTGCTCTGGACCCGCTGGCAGCTGCTCTGGCAGCCCCTCACTCTGGTATACCCGCTGCCAGCGGCTCTGGCCAGCTGCCAGCGGCCCTGGCAGCGGTTCCTGCTGTTTTCGCCTTCTTTCCTTGCTTCTTCTTCTTGCTTTGCTTCACCTTTTCCTCAAGCTTTCTTCCTTGCTCTTCCATGCTCCATCACAACTCTCAAATCACGAGCCAAGGTCCATCCTTCTTACATAACTCTTCATTGGTTCCCGAGCTCACTCACTCACTTATACTCATAAATCCCGCCTTTTGCACATAAGTGAGATCACAGCCCAAAACTCACAAAAGCTAACAAAAGTACATATAAAGCATCAAAACACACCCTAAAATGCTTCTCTCAACCCATGATAAGAAGGCAAAGAGAACGCAATCTACTACCTAAGCAAGAAGATGCTCGAATACGAAGAACGCTATACACCGCTCGAGAAGTTGTGCCTCGCCTTGGTGTGGGTCACAACCAAGTTAAGACATTACATGCTAGTGCATACCGTCTTCGTAGTCTCCCGATTAGATCCACTCAAGTATCTATTCGAGAAATCTACACTCAATGGACGCATATCGAGATGGATAGTCAATCTAGCCCAGTTTGATGTAAGGTTCATGCCACAAAAAGCTATCAAAGGATCCGTGGTGTCAGACTTCCTAGCAGATTTTTCAATAGAAGACTCGACGCCAATACAAGACAATGAATTTCCAGACGAAGACCTAATGGCTACTGAAGATGATACTTGGACCTTGTACTTTGACGGAGCCTCAAACCAAAAGGGATGTGGCGTTGGAGTACTACTAGTATCACCTAAAGAAGAACATGTTCCAATCTCCATAAAGCTTGATTTCGACGTCACCAACAATGCTGCTGAATATGAAGCATGCGTGGTAGGCCTTGAAACAGCTTTGGCATTGGGAGTAAAAAATTTAAGGATATTCGGAGACTCTTCTTTGATTATCAATCAGATATCTAAAAGGTGGAAAGTAAGGAGCGAAAGACTAGCCCCTTACCAAACCTATTTGGAAACTCTTACCGATCAGTTAGACAAGGTAGAATATACGTATCTACCTAGGAAAGAAAACCAATTTGCTGATGCCCTGGAAAGATTAGCCTCAATGGTTAGGATTCCCACAGAAATCGAGCAAATGCCTCTAACTATAGAAAAAAGGCACAAACCAGCATACATCCAGGCTATAGAAGACGACGAAGTAGTCCAAGGCGAAGAAGAAGAAGAAGAAGAAGTAGAAGAACCGTGGTACACGGACATACTCAATTATGTCACCAAAGGAGAATACCCTCCTCATGCTGACAAAAGAGGAAAACGAGCATTAAGGCTTTTGGCTTCCCAATATGTACTCATAGACAACGATCTACATAAAAGGGTACCTAAGGGTCGAGCTCTCTTATGTGTAGGAAAGAAGGATGCAAAAAGAGCAATGAGGATAGTCCACGAAGGAATCTGTGGAACACATATAAATGGCAAAATGTTAGTCCAAAAGATAATGCGAGAAGGATATTATTGGACTACAATGAAAAGGGATTGCCACCAATACGTAAAAAGATACCCTAAGTTCCAAATTTATGCCAATTTACAACATGTTCCTCCATCTTTGCTCTACACCTACACATCGCCATGGCCATTCTCTACATGGGGAATTGACATCATAGGCAAAATCACTCCCCCAGGAACAGGAGGCCACGAATATATCCTAGTAGCAATCGATTACTTCACAAAGTGGGTCGAAGCGCAATCATACGCTAAACTCATTGCAAAACATGTAGTACTCTTTATCGAGAGAAATATAATTTGTCGATACAGAGTCCCACATGAAATGATAAGTGACATTGGAACTCACTTTCAAGCCGAATGTGAAGAATTGCTACAAAAATACAACATTCAACATCATCATTCTTCCCCTTATAGACCTCAAGCAAATGGAGCAGTCGAGGCAGCTAATAAAAATTTAAAGACTATCATCGAGAAAATGAAGGAAAATTATAAGGATTTGCCTGACAAACTTCACTTCGCACTGTGGGGTTACCGCACGTCGATCCGTACATCAACAGGAAATACGCCATTTTCCTTGGTATATGGAATGGATGCCGTACAACCTGTTGAACTAGAAATACCATCTCTACGCATCGCATTAGAGAGTAAACTCGATGAAGTTGAATGGACTAGGGCAAGATATGAAGAATTAATTCTACGCGATGAGAAACGACTAGAAACTCTACATCACACTCAGTGTTACCAGACTCGTATGGCTAGGCATTTTAATAAGAAGGTCAAGACAAGAAATATTATAGTAGGAGACTTGGTGTTAAAAGCACTAAGGAAAAATGTTTTAGATCCAAGGGGTAAATTTAGACCTAATTGGTCTGGACCCTACATTGTCAAAACAATCCTGACAGGAGGTGCAGCAAAACTAACTGATATGGATGGCAATGAATTCTCGAACATGGCAAATCTTGACCAACTTAAGAAATACTACCCATAATTACTTGAGTAGGATACTCAAGAGAGTTACGTTCGGCCTGATTCCTTAAGAAAGGATATGTAGGCAACCCTTTATGGGTGCAACCACCTTATTTTTTGACATCCCTCGTGTCCAGAATTAATTAAAAATTCAACAGAAAATCGGCAAAATATCGGCGTCACAGAGTAAAACCTGGCGCCAGCCAACAACCATCAGCGCCAGCCGATGAAATTGGCGCCTGGCGCCAGACTTCAATCGCAGGCGCCAATCGCAAATAAGTGGTGCCAATTTGACAATAAATTCTGGGCAAATCTCGGTGTTTTTCGGAAAATTTTCGACTTCCGTACTCGAAGAATTTCTGGAAAATTAATTTTTCGATTTTCATTGCTTTAATAAAATAAAGTAAATAATTTAAAGATGAAATTTCATTAATAAAATAAAATTACACTATTGGTGGAATTTAAATAAAGCTGAAATAAATTAACTTTAAATGAAAAAAAAAAAACTAAGTCTAATAATTCGAAATTTAAGCAATGCTCCTAATCTTTCTTTTCTTTTCTAGCCCTTTTCCAATTTTTGTCTGCCTCCTCCTCCTCATCCATAACTTTAGCTAGTAGGCATCCTTTAGAGGACCTACATTCAATCTTAGAATAGATAGCCTCCCCTTCAGCTAGTACTCCATGTTCCTTTTCCACCCAAGCCTTTTTATCTGTGGTGTCAGCTTTCCTTTTCCCTTTATCCTTGGTAGCACTTTTCCTCTTAGGCATTGCAGGTGTTTTGAATTCAATTCTTGCGCCTAGGCGTTCCTTGGCAGGAATCACCCTGTCACCTAAACGACTCTTCACATCAGTTTTACCCTTCGAATCCTTCGAAGGCTTCTTCAGCAACCACTTCTTCACATCATTGGGCAAAGAAGGGGGAGCCTTTTGGGTAATCACTTCCCATAAAGGTCTAGCACTCCAGTAAGCATCAAATCTATCTACTTCTTGAGAAACAGGGTACTCATAGGGAGGACGAAGATCCCCGGAAGGAATATTCTGAAGCAAGCCGTATTGTCTTTTTACCCTGCAAGGGTAATAATAAGTCACACGAGACAAACTTGGAAGCCGGCAGAAAGGTTGCTTGTTGACACCAACCATCCTTTCTATTTTCCACCATGGGACAACCCACTTGATAGCAAAATTGCGAGATTCAATTCGGAGACTTTTCTCCACCCATGGCGCCCAATCTTAGGGAAGCGTTTCTTCCTCCTCACGAAGCAATTGGGAGTATACTTCTCAATATCGTCCGGAGGGCTAATTAATCCTAGCCTTTCCATTAGCCACATCTGTAAAAAATTGCAATGCAAATAAATTATTATTATAATACAAAAATATATTTTTTGATTTCTGTAATTAAAAATGTTATTTTTCTACCTGTAATAAAATTGGAGAGCCGCGAAAAGGTGCTTTTAGGTCCCTTTTCAATTCATCAAGACTAATAATAGTCTCTCCAACTATCAATGGCATTGGATTTCTTCCTGATTCAATTTGTTCTAAAACAGTGGTTATAATTGATTGGCCTTCATTATTTTTACCACTACTAAGAAAAAATTGATTAAGCATGCAAAATAAGAACGCCCTTCTTCTATATATATGAAATGATTCAGAAAGAGGTTTATCAAAATAATGGCGTGCAAATTATGTCAAATTAACTATGCTTCCATCTACTATTTTTGATAAATCTCTTTCTTTCAAGTTAAAGAAGCGCTCGAAATCCCTATAATAATATGCATCTACTCTAGGGATTACTACGAGGTCTATTGCAGGGAAGCCTAAAATAGCACCAAATTCTTCTAGCAAAGGGCTAATCTCATATACCCTATTCTAAAGCAATGAGTATCAACATTCCAAAATTCTAGAGCGGTATGTATGGAATCTAAGTCAAGATCTACCCCTTTGATGCCATAAATTCCCCCCAAGTGGAACAAATCTAATTCTTTTCTCTCTCTAGAATTAAGAGATCGACACCATTCATGAGTGTATTAGGTGAAAGTTTTGGTGACTAAAGACATGATTATATTTTTTCTAAGGCAAAGAATTATTTTTGCTGGAATTATGAGAAGAATCGGCTGGGCAGGGGGCTATTTATACACAAATCGCGAGAAGTTTTAATCAGAGTGAAATATAGAATCAGCGCCAATTAGCGTCGGAATCCGTAATTGGCGCCACACGCCAAGTGTAGCGCCTGGCGCTACGCGCCTTTGCGTGGCGCCAGCTGGCGCCAAGTTGCCACATCAGGCGCGCTTGCTTAACTTGCGTTTTTATCCTAAACTCGAGTCGGCTAATGACTTTATGGCTCCGTTTATCTTTCCTAAACATCTTTTTTATCTTTTTTTTAATTAATTAAAATAGCTCCTATATTAATTATATTATTCTTTTTTGGACTTTATTTAAATTAATTTCCAAATTTTTCTTTTTTTATATACACCCGACATTTTATTTGATTTTTTCCTTTTTTATTTTTTTTTGGGGGGAAAGAGTCGGATAACCTCCATCAATAATAAATATGACGGAATTTTTGCGCAAAATTGTTTGTCACACTTCTCTTGCACACACAAACATACACATAATAATAGCAAACAAAATAAACTCATAATAGCATAAATATACAAAATATGTCTAAAAATAATGAGTCTATGGCAAAGTTCTATGAAAAGTCAAAATAAAATATCACAGGAACAAACTACGGCGCCGGAGGACGTATACCCATCATATCATAAAATTGCGCTGTACGAGGAGTCACCTCTCCACCAGCTCCAGCTCCAGTTCCACTCCACCCAAGATCAACCTGAGGCTGAGGCTGCGGAGGCTGCTGCGATGACGAGCCTACCTCGTACATCCCACCACCTCTGAAAGCCGAGGTAGCCTCTCCTACCGGTGAAGCATGAGCACCCTCAGAAGAAGATCCCGATCCCTCTGCAACGTCAGCACGAGCAGCCTCAGAGCGACCTCCTCTACCCCCTAACGTAGTACGACGACGTCTCGAGCTAGACCTCGCCGGATCCCTCCGCACCTCAGGTCTCGCGCGGGTGTGAGAAGCAATGGGCTGGCCCTGCAAAAAGAATTAAATCAGAAACAAGGCAAAATTGAAGCGGTAATGCAAAAAAATATATATAAAGAATTATTACCTCTCGAATGGCGTCGTCCCGACGGCAGGTGGCTGCATTCCTCATCCGGACGAGCTGGATCCGGAAGGCATCGATACATCATGCCATCGGCGAAACCACCTCGCGCGAAAACTGTCAGAGAGATAAGTCAGTAAATGTGCATGATACATGAACAAAATAAAATTTGTGAATAACTAGGCTTACTCGAGTCTGGTGGCGAGGAATCGACCGCTCTACGAAGCGCTCGCCCTCAGGAGCCGGAGGAATCATCTCCTCGATCGGCCCATATGTCCCCTGGTAATGGATGGACATACGGGGTGGCACGAACTCAGTAGCGTCGTCCTGATAAAGCAAAAAAGTCAATAAAAAATCACTTGGGGGCTACTAAATGGAAAGTAAAAGCTGAAAAATCTTACCCTCACATCCTCAGCCGTTACGGGGGCTGGAGCTAACAACGGCAGTAGCTCCTCAACATAGCACTGCCCAGGGATCACGTAGGACCGCCAAGGAGTAACAGCTCCCTCAGACATGCTCAACATCCGCGCGTCGTCGAACATATGACGCGGTGGAGGAACAGGGACGACGAAGACATCAGTGGAATGCTGTCTAGCAACCCTCTCTCCTAAGTACGCGATCGCCCCATAAGTCCCCAAGACATAGCGACGCTCAGCAGAATACTGTGCGGCTAACCCAGGGACTGTCCAGCCCCCCCACGGCCGGTACACCACCTCAGGCCCCTACAAAGAACATCAATCAGGCGAGAGTATACCTAAAGCATCGCGAAAAGGCAAATAAATAATAAAAAAGTCGTACCGCGATGATCCAGTTCCGGACAGTGTAGTAGACATATCCACATGGCGGCAGCCCCAAGAAGCACTCACTGGAAATCCGCGCGGCGATGGTCTCGCCGGCGCAGTAAAGGGGAAGTGCTCGTAGAACCAGATCTACAAGGAGTGAAAATTGTAAGTAAATGCTAGCTAAATATGTAGAGCTAAACTTTATAGGGAATAATGTTTACCTCTACGACCTTCCAAAAGGCAGACAAAGCAACATTCGTCCCAAAGGACCGGTGCCGACACGAGTCCCTCAGTGCACAAATGAAGTCAGCGTAGGCCAAGCTGGCCCAGTCATAAGTCCCGATCCGGTGAAGATCGCGGACAGCAGGAAGGCAGTAAAGCAGCGCCCTACTACCTTTGTCAGGGGAGAATGTCCCTGAAAACAACATCAACACAAAGATGCGCACCCGCTGCTCTCGGGTGGTCGCATCGTCATCAAAAGCCGCTGCCAGCGTCGAACGGCGAATTCCCCTAACACTAAACTGAGTTGTCTCGACCTCAGCTCGGGCCCGAATAGTGATTGGCCCCAACAGCTCCTCGACTTCCGCAGAAAAGACGTCGATCCCATGTCGAACGGCAGTGGCATAGAGTTGAACTCCAGTCCTGTAATGAGACTGAAGTCCGTAGGGGTGACCATAATCTCGCCCCAGGGGAAGTGAAAAGTGTTGGTTATCTTCTCCACCAAAGCGCGCACTATATGGTGACCACCACTAGAGGCAACCATAGCCTTGGAGGTCTCGAACAGAGTAGACAGTCCGCAAGACTCCCATAGGAGTCTCGTCTCAAGATCCCCGGCGATGTACATCTTGTACAAATCGCCCAAACCATCACAGCCGGAACTGTGATAGCGCGTCCTCCCGACCGTGATGCCCCGTCTCACCCTCTCGGAAATGTGGTGGACGGGGGCGAAGAACAGGGTCCGCTCGTCCCACTCGGGAAGTCAACCAAGTGAAGTAGAAGGTGTGACGTCATCCTCTACGGGCTCATGCTCCCGTCGGGTGTTTCGGGACCGTGAACCCGAACCTCGCTGTCTAGCCATACTACATTGTGCAAAATTATCATAAATTTAGGTTCTATAGTATCTAAGGTTCGCCTAGCCGCATGATACTATGTTCGCAAAAAGCAGAGTACGTAGTACTAAAACAGAGCACAAATTCAAATTGAGCATATACGACATTTTTCAAGTAATCAAACAATTTCTTGCAACACTATAGTGATTATTGTGACAAATTGGACAAGAATTGCTAGCAAAAACATCAAGAGCAAGTCACATTGTTCTTCACGACCTTAGGAGGTCCAACAATGGAAAATTGCTCATTTCTTCACCAAATTGAGTCAAACAAGTCTCAAATTACTCCCAAGGAAATATATAAACATAATCAAGCAATTTCATGACTTAAAATTTGATAAACAAAGCAAATTGAGCATTTTTAATTTCGAATTTACATGAAATTCGTGAATAAACATGCCAAAAATTCATAAAAACTGATGGGAGTTTGAAGAAAACTTACATAGATCGGGAAAGTAGATGAAAAGAGCTTTGATTTGCAATGAATTTGAGTGAATTCGGTAGAGAACCGAGCAAGAACCGAGCAATTGAAGTTCTGCGATTTCTCGAGCAGTTTCGCGATGAGCAAGCAGCAAAATGAAGAGGAAAGGGGTATTTAAGGAAATCCCCGTGCTGGCGCCAAGCCCTAAGCATTGGCGTCAAAAAATTAGGCTTGGCGCCTGGCGCTAAGGCTAATTGTGTGGCGCTGATGGCTTTTCAGCGGCGCCAGAACGCCCAACCACTTGGTGAGGTTGTTCTACCTTTCTGCAACATATTTTTGGGTTCTTTGGTACGCCAGTTAGCCCCTCTAAGCAATTTGACATGATTTAGTAATCGTCTTGATTACATAAAGTGATCGACCTGATGAAAGATCGTCTCACTTAGCTTAAAGCGCCTAAGCATTGCTCATTGACAAAAGGCACCGACATAGTGGTTCATTCGCAAAAGGCACCGACATACAGGTTCAAAGCAGCAGAAGCACCAACGTACAGGCATAGCGGAAGCAAAGTTCAGGCGAACTTTTAAAGATCGACAGATAGAGGTCTTCGGTAATTTCCTTAGGAAAATTATCGCATCAAATGAGGATGACTTCAAGCAAGGATATCTTCGACAACATTCCCTAGCTTGCGGAGAGTTGTCACAAACAGCTGAAGGTAATTTCAGGCGAAGTTGTCTTCGATAGTATTCCCTTGGACGTGGATTATTATCAATGCGGATGAGGATTGTTTCGAGAGAAATAATCTTCGATAGTATTCCCTTGGACGTGGAGTATTATCAATGCGGATGAGGATTGTTTTGAGAGAAATAATCTTTGATGATATTCCCTTGGACGTGGAATATTATCATAGCGGAGGAGGATCGTTTCAGGCAAACCAATCTTCTAATTTGGAAGAAGTTACGGGCGTAGCGGTGTTCAAGCGGGATGTCATTCTCTAGCTTGCAGGAAGTCATCAAAACAGTAAAGCGGCGGTAAATCGGTTACTTTCAGAGACGTGTGCTCGACGGTGCAAGATACTCGTTTCTTAACTCTTTTATCTGTTTAACTAATGCTAATTTTGCAGGTATCGGCATTACAAGAATGGTTTAGGATCGCAGAACGTTCTGAATCATTCTCTGTCCCTATCGCTACTTTGACTTTTGTTTTCGAAACTCGCGTTTCTTCAAACTCAGTCAAAGTGGGGGCTTCCGTAGACACCCATTTGTGTCTCCCCAAAACCAAACCCAGTGATGAGTACCTTTCACGTCAAATCATAATCGAATGAAGCGAAAGTGTGGAAAATTTAGTGTTGCGGATAGTTTTAATTTCTTTTCTCATCTCTCTGTTTTTTAAAACTTATTTTAAAGAAAATAGCCAATGAAGTTTGGTTGGTCCGTGATATGGGTCTAATAATAGTGTAGTTGGATAGGGCTTGCCAAGAGCTTTCCAACGATATATTATAAGCCCAATTCCGATGAATATTGAGGAAATTATGACCAATTTACCAAACTGGGCCCGGTTTGAGCTTTATATGCGGCCCAATGATCTAGGGGAGGGCCTAATATGATTTATCATTCCTAATGCAATTAGGAATGGTTTTAGTTTTCTAAGATTCTTCTAGAAGGTTCTTTTCATTCCCAATTCAATTAGCATGGATAAATTTACTTTTGTTGACTTTTCAGAGTTTTAATTAAAATCAAATAGCATTTTCGAGGAAATTATATGATTTTATCCTCCAGTACGGCAAACTTATCTGATTTTCGAAAATGCGTTAAAACCAGGCTTGGCGCCTGGAACCAGGCCTGGCGCTAGCCATTGGCGCCTGGCGCTGGTGTTGGTGCCTGGCGCCAGTAAGCCAGGGTTTGCGCCAGCTCTGTTTTTTGTGCGTCAGACTCCGTTTTGTTTATTTTATCTTTTTGGCTGATTTTCTCTATAAATAACGTATTAAAAACTCCGTTTTCATTCACCAATTCTCACGAATTCTCACCAACAATCAGTTTTCATTCGCAATCATTAATTCTCTAATTCTCTCTTAATTCATCTCTCTCTTCTCAAACCTTATTTTTCATACAAAATTCTGCATTCACAAGATCTAGAAACACCTAGCCATATTTGAAGTTGCCTTCGCCCTAGACGTGAAAGGTTTAATTTCTGAGGGTTTGGTCCCAAATCTCTCTTTCAATTATTTAATTTAATTGTTTGATTATTATTTTCCTTGAAGTTACTAACGTGTGTATTTTGTTATTAGAAAGAGGTACGAGGCATCAAAGTAAGTACTTTAATTGGTTAATTGATATTATGATGTAGACATCATGTTTAAATTGTTATTATGATATTCCTAGTATCATGTCTAGGGTAAATTTAATATTAAATATGATTGTTACGATGCTTCCTATGCTCTTCCTAATGCTTATGATTGTTAGTATCATGTTAGGGCTAAAGATTTGATTTTTATTGCTTAGTGACATGCTAGGGTTTGTTATTAATCTTGTTAGTATCATGCCTAGGATCTTGCTATTATTATTATGCTTTAATATTAACATGAACATGATTATGATTATAATTGTTATAATTTATGATGATTATGAATATGATTATTATTATTATTTTGATGATGATTATTTTATTTATGATTATTATTATGATTATTATTATTATTTTGATGATGATTATTTTATTTATGATTATTATTATGATTATTATTATTCATGATATTGGTTATTTATTATGTTGCCTGATGCTAATTATTTATCGTTATTGCTTGATCACGCCTTTTATGCATGTTTAAAGGGAATTTGTACTTGTAATCACGCTTAATAAGATAATTAATAATCTTGTTAGGGTTAATATGATTATAATTCAAGTGATCTCCAATAATAGATTTATTTGTGCATTAATATTCAACCAACATAGATAAACAGGTTTAGGGTTAATCCTATTGATTGCATGTTAATTAAAAAGCGCACATGAATACGATCAGAATAAAATAGAGGCCTATTATTAGAGCAGGTTCAATCTCTTTTAGGTTGAATTTGTACCTTCATCCCCGAACCCTTATTTGGTTCTAGACCTTATGGAGTTGACGATCTCTTGGATCGTTAAGGGGTGTAACCTTCACCTCGTGAACGGTTTACAAGTTCCTAAAACTTGTTGGCGACTCTTTTTCTCTATCTTCTTCCCTTTTGGACGCCACCGTACTTTAGTTTATGATCACAGTGGGGTTCAAGATAGGGGTTTTACGCTTGAAATTATTCCCTACAGGAAGCATCTAGACAGGGAAGCATCCCGACAGGGCGCAAAATTACAATAGACGTCATTACCGGCGGACTAGTATACGGGGGTTCCGTAAGCGGAGCGAAGAAAAGTTTGTCGGAATACCGGCACTTAGTGAACGCGCTGAGCGTAGAGGAACGACCTCGACCTTCCCCTATGCAAACGATATCCTTTTCGGAGGCAGATGCTAAGGGAATAGTCTTCCCTCATGATGATCCGTTGGTACTAGTATTGACGGTTAATGGATCAGATATCAAGCGGGCACTCGTTGATGGCAGAAGCTCCGCCAATATCCTATTTGATGGAGCTTTTGATGCCATGAGAATTGGCCGAAAATACTTAACGCCCGTGTCTTATCCCGTGATAGGTTTCAACGGGTTAACGGTAAGACCTGAGGGTAGTATAGCTCTTCGGGTTAGAATTGGAGAAGGTCCCGACAGTAAGAGATGTTATGGCGGAGTTTTTGGTGATTGATGTGCCATCCGCCTACAACGCTATTGTCGATAGGCCTTTAATTCATGGCATGCAAGCTGTAGTCTCGACATACCATTTAACGATGGTATATGTGTCCAACGTTGGAATGACAGAGCGCGTACGGGGGAGTCAAACTATGGCAAGAGAGTGTTACGTTTCAGCACTAAAACAATCAAGCCGGCAACATACTTCCGAACAGACACCATCTAAGCGAGAACGAGTTCCCTCTACACATAATTTGGCCATGGAAAATTTTGATACTCGGCCGGTAACTGCGCCACGTCCCTCCCCAGGAGGCGAGACCGTAGTGATCGAGTTGCAGCCTGGGGTCCCCGGAAGGGTAGTGCGCGTTAGATCTGATATGGATGTCGACACACGCTGCCATTTGGTAGAATTGTTACGAGAAAGCGCTGACGTGTTTGCTTTCTCGGCATATAAGATGCCTGGAATACATCCTGACGTCATAGTACATAAGTTAAATGTCGACAGGAGAGCAAGACCTGTCCGACAGAAGAAAAGGAACTTCTCAACAGAAAAAATAGAGGCTATTCAGTTAGAAGTAAACAAGTTGCTAGCGGCAAGGTTTATTGAACCCTGCAAATATCCCGAATGGCTAGCAAATGTGGTTATGGTTAAGAAACCGTCAGGGAAGGGGAGAATGTGCGTGGATTTTACGGACTTGAACAGAGCTTGCCTAAAAGATTGTTATCCCTTGCCGAGGATAGACAGACTTGTAGATTCCACTTCCGGTCACGCGCTATTGAGTTTCATGGACGCTTTCTCCGGATATCATCAGGTCAGCTTATATGAGCCAGATCGAACCAAGGCGACATTCATCACCGACGCCGGGGTTTTCTGTTACAGGGCTATGCCGTTTGGGTTAAGAAATGCAGGGGCCACGTATCAGTTGCTGGTCGACAAGGTATTCGCGAACCAGAAAGGAAGGAATGTAGAAGTATATGTGGATGATTCGATTGTGAAAAGCCGTTTGGTTATAGATCACGTCGCTGATTTGGGAGAAACTTTTGAAACTCTTCGGCGCTACCGGATGAAGTTGAATCTGGAGAAGTGTGTGTTCGGCGTTTGGTCAGAAACGTTTCTTGGGTTCATGGTAAGCGAAAGGGGGATAGACGCTAACCCCGATAAGATCGAGGCAATTCTTATTTTACCAGAACCAAAGTGTATAAAAGATGTACAAAAGATCACAGGTCGAATGACTGCATTGACGAGATTTATCAGCAAGTCAGCTGACAAAGCCTTACCGTTCTTCGTGATCTTGCGCCAGAACAAACTGTTTGTATGGGGGAAGGAACAATCTAAGGCGTTACAGGCCGTGAAGAATCACTTGAGGTCCTTACCCACTGTCGCAAGGCCGGAACAGGGAGAAATATTACAGTTGTATATCTCCGCGTCAGCAAAGACGGTAGCAGCGGTGCTCCTAGTAGAATGGAAAAAAACCCAACTACCAATTTACTTTGTGAGCCACGTCTTAAATGCTGCCGAGAGACGGTATCCGTTAGTGGAGAAAATCGCATACGCAGTAGTTGTGGTTGCGCGAAAGTTGCGGCCTTACTTTGATGCACATGCAATTGATATTTTGACGAATCAGTCGTTAGAGAAGTCTTTGCAGAAGATGGAAACATCTGGCCGCCTGCTTAAATGGGCGATTGAATTGTCTGAATACGTTATTATGTATAAACCAAGGGTATCAATCAAATCCCAAGCCTTGTCTGACTTCATTGTAGAAATATCTTATTATGAAGAAGAGGAGGGTACCGGCACATGGAAGGTATCAGTTGACGGCTCATCTGCTTCAACCGGCTCAGGGGCTGGAGTAATTATGATCTCTCCCCAGGGAGATGTGTTTGAGTATGTTGTCAAGTTCAAATTCAAGGCCTCGAATAATGAGGCAGAGTATGAAGCAGCCTTGGCAGGAATACAACTATGCATATCTGCAGAAGCAAAGCGTATTGAGTTGACAACTGACTCGCAACTGGTGGCAAATCAGTTCAATGGCACTTATGAAACTTGAGATCCGACCATGACGGCATATCTGACAAAACTCAAGAGTATAACAACCAATCTGGAATATTTCGAAATAAAATTGGTTCCTCGAGCAATGAACACGCAGGCAGACGCGCTGGCTAAACTTGCAAGTTCAAGCTTTAATGATTTAGAGAGGATGGTAATGGTAGAAATTTTGAAAGAAAAGAGTATTGATGAACAACCCCCTAAGGATGTACATTGTATAAGTGAAGGTCGAGAATGGTATGACGAAATCTTAGCTTACAAAGTACACAACGTCCTGCCTACCGATAAGATTGAGGAAAAAAAGATCAAAAAAGACAGCGTCTGGTTTATTATGTTTCTTGGCACATTGTATAAACGGGGGTTTTCGCTACCATTGCGAAGGTGTATAACAGCGTATGAATCGGCAAGGCTGATAGATGAAATACATGAGGGTGATTGCGGTAATCATGCGGGGGGTCGGTCAATGTCCTTGGAGGCAATGAAACGGGGCTACTATTGGCCGACAATGAACGCAGACACCATGGAGTACGTTAAAAAATGTGATAAATGCCAGAAGTATGGGCCGGTAATTAATCAACTCCCGAATGATTTAACACCTATTCTTAACCCAATCCCGTTTTCTCAATGGGGAATGGACATTATCTGGCCGTTCACGTCAGCAACGGGTGGTCGTAAGTTTTTTATTGTAGGGATAGACTACTTCACCAAGTGGATAGAAGCGGAACCGGTAGCAAAGATTACAGCGAATGAGGTGAAAAAATTCATCTGGTAAAAAACTTTCTCAGCATATATAAAGTGAAGTTTGCGTATGCGGCGGTGTGTCACCCGCAATCAAACGGCCAAGCCGAGGCCGCTAATAAACAGATACTGGGGGCAGTCAAGAAAAAAGTGGAAGACGCCAAAGGCTTATGGGCAGATTTGATACCTGAGATTTTGTGGGCAAATCGTACGACAACAAGAGAGACTATGGGGGAATCACCTTTTAACCTTGCTTTTGGCTCGGAAGCAGTAGTTCCGGCAGAGGTGGGACTACCTACATTCCGCGTACAACACTTCTGTGAAAGTCAAATGATTTGCTGCTTCGACAGCAATTGGACTTTCTACCGGAAGTAAGGCTGACGGCTGCCATCAAATCAGCTGCATATAAAAACCGGATGAGTCATGCTTATAATCGGCGCGTCAATTATCGACCCATGGAAGATGAGACTTAGTTTTGCGTAGAACGGCCACAACCGACAGAGGAAACGCAGAAGGAAAGTTTACTGCCACCTGGGAGGGGCCTTATAAAATATACGAAACCTTACGGCAAGGGTCTTATCGGCTAATGACCCTAGAAGGGGTGCCCCTGAAGAATGTTTGGAATGCTAGTGTGCTAAAGAAATATTTCATGTAAAGTTTAATGTGTTTTATTTTGTGTATTATAAATCTAGATGACATATAATCATGCGTACGTCTATCGTACTTACAAGCATTGTAATTTGTTTTAGTACTCATGAAATACAAATCACTCTACCTACTTTCGATGCGATATGATCACAGCCTAGCTAGCTGACTCGGTCGTTCAAGTGAGGGTAAGAGAATAGAAATGAAATGACAATGGACCTCAAGGCAAGTTGAAAGAACATTCTGATCCACTGCCTTTGCTTGGACTGATAAAGGTTGGATATGTAATCTCGGTATGCTTTATATCCGATAGCGAATATCAGTATTACAGAGCTTTTCCACATAATTTATTTTGAAAATTTTTGCCAAAAATACCGGGGAGTATGGGAAATGGATAATCCTAAAATACCGAGAATGCAATATAAGGTATAAAACCATCAAATAAAAATTTGAGAATTAACAAACAAAGCAAAAACCATCAAATAAAAATTGGAGAATTAACAAACAAAGCAAAATAAAGCGCATGATAACGTAAAGATTACAGTGATGCATAAATAACGACAGCAAGAAAGTAAGTGTCGTATGATAAAAGCATAAATAGTTAATCTGACAGCAAAGATATTGTTTTTAAAATAGATACAATAATTATTACATAAATGACCCAAAGACCGATAGCAATCGCCTGCCCGCCTGCACCACTAGTCTTTCTTGGACTCTGCTACCTTCTCAGCCGCCTTACCGGGCTCCTTGTCAGCTTCATCACTAGAAGGACCGGCAGATCCATCTTTACCAGCATGAGTGGTAACAGAGCTACTAATAAGGGCGTCGTCAAACTCCACGGTCGGCAGTTCACGTGGGTCCAAGTTCGTTATTGCAGGATGCGGTGGAAGCTCGTCAAAATATTCAGATTCATAGCTGGTAGGAGAGTGGTTCATTTCCTCATTAAAAGCCTTCTCGACAGTCTACCATTTTGCCGAGTCCCACCCTTCAGCTTTGCACAACAACGGTGAGCAGAGACCCAACCTCCAGTATACCGGTCAACCAACAAGTTGGCGTAAAGATCGGTCTGCAGGAACCGATTAACGGCTCGGCGCCTGACTCCCGGCTTATCACGCTCCATTTTCTCTACTTTATTGGCCAGCGTCGCCTTAGCCTCTTTCTCGTCCTTCAGACTCTGGTCAAGGCTGGCTACCTTCTTCTGCAATTGCTCCTTATCCTAAAGCTTTTTGTTTAGGTCAGACACTTGCTTTTGCAAGGTTTTCATGTCAACCTTAACCTTGTCGCGCTCCTTGATGACGGCCTTACAAGCGTCATCAGCCTTCTTTAGCTTCGTCTCGGCTTTATCAGCGGCGCGCTGATAATGCTGGTACATGTGTACCACCTCAACAGCAGAGTTGACGGTCTGGTGATAATATAAATTTTGCCGATAGTAAAAAAATAATAATAATAATAATATCACTGATAATGCATACAGGTAAGAAACATAATAAAATAACAGGGATTTCGGTTGTCTTACCCGGAGCATGTTGTTCATCAGTTGGCCGCAAGGAGCAGCAACACAGTTGGCAGGCCTGTCGGCTGGCGTCGCCAAGTCCTTTAGCACCCTCCAGCCCATGCGCCTGCCAGTGCTAGGATCGTCGCAGAGAACAGACTCGCCACGATTAACATTGATCCGGGGATGCCATGGATCACCGACAGCACCAAAGGGTACAACCAACTCGTCAGCAACTTCTTCCGGGATTCTGACATGCGGAATCTCGATGAAGTCACCGACAAGAGCCGGGACGAAAGCATTTTTGCTGGGGCCGCCAGAGCGCGTCAAGACGACCGTTTGCCTCTCCTTGCTCGGAGGCTTGTCAAGGTTGGCCACTTGGTCGGTGCTGTAGGGAATAAATTTCAAGCTTGAACCCCACTGTGATCATAGACTAAAGTACGGTGGCGTCCAAAAGAGAAGAAGATAGAGCAAAAGAGGCCAACAAGTTTTAGGAACTTGTAAACCATTCACAGGGTGAAGGTTACACCCCTTAACGATCCAAGAGATCGTCAACTCCATAAGGTCTAGAACCAAATAAGGGTTCGGGGATGAAAGTACAAATCCAACCTAAAAGAGATTGAACCTGCCCTAATAATAGGCCTCTACTTTGTTCTAATCGTATTCATGTGCGCTTTTTAATTAACATACAATCAATAGGATTAACCCTAAATCTGTTTAATCTATGTTGGTTGAATTTAATGCACAAATAAACTATTATTGGCGATCACTTGAAATTATAATCACATTAACCCTAACAAGATTATTAATTATCTTATTAAGCGTGATTACAAGTACCAATTCCCTTTAAACATGCATCAAAGGTGTGATCAAGCGATAACAAAATATATCAAGCATCATAATAAATATCATGATAATAATTATAACCATTAAAACAATAATCATCATAACAATAATCAAAATAATAATTATAATCATGATCATAACAATAATAATCATAATAACAACCATATTAATCATAATAATAATCATGTTAAAGCATAATAAAAATAGCAAGATCCTAGGCATGACACTAACAAGATTAATAACAAACCCTAGCATGTCACTAAGCAATAAAAATAAAATCTTTAACCCTAACATGACACTAATAATCATAAATATTAGGAAGAACATAGGAAGCATCGTAGGAATCATAATAAGCATATTTGATATTATAACCTTTTCCCTAAACATGATACTAGGAATATCATAATAACAATATAAACATGATCTCTACATCATAATATCAATTAAAACCATTAGAATACTTACTTTGATGCCTCGTACCTCTTTCTAATAACAAAATACACACGTTAGTAACTTCAAGGAAAATAATAAACAACAATTAAATTAAATAATTCAAAGAGAGATTTGGGACCAAACCCTCAGAAATTAAACCTTTCACGTCTAGGGCGAAGGCAACTTCGAATATAGCTAGGTGTTTGTAGATCTTGTGAATGCGGAATTTTGTATTTGAAAAGCAAGGTTTAAAAAAAGAGAAAGAAAGAAAGATGCATGATGAGAATTAATTTAATGAAAACTGATTGTAGGCGAATGCTAATTAAAACTGATTGTTGATGATAACTCGTGAATGATGAGAATTGGTGAATCAAAACGGATTTTTTAATACGTTATTTATAGAGAAATTAGCTAAAAAGATAAAATATCAAAACAGAGCACTTGGCGCACGCAAAACGAGATTGGTGCACGCAAAACAGAGTTGGCGCCAGCACCAGCTAATTGGCGCTAGGCCTGTTTTTGACGCGTTTTCAAAAATCAGATAAGTTTTGCCGTACTGGAGGATAAAATCGTATCTTTTCCTCGAAAATGCTTTTTTATTTTAATTAAAACTCTGAAAAGTCAACAAAAGTAAATTTATCAATGCTAATTGAATTAGGAATGAAAAGAACTTTCTAGAAGAATCTAGAAGACTAAAACCATTCCTAATTGTATTAGGAATGATAAATCATATTAGGCCCTCCCCTAGATCATTGGGCCGCACATAAGGCTCAAACCGGGCCCAGTTTGGTAAATTGGCCATAACTTCCTCAATATTCATCGGAATTGGTCTTATAATATATCGTTGGAAAGCTCTTGTCAAGCCCCATCTAACTACACTACTATTGGACCCATATCATGGACCAACCAAACAAAATTGGATATTTTCTTAAAATAAGTTTTTAAAAACAGAGAGAAGAGAAAAGAAATTAAAACTATCCGCAACACTAGACTTTCCACACTTTCACTTCATTCGATTACGATTCGACGTGAAAGGTAATAATCACTGGGTTTGGATTTGGGGAGACACATTTGGGTGTCTACAGGTGCTGACCCCGCTGCCGACCTTAGGACCAGTGGGATCCCTTAAAGTGATCGTCATCTTTTTCGCAGGATGTGGCTCGGTCTTGTCCTCAAGATCAACAACCCCTTCCGGCCATGATGCTTGTTCCTCCTGATGGAGATGTGCAGATTCGCCATCCCGCTTTTTCTGTTGTTTTTGCTGCTCTTGGTCGGAGGACTCAGACGTCCTCTTGGATGCATTGCCGCCACCCTTTTTCACTTCTAGGTTACGGGGTTTGACGACACGTTCGGTAGGAGCCATGTCTTGTTGTCTCGGTCTTTTTCTTTTTAAGGCTCTGGTGGCGAAAACGGGAAGGGTGTCGTATGACTTTTTTGGCCGAACTGGACACTGTTGCTTCACTCTCCCGTCAGGATACAACCCTAGTCGGCTGTAATCGAGTTTGTCAATACCTGGTGGTAAAACCGATAATAAACATCAATACACCAACATTACAAAGGTAAACATAGGCGTAAAAAAAATTAGAAGAAGAAGAGGCATAAGTAAAACATACGCAACCAGGTAAGAGAATAAGTAGGCAAAACACTTATCAAAATTAATTTCAAATGCAAAGCATAAGTACAGTAAAGATAAATATAATTAAATGTATATAATTTATAAACGTTCCATACCAAATTCATCGGTATGGCAGAGACCGACATGAGATAGAGGGGCGTTTCCCATTGTATAATTACAATGGGGCAACCACACCCCCAGAACAACTTTATTCTTCTTACCAGCACTAACATATGTACAGTTAAACCACCTAAAAGCTTTTTTCTCCAACTTTCCTAACGCTCTCGACCGTATGGTCTCGAACATACCGTGTGGGTGGTAAAATGTCCTACGGACGGTAAAATCATCGGGAACACTCATAAAATAGAATTCTTTCTTTCAATTCTTGCAACTGGTCAATTTTGGCTACACAGTGCATTTCCTGGGAGCAGTAAAAAGGGACCACCATCCGGGTGACTGGCTATCTCTCTTTATCCAGTGTAACCTCCGAAATAAGTTCAAGGTAAGGGGAAAGTCCATAAATATCATAACCCAGACAAGAGAGACTATATTCCAGATGGTTGGAGGCGTTAACTGTGCAATTGATACATTCCAAGCCCTGAATATTTTTTCAATATAGTGGTGGAGTGGAAATCGTAAACCAAATTCAAAATGTTTGGCGTAGACAACAATGTGGCCGGGAGGGCAGTCCAAAGCTGTTTGACCTTCGCTTGGTAATCTGAGTTCATAGCCGTCAGATAGACGGTAGAAGCGTTTACCATGTTGACAATAGTCTTTCTCGGTGGCTGTCTGCAACCATACCGGATCCACAACAGACTCAGTTATCTCAAAACTGCTAGGGATTTCTTGGGGTTCTAGGTATTTTGGATCATCTTGATCTTAATTGTATTCCTCGTCGAGACGCTCTTCTTCTGCGATCTGAGTAGCAAGATTGAAGTCGGCCCGATTTTCCTCGTCGGTCTCGTCATCTTGTTCCTCATCATCTTCTCCATCCCCAATTTCTGATTCCTCTTCATCGTCTTCATTACCGATGCTCTCACCCCTACTTTCTTGCCGTTCCAGGCTATCCTCAACTGACCAGATATCTTCTTCTCTAATATCCGAAGCTTCATGCCCAGGATCAACATCTTCTTCCTCACCAGAGCGTCTACTACTCTCACCAACCTCAGGTTGGTAACTGGTGTGTTTCGTTCTCGGCATCCTGTCAATATTAGTGTCGTATTGATTAAACAAATCCAAGTTTGATCTCAAATGATAACGAACGCTAATAGGCTCAACGTCAGCAATCTTTGTGTCCTCTGGGATATCGGGGTTGGTAGGACGCAAAGCCTTCTCGGCGTCAGCCAGAAACTTATGACGGTAATAAGCTTCTCTTTCTTCTATTGAAGATAAGGGTGTGAAAAGTTCAGCCTCATTGGCTTTACCCGTATTCGCATGCATTCCAGAACCAAACATTTACAAATAATGAAATAAACGCAAAATCTACTTAAGCACAAACCGGTGAGAAATAAAAAAGAAAGTTAGGGTTTGTTACCTCTTTTGAACTCAACTCTTGAAGGCGTAACTCTGGAATCAAATGTCCTTCGGTTACAAACACCGCTCTAAAAACAACTGCACAAACCTTCGACAAATCGACTCCTGAAATCGCAGAAATATGTGCGAACTACAAGCGAAATAAAGTGGAAATTTTTCGAAATTTTTTCGCAAAGACAAATGAAGGGGTTAAAAGTACGAAATTTGCTATTTATACTGTCCAAGTGAAGCGGTTGATGTGACATTTACTGCATGCAATCCAACGGCTGTAATAAAACACCTTTTCAAAACACCCTACTTCGATGACTGACACGTGCCCCATTACTTTATTACATTTTCCCGCCAAATCCTGGGGAAACATTTCAAACAAGGGTGAAAAACGTATTAACTCCTACTTCCGGTTTTCGTTTTAAATTGAGCAAAATCCTATCGGCAGTTGGCTCACTTGGGGGGCAAATCGTAGATTTTTTCACCTTTAAATTGAGCTAAGCCTATCGGCAATTCGCTCACTTGGGAGGAAAATCGTAGATTTTTCACCTTTAAATTGAGCTAAGCCTATCGGCAATTAGCTCACTTGGGAGGCAAATCGTAGATTTTTTCACCTTTAAATTGAGCTAAGCCTGTTGGCAATTAGCTCACTTGGGAGGCAAATCGTAGATTTTTTCACCTTTAAACTGAGCTAAGCCTATCGGCACTTAACTCACTTGGGAGGCAACTCGTAGATTTTTTCACTTTAATTGGAGCAAAGCATATCGGCAATTCGCTCACTTTACATGGCAAATTGAATATTTTCTGATTATTCTATTCTGGTATATTACACAAAACATCACCAGGTTCCATCACAAGTGAGCACGTTAGTTTTACTAACGTCCTCACTTGGGGGGCTAGTTGTACGGGATATACCGGTAGCATCCTGGATAAACCGGTAAAAGAGTGTTGTGCAGTTTAAGCCCTCATTAATCGGCGAATAAACCATGGTCCTTACCGGCACCACTCTATGCCACGTGGAGAGCTGCTTCTCGTCGCGTAGCATATCCCTCTGGCATGTGGAGAGTTTCTTGGGGCCACGTAGGCACCTGCTGCCTATAAGGTCGGTGTGCCACCTATCTGTGTAGGTGGCACCTGCTTGGTTGTGTTTCTATAAATACCCAAGAAAATCCCCATTTCAAAGGTAGAATTTCTCTCTCTAAAACACTTTCTCTCTCTTCATTCTCTCTCTTCTTTCTCTTTCTTCTCACAAAAGTACTGACTTTAGCATCGGAGTGGTTATTCCCGGATAACCCCGGGGCTAGCTAATCTGTATTGGATGTGTAGGTGCGCAATTGGACGGTAAACCATTACCAGCCCTCGGACACTGACGGAAGCATAATTCAGCTGGAACAACTAATAACTTTTTTTTTTACTCATATCCTCACCCCCTTATTATCCCCATCTTAGAGGTGATCAACTATGGCCCAAGTTGAGCCTTAACTAACATCAAATAGATACTTAGTTCAAGATATTAAATCATTCAAGAGCATGAGATGAGAAAAATCTCTATGTTTTGGATCCTAAATAGCTTCAACTGTCTAAAATTAGACAAACATCTATAAGTAAAAATGTAGACTTGCTACAAGTCCGTTGGTCCGAAAGTGAAGAAGCAGATATTATAGTAGTTGTTTGAAATATGACTAGCATAATGTTTTAATGATTATATTGTTCATAATTGACATATTATTTTTTAAATATTTAATTATATTACTTTATTAATGGCATTAAATAGTATTATCAACATTTTTTTGATTTATCATATTTTTAGTTTCATTAATGTAATTTTTATTCTTAATTTATAGTTTCTCAAAAATATTTATTTTACGTTGGATTAAAATTTTCAAAAATTATATTTACATTGCTGATATTATAACACTAATTGTGGCCATTTTATAACGTAAAAAATGAGCCGATCATATTATATATCATAAAAATAATATGGTAATTGTTTTTCAAAAAACAAGTACATACTTGGACTATTGTTCATTCTTCATGTTTTTTTACAACCATTCCAAATTTTTTAGCGTAATTCATATAACCAAAAAAAAGAAATAGCCTCATATTACCTATTCGCCTAATTGTGGTACTCTTGAACATATAACAGAGAAACCAACAATTTAGTCACAACAGATTAAAAATACAGATTAAGATAATGCTTCCAAGTTCCAACCATTGACAAGATAGGTTTAGAGAATTAAAATCACAACTAATCACAAGACAATAAGGTACTAAGGTGGTGGGTAATTTGGACCATTTCTCATTTGTGCGTGTCATCATTTCAATTTTATCAGATGTCTCCGAAGAGTTAATGTATGTGTTAAATTTTTGAAACAATATGAAATGGGCCTGGGCAACCCGAATAAGGAGGAGGAGAGTTTGGTCCACAAACAAGGCTTTGGAGCTTCCATACTAAAACCAATTGGCGATAGTAGGAGGTACTCCTCTACCTTATAAAGTGAAACCATCTCTCCTCTTTCTTCAATGTGGGATACTCATAAGTGGGTTACAATGGGTTTCAACACTCCCCCTCACTTATGAGTGTCCTTAGAACAATAATTCTCTTAGGGGCTGGACATCCTATCGAGGTAAATCCTTATCCAGTAGCGATTAAATACCCAGTTTAGAGAGACCCACAATCTGGGCTCTGATACCATGTTAAAACCAACGATCTGCCATTCAAATGCTTAGAGCTCAGATGAAGAGGACAAAGACTGAGAGAGGATTTTATTATTTTTGAGAAGAAGGAACTATTACAACTAACTTCTTTGTACTGAAATAAATGGCATATATATAGCCAACTAATTGTCAGAAAGAAATTAAAGAACAATTTGTTATAACTAACTAACAAACTTTGTATTGACTTGACTTAATCATGTGGCCTGGACTATACTTGAACAATAAGTTTGGGCCTGATCCAGAGTATTCTCAACACTTCCCCTCAAGCTAGACTGTGGTTTGAACAGTCCTAGCTTGGATAGCAAATTAGAAAACTAAGCAGAGGGAAAAATCTTTGTAAAAACATTAGCCAATTGAGACTTTGTAGGAAGATAAGTCAAGTGTATCAGACCTTCCATTACTTTTTCTCTTGTAAAATGGCAGTCAATCTCTATGTGCTTTGTTCTTTCATGGAACACTGGATTCCTTGCAATGTGCAAGGATGACTGATTGTCACAATGTAAGGTGACAGGAAGCAAGTTCAGCAAACCTAGCTCCTGCAGTAATCTAACCATCCAAACAACTTCTGCAGCAGCACATGCCATGGCCCTATACTCTGATTCTAAAGAGGATTTTGAAGTAGTTGGTTGTTTCTTTGACTTCCAACTGATAGGTGAAGAACCAAGCTGTAGAACATAGCCTGTAACACTCTTCCTGGAATCAAGACATGCTCCCCAATCTGAGTCACTGAATGCTTGTAAGGTCAAAGCATTTGAGGCCTTTAATAGTATTCCTTGGCCTGCAGTATGAGCAACATACCTTAGAGTATTCTCTAAAGCATCCCAATGAGTAGTTCTAGGACGCTGCATGAACTGACTCAAGTGTTGAACTGTATAGGCAAGGTCTGGCCTAGTATTAGTGAGAAAATTTAATCTTCCCACCAACTTCTGTATAAAGAAGCATCATCCAACAAATCACCTGTCTCTGCAGAAAGCTTCAAGTTCTGAGGAAAAGGTGTCACAGCACTTTTGTCTAATGGAAAACTGCACTCAAACATCAACTCTTGAGTAAACTTGTTTTGTGTCAGCACTACCCCTTCATCAAGATAGCTGACCTCTATTCCCATGAAGTAATTGAGTCTACTAAGGTCTTTGATGCTGAATACTTGATGAAAATGCATCTTAAGATCAGAAATAGTTTGAACATCATCCCCAGTCAGTATTATATCATCAACATACACTGCTGCAATTGTTATCTTTCCTTGACTCCTTTTCAGAAACATGGAAGCATCACTGTGACTCTGAACAAAGCCTTTCATGTTTAATTTGGTAACCAGCCTTGCATGCCACTGTCTTGAAGCCTATTTCAGCCCATACAAAGATTTCTTGAGCTTATACACATTTCCAGCTGAGCTGCCCATACCCTCTGGCATTACCATGTAGATTTCTTCATTTAGGTCCCCATGTAGAAATACATTGTTAACATCAAGCTGAAACATATCCCAACCTTTGCTTGCAGCTAGGGCAATGACACATCTTATAGTAGACATCTTCAGAACAGGAGAGAATGTCTCTTCATAATCTATTCCAAACTTTTGAGTGTATCTTTTTGCAACAAGCCTTGCCTTGAACCTTTCAATGGTCCCATCTGCTCTAAGCTTAATTTTGAAAACCCACTTGCAACCTATTAGTTTCTTTCCAGCTGGCAAATCAACAACTTCCCATGTTTGATTCTTTTCCAAGGCTTCTATCACTTTTTTCATTGCAACAACCCAATCTGGATGTTTGGAGGCTTCTTTGTAAGTTTTAGGTTCTTTTATGGTGGAGGATAGGGATGCTATGACCTTTTTAGATTCTGGTATGCTAGAATAACATACCAGATTACACCTATGGGAAAAATTAGCCTTTTTGGTATTTCTAGTAGAAATTCTGCAATCATAATCAGACATCCATGCAGGATTTTGTCTTGGTCTAGAATATTTTCTAGTGCCTGAGTTGTCAGGAATAAAAACAGAAAGAACATCACTAACTTCTACTAAACTGTTAGAAGAAGAAATAGGGGAAGGAATAGGATACGGAAGAGAACAAGAATTAGAAGATGAATCTGTAGTTTGAGAGAAAATGGAAGATGAGCTAGAGGAATTGGATCCTATTTGAGCATTGTTGTGTGTCTGAGAGGAAGAAGAACTATCATAAGAAATAAGAACAGGAATCTGATGATGTAAAGATGGTTTTGGAGTAGGATAACCTTCAGTAAGATCTAAAAAAGGATCATTAAAAATGTGATCATTGTTCTAATTAGGTAAAAAGAATTGAAAAGGTGTAGACCCTTGTGTTTTAGGTATATGAAAAGGAAAATGTTGTTCATGAAAATGAACATTCCTGCTGACAGAAACTGTGTTATTTTCTAAATGTAAAACTTTGTACCCCTTTTGTGTAGGTGAATATCCAATGAAAGCACAAGGATCAGCTCTAGAATCAAACTTATTTCTTCCTACTTTAGAAGTAGATACATAACAAAGACAGCCAAAAGCCCTAAGATGAGTCAGATCAGGGGATTTGTTATAGAGTTTCTGATAAGGAGTAAGGTGATTCAAGACTGACAAAGGAATTCTATTTATGAGATGAGCTGCACTCAAAACACACTCCCCCCAATATCTTTGTGGGACTTTAGACTGAAAATAAAGAGCTCTTGCTGTTTCTAACAAATGCTTGTGTTTTCTTTCTACAATCCCATTTTGTTGTGGGGTTCCTACACAACTAATTTGATGGTGTATCCCTTTTCCAGTATATAACTCAACAATTCTACCCTCAGTAAATTCTTTATCATTATCAGTTCTCATACACTTAACAGGAAAATTATGTTGTTTCTCAGCAAAGGCAACAAAATCAAACAGAATTTGAACAGAATCAGATTTATATTGAAGCATATGAATCCATGTCATTCTGGTGAAATCATCAACAATAGTGAGAAACATAGAGTAGACCTGATCAATGGGCGGGCCGGGACGCGGCATAAAAATCAGCCCATTTCTCGGGTCGGGTCGGGTTGGGCCTAGCTTCGGGCCAAAATTTTCATGCCCAAACCCGCCCAAAATGGACGGGCCGTGCGGGCTTTTCGGGCCATTTTCGGGGCGGGCCAAAAAATTGAACTAAAATAGCTTAAAAATGCATTCCCAAGCCCGTCCTAAAAAATAAAAAATCGGGCAGGGTCGGGCTCGACCCAATTTCGGGCCGGAAAATGCTTCCCAAAACCCGCCAAAAATCGGGCCGGGCTTTTTTTTTATCAACTCTAACATAGAGCAACCATTGTAGGTTTTAAAACGAAGAGGCCCCCAGATATCTACATGAATTAACTCAAAAGGAGCAGAAGATTTTATTTCACTAGAGGAAAAAAACAATCTAGTTTGTCTGGCCTTAGGAAAGATTTGACATATACTATCACAGAAGCCTTTATTTTTCACATTTGGTAAAATATAGCCTATTTGCTTAAAAGGAAGATGACCTTACCTCAAGTGCCAAAGCTTAGCATCATTATTTTCTACACTAGCATATGTAACTGTATGATTACTTACAATAGTAGGAGAAGTAGGATCAGTATCTTGAGCAGTAGGAGAACTAAGGCCCTCAAAAGGAATAGGAGGAATCTTATCAGCAGCATTATATAACCCAGACTTCTATTTACCAAGAACAGTTTCCCTGATCAAGGAAGGATCCTGTATATACAAGAATCAGAAGTGAACTTAACACTACAGTTTAACTCCTTACAAAGTTTATGAACAGATATAAGGTTGAATTGGAATTCAGGGACATATAAAACATTTTTTAGGACTATATTTGGTTCTAAGGTGACTTCTTTTATTTTAGAAATGGTGACTTTCACTCCCATCAGGTATGGTTATTGTATTATCACCTTGTTGCATTTCAGAATAAGAATCAAACAGAAATAAATCATAACAAATGTGATTTGTTGCTCCATTATCAACAATCCAGCCATGTTTAAAAGCTGAACATAAGCACATTTTACCAGCAAAGTAGACTTAGTCTCTTCTTTAGAAGCTGTTGCACTTGCTGTATTATCATCATTAGGTGTCTCCAGGAAATTCATCAGCTTAGCATACTGCCCTTTTGTAAAAGTATCTGTGACAAGATCATTACCATCATCACCATCATTATTCTGATCAGCAGAGAAAGAACCATCACCCTGAACCATATTTGCAAATCTCTTTTGGCCATTAGGCTTGTAATCAGCTGGGTACCCTTTTAACTTGAAGCATCTGTCAATAGTATGACCATTCATCCTGCAATGCTCACAGAAAAACATGCTTCTCCCTTTATAACCAACACCATTATTTCTTCCTTGAAAACCATCTCTAGTCTGAGAGCCAAAATTCTGATTGTTCTGACCAGGTCTATTGTAAGGATGATAGTTAGGCTTAACATTAAATCTTCTTCTATCTGCTGCAAATGCAAAAGCTTCTGAATTATTGCTAGTAACAGTATTCTCACTGATTTGCTTATGCTTTTGTTCTTGTAACAACATTCTATAAGCTAGAGGTAAAGTAGGGAGAGGTTGCATCATTAAGATGTTACTTCTAACTTGTTTGTACTGATCTTTCAATTTCATCAAAAACTGTAACAATCTGTAGTCCTGTTGTATCTTCAGAAATCTTCCTGTAACATTACATGTACAACCATTGCAAGTACAAACTGGAATTGGGTTAACGTCATCAAGTTGATCCCAAAGAACTTTAATCCTAGCAAAAAACTCATAAATCTCCTCAGTTTCTTGATGAACAGCAGAAATCTCTTCCTGAATCCCATATAATTTAGTGGAAGAAACCTAACCATATTTTTCCTCCAAATCCTTCCACATTTCTTTTGCAGTTTTGTAAGAGAAGACACTCTTCTTTATGACAGGTCCTAACACTCCATGAATCCATCCTATCACAAAATCATTACACCTTACCCAAGCCTTGTAAGTGGCACTAGTAGAAGACGGAATAGGTAGAGATCCATCAACAAAGCTCAACTTATTCTTAGTAGATAACCCAATAACCATCGACCTCTTCCAAGAAGAGTAATTCTCACCATCAAACACTTCAGAGATGAACTTATGAGTACTATTATCGGAAGGGTGTATATAATAAACTGTATTAGGATCTTGAGTAAGTTCAAGATTCCTATTAGAATTATCATTATTCTCCATTCCAGCCATTATCAAGAACTATCAAAAAATCAATTTTTCCAAAAAAATACCCACAATTTTCAACAACAATTTCCAGAAATCGATTCAAACTACTCAAAAATCAATTACTCTTTAACAACAAATCCCAGAAGCCAATTCAAAAAGAACTTCAATTCGGTATTCAACCAATTTCCAACAAAAAAAATTATAAAAAAAACCTCAATCAATCGAAACAAACCCTTAATTCAATTGATCAACCCAGAAAACAGAATCAAATACACTAGCAATTACTTCAATCAACCCAGTAGATCTCAAACCAAAAGAATTCCACAAACAACCAGAAAACCGAACAACAAAGAACTTCAATCGCAGTAAACAAAAAATTCGAACGAAAAATCGATTGATAAAGATAGAATCAACCAAAGAAAACGAACCAGAAGAAATGGCAGAACATATGCCGCGGAACCAAACTTAGGATCGAATTATTTTCTGCTCTAATACCATGTTAAATTTTTGAAACAATATTGTTTGGGTCCAATTTAGTCCAATTGGGCCTGGTCACTGAATGATCCAATTAAAAGCCCAAGGTTAAGGTTCAACCCTCCAAATGTGCTAAAGTCAAAAAATCAAACATCCTCAAAGCCATATCAAGGTCAGTCAACGGCCCAATCAGCTTGGCCCAGCCCAACTGACTTCCGGGCCCAATCCGCCTCCTTCATTAGCCAAGGTATAAAAGCCAACAATTTGGTCAATTCTTGGTAAGACGAAGACGAAGACAAAGACAAAGACAATAAAGCCTCAAGCAACTAAACTCTTGCACAGCTTTCTCTCTCTAATATACTGACTTAAGCATCGGAGGGGCCTTCCTCGGCGTCCCCCCCGAGGCTAGTTTACGTGTATTTGTTGTGCAGGAAACCCTCGGCTCCTGCGTCGTTCGGACCGAGACCAAGTTCCCTCAAGATAAAAGGATCTTCCGAGATTCGATTGTTTTCATCCGAAACAATTTGGCGCCGTCTGTGGGGAACGCTACTAAATTTCGCGTCAGTCATCAAACACTCCGGCAGTCGCCATGACTAAGAGTGGAAAGAGTTCCAAGAAGGCTAAGAAGGGAGGAGGCCGGATTACGGTGAGGGAACGCCAGCCGGTTTATCCCTCCCCGGAGCAAGCCTCTTCCGAATCGGAGGCCCCCATTTCTCCGGAAAGGGAAGCCTCAAGAGGTCCTAGCCTCCAGGAGGAGAACACCTCGCACCACACTCGGCAGCCGGGGCCATCCCCGAGACCGAGTGGCTCAGGAGCGAGGAACTCCCCGCCGCGCCATAGCGTGCAATCCAGGTCACATCCGCGGGAGACTCCTCCCTCCGGACCCTCCACCGAGGAAGTGGCCAGAGCAGTGGCCATCTGCATGGAGTTCC
This sequence comes from Chenopodium quinoa, assembly GCF_001683475.1. NCBI lineage: Eukaryota > Viridiplantae > Streptophyta > Magnoliopsida > Caryophyllales > Amaranthaceae > Chenopodium > Chenopodium quinoa. The sequence goes on from NW_018742764.1 coordinate 1,028,679, forward strand.
TTAAAGCTCAAGGGGCTCCAATCCGGATGCCTGATGATCACCAGCCGAGAAACCTGAAAAGGAGGATCGGTCAGGATGATGGTGGACAAGTTCCACCACATAGACAGCTCGGCCAGAGGTGGCGAGGGGACACCCGAAACTCCAGTAAGGAGAGGAGGAGGAACCCTCAACCCTCTGACCATTCTGAAGCTCAGAATTCCATGGGGCCCTCCAAGGACCCGGAATTCGCCCGCCAAAGCGTTCACGAACGCTTGGGTTCGAGGGAGGTGAGTGTGCATAGCCGCCTCACCTTCCCAGAGGATACCGGACCCCACCCAACCTTGTCTCAGCCGGGGACGAAAACCACTTCCACCTCTGAGAGAGGAGGGAGCGAGGTCCCTGAGGCCGGGTACAAGGGGAAGGCGGTCATGGTTCCATCGAACTCGCCCTTCCAGAAGTGGATTCTGGAAGAGCATGTGCCAACGGTCAAAATCCCGGCACATATTACTTACGATGGTACCTCAGATCCTAAGGATCACATTGCCTCTTACGAGGGGCACATGTATCTGAACCCGAGGTCTGAGGCTACCTGGTGTAAATACTTTCCTACGACCCTCAAAGGTGTTGCCCAATCCTGGATCACCAAAGGGCTCAAGGAAGGCTCCATAACCGGTTGGAACGACCTCTCCAACAAGTTCAAGAGCAAATTCTCTACGGCCAACCGCCGAGAGAAGACCACTGCAGAGCTAATGAGTCTGCAGCAGGCGGAGGACGAGAGCCTCCGCGACTATCTGACTCGCTTCAGCAACGAGTCATCCGGAATCACAAGCCTGGATCAAGGCCTGGCCGTGTTCGCGCTACGGAACGGCCTCCAAGCTGGAAAGTTCCTGGACTTCATGGTCATGCATCCCCCGCAGACCCTGGAGGAAGCCTTGGAAGCATCGGATAGGTTCATCCGAGCCGAGGAGTGGAACAGATCCAGGTCTCAGTCTCGTCCGAGAATTGAGAAGCCGAAAGGGCAGCAGCCCGAAGTCTCGGCGCAGAGGAAAGGGAAGGCTAAGGCCTCAGAACCGTCCTCTGCTGCCGAGCCGAAGAAGGAAAGACACTTTCCCTACACGGGAAGGTACGATTCATACACTCCACTCTCCCTTCCCCGTGCTAAGATTTTCAGCACGACGAAGGACGAGGGGAGATTCAAAAAACCTCGTCCGTTGCCTCCCTGGCATCAGACGAGGGGAAAGGACCAGTGGTGCGAGTTCCATGACTCACCCGGACATCGCACCGAGGACTGCGTCCAGCTGAAGGACCAGATTGAGGATCTGGTCCGCAAGGGGTACCTGAGCCGATACCTCGCGGACAGGCGCGAGGAGAAAAAAGCTGAAAAAGATTCTCGGCAGGACCTCAACTTCGCTCGGAAGAAGGATAAGGGACCTCAGGGCAAGGAGTCCCTCGACATCCTGGTTATTTCCGGGGGAATCTCGCGAGGCACAGCCAAACGCCAACTGAGGGGTCTAACCCATCAGATTCATCAGGCTGAGCTTCGGCAGTCCCAGTCACCGGCGCCGAACATCCTGTTCACAGCCGAAGACTGTGAGGGGGTGGTATACCCCCACGATGACCCACTAGTAATCATTCTGGGCATCGCCAACCGCAACGTCTGGCGGACCCTCGTCGACGGCGGTAGCGGGGCGAACATCCTCTTCCGAGGAGCGTTCGACCAGCTGAGGATGGGAGCCGAGCACCTGGCCCCCGCACCCTACCCGGTGTCTGGGTTCAACGGCTCTTCCTCGTATCCTGACGGGAAGATTACACTTCCTGTCACCATCGGCGAAGGCCGAGCAGCTAGGAATATCATGGCCGAATTTTTGGTCGTAGATGCTCCATCTGCATACAACGTGATCATGGGGAGACCCCTCATTCACGGCATTCAAGGAGTCGTCTCCACGTATCATCAAATCATGATATACGTTTCAGACGAGGGACGCTCCGAGAAAATAAAGGGCAGTCAAAAAGAAGCCCGCCGATGCAATCACCTCAAGCCATCCACGTCTCGCCGAGGCGACCGTGGCGATGGGGAGGAAAAGCACCGGGACCGAAACGCCAAAAAGCCGAGAGGCTCAGACGTTTCGGCTAATGAAGCCCCAGACAACGAGAAATCTGATGGGGGCCAAAAGGCTGACTCCGCCTCAGAGCCGAACGACTCTGATGGCCAGCCGCGGTCAGGAAAGTCTGCTAATATTGATAGCAGGCCGGAATTCGAGGAATCCAACTCTAAGAGCATGGAGACGGATGACCTGACCGAGTCAATAGAACTGACCGTAGGAGATCCGAACAGATGTGTTAGCATCGGGTCGTCACTGGAGCCAAACACCCGTGCGGCACTCGTCCAACTCCTACGGGCCAGTGGAGACGTGTTCGCCTTCTCAGCCGCAGAAATGCCCGGGATTGATCCGGACTTCGTCTCCCATAGGCTTAATGTCGACCCCTCCAGTCGACCCGTTAAGCAGAAAAAGCGGAACTACTCCGCCGAAAAGAACCAGAATATCGCAGCTGAGGTCGATAAGCTCCTAGATGCTGGGTTCATTGAACCCTGTCAGTATCCGGAGTGGCTGGCCAATGTTGTAATGGTTCAGAAGGCAAATGGTAACTGGAGGATGTGCGTTGACTTCACGGACCTGAATAGGGCATGTCCCAAGGACTCCTATCCGCTGCCGAGGATCGACCAACTGGTCGACTCGACAAGCGGGCATGCTCTGCTCAGTTTCATGGACGCATTCTCGGGATACCATCAGATCTTCATGCACCCCGAGGACCGAGCTAAAACAGCGTTCATAACAAGTTCCGGGTTGTACAATTACAGAATGATGCCCTTCGGATTGAAAAATGCGGGGGCAACATATCAGAGGTTGGTTGATCAGGTTTTCGCCGAGCAAAAAGGCCGAAACATGGAGGTTTATGTTGACGACTCAATCGTCAAAAGCATAAAAGAAAAAGATCATGTCACGGACCTAGCCGAAACCTTCGCCACCCTCAGAAAATACAAAATGAAGCTGAATCCGAAGAAATGTGTCTTCGGCGTGAAGTCAGGCAAGTTCCTCGGCTTCATGGTCAGCAAGAGGGGGATTGATGCAAACCCCGCCAAAGTACAAGCTGCTTTAGACCTCCCCGAGCCGAAGACAAAAAGGGATATTCAGCGTCTAGCCGGGAGAATGGCTGCCTTGTCCAGGTTCATCTCACGAGCCTCAGACAAAGGGCTCCCTTTCTTCAAGGCGCTGAAGCTCCAAAATTCAAAAGGCATTGAATGGGGAGACGAACAAAGGTCAGCCTTTCAGCAGCTCCGTGAACACCTGGCTCAACTCCCAACACTGGCAAGGCCAGTCGTAGGAGACATCCTATACTTATACGTGGCGGTCAGTCCAGCCACGGTAAGCGCGGTGCTGCTAAGGGAAGAAGAAAAAGTTCAACAGCCGATCTATTTCGTCAGCCACACCCTGACGGATGCCGAGACGCGCTACCCATTGTTAGAAAAAGTGGCTTATGCAGTGGTGGTGGCTGCTCGGAAGTTGCGACCCTATTTTGATTCTCATCAAATAGCGGTTCTAACTGATCAGCCGTTAGAGAAAGTCCTCGGCAAGGTTGAAAAATCCGGTAGACTAGCAAAGTGGGCTTTCGAGCTCACCGAGTTCAGTATCGGTTATCAGCCGAGAACAGCCATCAAGGCGCAAGCCTTGGCAGACTTCTTGGCCGAGTGCTCCTATCAGGAGACTCTGGATGCAAGGAGGAAAATCTGGACCGTCTTCACGGATGGGTCCTCCACCGTGAACGGTTCGGGGGCAGGGGTCGTCATTACCTCTCCCGAAGGCAAAACCTTCGAGTATGCACTAAAATTTTCATTCAAAGCCTCTAACAACGAGGCCGAATATGAAGCAGCCATTGCTGGCTTAGACCTGTGCATATCGTTGGAAGCCGAGCATGTCTACCTCAAGACAGATTCTCAGCTGGTCGCCAATCAGATCCGGGGGGAGTATGAGGCTAAAGAGCCTTCAATGGCAGCTTACCTCACAAGGATCAAATCGACAATTGCGAAGCTGAGATCTTTCGAAGTAGAGCTGATCCCAAGGGGTCAAAATGCTCAAGCGGACGCACTCTCCAAACTTGCAAGCTCAACTCTGACTGAGTTAAGCCGTTCTGTCTATGTGGAGGTGCGCCGAGAAAAGAGTGTAGCCGAAGCAATATCAATCTGCTGCGCTGCACTCGAGCCGAGCTGGATGGATGACATCCTGGCTTATAAACTCAGGGACGAGCTCCCCGAGGATAGGAATTCGGCCTCCAAGATAAAGCGGATCAGTTCACGATTCCTCGTCTTCGGCGGCCAACTCCTCAGAAAATCCTTCTCCGCTCCATTATTGAAATGCGTGGGTCCAACGGATGCCGACTATATTCTCCGAGAGATTCACCTCGGCATCTGCGGAAACCACATAGGAGGGAGAACCTTAGCCCACAAAGCTCTCAGGGCAGGGTATTTTTGGCCTACAATGATCTCGGATGCAAAGAACATGGTCAGAAAATGCGAGAAATGCCAAAAATTTGCACCGGTAATCCATCGGCCATGCCTAGATCTCCAGCCAATTCTTAATCCTCTTCCATTTGCACAATGGGGGTTGGATATTCTGGGACCCTTTCCCGAGGCCCCATACAAAAGAAAGTGGCTGATAGTCGGAATCGACTATTTCAGCAAATGGATTGAAGCGGAAGCTGCTTCAAGCATATCTGAGCAAACTGTCAGACAGTTCATCTGGCAGAACATAATAACTCGGTTCGGCATCCCAAAAGTTTTTGTGTTCGACCACGGCAGACAGTTTGACAACCTGCCCTTGCGCCGATACACTGATCAATTCGGGATAAAATTGGCTTACTCCGCGGTTTGCCACCCTCAGAGTAATGGCCAAGCCGAAGCCGCAAATAAACAGATCCTTAACGCTCTCAGAAAAAGAGTAGAGGATCAAAAGTCCAAGTGGGTAGAGGAACTTCCGGGAACCCTCTGGTCACTCCGGACAACCGAGAAGGAGGCAACGGGGCATTCACCTTTTCAGCTGGTGTATGGATCCGAAGCAGTGCTTCCAGTGGAAGTGGGCTCAGAAAGCCTACGAGTGAATCTCTTCTCAGCCGAGGAAAATGAGCAGCTCATGAAAGAGTCCCTCGACTTCCTTGACGAGATTAGAGATCTAGCCCGAGAAAGGATGGCTGCACACAAGCTCAGAATGAGCAAGTCCTACAACCGAAGAGTCTATCAACGACCTCTCAGAGTTGGGGATTTAGTTTTGAGGAATGCTGCAGCTGTTCAAAAAAGTCGCATTCATGGCAAACTCTCAGCATCTTGGGAGGGACCTTATGAAATTTATCAAGAGCTTCAGCCCGGTACCTTCAGACTCAAACAAATGGATGGCACCGAGCTGAAAAACCATTGGAATGCCGATGTGCTCAAAAAATACTATGTGTAAATCCTTCGGATAGTACAATCCATGTAAGTACACTGATTTTGTTTGTAAAAAGGCCATCGAGCCAGTATTCATTCAGATTGCGTGTATTCTTTAAGTCTTTATGCTTTCTACGGTTTTTCAAAAGTTCAAGGTTTCATTCGGCGCTGTCCGGGGTATTGCATAATGATGCCTTGTACCTCGGCAAGCCGTAAAACCTGCCAAAAAAGGATACAAGCCCGAAGTATTGCATAGTGATGCCTTGTACTTCGGAGAATCTGTTCCTTTGGGCAAAAAGGCCATAGACTTATCCGAAACATAGCCTAAAAAATAGGAACTGATAAAGCCCCGAAGTATTGCATAGTGATGCCTTGTACTTCGGATGAATCAGTTCCGGGTGGTAGTTGCAACTCTGAAGTATTGCATGATGATGCCTCGTACTTCAGATAAACTGCTGCCCCGGCATGGTGTTTCGGATAGTTGTTCCCTTGGATGAATTGAAGAAAGTGTCACAAGAGTACCATCTCTAGAGTGAAAACTCTCAGGTGGGAAATCAGTACTTTAAAAACAGATGTAGAAAATAAAGCAAAGTGTTCAAAGATCCTCGGCTTAGCCGAGAAAAATCATCAGCCATTCCAGAATTCAGAAGACCTCATCTTCAGATTTCTGGGGGGGCAGAGGGAAATAGAGAAATGGCACAACTGATCTAATACCCTTCAGCTCAGCCGAAGTTTGATACTTATGTCAGTTTTTTCACAAGTTGAAAACATCCGAGTACAAACGGCAAAAAGAAGTCTCAGCAGAAATGATTCTCGCTAGCCGAAGTTCTGCACTTAGCAAATATTTGAAAGATCATTCAAAGAAAGCAGTAAAGTGCGAAGACTGGTAGAGCGAAGGAAAAAATACACAAGAAAGCTGAGAAAGTGAACTTCTTTGAAATAAAAATGTTGAATTACAAAAATAGTCGGCAGCCGCCCACAAGCGGAAAATAACAGCTGCCGAAATACGTACATAAGCAAAAAGTAAAACTGCTGTACGACAAGGCAAGCTGAAGCAAAAAACAAGGCAAAAAACTCAGAAAGCGGCGAGTCTAAAGTTAAGCACATGATGAACCGCAAGATTCTGAAGACGACTGCCCGAGTTCCTATGCTTCAGCCGGGGGATCAGACTGATCAGCGTTGAGTCCCATGGTGGCCTCAGCCCCAGCAGCAGAAGAGGCGGGCTTTGCATTTTGCCGAGCCTCCCTTTCCCTCTGCTCAGCTTCCAACTCCAGTCTTTCAGCTTCCTCTTCGGCTTCCTCAGCCTTAAGAATTTCAGCTTCAGCTGGAGTTGCATACTTCATGTGAGGGTCTTCGGGATTCTGGACCCACTCAGCACATTTAGACCAGTCCAGCTTCGGCTCAGCATGAAGGCAGACTCTTCGGCAGACTCGAAATCCGTTTCTGAAACCCATCTCATATTCCTCTTGGGTATAGACACGGACCTTGAGTGAAGCCTCAGCATCAGCCAGCTTCTTCTGGGTCTCCTCCAAGTCTTCCTTGGATTTCTTCAGCTCATCAGCGACTTTGGAGGAGGAACCCTTCAGCTCATTCAGCTCTTGCTGAATTTGGAAAGCCTTTGTCTGAGCTTGGGCCACTTCAACTTTCTGGATCAGCAGTTGATCCTCAGCCTCTTGGAATTTAGCTCTTTGAGCTTCAGCAGCAGCAGCAGCCTCTGAGAGTTGGACGTCTTTGGCCAAGAGCAACTCTTCAGCAGCCATTCGGCTGGCTTCAAGAGCCTCTAGACGCTGCTGCACTTCAGCTTGTGCAGCAGTTCCTTGAATTCGGCTCTCAATAGCAGCCTTGAACTTGGAGACGTCCACTCCCATATGCTCCTGGAGGAATTTTTCCCCTTCCATCAGTGGGGGAAAAACCTCCATCTCCATAGCATCGCAGAAGGTTTTCAGAGCTTCGGCAGCTTTTTTACCGTACTCCTCAACCTCCTGCTGCTTCTCTTCAGCTGCTGCTTGCTTCAGCTTAGCAAGCTTAACTTCCTCTTCAGCCACCTTCCTTTCGTGCACAGCAGCGTCTACCCTATCTTGTAGGGTATCAATCAGCTCAACAGTGAGAGTCTGATTGTGCACGAACTGAAAACAGGAAGACAAAAAATAAGTAAAAAAAAAAAAAATAGAGCTGAATTTCGGAGGAAATGAAGGAAAATTACCTGCATCATCAGCAGTTGGTTAGACCTGGCTGGGTCAGGAACTGATCTACTGGATTCGCCCATCCCAGCAGTGGCCTTCAGCGACCAGATCCTTGCCCTGTCTACTTCGGACATGCCAGCAAAACTGCCGAAGTAGGCTTCAGCTCCTTCTCGGTTTTGACCCCATATGAGGTCCCAGATGTGATCTGGGATTGGAATTCGGGGGCCGAGAAACCCATTTCGCCAGAATGCAGAGTCTGGAAAGAAGGGAAGGACGACGATGGAGCTTGATTAGCTTTGGTTGTCTCAGCATCGTCCTTCTCAGAGGAGTCAAGTACTATGACCTCCTCTTCTTCAGGGGTGAGGACGAAAGCCTCAACCTCTCTTGCGATATCTGCCGTGAAGCCTTCAGCACTTGACATCACGGCATCTTTATTTTCGTGCTCAGCAGCACTCTCCTTGATTTCTTCTTGGACCCCTCCCTTAGGTCCGGGAGTTCTCTGATCCACCTCCATCTCAGGAGGTGGTGGAGGGGTCTTTTGAGGAGATTGGGGTGTTGGCTGGGGAACCCTCGGCGATCCATTGCCTTCCTCAGGTTCCCTTATTGCGACGCCGATGGTCATCGGCCTCTGCTGAAAATCATGAGGGCCGATGATGGCCATCCTTCGGCGCCTTTTCAGAAGGGGCTGCTCGTCCATATCTGAATCTGAAGACTCTTGTATTTGATCTTCGGGACGAACAGGAGCTTTGCCTTCTCTGTGTCTGTTACTCTCTTCGGACTGTAACAGACAGGGGGGAAGAAGAGTGTGAGTAAAAAAAAAAAAGAAAGAAAAAAGTTGTCTAAAAACTCACCGAGGTCTTCAGCAAAGCCTCGTCTTCTTCAGCTGCTCTAGCTGCAGCTTCGGCTTCAGCAGCTCTGGAGGACCCTTCTCCTCCTTCACAAGCCTCAAGTACCCGTGCAACCTCTTCGGCTGTGCGGGCAGCTTCAGCTTCTTCTTCCAGCAGCTGAAACAAGGGATCCCTCTTCTTCCACCAAGGCTTCTGCCTCTGATACAGAGCAACAGCCTCAATTTGGAAGTGGGAAGAGTCTAGGTGAACCTCTCGGCGCCTTGGTTCAGTGATAGGGGGAGCCCGATCAGTTACGACTCGTTCTCGGTTGACGCCAAGGCGAGCGTAATCAATGCCGACGTTGGTCTCGTCCCGTTCTGAAAAAGAAAAGGGGAGAAGTCAATTCAGTTAGTTCGGCACATCACAAGAAAGCAAAATGAAAGAAGAAAAGAGATAATTAAAAGGCCTCGGCCCCAGCCGAAGAAGATTACCATCCCTAAACTTTCGGCTGAGGCCGACAGCTGCCAGCATATTCTCTTGGAAAACATAGTGCGTATCGGGGAGCCAAGTCTCCGGGATATGCTGCATTCGGCCGCTGCCTCCCCGGTTCGGCAGCTTGCCGAAGATGTTCTGCTGATTAAGGTTCGGGTCTGGCCCGCTATCTTCGGGAGGACCTAAACTTCCCATATCAGGATCCGGCTCGGCAAGATACCGGGGAGCGCTGAAAACATAAGGATGGCTCGGCTCCGTGGGCGCCCTAACCCAAATCCATTGACCTCTCCAGTCCTTGTCTGAAGAGTCGTTCGGCCACATGGTTAGGAACGGGGGCCGAGACTCAATCCGATACCACCCAGAACCATGGCTTCCGTGCCCACTCTGAATATTTGGCACTAGCCGATGGAGCTTTCTGAAGCAGTGCAGGTTCGGCACGTATCTGAAGAATTTGCAGACCCATAAGTACGTCATTACCCTTCGGATGCTGGTGGGGGTCAGCTGGCACAGGGAAATGTTGTAATGGATCAGCAAGTCTCGAACGAATACGTCCAAAGGGAACCTCAGCCCATACTGAAGCTGTCTCGTGTACACCCCCACATACCCCGGGGGTGGACGATGGATTCTATCGGATGCTGAGGGCATTCGGCACCAATATCCATCAGCTTCAAAAATGCCGTAGTGCAACTCAATTTGCTCAGCAAATCGATATTGATCGGCGTTCTCTACCCACCATGAGTAGGGACGGTTCTTTATCATGGCCGAAGCTACTTCGGCATCCTCCCACTCTGAAAACCCTGGGAGGATATCCCAAAGGACAGCGGGAACTTCATCATCCCGTCCTGAAGCTCTCACCCCCTCAGCCCTCTGAGGAGGAGCCGAAGAAATGGGAGTCGCCCTAACCCCTTCAGCAGGGTCAGACTCTGTCCTTCGTCCATTCCAGGTCCCAATCCTGACCCTGGGATCGGGGATTAGCCTTGCTCTTCTTGGAGCACGGGCTCCACCTCTAACTCCCCTCACCATTGACGAATTTCGAAGGAAAAAGTCGAAAAAGGGGAAAGAGTGCAAAGTCGAAGAAAGATGAAATAAAATCAAAGGAATTTACCTTGATCTGAAGCAAAAGCCGCCGATTTACGAATTGGTAGTGACAAGTCTCAGCTTCTAAGCTTAATGCTCGGGGAATTTGCGAAGTTTTGATGCGGGCTCTTGAGCGTTCTTGAGAATTCTGGGTTTGTGTTGATGAGTGAGTGGGGAGAGAAGACGCGCCTCTATTTATATCTCCAGAAATGGGAATTCGAGGAGTCTGCGTTTCAATTTCTCTCAAGCACCCCACTAAGTAACCGTTAAACACACGACCTTGCAGTTAAGTCGCCCACTACCCATCCAACTTCCGCAATCATCCACATTAACTGTTGTTATCTCATTAATCATGGGTTAATTACGGTTTAAATTCACATTTTTGGATTAACAAATCATTCACTTCCCTCCTTTTCTGATTAAATCAAACCCGACCCGTCATCCTTCCAAATCGGGTCTGGGGGGCAAGTTGTTTGGGTCCAATTTAGTCCAATTGGGCCTGGTCACTGAATGATCCAATTAAAAGCCCAAGGTTAAGGTTCAACCCTCCAAATGTGCTAAAGTCAAAAAATCAAACATCCTCAAAGCCATATCAAGGTCAGTCAACGGCCCAATCAGCTTGGCCCAGCCCAACTGACTTCCGGGCCCAATCCGCCTCCTTCATTAGCCAAGGTATAAAAGCCAACAATTTGGTCAATTCTTGGTAAGACGAAGACGAAGACAAAGACAAAGACAATAAAGCCTCAAGCAACTAAACTCTTGCACAGCTTTCTCTCTCTAATATACTGACTTAAGCATCGGAGGGGCCTTCCTCGGCGTCCCCCCCGAGGCTAGTTTACGTGTATTTGTTGTGCAGGAAACCCTCGGCTCCTGCGTCGTTCGGACCGAGACCAAGTTCCCTCAAGATAAAAGGATCTTCCGAGATTCGATTGTTTTCATCCGAAACAAATATCAAATGGGCCTGGCTACCCGAACAAGGAGGAGGAGATTTTGGTCCACAAAAAAGGCTTTGGAGCTTCCATACTAAAACCAATTGGCAATAGTAGGAGGTACTCCTCTACCTTATAGAGTGAAACCATCTCTCCTCTTTCTCCAATGTGGGATACTCATAAGTGAGCTACAATGGGATTCAACAGTATGTACTGAAGCCATAACTTAATAAAGAAAGTACCACATTTATAACTATTTTTACAGTCGACTAATAAACATATACGGAGTAGCTTATAAGAACAAAATCAGAATTGAATTGCAACAGAGTTTCATGTCTCACTGGTTCATCATGGCACTAAAGGCATATGGGACCTGATTTAAAACCACCAGTCCTGCAGTCCACAGTACTTATCAAGAATTGCAACAGAGAGATCTATGTCTAACAAGAATGAAAGTACAGGACAAGCTCATCTGTAAAGTGTAAACAGAAAAAACGAGGAACAAGAGACGATACAGAAGAACAAAAATAAACAAAAAGATTACAGCAAAGGTAATGCATTTTTATTTTATTTTGCCAAAAAAAAATATCAATGATATGATGCTTCTCTACCTTATGATACACATTCTTCGCTCTTCATAAATCATCCAATACCATCCATCCATCCCTAGAATTAGCATGTTTTATCAGCATTTTTGCAGGGCAATACTGATTTCCAATTTTCCGTGTATTATCGTACTTAAAATTGAAGTAGCATAGCTAAGTCTTAAACTAGTGCAATAGTGCTAATGCTTGAAGATCCCAGAAGCAAGCTACTGTGTTGGATCTTCCCCCTTAAAAAATAAATTTAATATCGTTGTGAGCCATTAGCCCACATATCAGATATTAAACTGATAAGAACAGATACTACACTTGATCTTAGCCAAAAGGCCAAGAAAGGTATGATTTGTTTAGCCTCAACTTCTTCCATTTATGTCCTAAGTTGTCATACCCTTGTCGTTGTTTCTCAATGTGGTATAGCAACAACAGTCCTTTTTTTTTTTTTTAGGGGTTTATCATAGCAAAATTCAGAAAACCAGTATCATTATTTTCATGTCTGAAATTTTCTAGACTTCCATCTTAATGTGTTGAGCACATGGAGAAATATTCATCAAACATAAATAGATAGTATTTAGGCGTAACAATGCGTACATTTAGACCTCCCCAGATTTTGTCTCAACAAGGCTAATCTATAACATGCGACCATACACAATAAAGCTACAACAATTTACCAAAACTAATTTAGGTGTCGAATGGATGACACTTGAAGACCCGAGTAGCAAGCTACTGACCTATTTGATAGTGTTTTGAGAAAGAGAATGTTGGAAAACTTAAATTATATTGATAAGTATAAGAGTATATATATATACTGTAGTATACGTCAAGAGGAAGAGTGTACGTCATAATTTGTGATAGTGGGGGCCTTCGTTCGCGCGGCCCCTATCTAATTACCAGTTAAATTATCAGAGTTACTATGTGTAGGGAATAAATTCAAGCGTTAATCCCCTAGCTTGAACCCCACTGTGATCATGCACTAAAGTACGGTGGCGTCCAAAAGAGAAGAAGATAGAGCAAAAGAGTCGCCAACAAGTTTTAGGAACTTGTAAACCGTTCACGAGGTGATGGTTACACCCCTTAACGATCCAAGAGATCGTCAACTCCATAAGGTCTTGAACCAAATAAGGGTTCGGGGATGAAGGTACAAATCCAACCTAAAAGAGATTGAACCTGCCCTAATAATAGGCCTCTACTTTATTCTGATCGTATCCATGTGCGCTTTTTGACTAACATGCAATCAATAGGATTAACCCTAAACCCGTTTATCTATGTTGGTTGAATATTAATGCACAAATAAACTATTATTGGCGATCACTTGAATTATAATCATATTAACCCTAAACAAGATTACTAATTATCTTATTAAGCGTGATTACAAGTGCAAATTCCCTTTAAACATGCAAAGGTGTGATCAAGCAATAACAATAAATATAACATCAAGCAACAATAATAATAAGAATAATCATGACAATAAAATTAAAACAATAATCATGTTCATAATAATAATTATAATAAGCATAATCATAATAACAATCATGTTAATCATAATAATAATAATTATAGAAATAATAAAATAATAATCATAATCAAAACAATTATAAAAATAATCATAAATCATGTTAAAGCATAATAATAGCAAGATCCTAGGCATGATACTAACAAGATTAATAACAAATCCTAACATGTCACTAAGCAATAAAAATCAAATCTTTAACCCTAACATGATACTAACAATCATAAATATTAGGAAGAACATAAAAGGCATCATAGAAATCATAATTAATATTAAAGTTACCCTAGACATGATACTAGGAATATCATAATAACAATTGAAACATGATTTCTACATCATAACATCAATAAAAACCATTAAAGTACTTTCTTTGATGCCTCGTACCTCTTTCTAATAACAAAATACACACGTTAGTAACTTCAAGGAAAATAATAATCAAACAATTTAATTAAGTAATTGAAAGAGAGATTTGGGACCAAACCCTCAGAAATTAAACCTTTCACGTCTAGGGCAAAGACAACTTCGAATATGGTTAGGTGTTTCTAGATCTTGTGAATGCGGAATTTTGTATGTAAAAATCGAGTTTAGAAAAAGAAAGAGAGATGGTGAATGATTAAAGAGAATGAGAGAATTGATGATTGCGATTGAAAACTGATTGTAGGTGAATGAAAACGGAGTTTTTAATACGTTATTTATAGAGAAAATCAGCCAAAAAGATAAAATATCAAAACAGAGCATTGGCGCACCTAAAACAGAGCTGGCGCCAATGCCTGGCGTTAGGCGCTAACCCTGTTTTTGACGCGTTTTCTAAAATCAGATAAATTTTGCCGTACAGGAGGATAAAATCGTATCTTTTCCTCAAAAATGTTCTTTGATTTTAATTAAAACTCTGAAAAGTCAACAAAAGTCAGTTTATCAATGCTAATTGAATTAGGAATGAAAAGAACCTTCTAGAAGAATCTAGAAAACTAAAACCATTCCTAATTGCATTAGGAATGATAAATCATATTAGGCCCTCCCCTAGATCATTGGGCCGCGTATAAGGCTCAAACCGGGTCCAGTTTAGTAAATTGGTCATAACTTCCTCAATATTCATCGGAATTGGGCTTATAATATATTGTTGGAAAGCTCTTTGCAAGCCCCATACAAATACTCTATTATTAGACCCATAGCATGGACCAACCAAACTGGATTGACTGTTTTCTTAAAATAAGTTTTCAAAAACAGAAAGAAGAGAAAAAAAATGAAAAATATCCGCAACACTAAACCTTCCGCACTTTCACTTCATTCGATTATGATTCGTCGTGAAAGGTACTCATCACTGGGCTTGGTTTTTGGGAGACACAAATGGGTATCTACACTATGTCAGTGATTTATGTAAAACGGAAGGATAACTAATAAAAGCTTGCCATTTGCTGCGATACAAAAAAAGGAATTAATTGAAACAAAAGCAAATAGATGAAGCTGTTACAGTGAAGATGAAAGAGAAACTCTTAATTTGTTTTGATTATGATATAGCACTATTAAGGTATAATTTTCTCAATACAGAGCAGTCATGCCGTGCATTAGTAGGACAAGAGAGAGTAGTTAACTATCTTAGCATAAGTTAGTGAAAAAGCTCCGCTAACCTATAAGGCTATTAGTGTAACAACTTTTCTAAATGACAGTATGGGAGTCTCAGTCCCAAAAAAAAAAAAAAAAAAAAAAAAAAAAAAAAAAAAAAAAAAAAAAAAAAAAACGGAATTCATCCAAGTAGATTGGAGAGGGAAACAAAAAGACAATATATCATATCACTAATATATAAATCCGATCACGCATTCAGGCCACGAGACAGCGACACTTGACATAATTAAATGATTTTTGGATAATTTTTTTAAGATAAAATTATTGTATAGAATTTTATTGTCGATAGAATTCTAATATTTCATATATATATATATACAAAATTAATCATAACTTTTAATAAATATATTTTATAACTCAATTCTATTTCCATCATCAAATTTGTTTTAAAAAGTTTTATAAAATGAGACTGCTTTATCACGCGACACATGCTTTGTTAGTATTTTTCCGAATAAAATATTTTACTCAATATATATTTATCTAATAAACATTATAATGTTCGCTTGCTTACTACTTGAATTTTTTTATTATAAAATGCATTACTAACTTTGTTTCTCATATTTAGATATAATTCGGACTATAAAAAAAATATTTTATATCACAAAGTTTCATAATATTTTATAATATTTTATATTATTTATATATATAATATATATATATATACACACACACACACTGGGTGTTCATAAATCGATTCGGGTTTGGAAATTTATGTCTTCGGTCCAGTCCAAAATCCTATAAAACCGGTCTTGAACCGGATCGATTTTTTTGACTAAAAACATACGTGAAACCTTAAATAATGGTTAAGATTATCCATGATAAAATTAGAAAAAAATTAATGTTATGAGCTTTTTTGTACTAAACATAGAAAAAAAAGACTTTAAATTATAGCTTATCATTTAGTTTTTTTGAATTTTCCATAAAATTATTAAAAAATTAGAATTCTTTTATAAAAAATTCTTAAATCGGTCCAAAGCAATTTGGTTGGGGTTTTGGACCGATTCTTTCGATCTCAGCTTAATCGATCCGGTTTTCGGTTCTTAAAATTCTAATTTTCGGTCGTCCGTTCGATTTTGGACCAATGAACAACCCTATATATAGCTGGTCACACCGTGTGGTCAAAATTAATATATATTTTTTTCATTTATAGTGTATATAAATACCTATAAATCATATTACACTCTTACAAAAACCAACAATATCCTACGTCAAAATATCTTAAATCAAAAGGATATACACCTTTTACATAATATTGGCATAAACAACCCGGGTACCCGGCGCACAAAACTAGTTTCAATAGAGTTAACATATATATATATATATATATATATATATAGGGGAGGGATCCGGTAAGAACCTCTCCTTATATAAGAACCCAATCTTATATAAGAACCCCTCTTTATGTTCTAAACTTTTTTCTGCTTATGTTCTAAAGTTTTCCTATGTTCTAATTTTTTTTCTGCTTATGTTCTAATTATTTCATATATTCTAAATTATTTTTTCAGCTTACATTCTAAATTTTTTCATATGTTCTAAATTATTTTTTCAACTTATGTTTTAAATTTTTTCCTATATTCTAAATTATTTTTTCAGATTATGTTCTTAATTTTTTCCTATGTTCTAAATTATTTTTCATATGTTCTAAATTTAGCCTATGTTTTAAATTTTTTTTCCTATATTCTATATTATTTTTTCGGCTTATGTTTTAAATTTTTTCCTATGTTCTAAATTATTTTTTCAACTTATGTTTTAAATTTTTTTCCTATATTCTAAATTATTTTTTTCAGTTTATGTTCTAAATTATTTTTCATATGTTTTAAATGTTTGTTTGTTTATGTTCTAAATTTTTTTTTTCTATGTTCTAAATAATTTTTTTCAGCATATGTTCTAAATTTTTTCTTATGTTCTAAATTTTTTTTTCAGCTTATGTTCTAAATTTTTTCCTATGTTCTAAATTATTTTTTAGCTTATGTTCTAAATTTTTTCCTATATTCTAAATTATTTTTCATATATTCTAAATGTTTGTTTGTTTAGGTTCTAAATTTTTCATATGTTCTAAATTTTTTTTCCTATATTATACATTTTTTTTCCTTATGTTCTAAATTTTTTTTTTCAGCTTATGTTTTAAATTTTTTTCTATGTTCTAAATTTTTTTTTTCAGCTTACGTTCTAAATTTTTTCTTATGTTTTAAAAGTTGGTTTGCTTATGTTCTAAATTTTCCTATAATCTAAATTTTTTTCCTAAATTCTAAAGTTTTTCTTATGTTCTAAATTTTTTCCTATATTTTAAATTATTTTTTCAGCTTATGTTTTAAATTTTTTTTCTATGTTCGAAATTATTTTTTCAATTTATGTTCTAAATTTTTTCCTATGTTCTAAATTATTTTTCATATGTTTGTTTGTTTATGTTCTAAATTTTTCCTATGTAGTAATTTTTTTTTCCTATATTCTATATTATTTTTTCAGCTTATGTTCTAAATTTTTCCTATGTTTTAAATTATTTTTTCAGCTTATGTTCTAAATTTTTTCCTATGTTCTAGATATTTGTTTTCTTATGCTTTAAATTCTTCTTCTTGTTTTTTTTTTGGTTGTTGTAAATAGGTGCGTAGTCCTGGAGTTGATATAAATATCCTATGTGTTGCCCCTAGACATGCTACGCGAGAGGTAAGATATAACTTTTGTCTGCTTCTATACTTTTTCCATTATTTTTTGCTACTTTAGTGCCCCTTAACTTGTTATATTTTACTGGATATAGGAAGATTTCTTCGAAGAACTCCATTAGATGCTTTCTGAGATGCCTGAGGTTACAAAGTTGCACCCTGTGCCTGATGCTTTTGTCCCGGTGATGAGATTTAAGTTCAATGGGGTGTCCATAGATCTTCTTTATGCAAAATTGTCGCATTTGAGTTTCTACATTGCATGTGATTGTTTTCCTCGGCTTCTATGGGAGGGTGTTGATTTATATTAAAAACCTATTAGCTCAAGTGGTAGAGCACTATGCAAATGCATAGTTGATATAAGTTCGAATCCTACATAGGCAATATTTATAAATAACTATATAAGAAAAACTTTAGAAAATAGGTAGTAAAAGTTTAGAACATAAAAAAAAAAAAAAAAAAAAAAAAAAAAAAAAAACTTTAGAACATAAGTAGACTGAATTTAGAACATAGGCAAAAGAATTTTGAACATAGGAAAGAATATTTTAAACATAGGAAATAAAAACCGTTAGAACATAGGTAGAAAAAATTTAGAATATAGGAAAAAATTAGAACATAGGTTGAAAAAATTTAGAACACAGGAAAAAAAACTTTAGAACATAAGTAGACTAAATTTAGAACATAGAAAAAAAAAATTTTGAACATAGATAAAAGAATATTTAGAACGTAAACAAAAAAAAAGAAAAAAAAAGAAACTTTAGAACATAGGTAGTAAAAATTTAGAACTTAGGAAAAAAAAACTTTAGAACATAAGTAGACTGAATTTAGATCATAGGCAAAAGAATTTAGAACATAGGTAAAAGAATATTTAGAACATAAGAAGAAGAAAAAAAACTTTAGAACATAGGTTGGAAAAATTTAGAACATAGGAAGAAAAAAAAAAAAAAAAAAAAAAAAAAAAAAAAACTTTAGTATATAAGTAGACTAAATTTGGAACATAGAAAAAAAAAATTAGAAAATAGGTAGACTAGATTTAGAACATAAGAGTAGGCAAAAAAATTTAAAACATAAAAAAAGAATTACAGAAATGCCATTACTAAAGGATGGTTTTAGATGGTTGGATCAAAACTAATAAATGGTTGAGATTGGTTCTTATATAAGATTGAGTTCTTATATAGAGGAGAGTTCTTACATGAGCCTTCCTCTATATATATATATATATATATATATATATATATATATATATATATATATATATATATAATTAACGCCCTTTATATA
This sequence comes from Chenopodium quinoa, assembly GCF_001683475.1. Lineage (NCBI taxonomy): Eukaryota > Viridiplantae > Streptophyta > Magnoliopsida > Caryophyllales > Amaranthaceae > Chenopodium > Chenopodium quinoa. The sequence goes on from NW_018742764.1 coordinate 1,047,312, forward strand.
TATATAAAGAACCAATTTTTCCCGAGTTTTTAAAGAGCCATATAGGATTTACTTTTCTTAACGCGCCACGTAGGATTATAAATTTTATTTGTAGCCAATAAAATTAGATATTATTAATTTCTTTTAAAATTAAATAATTTAAATGTCATGTAAGTAAAATTGTCGAATGAGATTTTTATGTTTAAATTAATTAAATATAAAATATTATCTTTTGATATTATGAATTTTATCTAAATATATAACAAATTTTAGTACATACATAAAAAAAAAATATTTTTAAAAATTCAAACAAACTGTACATCGTACGGGTTTCATCAAGTTCTATATAAATATAATGTTTGTTCCGATAATTTAAAATATCAATGGATTTTAGCATTTTTCTTCTTGTGGCATAACTTATATTTTAACTCTATTTTTTTTTTTTTTTGCAACTTTGGAATATTTTATATCTCTCAAATAATACCCCAAAATTGCAACTAAAAAAAAAACGGAGGTAGTATATATATACTCCCTCCGTCCCATAATATAGTTCTTGTTTGTGTTTTTTCACGGTATTTAACAAATGGGAGGAGAAAGTAGATAAAGTACAATAATAAAAGTGAAAAGTTCAATCATAGACAGAAGTTAGAGAAATAAAGTATATAAAAGCACATGAAATGTGCAAAATTTAAAGATAAATTAGGAAGTAAAATGAATAAAGTTAAAAAAAAGTAAGGGATATAATGGTTTTTACATATTATCCAAAAACAGAAATGGGAACAACATTTTGGTTCTCCAAAATAGGATATATATATATATAACAACCGTTGATGCATCATTGCCTATGTGTCACTTTTTTATTTATTTTTTCCCTCCAAAATGCAAGGATGATGTCATAGTTTTTTCCTCTTTAAGCTACTCTATTTAACATTAACATAGTTTTGAATATATATTCCCTCCGTTTTTAAATACTTGTTCCATTTTTCTATGTACGGAGTTTTAGGAGAAATTGGAGAAAATAAAATATATGAAGGTAATGGGGTAGGTGGAAGAATAATAAATTGTAAAAAACAAAAGTAATGGAGAGGATTGGACGAGAGAGAATATGTGGTAGGTCCACTAGATTAGAAAAATTAGTTAAATATTGTAAAAGCTTTCCAAATAAAGAAATGGGACAAAGTATTTAAAAACGGCCGAAAAAGGAAAGTGGAGCAAGTATTTAAAAACGGGGGGAGTATTTCACTTGAATTTTTAAATTTTGGGTTTTCTACACATATAAAACTATTTAGTTATTTACGAGTTATTAACAGTATAATTTAATTAAAATTTCTTAATTAAATATGAAAATTATGCACTTTCGGGAATTGTATATTCATATTTAATTAGAAATTAGTTAGGAAAAATGAGAAATTTATTTTCTTTCCGTACGTGTTAAAAATCTATAATTCAATTCTTATTTTAAAACCGTGCATCGTAAAGGGTTAGTCTAGTTTAAAATAAAAAAAGGAACCATTTCTGAATTTGTTCGTTTCACCCTGTAATTGTTTCTAGTTAGTGCAAAATAAACATATCAGTTTCAGATTACATTTTCAATGTGGGACACATAGTTTTACAAAAACCTCAATGGAAACTGCCTATTTCTAAATAATCCAAGCAGCATTTCAATTTTTTTTCTTGATTTGTCACTGGCTAGAAAAAAAGCAATTTTTGAGGTTGAATTACTACAATTACAAACATGAAAGCTAGGATTTCTAATGTTTTTGCTTACAAGTAGAGCCATGTAGACAAAATACCAAAAAATGATTGATTCAGAGGAAAAATTCAACTAGGAGATTCACATGTCAAGAATAAAGCATCACCTGTAATTCTAAACATCCTGCGATGAATGACTAACCATTATTTGTCCTTGTTTGAACTGTTTGAAGCAAAAATGGATTGACTGAAACTTCAATATACCCTGCAATCGGTAAAAGTCAAATTCAGAAATTTGGACCATTTCTCGATTTGTGCGTGTCATCAATGCCCTCGTTCCAATTTTATCACTCCGAAGAGACATTGCATAAAAGATGCAAGGGCATTATAAATGTAGCTTTTATCTCATTTTCAGTCCAATGTGGGATGATGTACACTGCATTTTGCAACACATAGAATCGAATCTCCAGAAATCTATTAAAATTTGTTACAGGCAAAACATCTCACAGTGCCAAAGCCAACCACAACTCATTTTTTATCCAATCTTCTAGGTCCACTATCAGCTGAGCAGCTTCTAAAAGGCGTTCCTTTTCCTAAACAAACCTTACTTAATACTTCACCAACTCTCTTGTCTCTAAACCAATAAACTTTAACTAGGGAAGTTAAGCTAACAGATTTTATTTTTCACCTACCGGCCTTAACATCTTCAGATTCTAGCACTTCAAGTATTGAATGATTTGCCAGCAAACTGAACCTGTTGTAGCAAAGACTAGCACATAATATCATGTCCAAGATAGAGCATAAGTAAAAAAAAATAAAAATATTGGAATGTCATCGTATTAAACCAATCAATTTGAACAAAAAAGAGGAAAGAAAAAAGAGCATTTTCAATTTAAACACTAGTCATGTCTGGGTTTAGACTTCAAAGAGAGAAATGTGTAATCATATAAATCTCACTATCACCGTACAACTGCATTCATTAAGCTCAAAAATGCAAATAATAAAAACTCGCACCAAACCAAAAGTCTTCTATACGGCTATACAACTAGATCTTATGAAATTGCACAAACCGCAGAGGCGCAGAGAAAACAGCACAATTTGTAGGAGGGGACCAGAGTTCAAACAGACTCTTACCTAGTTGAATTATAATAATTAAATTCATCATGGCATCAAAATTACCAGATATGCAGGAAGGTTGCAGTTAACCATATGAAGTACAGTTCTATTAACAACCTCAGTAGTCAGTAGATGCCTGTAGAAGTGCAAATTTCATGTATCAAGATTTATATTGCTAAAGAGAACAGAAATCCTAGTCTTAGGTAGAAAACCAGAAAATTTATTAAACTAAGTGTTGGTGGGGTGCACCAGGCCCGTGCAGTAGTGCAACACATGGGCGATGCTTGAATATCCCAGTAGCAAGCTACTGTGGTGGATCTTCCCCCTTAAAAAATAAATTTAATATCGTTGTGAGCCATTGGCCCACGTATCAGATATTAAACTGATAAGAACAGATACTACACTTGATCTTAGCCAAAAGGCCGAGAAAGGTATGATTTGTTCTGTATAATCTCCTGCCTTTTATTTCCTGGAGTTGCTGTAGCCTCGTTGCTGACTTTTCGATGTGGTACATCACTCCTTAATTAGTCTGGTGTGAAGTTCATGTTTAACAAATACTTGTATATTAACAATAGAGCTGGAGGTCATAAAGTCTGGTGACCTTGGTGATTAGATGGAGGAAGGTCTCACACGTTAATAATGTATGAGGGTACATCTATTTAGATCTGAAACATATCATACTTTGTTTTTGAACATGTGAAGAATTGTTTATTACACATAAACATCTAGGCCAGTAAGGGTGCATAAATTGGAACATCAAAGTTTGTAGTCTTTGCACTTGATTGTAATTTAGGCCATTTGGCGCTGTAAAATAGCATGCAAATGTAAAATAATGAATCCCCTGAATCATTAAATTAACATCTTTAAACAATGTGTTTAATTTATTCAGGACCTCACATCTGGGACTAATCTCACACATTCGTAAGAAACGACAAGTTTATAAAATATGTAATGAACTAAACTTAGTTTTCTACACACACAAAGATAAGCGAATAACAAATAGAATGGAGAAGGAAAGATTGGATTTTTTGATTGATAGCCAAACGATAACAAGGGCAACTTTAGGCTGCCAATCTCTAAGTGACTTTAGTTCACTAGTCTCTAAGGTTCTAACACCTATTTCCGCCTAACCTCCTCTCATTCCTCTCATTCTTTATATTTACAAGACTATCTCTATTTCCAAAGTTGATGCTCTGCCCTTGTCTTTTAGTGCTACCAAGTGGCTGTTGTGCTGTTGTGTGATTTGTTGTTGTACTCCCTTCGTCCCATAATTACAGGCAAATATATTATTTTAGGTGTTCCAAAATGTTCCTCCTATTACTAAAAATAGCACCTAATCATTACTTACTTTTTAGCTTTTCCATACTAATTACACACGTACCTAAAAAATCATTATTTATTTTTTCTTTTTTTCACACAAAATACACACTTACCTAAAAAATCATTACTTACTTTTTAACTTTTTCACACAATATTCTCTACTTTTTATTATTCTTATACAACATTCTTCACTTTTTATGTTTTTCATACAATAGTCCTCTACTTTTTCCATCCTCTTTAAAAACCGTACTTTTTAGAGTTATTTGTCTGTAATTATGGGATAGAGAGAGTAGTAAATTGTGTAGGTCAGCCGCTACTGTTTTTCTTACATTGTTCAACTCTTTTGTCTTTTTCTCCGTACATATGTGTACACGGTATTACATTATCCCTGCCTTCAAGACTCACCTTGTCCTCAAGGTGGCAGAAGTCTGAGAAACCTGCTCATGATGATCTCAACCTCCTCCCAAGTTGTCTCAAAGAGGTGTAGCCCTTCCCATTTGACCAACACTTTGGCTATCCTCTAAGTTCCAAGCTTCCTAAGCTAAACCTCACATTGTTGACCTCTTCTGGCTGCACTACCATCTCTAAGTCAGCAATAGTTTCATGGTAATGATTAGGGAGGCTTGGTCTATTTCCCACAAGCCACAGCTTTATTCAACTGATATACATGAAAAAGGGGATGAATTTTACATGATCCAACTAGTAAGCAACATGTCCAATGCCCGGATAATTGGAAATGATCCATAGTTTTTGGCTTCCAACTTCTCAAATGAGCGTTTGGCCTTGAGTGTTGCCTATAGGGCCTGGTCTCAAATACACTGCTTCTCTTACCTCAAACTTCTCTTCCCTTCTCTTTCTATCAGCCTTCATTTTTTATTAAGCTTTGAACAAATTCATCCGCAACTCCTATAAATTCCAGTCATTTTCTTATAACCACACATTTAAACTCCCCACTTTCACAATGTTTGGAGGATCTCTTCCATACACCACCTTGAAAAATGGTCAAAGTGTGAGGTGAAGTATTATACTTCCTCGGTTCTTTTGTACTTGACCCGCTTTGACTTTTACACTATTCACCACATCTCCTTTGACCGTCTTTTGTGAATGATAGTAAGAAAAAATATATTCATATGAGATCTTTCTGAATTCGTCTAAATAAGAAGTACTATTATAATATACAACTTTTATAATTTTTACTTATGGAGAATTAAAGTTATTGATCGCTAAACTTTAATATTGGCAAGTGTGACAAAAGATACAGGTCTAGTGAAAAATAACAAAGGAAGTATGGAAAATTGGCCTCTAGCCAACCAATTAGCCCACATCTTCGGCTTTTCATTTGAGATACATAATAAATATGCTTCCAAGGTGTTGTTTACGATATTCGTATTGGTTTGAGGATGATACTTGGTGCTTCTTTTAAAGCAATGAAGTGTGCATATTTTAATGTCCATGCCCTTTGACTTGGCCATGCCCTTAAGAAAGTCAAGAAAAATATCCTCCCAAACCGCTATAAGAACCGGTAAAGGTTGTAACATTTTAACTGGCCTCAATTGTGAGTGTTTGTTTCGTTGACATACAATGCACTCTCAAACATAATTGCTCACATCCTTCCTTATACCTGGCCAATACCAGCCCTAGGTAAGTTTCCACATCCCCGGTGTGCGCCTTATTGGGGTGTCATGACAAAAAGGGGGACGAAGGTTAAGGTTTTAGGTATGACCAACCGCCCTTTGTACACCATCAATCAACGTACATAGGAAAAGTTCTTAAAAGATTTTCTATGAATACATCACGTCCATTGAGCAGCCCAATGAAAGATCATATCCGACCTCGGGAAAATGATGAAGGAATTCTTGATCCTGAAGTGTCATACCTAAGTGCAATCGGAGCACTAATGTACCTAGCAAGTCATACCAGGGTTTTAAAATGGGCCTGCATCATTACGTATCAGTCGTTTTGTATAGTCAAGAGAATTATCAAGGGTTTAAAGGCTATAATTGGGGCTGAATAAAGCTTTTTCTATTGCATAACCAAATTCAAGTTTTTGGAAGAAAGTTGCAAATGTAAGCTGATGCTGTATTTTCTCTAATTGCGTGTATTTATGCGAGTTAGGTATAACTGTTTCTCTTTTTTAGTTTCATATAGTTAATCCCATATAATTTATGTAGAGTAATTACTAGGCTGGGTAAGATTATACACTGGCAAATAGTAAATGCTCCAAAAAACTTTTCCATTATTTTATGCATATGCAATGTTAATTTACTTCTATTAGTATATAATATGTGCTCTATGATTTTTTTAAATTATATTTAATATTCCTAATTATTTGTAGATGTTTTTGCAATATTAAACTGTTGAATAATTGCATAGATGTTTCATGAGGAAAAGTTCTAAATAAGTGAAAAAGTTGTGCAGGAAAAACGAAAAGTTTAAACACAACTTAATATACACATTTTATTAATTTATCAAACTATTTTCTCTAAAAACCCTATGTCGTGGAGAGTTTAAACACAACCCAATATAAACATCAAAAAAGGACAAGCCACTCTGCGCGCATCAAGCGCGTTCGCTACCCTAGCAACATAAGGGGACAAAAGCCCAGGCCACAAACCTTCTTGAATTGAAAAAACTAATAAAGCAAGACACTCCCACGAGGATAAATAACTAAAGAACCCTTTGCAGTTGACCGAAAACCGACGAACTTGTTGGCGTGACCAGGCTGAAAATTAGGGAGGTGGAAGATTGACTTGGCTCATACTAAGGCTGAAAATTAGAGGAGGTGAAAATTGTCATGGTGGCCGTACAATTGTTGATTTGTTAACAAATTGCCACTTCAATCACATACTTCCTCCGTTAATGGTTAATTGCAACAAAGGGGTATTATTTGTGAGATATAAAATATTATTTTGTTGCAATTAACCATTAACGAAGGAAGTATTTTGTTTATAAGTTGATAATCTCCGGAGCCTCATACTAAGGCTATGAAGCCTTAAAATGTATTGAAAACTTGAAATGTGACACAGCTTGTATACTTGTGGAGTTGTGGTTAGTATGGCTTAAAACTATGATTGTATAGTGGAAAGCAAAATAATCCCACGTCATTTAAGCTAAGACTGACAAAGTAAGACTTCTTATAAATGTTTCACTCTTATGTAGTAAACTCCACGCAGCCATGCAATGAGCACAAAGCGAACTATTCTTTCGCCTTTTACTAAAGAATACCGTATGCTCGTTGCATTCAGTGGCATACGTTTAGTTTTGGAGGGAGTTCCACAAAAGGAGCTTCCAGGGTAACGCCATGTGTCATCCTTACTTATGATTTGGTGCCACATGTGCGCCATGTGTCTCCCTATGTATCATAACCATTTTCTTGTCTCCCTATGTATCATAACCATTTTCTCCTCCACATTAAGTTGCAGTAATGTTGTTACTTTGAAAAACTCTTAATCGGCGTGAATTTAATTCTCCAACATAATGTTTGATTTACTTGAAAACTCTTCATAGGTATACCTTCTAACCTTCATATTTAAAATTTGACATATCTTATAGATGTATATATTATAAGATATATTGGTTATTGTACACACTTATTAATATTGTTCAATAATAACCCCTTTTAATTAGTTTTGATGAAACTTATGATAAATGAGGTGTCGGGGCATCGCCCGAGTCAATAACTAGTTGCAAGATTATTAACTGAGTAGGGTTTTTTTTTTTTTTTTTTTTTTTTTTTTTTTTTTTTTTTTTTTTTTTTTGGAATGAAGCAAAAAATATTAATTTTATTTATTTTTCACAAATACGCCTTAAATGAGTAAGGAGCCTAGGAACCATTATAATCTATTCTGCATTATTCCAATCAGAAGCACCCCAAAATCTTTTCTCTTTTCTTTTACAGCATCAACGTTTACTTCAAGGTAGAGAGAGCTAGCAAGGCCAGTGTTTTAGATTGAGTGCGGGTTTTTTTTATCTCATTGACTCCCAATGTATCTGACTTTCATGTCTCAAGGGCAACCCTATCTCTTTGTAGAAAATAAACAGTCTCCTCTAAATGTACCAGTCCCGTCATTAGCTAGTGACACCCTTGCCTCAAACTGTCATACACCCTTGCCTCAAATTGGCATCCTTACAGACCTTAAAACCCAGTATGAAGTCCTCTTACCAAATATGAAAGAGAGAATACCATCATAACATGAGCTTTAGGTTTAATCTAGAAAGGCAACAAATACGGAGTACCAAAAATCACATACTTCAGGATACACAAAATTGATTAATGCACGGATGTTCAATAGTTACTGTGTTATTTACTATATGCCACATAAGTAAAATAACGCATGAATGGATGAAGCTACTGCGTACACTCCAAACTTAACTAAATTGGCCTTAGTAGCAAACAACCCCTTACACCATATATACTTCATGATCATATAACTGATCAACCTCTACAGCACTTTTATTCCACAACAAGGATTGCTTAAGTGCCTTGCTGTGAAATGCATCTCTACTTGGTAGGCACAGTAAGTGTATATCATATCTGTTTATTCTGTAACAAACCCTGCCACAACCAAGGCCGTCTTAAATATTTTCGGGCCCTGTTCTAATCTTATAAATAAGACCCTTGTAAAAAAAATGCAATTATAATAATGAAAAAATAAACTCAATTTTTTTTTTTAGATTTTTATTTTTTAATTACTCTGTTAAGGAACATATTAATCTGGCTATCCAATCATTCAATTACAAATTGTTGAAAATGAAAACATTTTACAGTTATGCTTGAGAATTAAGATAAGAAAAATAATAATAATAAAAAAATAACATTTAACTTAACTTTTAAAAAATCTAAAATCAACTACTTTTTCCGTTCTTTTATTATTGCTCCACTTGCCTTTTTAGGAAATTTCACAAATATTGCACCATTTCCTCTTTAGGAAAAAAATTATTTGTGTTCACACTACAAATACTCAACACACCCTTGCCTTTTCACACTTACTTTTTAGTTTATCAATACGTCACATGGGCGATTTTGTATTTTTACCTTTCTCTCTCTTGCTTTTTTCCACTACCAAAATATTTGTACCCAACCCCTATTGTGCAATAATAAAAAAAACGGAGAAAGTATTAAAATTCTAAAATTCTATAAAAATGAAAAATCAGAACAAAAAAATATAATTACATATAGAATTACTAGATTTATCATACCTCATAAGAAATCCACAAGCAATGCCAGAGGTTAATTAATCTTAAACTTTAACCTTTCTAGATCAAATTGTTGACGGATGTTATGGGTTTTGCAGAAATATAGTGATTTGATGGGAAAATGTTAGGTAGGTGCTAGTAATTTTACCAGTGATTAATTTAGGGAGAAAATTAATTATTAAAAATTTCTCAAATCGTTTGATACACTGATTAAATGGCAGAGAAGGGTAAGAGTCTTAAGAGGTTTTATCGAGTTTGTGGGTATAAGATGATAATCAACGGAAAATTAGCAATAAATGAAATTTTGAAGTTTTGACAAGTTTATGGGAATTGCAATGCATTGATAGGGGTAATTAAGTTCTAGAAATCTGGTATAGTTGTGTTTTATTTAGCTATGATGCGTGTAAATACAAGAAGTCGGAGGAAATGTTTTTTTTTTTTAACAATTAGGCTCCGAAAATATTAGGCTCTTAGTATTACGGGGCCATGTGGTAAAGGTCTGTTTGCACAGGCCCTTAGCCGACCTTGACCATCACTGTCAAGTCACCATCTAGTCGATAAGCATACAACTTGTCATAATAACTTAGAAGAGCTGGACTATAGTAGGTACATTTCCCTTTCACCAAAAGAAGAATTCATGCACTATTAGAGCATCTCCAATGGTTTATTTAAGGGACTTGCTTGCAAATTTGAAAAGTATCAAAGCAGTAGCTTGACCGTTGGAATTACATTAGCAGACTGCTTGATTGAGTAACAATGCTCAATTGAGTAACACTACTTGAAAATTTGAAGATAAAATTTTAACTTTTTTTTAAAAAAAAAAGATATTGCTTATTAATTTTTGCCAAATGGAATACTGCTGCGTAAGCTAAATACTAGTAGTTTGGCAATTAAATTACTAGATAAATGTACTTCGTATATGTTTCGGTTTTATTGGATCCATCTCCTTCACACTCTTTTTTAATATTTTAAGTTTTCTTAATCATATATATTTTTTTTAATATTTTTTTTTTGGTAGTATTTTTTTTTGTAGTATTTTTTTTTGGTAGTAATTTTTTTTTTTGGTAGTATTTTTTTTTTGGTAGTATTATTTGTAGACTATCCACAATTATTAATAAATATTCACAATTCATCAACTATACTAGTAAAAAAATCATTATACTATAAAAATAAAAACAATAATAAAAAAAAAAAGAGCAAGCTAAAAGGTATTGTAGCCAATCAATGTGGAACTTTGTAGCTTGAAACTCTTGTAGTTTCAAAATCTAATGTAGCAAGACAAGCTATACTATGTTGTAGTTTGCCATTGGAGATGCTCTTAGCAAAGGTATGCTGTAGACAAGGCCGGCTAAATCCAGTAATTCTGTGTAATTATATTTTTTTTTTCTGATTTTTCATTTTTATAGAATTTTAGTAGTTGATTTTAGTTTTTTTTTTTTTTAAAGTTAAGGGCTCGTTCGGCATTATTTTGGTTTTAGTGTTTTGAGTTTTAAAAAACAAAAAACTAGTTTTTGTTTTGATTTTAAAAAATTTCAAAACTCAAGGAAAACAAACAGATTTACTCAATATGTCAAAAAAAAAAAAAAAAAAAAAAAAAAAAAAAAAACCAAATTTACTTAAAATAAAAAAAAATTTAAAAAAGTGGGATATTTGCTTAACCTCAGCTAACATCATTGTTTTCTTATTACATCCACAGTACAATCATCATCGATCAACATTTGCTACTTCTAGCCCTATTTATCCCTTCCTTTTGGGCTTAATTGACATATAAAAACTCAAATTAATATAAACAATCAACGGAAAAGGGGAGGACTGTGAAAATACAAAGAAACAAGAAGGGTAGATTATCGGCAAAATCCAATAACAATGGAAAGCTAACAAAAAAATAATCAGCAATTTTATGGTACGGTGGAAAAATTAGAATGTAAAACATGCAGCACAAGTAATTGTAGAGATTCGCTTGCCGTCACCTTCACTGCTCCAACGAGGCGACGAGAATAATATATATTTTCAATCATAACCTCACGGCCCCACTATGGTCGATAGTACGTCCTCTAGAGTGATAATGAGATGAGAATAATAGATATGTCGCTTGCTCGTACTCCATATTAAATAAAGAAGATTACACTAGGAAGTAGATGTAGGGAATGAGGTTTTTTAAAAACCAAAACTATAAAACAACTTTTGGTGGTTTTCTCTATTCCGTTGCAGTTTTGTAAAAAGTATTCAGATTTTGTTTTTTAAATGATGTAGCCAAACGCCGTTTTGTTTAATTTTTGTTTAAATAAATAGAAAAACAGAAAACCACAATAGTCCCAAACACACCCTAAGTTAAATATTTAATTGTTATGAAGATTTGTTTTTTTTTTTTTTAATCTTAATTCTCAAGCACAAATGTAAAATATTTTCATTTTCAACAATTTGTAATTGAATATTGGATTGCCAAATTAATATATTCCTTGATAGAGTAATTAAAAAATAAAATTGGGAAAAAAATTGAGTTTATTTTTTCATTATTATAATTGTATTTTTTTTTATAAGGATCTTACTTTTCAGATTAAAACATGGCGCCGAAAATGTTTAAAACGGCCTTGGGTGTAGAGATCATATACTTTTATATACCTAGTAGGTATAATAAGAGCATAAGTCTTTTGGTTTTAATATCTAGTAATTGGTCTAACTGTATTAATGTCAAATCTATACTTACTATATACTAAAATAATCACCGAAGGGACACTGGCATGATTTTATAAAAAAATTTCCCTCCAAAATGCTCTTTTTAAAAAAAATAAAAAAATTTAAATATAATAAAGAAAAAAAGTGTTACATAAGTCATTTAATTCCAATTAACTCTATTTCAATTGATTATTATTATATCATACTTTATAAATCCGTGCATTACTAAGGACACACCAGAAGATGACACGTGTCATTATTGGTGTGTCTTTTAGTATATATTATTGATTATTGATTGATTGATTAATTTCAATTAACTCTATTTCAATTGATTATTATTATATCATACTTTATAAATCCGTGCATTGCAAGGGGACAAAACTAGTGTAGTACTAGATTAGATCCCGTGTCATGCACGATGACCTATAGCTGTATATATTTATAGATTATTGATTGAAAACTATTATAATCATAAATTAGTTCAGGAATAATAAATTATTGCTTTCGTATTTGCAATTTTTAATTGTAGCTTCTAATAAACAATAAACACAAAAGTAGACAAACAATATGAACTATATTCTTTCTCATTGTAAAACAGGTCACAAATTATTTTAAAATATTGATTTTAGGTTTATACCAAATTTATTTAGAAAGATTTGTGTAATATTTTTTTATTTGAAATATAATTATTATTACATGTTAATATGGAATATAAGAAAAAAAATAATATTATTTTTGTAAATGATTTGTTTCCTTCATTAAAAGATTTTTTTTTAAAAAATAAAAAAAATAAAACTAAGGACACACTAGAAGATGACACGTGTCATTATTGGTGTGTCTTTTATATATTATTGATTATTGTTTATTGATTATTAATTGATTGATTATTGATGATTATTGATTATTGATTAAACATTCCCCGCCTACTAAAATTTGAAATACCCATCATCAAGACAGAGATACAAACTACAAAGGAACCATCTGTCCGCAATTTACACTAAAGAGATTAATAGAGGCAAACAAGAGTGGCAACTGTTTTTTATAAAAGTTGATGCACTTCAATCATCTAAATCGTCCATAGTTTATATTTTAGATACATCTACTGTACATAGATTTATCACATATGATGTATTGCTTGTTAAATTATTCCATCTTCAGTCCTAGATTTGGAGAGTTGACACATACAAAAACAAAAACATGAATGAATCACTTATATGCTATATTGTGTAAATTCATGAAAGTCAACTTTGCAAGGTTGGATTTTGTCCCACATCACTTAACTAACAAGGGGTGTATAAAAGAGATGACTATAAAATGAAGATGTGTATGGACATGAAAATTACTTACCTGGAGGGGGTCAATGGACGATCAAGAAGGCTCATGGCTTAGGTTGGTGGCCTCCGTTGCACTTTAGGAGGGGTTCTTGTCTAACATCTTCCCAAGAGAAAGAGTGTACGTCATAATTTGTTATAGTGGGGCCTGCGTTCGCGCAACCCCTATCCAATTACCAATTAAATCATCAGAGTTACTACGTCAGTGATTTACATAAAATGGAAGGATAACTAATAAATAAACTTGCCATTTGTTGCGATACAAAAAAGGAATTAATTGAAACAAAATCATATCTCCAAAGCTGCTAAAAGCCTAAAATAGATTAAGCTGTTACAGTGAAAATGAAAGAGAAACTCTTAATTTGTTTTGATATTGATATAGCACTATTGTTCCTGCTGGATTCTGCTTCCGTTAATGTCTGAGGGCTGGTAATGGTTTACCGTCCAATTGCTCACCTACACAGCCAATACAGATTAGCTAGCCCGGGTGTTATCCGGGAATAACCACTCCGATGCTAAAGTCAGTACCTTTGTGTGAAGAAAGTGAAAGAAGAGAGAGAAAGTGTTTTAAAGAGAGAGAGATTCTACCTTTGAAATGGGGATTTGCTTGGGTATTTATAGGAACACAATCAGGCAGGTGCCACCTATACAAATAGGTGGCACACCGACCTTGTAAATAGCAGGTGCCTACGCGGCACCAAGCAACTCTCCACGTGTCAGAGGGATATGCCACGTTCCGAGAAGCAGCTCTCCACGTGGTGGAGACTTATGCCGGTAAGGACATGAATTATTCCATGATTAACGAGGGCTTTAAACTGCACGACACTCTTTTACCGGCATATTATAGAAGCTACCGGTATATCCCGTACAACTAGCCCCCCAAGTGAGGACGTTAGTAAAACTGACGTGCTCGCTTGTTATGGAACATGGCACTAGTACACAATATATCATACATGAACGATTAGAAAACGAAAAATCTACGATTTGCCCCCCAAGTGAGCAAATTGCCGATAGGACTTTGCTCAATTTAAGACGAAAAAATCTACAATTTGCCCTCCAAGTGAGCAAATTGCCGATAGGACTTTGCTCAATTTAAGACGAAAAAATCTACGATTTGCCCCTCAAGTGAGAAAATTTCCGATAGGACCTTGCTCAATTAAATGCTAAAACCGAAAGTAGGAGGTAAAACGATTTCACACTTATTTGAAAATTTATTCCCCAGGATTTGGCGGGAAAGTGTAATAAAGTAATGGGGCACGTGTCAGTCATCGAAGTAGGGTGTTTTTCAAAGGCGTTTTATTACAGCCGTTGGATTGCATGCAGTAAATGTCACATCAACCGCTTCATTTGGACAGTATAAATAGTGAATTTCGTACTTTTGACCCTTCATTTCCTTTGCGAAAAAATTTCGAAAAATTTCTAATTCATTTCGCTCGTAATACGCACATATTTCTGCGATTCAGGGGTTGATTTGTCAAAGGTTTGTTCAGTTGTGTTGTGACCGGTGTTTGTAAACGGAGGACACTTAATTCCTGAGTTACGCTTTCAAGAGTTGAGTTCAAAAAGAGGTAAAAAACCCTAACTTTCTTTTCGATTTCTCGCTGGTTTGTGGTTAAGTAGATTTTGCGTTTATTTCATTATTTGTGAATGTCTGGTTCTGGAATGCATGCAAATATGGGTAAAGCCAATGAGGCTGAACTCTGTACACCCTTAACTTCTGTAGAAGAAAGTGAAGCTTATTACCGTCATAAGTTTCTGGCTGACGCCGAGAAGGCTTTGCATCCTACCAACCCCGATATTCCAGAGGATATAGAGATTGCCGATGTTGAGCCTATTAGTGTTCGTTATCATTTAAGGTAAAATATGGATTTATTTAATCAATACGGCACTAATATTGACAGGATGCCGAGAACAAAACACACCAGTTACCAACCTGAGGTTGGTGAGAGCAGTAGACGCTCTGGTGGGGGAGAAGATGATGATCCTAAGCGTGGAGCTTCGGATATCAGAGAAGAAGATATCCTATCAGTAGAGGAAAGTCTGGAACGACAAGGAAGTAGGGGTGAAAGCATTGGTGATGAGGAAGATGAAGAGCAATCAGAAAGGTTTGGGGAGGGAGAAGATGATGATGAAGAAGATGAGACCGACGAAGATGTTCGGGCCGACTTCAATCTTGCTGCTCAGATTGCAGAAGAGGAGCGACTTGACGAGGGATACGACTCAGATCAAGATGATCCTAAGTATCTAGAACCCCAAGAAATTCCCAGCAGCTATGAGATAACTGAGTCAGTTGTGGATCCGGTATGGTTGCGGACAGCCACCGAGAAAGACTATTGCCAACATGGCAAACGCTTCTACCGTCTTCCTGACGGCTATGAACTGAGACTACCAAGCGAAGGTCAAACGGCTTTGGATTGCCCTACCGGCCACATTGTCGTATATGCAAAACATTTGGAATTTGGTTTACGGTTTCCACTCCATCATTATATCGAAAAAATATTCAGGGCTTGGAACGTTTCAATTGCACAGTTAACGCCTCCAACCATCCGGAACATAGTGTCTCTTGTCTGGGTTATGATATTTATGGACTTTCCCCTTACCCTGAACTTATTTCAAAGGTTACACTAGATAAAGAGAGATAGCCAGTCACCCGGATGGTGGTCCTTTTTTACCGCTCCTAGTAAATGCACAGTGTGGCCAAAATTGACCAGTTGCAAGAACTGGAAGAATGAATTTTATTTTATGACTGTGCCTGACGATTTTACCGTCCGTAGGACATTTCATCACCCACACAGCATGTTCGAGACCATACGGTCGAGAGCGTTAGGAACGATGGAGAAAAAAGCTTTTAAGTGGTTTAATTGTACATATGTTAGTGCCGGTAAGAAGAATAAAGTTGTTCCGGGGGTGTGGTTGCCCCATTGTAATTATATACTGGGCAACGCCCCTCTTTCTCATGTCGGTCTCTGCCATACCGATGCTTTTGGTATGGAAATATTTATAAATTATATACATTTGCTTATATTTATCTTTACTGTACACGGGATTTGGAATTAATTTACAAAAGTGTTTTGCCTGCTTATTCTCGTACCTGCCTGCGTGTATTTTATTTACACTTGTTTTTACGTGCAAGTTTACCTTTACGATATCGGTTTATTAACGTTTATTGTCGGTTTTTCTTCTGCCAGGCATAGACAAACTTGACTTCAGCCGACTAGGGTTGCATCCTGACGGTAGAGTGAAGCAACAGTGCCCGAACCGGCCAAAGAAGTCATACGACACCCTGCCTACTTTCGCTACCAGAGCGTCGAAAAGAAAAAGAATAAGACAACAAGATATGGCTCCTACCGAACGCATTACCAAACCCCACACCCTAGATGTGAAAAGGGGTGGTGGGAATGCATCTAAGAGGACTTCTGAGCCCTCCGACCGAGAGCCACAGAAGAAACAAAAAAAGCACGACGGCGATACGGTCCCTCTCCATCAGGAGGCACAGGAGACTTGGCCGGAAGGAGTCGTCGACCTGGAGCCGTTATTTCTTCAGTCTTGCCGACTCATAAGCCGTTATACACCTTCGCAGCGGTAACGAAAACCCCCGCTTATACAACAAGCCTCGGAACATGATAAACCAAACACTGTCTTTCTGGACCTTTCTTGCCTCCGTCTTGTCGGCAGGAAGGACATTATGTACCTTGTAAGCCAAGATATCATCATACCATTCCTGTCCCGCAGATGTACAGTTCACATCCTTAGGAGGTTGTTCATCAATACTTCTTTCCCTCAAAATCTCTACCATTACCGTCCTCTCTAGGTCATTGAAGCTTGAACTTGCGAGCTTAGTCAATGCGTCTGCCTGTGTGTTCATTGCTCGAGGAACCAACCTGATTTCGAAATATTCCAGACCAGACGTAACACTCTTGAGTTTTGCCAAATATGTCGTCATGCTCGGCTCTCGAGTTTCGTAAGTGCCATTGAACTGATTTGCTACTAATTGCGAGTCAGTTGTCATCTCAATACGCCTCGCTTCCGCAGATATGCATAACTGTATTCCTGCCAGCGCTGCTTCATATTCTGCCTCATTATTCGAGGCTTTGAACTTGAACTTAACAGCATACTCGAACACATCTCCCTGGGGAGAGATCATAATTACTTCGGCTCCTGAGCCGGTTGAAGCAGACGAGCCGTCAACTGATACCTTCCATGTGCCAATAACATCCTCTTCTTCATAATAGGACGTCTCTACAATAAAGTCAGACAAGGCCTGGGCTTTGATTGATACTCTTGGTTTATACGTAATAATATATTCAGACAGTTCAATAGCCCATTTAAGCAGTCGGCCAGACGTTTCCATCTTCTGCAAAGATTTCTCTAACGGCTGATTCGTTAAGATATGAATTGCATGTGCATCAAAGTAAGGGCGCAACTTTCATGCGGCCACAACTACTGCGTACGCGATCTTTTCTACTAACGGGTACCTTCTCTCGGCAGCATTTAACACGTGGCTCACGAAGTAAATTGGCAGTTGTGTTTTTTGCCGCTCTACCAGGAGCACCGCCGCTACCGTCTTTGCTGACGCGAAGATATAAAACTGTAATATTTCTCCTTGTTCCGGCCTTGCAACGGTGGGTAAGGACCTCAAGTGATTTTTCACAGCCTGTAATGCCTTGGATTGGTCCTTCCCCCATTCAAACAGCTTGTTCTAACGCAAGATCACAAAGAACGGTAAGGCCTTATCAGCTGCCTTGCTGATGAATCTCGTTAACGCGGCCATTCGACCAGTGAGCCTTTGTATATCTTTTATGAACTTTGGTTCTGGTAAACTAAGAATCGCCTCAATCTTATCGGGGTTGGCGTCTATCCCCCTTTCGCTCACCATGAACCCGAGAAACTTTCCTGAACGAACGCCGAACACACACTTCTCTGGGTTTAACTTCATCCGGTAACGTCGAAGAGTCTCGAAAGTTTCTCTCAAATCGGCGACGTGGTCTGTAGCCAAACGACTTTTCACAATTGAATCATCCACATACACTTCTACATTTCTTCCTTTTTGGTTCGCAAACACCTTGTCGACCAGCTTCTTGTATGTAGCCCCTGCATTTCTCAATCCAAACGGCATATCCCTGTAACAGAAAACTCCGGAGTCGGTAATGAATGCCGCCTTGGTTTGATCCGGCTCAAATAAGCTGACCTGATGATACCCGGAGAAAGCGTCCATGAAGCTCAATAGCGCATGACCGGAAGTTGAATCTACCAATCTATCTATCCTCGGCAAGGGATAGAAATCTTTCGGGCAGGCTCTGTTTAAGTCCGTAAAGTCCACGCACATTCTCCATTTCCCTGACGGCTTCCTTACCATAACCACATTCGCTAACCATTTGGGGTATGTGCAAGGTTCGATAAACCCTGCCGCTAGCAATTTATTCACCTCTGACCGAATAGCCTCATTTTTCTCTTTTGAGAGGTTCCTTTTCTTCTTCCGAACAGGTCTTGCTCTCCTGTCGACATTTAGCTTATGTACTATGACGTCGGGATGTATCCCTGGCATCTCGTCTGCCGAGAAAGAGAACACGTCAACACTTTCTCGCAACAATTCTACCAAATGGCAGCGCGTGTCGACATCCATATCGGATCCGACACGCACTACCCTACCGGGAACTCCAGGCTGCAATTCGATCTCTACAGTTTCGCCTCCTAGGGAAGGACGTGGCACAGTTACCGGCCGAGTATCAAAATTTTCCATAGCCAAGTCATGTGTATAGGGAATTCGTTCTCGCTTGGCTGGTGTCTGTTCACAAGTTTGTTGTCGGCATGGCTGCTTCAGTGCTGAAACATAACACTCTCTTGCCATAGTTTGACTACCCCGTACGCGCTCTGTCGTTCCCGCGTTGGATACATACACCATTGTTAAGTGGTACGTTGAGACCACAGCTTGCATGTCATGAATTAGAGGCCTACCGACAATGGCGTTGTAAGCGGATGACACATCAATCACCAAAAACTCCGCCATAACGTCCCTTACTGTCGGACCCTCTCCCATTCGAACCTGAAGAACTATACTACCTTCAGGTCGCACCGTTCATCCGTTGAAACCTATCACGGGATAAGACACTGGCATCAAGTATTTTCGGCCAATCCTCATGGCATCAAAAGCCTTAGAAAACAGGATATTTGCGGAACTTCCACCGTCAACGAGTGCCCGCTTGATAGCTGCTCCATTTACCGTCAATATCAGCACTAACGGATCATCATGAGGGTAAATTATTCCCTTAGCATCCTCCTCCGAAAAAGATATCGAAAGCATGGAAGAAGGTCGAGGTCGTTCCTCTATGCTCAAAGCGTTCACTAGGTGCCGGTATTCCGATAGCTCTTCTTCGCCCCGCTCATAGAACCCCCATATACTGGTCCTCCCGTAATAACATCGATCGTTATTTTGCGCCCTGTCGGATTACCTCCCTGTCTGGATGTTTCCGCATGATTCTGCATATAAGTATCATCTTGCATCGATGAATCTCCCTGCTTTCGGTACTCGGTTTGCCTAGGCTGTGAATTTTGCTGTCGGCTGGGAGCTGCTTGGGTACGATACTGGGATAACCGCCCCTTCCTTATGAGATCTTCAATGTTCTCTTTTAACTGGACACATTCTTCGGTGTAATGACCAATATCTCTATGAAACATGCAATATTTCCTCACGTCCCGGCCCTTCGTTATCATCGGTGTCGGCCGACTCCAATCTTCTCTATTCTGGTTTATTGAATATATTGCCGCTCTCGGGGTGTTTAACTGCGTATAACTACTATAACGGCCCAATCCCCTTGTCGGTCTTCCAGATCTCTGCTGGCCTTGAGGCAATGCCCTGCTTACCCCACCTATCTGGGAATTTGGGCTATTATCACTTTGCCTTCTGGAGGGCTCTGCTGACGATATTTGACGGCTCGTTCTCAGCAGTTCCTCACTTTTTATGTATTCGTGAGCCTTGGCAAATGCTACCCCTAAGTTTGGGAAAGACTTCCGCGACATATATTTTTTGAAGTCGTTGTCACCCAGCCCATTCATCAATGCCATCACGACAATTTCTTGCTGCAATTTTGGTATAGTGTTAGCTTCATTATTGAAGCGTCTAATAAAATCTCTGAGCGACTCCTCCTTTCGTTGCTAAATTGCCATGAGCTCGCCAGATGTCCTTTGTCTCGCACTGTTACTTATGTACTGACCTGTGAACAACTCCACCAGGGTCTCAAAGCAGTCAATTGATCCCGGCTCTAAATTGGAGAACCAATCCGAAGCTGCGCCGGTAAGAGTCGTAGGGAAAACTTTACACCACACAGCATTGGTGTCGGTATATAGCAACATGTGACTCTCAAAAGCAGCTACATACCGCTTTGGATCCCCTTTACCGTCATATGTACAGGACGGCATCTTTATTTTCTCCATTTGCTGGTCAAGTACCTATTGCGTGAACGGAGATATTCTGGGTCTGATGATCGCCCTGGCTACCCGCCTTTCCAAGCCACTGAAAACCTCATGCCGATAAGAACCTGAATCCCCCACCTGGGCGCCTTGCGTGAGTTGGCGCTCGGCCGGTATGGTCTCTCGGCCCCGGCTTCTTGACGGTTGTTGCTGTCCCGCCTGATTGAACTGACTCTCCAGGTTCACTATCAGCGGCTTTGCAGATCCGTCACCCCGTATTTCCCCTGCCGCTAACTCGGCTTCCTTTCTTTTCTTAGACATAGCCCGCATGACCTTGGCCGTTATCTCTAGCTCCTCCGGGGTAAACCCTTCCAAGGGATCTGGGGTTAATGCTCTGTTACGGTCAGGCGTTATAGGCATGTTCGTTGTGTTACCGTGAAGGAGATGAGTTTCATCCTCGACCACGATTTCTTGTAGTACGGTTTTATTCTTGTCAGCATTAAGGACACTGTTATCATATTGCCGGTTATCAACCTCTGGTGCTGTAGTTTCCTTACTTCCTTCCATGACTGTGAGAGGTCCTGTTGGACGATAGAAGTTATTACTGCCCCTCCTTCTAGCGCCAATTGTTCATGCTGGATTCTGCTTCCGTTAATGTCTGAGGGCTGGTAATGGTTTACCGTCCAATTGCTCACCTACACAGCCAATACAGATTAGCTAGCCCGGGGGTTATCCGGGAATAACCACTGCGATGCTAAAGTCAGTACCTTTGTGTGAAGAAAGTGAAAGAAGAGAGAGAAAGTGTTTTAGAGAGAGAGAGATTCTACCTTTGAAATGAGGATTTGCTTGGGTATTTATAGGAACACAACCAGGCAGGTGCCACCTATACAGATAGGTGGCATACCGACCTTGTAAATAGCAGGTGCCTACGCGGCACCAAGCAACTCTCCACGTGTCAGAAGGATATGCCACGTTCCGAGAAGCAGCTCTCCACGTGGTGGAGACTTATGCCGGTAAGGACATGAATTATTCCATGATTAACGAGGGCTTTAAACTGCACGACACTTTTTTACCGGCATATTATAGAAGCTATCGGTATATCCCGTACAACTATTAAGGTACAATTTTCTCAATACAGAGCTGTCATGTTATGCATTAGTAGGACAAGTTTCAGAGAGTAGTTAACTATCTTAGCATCAGTTAGTGAGTTACTAAATTAAAAAGCTGAGCTCACCTATAGGCTATAAGTCTATAACAACTTTTAAATGAGAGTATGGGAGTCTCAGTCCAAAAAAAAAAAAATAAAAAAAAAATCATCCAAGTAGATTGGAGAGGGAAACAAAAAGACATTATATTTCAATATAATTAACGCCATAATTCTATTTAAATACTACCTCCGTTAACAATTATTTGCACATTTACTAAAAAAGGTGGTACATATTATTTGCAACAAATTTATTTCTTTCCTAATGTAGTAACTTTTTTATAGTAAAATGATCAAAATACCCTCATTTTAAAATTATTAACCCCTAATACTACACATAATTACAAATTATTACCACTCTAATCTAATGTAATAATCTAAACTTTTCCCCAAAAAATCTGATTCATCCATCTCTCCTCCATCATCTTCTTCTTTCTTCATTTCTCATCCATCATTTCTACTTTGGTTTAGGGTAAGAAGTTTTGCCTACCGATGGATTTTAAGCATTCTCTTGTTGTGGCAGAATTTACATATATATATTGAAAATATAAAAGAGACCATTTCTCAATTTGTTCGTTTTATCCTTTAATTGCTTCTAGTTATGCATTATAAACATATCAGTTTCGTATCAATTTTTCGATGTGGGACAAATAGTTTTACAAAAACCTCAATGGAAAGCTGCCTATTTCTTAATAATCCATGCAGCATTTCAATTTTTTTCATGATTTGTCACAGGCTAGAAAAAAAAAAAAAAAAAAAAGCAATTTTGGAGGCTGTATAATTCCTAGAATTATAGACATGAAAGCCAGGAGTTTCTAATATTTTTTGCTTACAAATGTAGAGCCATGAAAACAAAATACAAAAAATTGATTGATTCAGAGGAAAAATTCAACAAGGAAATTCACATGTCAGGAATAAAGCATCACCTGTAATTCTAAACAGCCTGCAATGAAAGACTCACCATTATTTGTCCTTGTTTGAACTGTTTGAAGCAAATATGGATTGACTGAAACTTCAATATACCCTGCCATTGGTAAATATCAAATTCAGAACAGCGTGCACCACAGTTACAGACTGGTAGCTTGAAATCCTTTGTAAGTTTGTAACGCATTACTAATCTCAACAAATAATGCATCATAGTTTAATTGGTGAATGGAAGCAAGGATTGATTGACTTCTTTAGCCAGGCAGGAAAAAAATTAAAAATTATCAGAAATAAGTTCTATTTATGCAATCCTAAGTCAAGAAATGCAACTTCAAATTGCAACATTTAAAAAGTTAGTTTATCGTATTGGATTGCGTCATTTTAGAGATCTTCGGTGGTATAATCTGGTGGTATAATCATGAGGGGGAGTAGTTGCGCACTGCACTCTTTTTCTCCTATACATGGTTTTTTTCCCTGGTTTTTAATGAGGCATCATATATGTGCTATAAATCTATTTTATAAAATGAACATCAAGGGGGAGTGCTGCAAAATATAATTATTATAGATGTCAATATGACTTGTAACTCCCTCTATTTTATTAATCTCTTTATATCCGGACCTTTTATTAATCTCTATTTTATTAATCTCTTTATAGATGTCCAAGGAGGCAACATACATCTAAAGAATCCTTTCACGTGTAGCCTTCGAATTACCTCAATCCCTAAGCTAAAGCCCGCGCTTTGCAATAGGTAGCGGTTCTCGGAGGGGCTTTTAGTTGATTCGTGAGTTGGTTCTAAAAGGGCCGGTAAAGCATCGGCTACACAACCATTGTCGTCTTGTCATTCCGAATCATTCATTCACACTTATAAGTCTATGACCTGTTGTTGTGAATGTTCCTGCTTATTAGGCAGCCTCGAAATGGTTCAATGGTCACTTACGATGATTTCAAAAAGACTTGAATCTTCTGTCTTTTTGAAATGAAGTCTACTAAATAGATTTTTTGTAAACTTATCCCCCGTGGGGTTGGGGGGTCGCGTTCCTTCTTAATGTAGCTAATGTGGTTAATGTTGCTATCCGCCCTAACCATTTCTGGTAGGAAATGGGATGAGAGCGTTCCTTTCCTGCCTCCTTCGATAAGGAAGGTTTCTTTAAATTCAAGGTTTTGTTAAAAGTTTCTTTGAATTCCTTGAATTTATAGCTTCAAAAACTGTGAATGTACGTGCGTACTATTCTTTGTCTTGACCGCAGCCTCCCGGGCGAGGGCATTTCTGCTTCACTCTGCTCTAAGGGTATAGCAGCCGTCGTTCGAAACAAGTTTCTCACTCACAAGTCGTAGCTTCGCTCCTCCGCTGTGTCTGTGCTCCCCCGTGGGTTGGGGGTCGCGTCCTTCGAAAATCCGAATTCGAGGTTGGGGCGAATTCGGTTTTCTCAGTTGCCTTGTCGCGTGAGAAACTTGTTTCGAACTGTCCCTTTTTCCAGTTTTTTAAGGAAAATAAGGGACTGGCAGCTGCTATATTTGGTTACCCCCGTCGCGTCGTTCGCTTTCATGCGTGTGAAAGTAAGGTCTCCCCTTCTTCATCCGTAGTATCTCCCCGGAACGAGCCCTTTCCTAAATGGCTAAGGCTCGGAAGGGCCCTTTTGGGGCTTTGGTGTTTTGAGCTAGGTTTTACGGCTTCAGTCCGGTAACCGAGAGCGAATTTTTCAATTCCTCTGGTTACAGCGAGTTGGACCTTTTATACCCCCGGATCAACGCGTTTACACGCTTGTCTTTTTCCGGGCACCAACCTTTTCCCAGGGCGCAAGGGATATGCCTTTACTTCACTTTGTAACCCCCAAATTATAGACTCCTCATTGTCCTTGTAGGTTACATTATTCTCATGTATATATATGGCATGATCTAATGAAATATTGGTACAAGTAACAACACGTCACCATTTATATCTTTCTCCAATATTTTCAGTTATTCCTTAATTATTTTATAACATTGTCTTAATTATATTAAAGTCTACATTAAATCAAATAAGTTTGTTTTAATTTTCATTACGTAATGGTGAAACAACGTTCTATTTCACGACAAAAATAATTATCTAAAGTTCCTAGAATAGGTAATTAAAACAAGAACCATCATAAAAGGAAGAAACGTTTGGGAGGTCTTAGCTATAGGGGTCGGCAAATTAAAAAGCCATTTGCACACCAGCCAAGGCGGCCAATATGTGCTTCTGGTGATGGTTGTTTGACAATTTACAAAAACACTCAAATTTACTACCAAGAAGTTCAAACAATTGTTCAAAAAAAAAAAGAAAAAAGTTCAAACAATTGTTTTTCCAAATTGGTCTTTACACTTAACTAACTATAGAGACCTAGTTGCCTAGTATTGTAAGTGGGGCTTGTGTACAAAGGTTTGCTAATGTAGGATAAAGTAAAAAGTATACTCAACAGTCAACACACAAAAAAAGGTGTAACCAACAAAAATGAACAGATGTAATACATACCTTCTTTCAAGAAAAAAAAAAGGTCGATATTTGTAGGAGGCAACATCCATCAAATGACAGACACTGTGTAGAGTCATCTCCCCTTAAAACAGCAAACAAAGACGTGTGAGAATATTACGCTTTTCATACTCTGCAGCCAAAATTTCACATAAATATTAAGGTAAGACACAAAAGTCCCACATCAGTCAAGAAAGAATATAAAGAAAGACTTACTACATAAATAACAAAGCCTGCAATTAAAATCATCACGCAGCCATGCAGTGAGCACAGAGCGAACTATTCTTTCGCCTTTTACTAAAGAATACCGTGTGCTCGCTGCATTTAGTGGCATACGTTTATTTTAGGAGGGAGTTCCTTATAGGAGCTTCCCACAGGACAAGTTCAAGTTTGTTTTAAACAACTTTTAACTCGTGGTAATCAAAGATCATCTTTACAGATTGTTACTTGATAAATGCTTGTTAAAAACAACTCTTAACTCGTGGTAATTTAAGATGTTACTTGACTTATGTTGACCCTTAACCTAACATTTTCTTTCCTTCTAGCAAAGAACAGAGCAAATGTTATTCTTTTCATTTGACCTTCAATGCAATTACCTACTTAACTACAGAAAATAAGAGAGATAAGATTTACATATAAACATGCAATAAGCGATAATTTTAACAGCACACGATGCATCATGTATTGAGTATAAATCATGGTGGAAACTGGAAACCATGTAAAGTATGTAATATATGTCCTAAACAGAGACTATTTAAGCACTTCATGCCTGAGTTGCAAACAGATAATGGAACAGTTACTCGAGTTGTAGTTAATCTCTATACAAGATCCATGCTACTCTTTTATGTCCCTATGAATCCTACCCTGACTCTTATATTAATCACAGTCTAAAACAGTACTCACCAGACAATAGAGCTCTCAGCAAGTCAGCAGTTAATGCACATGCAAAAATTTCATACAGAAAATAGTCATCTGTTACATCACATCTTATGAAAGTAGACAAACAAAGAACAAGAATCAATAAAGTGGTAAAAATTTGGACCATTTCTCGATTTGTGCGTGTCATCCTTGCGCAGGGGCCATGCTAATCTTCTCTGTATCGTTCTGTAGACACCCATTTGTGTCTCCCCAAAACCAAACCCGGTGATGAGTACCTTTCACGTTGAATCATAATCGAATGAAACGAAAGTGTGGAAAGGTCTAGTGTTGCGGAAAGTTTTGTTTCTTTTCTCTTCTCCCTGTTTTGGAAAACTTTATTTTAAGAAAACAGCCAATCCAGTTTGGTTAATCCATGATATGGGTCCAATAATGGTGTAGTTGGATGGGGCTTGCAAAGACCTTTCCAACGATATATTATAAGCCCAATTCCGATGAATATTGAGGAAGTTATGACCAATAAACTAAACTGGGCCTGGTTTGAGCTTTATGTACGGCCCAATGATCTAGGGGAGGGCCTAATGTGATTTATCATTCCTAATGCAATTAGGAATGGTTTTAGTCTTCTAGAATCTTCTAGAGGATTCTTTTCATTCCTAATTCAATTAGCATTGATGAGTTGACTTTGTTGACTTTTCAGAGTTTTAATCAAGATCAACTAGCATTTTCGAAGGAATTATATTATTTTATCTTCCAGTACGGGAAATTTATCAGATTTTCGAAAAAGCGTTGAAATCCAGTTTGGCGTCCAACCCCAGCCCTTGGCGCCTGGAACCAGGCTTGGTGCCAGGCGCTAGCCATTGGCGCCTGGCGCTAGCCACTGGTGCCTAGCGCCAGCTAGCCAGGGTTGGCGCCAATCCTGTTTTGCAATCTTCAGACTCTGTTTTGTTAAATAATCTTTTTTGGCTGATTTTCTCTATAAATATCGTATCAAAAACTCCGTTTTCATGGGACGAATTCATCATCATCATCTACATCTACCAATTCACCAATTCTCTCATTCTCAAGTATTCTTTAGCATTCAATTCTTTTTTGTTTTTCACACAAAATTCCGCATTCACAAGATCTAGAAACACCTAGTCATATTCGAAGTTGCCTTCGCCCTAGACGTGAAAGGTTTTAATTTATGAGGGTTTGGTCCCAAATCTCTCTTTCAATTATTTTAATTTGATTGTTTTGATTATTATTTTCCTTGAAGTTACTAACGTGTGTATTTTGTTATTAGAAAGAGGTACGAGGCATCGAAGTAAGTACTTTATTGATTTATTGATTTATGATGTAGATATCATGTTTATATTGTTATTATGATATTCCTAGTATCATGTCTAGGTTATTTTTAATATTAAATATGATTGATGTGATGCTTCCTATGCTCTTCCTAATATTTATGTTTGTTAGTATTATGTTAAGGTTAAAGCTTTGATTTTTATTGCTTAGTGACATGCTAGGGTTTGTTATTAATCTTGTTAGTATCATGCCTAGAATCTTACTTTTATTATGCTTTAACATGAATATTGTTATAATTATGATAATTATGATTATTATTAATTATGATTGCTATGATTATGATATTAATTGTTATTCATGATGTTGATTATTTATTATGTTGCTTGATACATATTATATTTATTGTTATTGCTTGATAACCTTTTGTTTCGGGGTTTTCTGATGTCCTGCGGGAGAGTTACAATTCCGAGACTGGAACCGGACGCCTGTACCTGCAAAATAACGGAGACTCCTGAGAGCTCCGCCTCCAACGGTCAAGTTAGTACCTGATTAAGGAGTAATTAATACGGAAACTAAAGTAATAAGATCTCTCTAGGTGAGAGTGCTCAGTGTTGGTAATCTGCGTCGTTAGCGAGATTAGCCGGTTGTTGGTGTTCCGTAATATCTCTGTTCTTCTCTGCTTGATTTCTTGATTTCTCGATTACCTAACTAATGAGGATTAATTAAGTATTTATAGCCTTGAGAAGCGTGCCACTCTCTAGGTTTAAGGTAAACCTAGGGCTGATCGGGCCTCTAGACTGGATTGGGCCTTGATGGCCGGTTTTCCCATTTGGCATGGGTGGACACGTGGCGTGCCTTGATTGGTCCGTAGAGGACGTATCTGTGATTGACACGTGGCAGACTCCTATTGGCCTACGTGAAGGACACGTGGCGGAACATGGTTGGTCCACTTGTCAGACGGTGATTGGTGGATAAAAATCCCCTAATCATTTGCCCCTCACAGGTGGCACGTGACTGGTCACGTGTCGCCTGTGACAGGTGTCGCACGGTGACAGGCGACGGCCTGCTACAGGTGTCACCTTGCAAACGGCCGAGAGATTTTCCCGCCCAAATTTTGAATTTGGAAGCAACCCTTCGCCTTCTCACTTTGCCTATAAAAGGAAGTGCTGACTTCGGTCATTTTCACATTTGAGAACTTTGCGAGAACATTCGGACCCCTGAACTTGCTCTGACATTTCAGACCTTTTCTGCCTACCGCCTGTTCTGACAAGCCGACTGCACCGGACTTCCAGGACTTCATCAACCGTCACTCGTTCAGGTAACTCAGTTCTCTTACTCTTAATTTTCTTTTTATTTTTTGAAATGGCACCACGGAAGCACACGACACGACCTAAGTTAGTGATCAGCCGGTCACCGGGGACGGCTGAATCTAGGACTAGGAGTGCCGCCTGCCCTTTTCTGGACCCATCTTTGCCCTTTATACAAAGTCCGACTGTATTTGTGTCTATGCAGAACGTGATGGCCAGAACGAAACAGACTGCTATGATATCAAACTCAGACGGCTCCTCCCAAAGGGTGCTCCTTAGTGAAACATCTGACCAGGCGCCAGATGTAGAATTGAAACGAGGCGACTGCCAAGCCGACAGTTCTGAGAGAGGGGCCAAGGTGGTCCCTTCCCATCTTACCGTTGACATGTCTGATTTTCCTCCTGCCCCTTCTAAGGGAGAGGAGGCGGGCCCCTCTGGGAGAGGGGAGGAGTCGTCCTCTTCGGACTCGTCAGAGGACGAGTCCGAGTCCAGCTCTTCTGGCCACAGTTCTCCTGGCTCAGAAGAAAGACATAGCCGGCTACAAGAGGCGAGACTTTCTCATGCAGTTGAGAAGGGGGACAATTAGGCGGAGCCGTCCGCCTCTTACAGAGAGGAAAACGCCCCCTACTACTGCATGGTACCCCGGGGCCGGATCGCAACCATGCAAGACAACGTGGCGAGCTTTATTGCCAACCACAGAATGGGCCCGGAATTTTTACTGTTCGTGCCGGATCCAGAAGACACTGTCGTCTGGCCGGCTGGTACCAGCTATGGTGACGGCTGCTTTGGCTGCTATGTGGCGGCCATCAAAGCTGGACTGCGCTTCCCATTACATCCGGCTGTTCAGCGGATTTTAGATGGGTATGATCTGGGGTTATGGCAGTTAGCCCCCAACTCTTGGGTAAACGTACTCGGCTATGTGGCCGGGTGCGAAATGTACGGGGTGGAGCCAAGCTTTGAGGCTTTCGCCCACATGAACTATCTCAGCCGGACCCCTAAGTCGGGAGGTACCGGCTGGTACCAATTAACAAGCCATAGGGGTTACCTCATGACGAGAGGTAAGGCGAACAAATGGAAGGATTGGCGGAACACCTTCCTTATCATTGAGGGTTCAGACACGGAGCTGAACCAACGTTTTAACAAGTGGAATAGGGATCCGCCTCTTCTCGCAGGCGGCCGCAGCATGCCGCCTGTTCCCCCAAAGGCTAAAAGAGAGATCCTTGACAGAGGACTCTTCAAAGTAGAGACTAGGGTGAACTCTACTTCAGGGGTACGAGAGCAAGTACCCCTAAACTGCGTCCCGAGCTTCAAGTGGCTCTATGACGAGTACTTTTTGGCCGCCTGTGGCCTCAGCAGCCGGTGCTCTAGAGGTAGCCGGCCTGACAAATACTGTTTTTTCACGCCTTGTTTACTTGGGATTTTTACTAACTTTGCTGTTTATTTCTTGCAGCTGACGCCATGAGTAAAATAACAGCATCCAAGACTGCGGCGGCCATGTTGCGGGCCTCGCTCATGAAACAGTCTTATGCCGACTCCCCCAACAAGGGGGCACCCTTGGTAAGCTTCGAAAACTCTTCCTCTTTTAGTTATCTTATGCATATACTAACTCTTTTTGTTTTCAGTCTGGCACTCCAAGGGCTTCTTCCTCGCAACAGCCGGACCCCAAGGCCCGGAGGACGACTGTTGCAAGCTCTCCTGGGTCTTCCAGGAAAACAGTGGCGGCTGAGAAGCAGCCGGCCACTTCTTCTAAAACCCCGGCGGGGCCGCCTAGAAGTAGGGACAATCACTTGCAAAAACTCACTTGCTTCCTTCTTGACTAGGTCTAACTTGTTTTTTCCTTTCGCTTAATGCAGCCGGCCCTCAGGGGCTTGACTTGGTTGAGGTAGCCAAGTCCATGGTTAAAGTAGTTCCTCCATCTGACAGGGAGGCGGTCAGGGGTGCCGGCACCCTTGACCTTGATGGGATTTCAGGGGTCCTTGCTGAGGTATACTTAGCATATTTTTGAGCTTTTGAGTTCCAGGACGCCTGTTATCTTTTTTGTTTGGAAACTGACGCCTGTTTTTCTTTGTACTTAGGCCCTGCTCCGAGTCAACAGCCTTCGCAAGCCGATTGATCGGAAAAACAAAGAGGTAAAGGCCGCAAAAGCTATGGCCGCCTCCAGCTGTGATAAGGCAATGTTTCAAATTGCCCAAAATGAAGTACTGACCATTGATCTTCTTTATTATCAGGCGCAGGCTACCGCCGCTGTTCGGGCTCAGTTAGAGGCGGCCCAAAAGAAGGTTGACGAGCTGGAGGCGACCGTCACAAACCTTAAGGCCGAGCTGAAACCTCTTCGCCAAAAAATGCACTCTTACGAAGCCATGGAGAAATCTTTGGCCAACGTAAAAGAACGCCTGGTGAACCAAGAGAAGAGTCTTACCCAAGAGCTCTCGGAAAAGGCCGAGCAAGAGAAGAAAGAGCTCGTCCGGGAGATAGTGGAAGACTCCGCTCAAATCCAACGCATGACCTGGGAACGACTGTTCCCCAGTGCCGACTTTGCCTCATGGGAAAGAACGTACCGCCAGTGTTCGGAAACATATAATCAACAGATCCTGGCGGCTGCTGAAGAAGAGGCATTGGAAGGTGCGTTGGAGGAGGAAGAGCCGGTTGTGGCGCTTGTGCCACTTGGGGGTAAGGCATCAAAAGAGGGTGCAGCTAAAGCCGAGTCCAGCAAGAAGAGTGCTGACCAGGCGGCAGCTGCTGATACTGAACTGCCCCCTTCTTAAGCTTTAAGTATTTTTTCCACGGCCTGCGTGCCGTTTGCTTTGTAATTACCCGGCCAGGGGGCCGGGGTTTTGAATATTCTGCTGGTCTTTAATGACCGACTCATTTTTAATCAAATTTTTGTTTTGGTTCAAATTTGTCTAAGTATTCCATATCTACTATCCCTTTGTTCACTAGACCGACTGTTGTGTATGGCCGAACGTTAAGACAGGTACAAATAGTAAGTATGCCGCCTATGCCCCTGGACGACTGGTGGTCTGTTTCCAGGGTAGATGATCAGTCGGCCATTTATTCAATCGGTATTCGAACTATTTATTCAATTGGTCTGACCAAGTAAGTAGTATTTCCTAGTTTCCAAGGAATTAAGTAGGATAACAAGCGGCGGGTGCCGGTTGTTTCCCTTTATTGCCAATGTTGGCTTTTAACTCGTAATTTGTTAACCTAGCAAGAGTATTGGTTGAGAGCCCTTGTTTATTAAAAACAGGTGGACGACTCATACCTTTTAGGCTCCATACTAAGTTTGAGTGACTATTAACATAGGAGTTACTTAGTCTTCGTCACAATCTAGATTGAGTAGTAGAGGTACCAGGCGGCGTAGGCCGGCTAGACCCCTTGATTCGCCAATGTTTGTTGGCTATTAACTCAATAGGTTACCTAGTAGGAATAGGGGTTTGAGTGCCCTTGTTTGTTTGAAACAGGCGGACGACTCAAAATTTTTAGGTTTTATACCAAATTTGAAGGAGTGACTATGAGTTAACGTTGGAGTTACTCAGTCGCCGTCACTTTTGTTTGAGAAGTAGAGGTTCCAGGCGGCGTAGGCCGGCTAGACCCCTTGATTCGCCAATGTTTGTTGGCTACTAACTCAATAGGTACCCCCTGCATTTATCCCAAGTAATACAGGCGGTCATCTGACTCAGATGTCAACTGCTACCACTGGTTTGGTTAGTGATAGAGTTATCCTTGTCTCAAAAACGGCTACGTGGTTGCCCTTGGGGACAGTCGTATAGGTGCCGTGTAATTAGTTTATAGAACAATGTTCCACCCAAAAGGGAGCTGCTCTCTGCGACGAATTTCATCCGGAGGGATGCCGTCGGACGCCTGCTATGATGTTGGGACAGGTCGTATTAGTTTTGTAGATTTGATCAGTTGGCTTGGCGCCTGGTCTGATCATTCGGCCGGTGGCCTTGGTAAGTTCTTGGTGAACGTAGGTGCTAAGTAAAAGAAGGGTAGCCGCCTGTTAGGCACAGGGTCGGCCAGGCCCTAATCTTTTTAGCTAAGTATTGTGAGTAAAATACTCAATGGAGAGTAGCCGACTGTAAAGGAACAGACGGCATGCCCCTCAGAAGATAGAGTGAAAAAACTCAATGGAGAGTAGCCGACTGTAAAGGTACAGACGGCATGCCCCTCGTAATACAATTAAATAGTAAGTGCAAACTTTATTAAGTAGCTCTTTACTTTACATCTCTCAGAAGAAATATTTTTTAAGGTTATCTACATTCCAAGTTCGAGGCAACGGTTGTCCGTCTGGTGTTTCCAGACGGTAGGTTCCGTCCCTGACTTCCTCATAGATTCGGTAGGGTCCTTCCCAGTTGGGAGTTAGTTTGCCAGACTCATTAGCCCTACCTACTGCTTCCATTTTTCTAAGTACAAAGTCCCCTACTTTGAGTGGACGCCTGTGTACTTTTTTGTTGTATGATCTAGTCATTCTCAGGCGATAGATCTCATGGCGCAAAACAGCATTGCCCCTCTTTTCAGGAAGTGAGTCTAATGCCAGGCGCATGGCTTCCCAGTTTGCCTATTCGTTATACAGCATTACTCGAAGAGTCGGCTCGTAGTGTTCTATTGGAAGAACAGCTTCTGCACCATAAGTTAGGAGGAATGGAGTTTTTCCAGTCGCCCCTTTTTCAGTCGTCCTAATGGCCCAGAGAACATGTGGTAGCTTCATCCGCCCATAGGCCGCCTGCTCGTTCAATCTTTTTCTTGAGACCGTCTGAGATGATTTTATTAAAGGCTTCTACCTGGCCGTTTGCTTGTGGACGACCGACAGATGCAAAGTGGTGGGCAATTCCTTGGTCTCCCAACCAGCTTTTGAGAACAGGCGTCTCAAATTGGGGACCATTATCAAAAACCATAGACATGGGAACCCCGAACCGAGTGATGACGTTTTTCCAAATGAATGAAATTACATCTTTCGTCTTGATTCCCTTTACCGCCTCCGCCTCCACCCATTTAGTGAAGTAGTCAACGGCAACAAGTATATACCTTCTGCCGCCTGTAGCAGGCGTATATGGACCCAGAATGTCCATGCCCCACTTAGCAAACGGTAGTGGGCTGTGAATGGTAGTGAGGTCAGTAGCCGGACGGTGAATTAATTTGCCAAACCTTTGGCACTTGTCACATTTTTTCACCATCTCCATTGCATCTGCTTCCAAAGTAGGCCAAAAGTAGCCCTGCCGCCTTGCCCTTTGAGCAAGCATCCTACCACCTATATGGGAAGCACAGAAACCAGAGTGAAGATCATCTAGTATCTCTCGTCCCTTTTCAGGAGTAACACACTTTAAGAAGGGTTGAAGGTACCCCCTCTTGTGAAGTTCTCCCTGTATCATTTCAAAACAGGAGGCTCGTTTTTTCAGTGCTGCCGCCTGTTGAGGATCATCCGGCAGTGTACCGTTTGTCAGATATGCCCTGATTGAATCCATCCAGGTTGAGCTTCTGTCTAGGATTCCAATAGGGTTTTCCTCGATGCTTCTCTTCTCCATTACTTCCCAAAAAACAGTTCGAGGAGTATCGGAGGAGGCGGATGATGCTAATTTTGACAGTGCATCTGCCTGGTTGTTTTCTGATCTCGGCACTTGGATTAGATGGAAATCCTCAAGGGAGCCGACTGCTTGTCGGACCGCCTGTAAATACTTGATCATGGCCGGATGTGTTGCTTCGTATTCGCCATTGTACTGACTCACTATCAATTGTGAATCAGAACAGGCGTCTATTTTTCTTGCCCCTGCCGCCTTGCACATGCGGATCGCGGCTAGTAAAGCTTCATATTCTGCCTCATTGTTTGAAGCCTGAAAACTGAAGCGTAGAGCATACTCGAACCTGTCGCCCTCTGGAGATTGACATACGACGCCTGCTCCACAACCATTTGAAGTAGAGCTTCCGTCCACATATACCTTCCAGACTTGGTCTGGAACTTGAGAGTCAGGAGGACGAGTCATCTCTACAATAAAGTCAGCAAAGGCTTGCCCCTTCACTGCTTTTCTAGGCTCGAAAGTAACTTCGAGACTCTGCATTTCTATGGCCCATTTGATCATTCGTCCTGACGACTCCATGATGGTAAGGGGCCGCTTGATTGGTTGGTCGGTATACACGACGACTGCATGTGCCAAAAAGTAGGGCTTCAATTTTTTAACAGCCATGAAGAGTGCAAGACCAAATTTCTCCACTAGGGGATACCTCAACTCGGCATTTTTCAGTACGTGACTGACAAAGTAGACCGGGAGTTGACAGCCGTCTCTTTCAGCAAGGAGCACAGCGCTTAACGCATGATCAGAGACGGCCAGGTACATGTAGAGATTTTCTTTGGGCAAAGGGCTGACCAGCCTCGGCAAGGAATGCAAGTGAACCTTTAATTTCTGGAAGGCGGCCTCAGCATCCGGCCCCCATTCAAACCTTGCCTTTTTCTTAATTGCCTGGAAAAAGTATAGGCATTTGTCGCCTGATCGGCTTAGGAATCTCCCCAAGGCCGCCAAACAACCTGTTAACTTCTGAACCTCTCGGACGGTACGAGGCGACTGCATATCAATGACCGCCTGTACCTTCTCAGGGTTCGCCTCTATTCCTCTCTGATTGATAAGGAATCCGAGAAATTTCCCAGACTCAACCCCAAATACACATTTCTTGGGATTGAGCATGACATGGTGCCGCCTGAGTGTGGCGAAAGTTTCTCGGAGGTCCGTCAGATGATCTTTCTGAAGTTTAGTCTTGACAATCATATCATCAATATATGCCTCGACGTTTCTCCCAATCTGATCAAAGAACATTGTGTTTATCATTCGTTGGAAGGTAGCCGGGGCATTCTTAAGACCAAACGGCATGACCGTGTAACAGTACAATCCCTGATCAGTGACGAAGGCCGTCTTCTCCTGATCTTTCTTCCATAAAGGAAATTGATGAAAACCAGAATAGGCGTCCATAAAACTCATCAAGGCATGTCCGGCTGTTGAGTCGACCAGGTTATCAATTTTAGGCAGAGGGTAACTGTCTTTGGGGCACGCCTTGTTCAAGTCTGTGTAGTCTACACACATTCGCCAGGTGCCATTCGGCTTTTTAACAAGCACCACATTTGCAACCCAATCTGGGAAGTAACATTGCCGAATGAACCCTGCATCAAGTAATTTTTTGACTTCGGCGGCTGCCGCCTGACCTCTTTCTTCACCATGGTTCCGCTTCTTTTGTCGTACCGGCTTCTTTTTCGGATCCACAGCGAGTTTATGTACTGCCAGATCAGGACTAATGCCTGGCATTTCATGGACTTCAAATGCAAAGATGTCCTTGTATTCTTTCAACAGGTTGTGAAAGTCATCACCAAGGTTTCTCAGAGCAGTCGTCCCAACTTTGACTGTTCGGTCAGGACGGGAGTCGTCTAATATCAGGTCCGCATGCTCACCAGCCGGCTGAGGGCGGAACTCATCCGGCCGGTCCTCTGCCAATGATTGCTATTTTCTTGCTTTTCTTGCGGACTCTGTCTGGGGCGCCTTTCTCTTTTTGTCGCCTGTTTCTTGAACAGGCGCACTCTCCTTGACGTTGTCAAGGTCTGTTTTTTCTCCACTTGACCCAGTGGCCATAACAGTGGGCTTGACATCCGAGAGATAGCACTCTCGGGCCATCCTCTGATCTCCCCTTAGGGAGCCGACTGTTCCATTATCCCTTTCAAACTTAAGCAGCATAAGTGACGGGATTATAACAGCCTTGGAATTATTCAGGGTTGGTCAACCCAGAATCATGTTGTAGGCCGAGAGTTCCTCTACCACTAGGAACCGGACTACCATGTGTCGTCCTTCCCCTTTTTCGCCCAGGCGAATGGGTAGATCTACTCGTCCCAGTGGGTGGACGACTCCTCCTCCAAACCCTATTAAAGGGTGGGAGGCCGGATGTATGCAGTCCGTCTGATATTTCAGTTTTGACAGACATTTGCTGCTGATGAGATCTGAGGAGCTCCCGGTATCTATGAGGATTCGGCCAACTCTCTGGTTGGCCACTTTACATTCAATAACGAGCGGGTCGTCATGCGGCCCCCTTATTCCTCCTAGATCCTCTTCAGTGATGACAATCTCAGGAAATGTATATTTGGACGGCCGTTCTTGGTGAACGGAATTTACATCTAACCGCCTTATATTATCTTTGTTGCCCCTAATAGTGGGGCCGCCTCCAGAGAAGCCGCCTGCAATGGTGTAGACGACTGCATCATCTGTATCGGAACTGTCGGCCTGTTGATTCTTTTTGGCCGACTGCTTTTTTGAGGAAGTGTTCCCCGTAGATTTCTTGACATAAGTGTCAAGATCACCTTGATCAGCCAAGCGATCTAGGTACCGCATGAGGCTGATGCAGTCATTGGTGTGATGACCAACGTCATCATGATAAGCACAGATTTTGTCTTGGTTCCGGTTGCTCGCAGAACCCTTCATGGGGAGCGGCTTCTCAATTGAGAGCCGTCCCTTTATTTCTTTTAGGATAAACTGGTTATCCTTATTAAACACATACTTTAGGGAGTATGGTTTGAATTCTTTTTTCTTTTTCTAGGCCGGCTGTTTAGAGGAATCAGCCGCCCAGACCTCTTTTCTTTTCTCATCTTTGTTGGACGACTGTTTCTGTCGTCCCTCTATTTTGTCGAACCTCTTCCCGTCCGACTGTTTTATCGTACACAAATCAGTCGCCTGTATATAGGCTTCTGCTTCAATCAAGGCCTCTTGAAGAGTCGCCACCCTTTTTCGAACTAAATCAAATTTAAAGGTAGACCCGTCTTTGAGACCTCTAAAAAAGTCAGTATAAGCTACCTCATCCGGTAACCCTTGAATCTGTATTCTCATCAGGTTGAAACGCCTGATGTAAGAACGAAGCCCCTCCTTCTCGCCCTGCTGAATTGTTCCCAAATCAAGGGTCGTTTTCTTCGCAGGGATGTTCATAGCGAAGTTGGAGGCAAATAAGTAAGCAAGCGTCCTGAAGTTGTTTACACAACCAGTCGGCAGGTTGCCGAACCATTGCTGTGCAATTCCCTTGAGAGTCGCTGGGAAACACTTGCACCAAGTGGGATCATCCAACCCTTGAAGGTACATCAGGTTGGTGAATGCCATCAGATGGTCTTCTGGGTTAGTAGTGCCGTCATAGACGCCTACTAGAACATTTTTTACTTTGGCCGGCTGAGCGGCTTCAGTAATTTCCTTGGAGAAGGCCGACGGCTGTTCACCAAGTCTAAGCAGCCGTAGCTGCCAGTCCATAGGTTGGACGTTTTTTGCTGCAGGTCCACCAAATGGAGGTGGCTGCATAAAATACTGTTGTTGCGGCACAAATGGTAAGTTTGGTACCGCCTGGGCACTATGAAAGCCGGACTGACGGGAGGTGCCGCCTGACTGACTCTCATGGTACGACTGAGTATGCCTCATCGAGGCATTTCGCAAACTGTCCTGAAAATTTGAAGTAGAAGCCGACTCTGATAATCGGTCACTCTTCTTCTGCTCTAGCAGGAGCCGAGCATCTGTGAACGTTTGCTTTGACCCGTCCGCCTGAATATGACGAACCGGTTTCCTATTTCCCGTAGGATAACGGAGTTTTGTAAAATCAAGAGCAGGTGGCTCCCGCTTCTTGGATTTAGGATGGGGAGTCGCCTCTCGCCCTTGAACTGGCTTCCTCTTCAGTGAAGTGGAAGGTTTCTTGGCCGACTGCTCTTTGACTGAAGCAGGCGGTTTTTTGTTGATCAACTCTTGAATCTCTCCCTTGAAGTCCCTCATGAAGGTCATGAGTTCGTTCCTTGTGATGGGAGCAGACCCATCAGTCGGCTGTTGCCGAGCAAGCGGTGCGCCTGCTGGCTCGCTTCCTGTTTGAAGATGCTCCCGTTCCCTCCTTTCGGTATGGCGGGTACGTCGGGCCCTTAGGGTCCTGTCTGGAGCTGTATGAGTTTCAACTTCAAATTCACTTTCGGTATCATGGTCCGACTGAACTTGAGGGTCGTCTAGGGGACGCCTCTCTTCTGGAGTCGGTATAGACTTGGATGCCATCTCTGAAGTACTCTCCCCACAGACGGCGCCAAATGTTTCGGGGTTTTCTGATGTCCTGCGGGAGAGTTACAATTCCGAGACTGGAACCGGACGCCTGTACCTGCAAAATAACGGAGACTCCTGAGAGCTCCGCCTCCAACAGTCAAGTTAGTACCTGATTAAGGAGTAATTAATACAGAAATTAAAGTAATGAGATCTCTCTAGGTGAGAGTGCTTAGTGTTGGTAATCTGCGTCGTTAGCGAGATTAGCCGGTTGTTAATAACTCTGTTCTTCTCTGCCTGATTTCTTGATTATTCCCTTCTAATTAATGAGGATTAATTGAGTATTTATAGCCTTGAGAAGCGTGCCACTCTCTAGGTTTAAGGTAAACCTAGGGCTGATCGGGCTTCTAGACTGAATTGGGCCTTGATGGCCGGTTCTCCCATTTGGCATGGGTGGACACGTGGCGTGTCTAAATTGGTCCGTAGAGGACGTATCTGCGATTGACACGTGGCAGGCTCCTGTTGGCCTTCGTGAAGGACACGTGGCGGAACCTGGTTGGTCCACTCGTCAGACGGTGATTGGTGGATAAAAATCCCCTAATCATGTTTGACTTTCATTTGATTCAATTAGCTTTGTAGAATGTATTTGACTTTCATTTGATTCAAATAGCTTTATTTGAATGTGTTTGACTTTCATTTGATTCAATTAGCTTTGTAGAATGTATTTTACTTTTATTTGATTCAAAATCTTTGTTTGAATGTGTTTGACTTTCATTTAATTCAAATAGCTTTGTTTGAATGTTTTTGACTTTCGTTTGATTCAATTAGCTTTGTAGAATGTATTTGACTTTCATTTGAGTCAAATAACTTTGTTTGACTGTGTTTGACTTTCATTTGTTTCAATTTGCTTTGTAGAATGTATTTGACTTTCATTTTCTTCAAATAGCTTTGTTTGAATGTGTTTGACTTTCATTTGATTCAATTAGCTTTGTAGAATGTGTTTGACATTCATTTAATTAAAATAGCTTTGTTTGAATGTGTTTGACTTTCATTTGATTCAATTAGCTTTGTTTGAATGTGTTTGACTTTCATTTGATGCAATTAGCTTTGTAGAATGTATTTCACTTTTATTTGATTTAATTATCTTTGTTTGAATTTATTTGACTTTCAATTGATTCAAATAGCTTTGTTTGAATGTGTTTTACTTTCATTTGATTCAATTAGCTTTGTAGAATGTATTTGACTTTCATTTTATTCAAATAGCTTTTTTTGAATGTGTTTGATATTCATTTGATTCAATTAGCTTTGTAGAATGTATTTGACTTTCATTTAATACGAAATCTTTGTTTGAATGTGTTTGACTTTCATTTTATTCAATTAGCTTTGTTTCAATGTGTTTTACTTTCATTTGATTCAATTCGCTTTGTTAAATGTATTTGACTTTCAGTTAATACAATTAGCTTTGTTTGAATGTGTTTCACTTTCATTTGATTCAATTAGCTTCATAGAATTCATTTCACTTTCATTTTATTCAAATACCTTTGTTTGAATGTGTTTGACTTTCATTTAATACAATTAGCTTTGTAGAATGTATTTCACTTTTATTTGATTTAATTATCTTTGTTTGAATTTATTTGACTCTCATTTGATTCAAATAGCTTTGTTTGAATGTGTTTTACTTTCATTTGATTCAATTAGCTTTGTAGAATGTATTTGACTTTCATTTAATTCAAATAGCTTTATTTGAATGTGTTTGATATTCATTTGATTCAATTAGCTTTTTATAATGTATTTGACTTTCATTTAATACGAAATCTTTGTTTGAATGTGTTTGACTTAACTTTTATTCAATTAGCTTTGTTTGAATGTGTTTTACTTTCATTTGATTCAATTTGCTTTGTTGAATGTATTTGACTTTCAGTTAATACAATTAGCTTTGTTTGAATGTGTTTCACTTTCATTTGATTTAATTAGCTTCGTAGAATGCATTTCACTTTCATTTT
The DNA here is from genome assembly GCF_001683475.1 of Chenopodium quinoa. Classification (NCBI taxonomy): domain Eukaryota; kingdom Viridiplantae; phylum Streptophyta; class Magnoliopsida; order Caryophyllales; family Amaranthaceae; genus Chenopodium; species Chenopodium quinoa. Next base: position 1,088,135 of record NW_018742764.1, read on the forward strand.
GTTCAAATAGCTTTGTTTGAATGTGTTTGACTTTCATTTGATACAATTAGCTTTTTAGAACGTATTTGACTGTCATTTGATTCAAATAGCTTTGTTTAAATGTATTTGACTTTCATTTGATTCAATTAGCTTAGTAGAATGTATTTGACTGTCATTTGATTCAAATAGCTTTGTTTGAATGTGTTTGAATTTCATTTAAATTAAAAAGCTTTGTTTGAATGTGTTTGACTTTCATTTGATTCAATTAGCTTTGTAGAATGTATTTTACTTTTATCTGATTTAATTAGCTTTGTTTGAATTTATTTGACTTTCCTTTGATTCAAATAGTTTTGTTTGAATGTGTTTGACTTTCATTTGATTCAATTAGCTTTGTAGAATGTATTTGACTTTCATTTGATTCAAATAGCTTTATTTGAATGTGTTTGACTTTCATTTGATTCAATTAGCTTTGTAGAATGTATTTGATTTTCATTTGAGTCAAATAACTTTGTTTGACTGTGTTTGACTTTCATTTGTTTCAATTTGCTTTGTTTGAATGTGTTTGACTTTCATTTGATGCAATTAGCTTTGTAGAATGTATTTGACTTTCATTTGAGTCAAATAACTTTGTTTGACTGTGTTTGACTTTCATTTGTTTCAATTTGCTTTGTAGAATGTATTTGACTTTCATTTTCTTCAAATAGCTTTGTTTGAATGTGTTTGACTTTCATTTGATTCAATTAGCTTTGTAGAATGTATTTGACATTCATTTAATTAAAATAGCTTTGTTTGAATGTGTTTGACTTTCATTTGATTCAATTAGCTTTGTTTGAATGTGTTTGACTTTCATTTGATGCAATTAGCTTTGTAGAATGTATTTCACTTTTATTTGATTTAATTATCTTTGTTTGAATTTATTTGACTCTCATTTGATTCAAATAGCTTTGTTTGAATGTGTTTTACTTTCATTTGATTCAATTAGCTTTGTAGAATGTATTTGACTTTCATTTTATTCAAATAGCTTTTTTTGAATGTGTTTGATATTCATTTGATTCAATTAGCTTTGTAGAATGTATTTGACTTTCATTGAATACGAAATCTTTGTTTGAATGTGTTTGACTTTCATTTTATTCAATTAGCTTTGTTTCAATGTGTTTTACTTTCATTTGATTCAATTCGCTTTGTTAAATGTATTTGACTTTCAGTTAATACAATTAGCTTTGTTTGAATGTGTTTCACTTTCATTTGATTCAATTAGCTTCATAGAATTCATTTCACTTTCATTTTATTCAAATACCTTTGTTTGAATGTGTTTGACTTTCATTTGATACAATTAGCTTTGTAGAACGTATTTGACTGTCATTTGATTCAAATAGCTTTGTTTAAATGTATTTGACTTTCATTTGATTCAATTAGCTTAGTAGAATGTATTTGACTTTCATTTGATTCAAATAGCTTTGTTTGAATGTGTTTGACTTTCATTTGATTCAATTAGCTTTGTAGAATGTATTTGACTTTCATTTGATTCAAATAGCTTTGTTTGAATGTGTTTGACTTTCAATTGATTCAATTAGCTTTGTAGAATGTATTTTACTGTTATTTGATTCAAATAGCTTTGTTTGAATGTGTTTGAATTTCATTTAATTCAATTTCCTTTGTAGAATGCATTTCACTTTCATTTGATTCAAATAGCTTTGTTTGAATGTGTTTGACTTTCATTAAAATTAAAAAGCTTTGTAGAATGCATTTCACTTTCATTTGATTTATATAGCTTTGTTTGAATGTGTTTGACTTTCATTTAAATTAAAAAGCTTTGTTTGAATGTGTTTGACTTTCATTTGATTCAATTAGCTTTGTAGAATGTATTTTACTTTTATCTGATTTAATTAGCTTTGTTTGAATTTATTTGACTTTCCTTTGATTCAAATAGCTTTGTTTGAATGTGTTTGACTTTCATTTGATTCAATTAGCTTTGTAGAATGTATTTGACTTTCATTTGATTTAAATAGCTTTATTTGAATGTGTTTGACTTTCATTTGATTCAATTAGCTTTGTAGAATGTATTTTACTTTTATTTGATTCAAAATCTTTGTTTGAATGTGTTTGACTTTCATTTAATTCAATTAGCTTTGTTTGAATGTTTTTGACTTTTATTTGATTCAATTAGCTTTGTAGAATGTATTTGACTTTCATTTGAGTCAAATAACTTTGTTTGACTGTGTTTGACTTTCATTTGTTTCAATTTGCTTTGTAGAATGTATTTGACTTTCATTTTCTTAAAATAGCTTTGTTTGAATGTGTTTGACTTTCATTTGATTCAAATAGCTTTGTAGAATGTATTTGACATTCATTTAATTAAAATAGCTTTGTTTGAATGTGTTTGACTTTCATTTGATTCAATTAGCTTTGTTTGAATGTGTTTGACTTTCATTTGATGCAAATAGCTTTGTGGAATGTATTTTACTTTTATTTGATTTAATTAGCTTTGTTTGAATTTATTTGACTCTCATTTGATTCAAATAGCTTTGTTTGAATGTGTTTTACTTTCATTTGATTCAATTAGCTTTGTAGAATGTATTTGACTTTCATTTGATTCAAATAGCTTTATTTGAATGTGTTTGATATTCATTTGATTCAATTAGCTATGTAGAATGTATTTGACTTTCATTTAATACGAAATCTTTGTTTGAATGTGTTTGACTTTCATTTTATTCAATTAGCTTTGTTTGAATGTGTTTTACTTTCATTTGATTCAATTCGCTTTGTTGAATGCATTTCACTTTCATTTAATTCAAATAGCTTTGTTTGAATGTGTTTGAATTTCTTTTAGATCAATTTGCTTTGTAGAATGCATTTCACTTTCATTTGATTTATATAGCTTTGTTTGAATGTGTTGGACTTTCATTTAAATTAAAAAGCTTTTTTTGAATGTGTTTGACTTTCATTTGATTTAAAAGGCTTTGTTTGAATGTGTTTGACTTTCATTTGATTCAATTAGCTTTGTAGAATGTATTTTACTTTTATCTGATTTAATTAGCTTTGTTTGAATTTATTTGACTTTCCTTTGATTCAAATAGCTTTGTTTGAATGTGTTTGACTTTCATTTGATTCAATTAGCTTTGTAGAATGTATTTGACTTTCATTTGAATCAAATAACTTTGTTTGACTGTGTTTGACTTTCATTTGATTCAATTTGCTTTGTAGAATGTATTTGACTTTCATTTTCTTCAAATAGCTTTGTTTGAATGTGTTCGACTTTCATTTGATTCAATTAGCTTTGTTGAATGTATTTGACATTCATTTAATTCAATTAGCTTTGTAGAATGTATTTGACTTTCATTTGAGTCAAATAACTTTGTTTGATTGTGTTTGACTTTCATTTGTTTCAATTTGCTTTGTAGAATGTATTTGACTTTCATTTGATTCAAATAGCTTTGTTTGAATGTGTTTGACTTTCATTTGATTCAATTAGCTTTGTAGAATGTATTTGACTTTCATTTGATTCAAAATCTTTGTTTGAATGTGTTTGACTTTCATTTAATTCAAATAGCTTTGTTTGAATGTTTTTGACTTTCATTTGATTCAATTAGCTTTGTAGAATGTATTTGACTTTCATTTGAGTCAAATAACTTTGTTTGACTGTGTTTGACTTTCATTTGTTTCAATTTGCTTTGTAGAATGTATTTGACTTTCATTTTCTTCAAATAGCTTTGTTTGAATGTGTTTAACTTTCATTTGATTCAATTAGCTTTGTAGAATGTATTTCACATTCATTTAATTAAAATAGCTTTGTTTGAATGTGTTTGACTTTCATTTGATTCAATTAGCTTTGTTTGAATGTGTTTGACTTTCATTTGATTCAATTAGCTTTGTAGAATGTATTTGACTTTCATTTGATTTAAATAGCTTTGTTTGAATGTGTTTGACTTTCAATTGATTCAATTAGCTTTGTAGAATGTATTTTACTGTCATTTGATTCAAATAGCTTTGTTTGAATGTGTTTGAATTTCATTTAATTCAATTTGCTTTGTAGAATGCATTTCACTTTCATTTGATTTATATAGCTTTGTTTGAATGTGTTTGACTTTCATTTAAATTAAAAAGCTTTGTTTGAATTTATTTGACTTTCCTTTGATTCAAATAGCTTTGTTTGAATGTGTTTGACTTTCATTTGATTCAATTAGCTTTGTAGAATGTATTTGACTTTCATTTGAATCAAATAGCTTTGTTTGACTGTGTTTGACTTTCATTTGATTCAATTTGCTTTGTAGAATGTATTTGACTTTCGTTTTCTTCAAATAGCTTTATTTGAATGTGTTTGACTTTCATTTGATTCAATTAGCTTTGTAGAATGTATTTTACTTTTATTTGATTCAAAATCTTTGTTTGAATGTGTTTGACTTTCATTTAATTCAAATAGCTTTGTTTGAATGTTTTTGACTTTCATTTGATTCAATTAGCTTTGTAGAATGTATTTGACTTTCATTTGAGTCAAATAACTTTGTTTGACTGTGTTTGACTTTCATTTGTTTCAATTTGCTTTGTAGAATGTATTTGACTTTCATTTTCTTCAAATAGCTTTGTTTGAATGTGTTTGACTTTCATTTGATTCAATTAGCTTTGTAGAATGTGTTTGACATTCATTTAATTAAAATAGCTTTGTTTGAATGTGTTTGACTTTCATTTGATTCAATTAGCTTTGTTTGAATGTGTTTGACTTTCATTTGATGCAATTAGCTTTGTAGAATGTATTTCACTTTTATTTGATTTAATTATCTTTGTTTGAATTTATTTGACTTTCAATTGATTCAAATAGCTTTGTTTGAATGTGTTTTACTTTCATTTGATTCAATTAGCTTTGTAGAATGTATTTGACTTTCATTTTATTCAAATAGCTTTTTTTGAATGTGTTTGATATTCATTTGATTCAATTAGCTTTGTAGAATGTATTTGACTTTCATTTAATACGAAATCTTTGTTTGAATGTGTTTGACTTTCATTTTATTCAATTAGCTTTGTTTCAATGTGTTTTACTTTCATTTGATTCAATTCGCTTTGTTAAATGTATTTGACTTTCAGTTAATACAATTAGCTTTGTTTGAATGTGTTTCACTTTCATTTGATTCAATTAGCTTCATAGAATTCATTTCACTTTCATTTTATTCAAATACCTTTGTTTGAATGTGTTTGACTTTCATTTAATACAATTAGCTTTGTAGAATGTATTTCACTTTTATTTGATTTAATTATCTTTGTTTGAATTTATTTGACTCTCATTTGATTCAAATAGCTTTGTTTGAATGTGTTTTACTTTCATTTGATTCAATTAGCTTTGTAGAATGTATTTGACTTTCATTTGATTCAAATAGCTTTATTTGAATGTGTTTGATATTCATTTGATTCAATTAGCTTTTTATAATGTATTTGACTTTCATTTAATACGAAATCTTTGTTTGAATGTGTTTGACTTAACTTTTATTCAATTAGCTTTGTTTGAATGTGTTTTACTTTCATTTGATTCAATTTGCTTTGTTGAATGTATTTGACTTTCAGTTAATACAATTAGCTTTGTTTGAATGTGTTTCACTTTCATTTGATTTAATTAGCTTCGTAGAATGCATTTCACTTTCATTTTATTCAAATAGCTTTGTTTGAATGTGTTTGACTTTCATTTGATACAATTAGCTTTTTAGAACGTATTTGACTGTCATTTGATTCAAATAGCTTTGTTTAAATGTATTTGACTTTCATTTGATTCAATTAGCTTAGTAGAATGTATTTGACTGTCATTTGATTCAAATAGCTTTGTTTGAATGTGTTTCAATTTCATTTAAATTAAAAAGCTTTGTTTGAATGTGTTTGACTTTCATTTGATTCAATTAGCTTTGTAGAATGTATTTTACTTTTATCTGATTTAATTAGCTTTGTTTGAATTTATTTGACTTTCCTTTGATTCAAATAGTTTTGTTTGAATGTGTTTGACTTTCATTTGATTCAATTAGCTTTGTAGAATGTATTTGACTTTCATTTGATTCAAATAGCTTTATTTGAATGTGTTTGACTTTCATTTGATTCAATTAGCTTTGTAGAATGTATTTGATTTTCATTTGAGTCAAATAACTTTGTTTGACTGTGTTTGACTTTCATTTGTTTCAATTTGCTTTGTTTGAATGTGTTTGACTTTCATTTGATTCAATTAGCTTTGTAGAATGTATTTGACTTTCATTTGAGTCAAATAACTTTGTTTGACTGTGTTTGACTTTCATTTGTTTCAATTTGCTTTGTAGAAAGTATTTGACTTTCATTTTCTTCAAATAGCTTTGTTTGAATGTGTTTGACTTTCATTTGATTCAATTAGCTTTGTAGAATGTGTTTGACATTCATTTAATTAAAATAGCTTTGTTTGAATGTGTTTGACTTTCATTTGATTCAATTAGCTTTGTTTGAATGTGTTTGACTTTCATTTGATGCAATTAGCTTTGTAGAATGTATTTCACTTTTATTTGATTTAATTATCTTTGTTTGAATTTATTTGACTCTCATTTGATTCAAATAGCTTTGTTTGAATGTGTTTTACTTTCATTTGATTCAATTAGCTTTGTAGAATGTATTTGACTTTCATTTTATTCAAATAGCTTTTTTTGAATGTGTTTGATATTCATTTGATTCAATTAGCTTTGTAGAATGTATTTGACTTTCATTTAATACGAAATCTTTGTTTGAATGTGTTTGACTTTCATTTTATTCAATTAGCTTTGTTTCAATGTGTTTTACTTTCATTTGATTCAATTCGCTTTGTTAAATGTATTTGACTTTCAGTTAATACAATTAGCTTTGTTTGAATGTGTTTCACTTTCATTTGATTCAATTAGCTTCATAGAATTCATTTCACTTTCATTTTATTCAAATACCTTTGTTTGAATGTGTTTGACTTTCATTTGATACAATTAGCTTTGTAGAACGTATTTGACTGTCATTTGATTCAAATAGCTTTGTTTAAATGTATTTGACTTTCATTTGATTCAATTAGCTTAGTAGAATGTATTTGACTTTCATTTGATTCAAATAGCTTTGTTTGAATGTGTTTGACTTTCATTTGATTCAATTAGCTTTGTAGAATGTATTTGACTTTCATTTGATTCAAATAGCTTTGTTTGAATGTGTTTGACTTTCAATTGATTCAATTAGCTTTGTAGAATGTATTTTACTGTTATTTGATTCAAATAGCTTTGTTTGAATGTGTTTGAATTTCATTTAATTCAATTTCCTTTGTAGAATGCATTTCACTTTCATTTGATTCAAATAGCTTTGTTTGAATGTGTTTGACTTTCATTAAAATTAAAAAGCTTTGTAGAATGCATTTCACTTTCATTTGATTTATATAGCTTTGTTTGAATGTGTTTGACTTTCATTTAAATTAAAAAGCTTTGTTTGAATGTGTTTGACTTTCATTTGATTCAATTAGCTTTGTAGAATGTATTTTACTTTTATCTGATTTAATTAGCTTTGTTTGAATTTATTTGACTTTCCTTTGATTCAAATAGCTTTGTTTGAATGTGTTTGACTTTCATTTGATTCAATTAGCTTTGTAGAATGTATTTGACTTTCATTTGATTTAAATAGCTTTATTTGAATGTGTTTGACTTTCATTTGATTCAATTAGCTTTGTAGAATGTATTTTACTTTTATTTGATTCAAAATCTTTGTTTGAATGTGTTTGACTTTCATTTAATTCAATTAGCTTTGTTTGAATGTTTTTGACTTTTATTTGATTCAATTAGCTTTGTAGAATGTATTTGACTTTCATTTGAGTCAAATAACTTTGTTTGACTGTGTTTGACTTTCATTTGTTTCAATTTGCTTTGTAGAATGTATTTGACTTTCATTTTCTTCAAATAGCTTTGTTTGAATGTGTTTGACTTTCATTTGATTCAATTAGCTTTGTAGAATGTATTTGACATTCATTTAATTAAAATAGCTTTGTTTGAATGTGTTTGACTTTCATTTGATTCAATTAGCTTTGTTTGAATGTGTTTGACTTTCATTTGATGCAATTAGCTTTGTGGAATGTATTTTACTTTTATTTGATTTAATTAGCTTTGTTTGAATTTATTTGACTCTCATTTGATTCAAATAGCTTTGTTTGAATGTGTTTTACTTTCATTTGATTCAATTAGCTTTGTAGAATGTATTTGACTTTCATTTGATTCAAATAGCTTTATTTGAATGTGTTTGATATTCATTTGATTCAATTAGCTATGTAGAATGTATTTGACTTTCATTTAATACGAAATCTTTGTTTGAATGTGTTTGACTTTCATTTTATTCAATTAGCTTTGTTTGAATGTGTTTTACTTTCATTTGATTCAATTCGCTTTGTTGAATGCATTTCACTTTCATTTAATTCAAATAGCTTTGTTTGAATGTGTTTGAATTTCTTTTAGATCAATTTGCTTTGTAGAATGCATTTCACTTTCATTTGATTTATATAGCTTTGTTTGAATGTGTTGGACTTTCATTTAAATTAAAAAGCTTTTTTTAAATGTGTTTGACTTTCATTTGATTTAAAAGGCTTTGTTTGAATGTGTTTGACTTTCATTTGATTCAATTAGCTTTGTAGAATGTATTTTACTTTTATCTGATTTAATTAGCTTTGTTTGAATTTATTTGACTTTCCTTTGATTCAAATAGCTTTGTTTGAATGTGTTTGACTTTCGTTTGATTCAATTAGCTTTGTAGAATGTATTTGACTTTCATTTAATTCAAATAGCTTTATTTGAATGTGTTTGACTTTCAATTTATTCAATTAGCTTTGTAGAATGTATTTTACTTCCATTTTCTTCAAATAGCTTTGTTTGAATGTGTTTGACTTTCATTTGATTCAATTAGCTTTGTAGAATGTATTTGACATTCATTTAATTAAAATAGCTTTGTTGGAATGTGTTTGACTTTCATTTGATTCAATTAGCTTTGTTTGAATGTGTTTGACTTTCATTTGATTCAATTAGCTTTGTAGAATGTATTTGACTTTCATTTGATTCAAATAGCTTTGTTTGAATGTATTTGACTTTCAATTGATTCAATTAGCTTTGTAGAATGTATTTTACTGTCATTTGATTCTAATAGCTTTGTTTGAATGTGTTTGAATTCCATTTATTCAATTTGCTTTGTAGAATGCATTTCACTTTCATTTGATTTATATAGCTTTGTTTGAATGTGTTTGACTTTCATTTAAATTAAAAAGCATTGTTTGAATGTGTTTGACTTTCATTTGATTCAATTAGCTTTGTAGAATGTATTTTACTTTTATCTGATTTAATTAGCTTTGTTTGAATTTATTTGACTTTCCTTTGATTCAATTTGCTTTGTAGAATGTATTTGACTTTCATTTTCTTCAAATAGCTTTGTTTGAATGTGTTTGACTTTCATTTGATTCAATTAGCTTTGTAGAATGTATTTGACATTCATTTAACTAAAATAGCTTTGTTTGAATGTGTTTGACTTTCATTTGATTCAATTAGCTTTGTTTGAATGTGTTTGACTTTCATTTGATGCAATTAGCATTGTAGAATGTATTTTACTTTTATTTGATTTAATTAGCTTTGTTTGAATTTATTTGACTCTCATTTGATTCAAATAGCTTTGTTTGACTGTGTTTTACTTTCATTTGATTCAATTAGCTTTGTAGAATGTATTTGACTTTCATTTGATTCAAATAGCTTTATTTGAATGTGTTTAATATTCATTTGATTCAATTAGCTTTGTAGAATGTATTTGACTTTCATTTAATACGAAATCATTGTTTGAATGTGTTTGACTTTCCTTTTATTCTATTAGCTTTGTTTGAATGTGTTTTACTTTCATTTGATTCAATTCGCTTTGTTGAATGCATTTCACTTTCATTTTATTCAAATAGCTTTGTTTGAATGTGTTTGACTTTCATTTGATACAATTTGCTTTGTAGAACGTATTTGACTGTCATTTGATTCAAATAGCTTTGTTTAAATGTATTTGACTTTCATTTGATTCAATTAGCTTAGTAGAATGTATTTGACTTTCATTTGATTCAAATAGCTTTGTTTGAATGTGTTTGACTTTCATTTGATTCAATTAGCTTTGTAGAATGTGTTTGACTGTCATTTGATTCAAATAGCTTTGTTTGAATGTGTTTGAATTTCATTTAGATGAATTTGCTTTGTAGAATGCATTTCACTTTCATTTGATTTATATAGCTTTGTTTGAATGTGTTTGACTTTTATTTAAATTAAAAAGCTTTTTTTGATTGTGTTTGACCTTCATTTGATTTAAAAGACTTTGTTTGAATGTGTTTGACTTTCATTTGATTCAATTAGCTTTGTAGAATGTATTTTACTTTTATCTGATTTAATTAGCTTTGTTTGAATTTATTTGACTTTCCTTTGATTCAAATAGCTTTGTTTGAATGTGTTTGACTTTCGTTTGATTCAATTAGCTTTGTAGAATGTATTTGACTTTCATTTAATTCAAATAGCTTTATTTGAATGTGTTTGACTTTCAATTTATTCAATTAGCTTTGTAGAATGTATTTTACTTCCATTTTCTTCAAATAGCTTTGTTTGAATGTGTTTGACTTTCATTTGATTCAATTAGCTTTGTAGAATGTATTTGACATTCATTTAATTAAAATAGCTTTGTTGGAATGTGTTTGACTTTCATTTGATTCAATTAGCTTTGTTTGAATGTGTTTGACTTTCATTTGATTCAATTAGCTTTGTAGAATGTATTTGACTTTCATTTGATTCAAATAGCTTTGTTTGAATGTATTTGACTTTCAATTGATTCAATTAGCTTTGTAGAATGTATTTTACTGTCATTTGATTCTAATAGCTTTGTTTGAATGTGTTTGAATTCCATTTATTCAATTTGCTTTGTAGAATGCATTTCACTTTCATTTGATTTATATAGCTTTGTTTGAATGTGTTTGACTTTCATTTAAATTAAAAAGCATTGTTTGAATGTGTTTGACTTTCATTTGATTCAATTAGCTTTGTAGAATGTATTTTACTTTTATCTGATTTAATTAGCTTTGTTTGAATTTATTTGACTTTCCTTTGATTCAATTTGCTTTGTAGAATGTATTTGACTTTCATTTTCTTCAAATAGCTTTGTTTGAATGTGTTTGACTTTCATTTGATTCAATTAGCTTTGTAGAATGTATTTGACATTCATTTAACTAAAATAGCTTTGTTTGAATGTGTTTGACTTTCATTTGATTCAATTAGCTTTGTTTGAATGTGTTTGACTTTCATTTGATGCAATTAGCATTGTAGAATGTATTTTACTTTTATTTGATTTAATTAGCTTTGTTTGAATTTATTTGACTCTCATTTGATTCAAATAGCTTTGTTTGACTGTGTTTTACTTTCATTTGATTCAATTAGCTTTGTAGAATGTATTTGACTTTCATTTGATTCAAATAGCTTTATTTGAATGTGTTTAATATTCATTTGATTCAATTAGCTTTGTAGAATGTATTTGACTTTCATTTAATACGAAATCATTGTTTGAATGTGTTTGACTTTCCTTTTATTCTATTAGCTTTGTTTGAATGTGTTTTACTTTCATTTGATTCAATTCGCTTTGTTGAATGCATTTCACTTTCATTTTATTCAAATAGCTTTGTTTGAATGTGTTTGACTTTCATTTGATACAATTTGCTTTGTAGAACGTATTTGACTGTCATTTGATTCAAATAGCTTTGTTTAAATGTATTTGACTTTCATTTGATTCAATTAGCTTAGTAGAATGTATTTGACTTTCATTTGATTCAAATAGCTTTGTTTGAATGTGTTTGACTTTCATTTGATTCAATTAGCTTTGTAGAATGTGTTTGACTGTCATTTGATTCAAATAGCTTTGTTTGAATGTGTTTGAATTTCATTTAGATGAATTTGCTTTGTAGAATGCATTTCACTTTCATTTGATTTATATAGCTTTGTTTGAATGTGTTTGACTTTCATTTAAATTAAAAAGCTTTGTTTGAATTTATTTGACTTTCCTTTGATTCAAATAGCTTTGTTTGAATGTGTTTGACTTTCATTTGATTCAATTAGCTTTGTAGAATGTATTTGACTTTCATTTGAATCAAATAGCTTTGTTTGACTGTGTTTGACTTTCATTTGATTCAATTTGCTTTGTAGAATGTATTTGACTTTCGTTTTCTTCAAATAGCTTTATTTGAATGTGTTTGACTTTCATTTGATTCAATTAGCTTTGTAGAATGTATTTTACTTTTATTTGATTCAAAATCTTTGTTTGAATGTGTTTGACTTTCATTTAATTCAATTAGCTTTGTTTGAATGTTTTTGACTTTTATTTGATTCAATTAGCTTTGTAGAATGTATTTGACTTTCATTTGAGTCAAATAACTTTGTTTGACTGTGTTTGACTTTCATTTGTTTCAATTTGCTTTGTAGAATGTATTTGACTTTCATTTTCTTCAAATAGCTTTGTTTGAATGTGTTTGACTTTCATTTGATTCAATTAGCTTTGTAGAATGTGTTTGACATTCATTTAATTAAAATAGCTTTGTTTGAATGTGTTTGACTTTCATTTGATTCAATTAGCTTTGTTTGAATGTGTTTGACTTTCATTTGATGCAATTAGCTTTGTAGAATGTATTTCACTTTTATTTGATTTAATTATCTTTGTTTGAATTTATTTGACTTTCAATTGATTCAAATAGCTTTGTTTGAATGTGTTTTACTTTCATTTGATTCAATTAGCTTTGTAGAATGTATTTGACTTTCATTTTATTCAAATAGCTTTTTTTGAATGGGTTTGATATTCATTTGATTCAATTAGCTTTGTAGAATGTATTTGACTTTCATTTAATACGAAATCTTTGTTTGAATGTGTTTGACTTTCATTTTATTCAATTAGCTTTGTTTCAATGTGTTTTACTTTCATTTGATTCAATTCGCTTTGTTAAATGTATTTGACTTTCAGTTAATACAATTAGCTTTGTTTGAATGTGTTTCACTTTCATTTGATTCAATTAGCTTCATAGAATTCATTTCACTTTCATTTTATTCAAATACCTTTGTTTGAATGTGTTTGACTTTCATTTAATACAATTAGCTTTGTAGAATGTATTTCACTTTTATTTGATTTAATTATCTTTGTTTGAATTTATTTGACTCTCATTTGATTCAAATAGCTTTGTTTGAATGTGTTTTACTTTCATTTGATTCAATTAGCTTTGTAGAATGTATTTGACTTTCATTTGATTCAAATAGCTTTATTTGAATGTGTTTGATATTCATTTGATTCAATTAGCTTTTTATAATGTATTTGACTTTCATTTAATACGAAATCTTTGTTTGAATGTGTTTGACTTAACTTTTATTCAATTAGCTTTGTTTGAATGTGTTTTACTTTCATTTGATTCAATTTGCTTTGTTGAATGTATTTGACTTTCAGTTAATACAATTAGCTTTGTTTGAATGTGTTTCACTTTCATTTGATTTAATTAGCTTCGTAGAATGCATTTCACTTTCATTTTATTCAAATAGCTTTGTTTGAATGTGTTTGACTTTCATTTGATACAATTAGCTTTTTAGAACGTATTTGACTGTCATTTGATTCAAATAGCTTTGTTTAAATGTATTTGACTTTCATTTGATTCAATTAGCTTAGTAGAATGTATTTGACTGTCATTTGATTCAAATAGCTTTGTTTGAATGTGTTTCAATTTCATTTAAATTAAAAAGCTTTGTTTGAATGTGTTTGACTTTCATTTGATTCAATTAGCTTTGTAGAATGTATTTTACTTTTATCTGATTTAATTAGCTTTGTTTGAATTTATTTGACTTTCCTTTGATTCAAATAGTTTTGTTTGAATGTGTTTGACTTTCATTTGATTCAATTAGCTTTGTAGAATGTATTTGACTTTCATTTGATTCAAATAGCTTTATTTGAATGTGTTTGACTTTCATTTGATTCAATTAGCTTTGTAGAATGTATTTGATTTTCATTTGAGTCAAATAACTTTGTTTGACTGTGTTTGACTTTCATTTGTTTCAATTTGCTTTGTTTGAATGTGTTTGACTTTCATTTGATTCAATTAGCTTTGTAGAATGTATTTGACTTTCATTTGAGTCAAATAACTTTGTTTGACTGTGTTTGACTTTCATTTGTTTCAATTTGCTTTGTAGAAAGTATTTGACTTTCATTTTCTTCAAATAGCTTTGTTTGAATGTGTTTGACTTTCATTTGATTCAATTAGCTTTGTAGAATGTGTTTGACATTCATTTAATTAAAATAGCTTTGTTTGAATGTGTTTGACTTTCATTTGATTCAATTAGCTTTGTTTGAATGTGTTTGACTTTCATTTGATGCAATTAGCTTTGTAGAATGTATTTCACTTTTATTTGATTTAATTATCTTTGTTTGAATTTATTTGACTCTCATTTGATTCAAATAGCTTTGTTTGAATGTGTTTTACTTTCATTTGATTCAATTAGCTTTGTAGAATGTATTTGACTTTCATTTTATTCAAATAGCTTTTTTTGAATGTGTTTGATATTCATTTGATTCAATTAGCTTTGTAGAATGTATTTGACTTTCATTTAATACGAAATCTTTGTTTGAATGTGTTTGACTTTCATTTTATTCAATTAGCTTTGTTTCAATGTGTTTTACTTTCATTTGATTCAATTCGCTTTGTTAAATGTATTTGACTTTCAGTTAATACAATTAGCTTTGTTTGAATGTGTTTCACTTTCATTTGATTCAATTAGCTTCATAGAATTCATTTCACTTTCATTTTATTCAAATACCTTTGTTTGAATGTGTTTGACTTTCATTTGATACAATTAGCTTTGTAGAACGTATTTGACTGTCATTTGATTCAAATAGCTTTGTTTAAATGTATTTGACTTTCATTTGATTCAATTAGCTTAGTAGAATGTATTTGACTTTCATTTGATTCAAATAGCTTTGTTTGAATGTGTTTGACTTTCATTTGATTCAATTAGCTTTGTAGAATGTATTTGACTTTCATTTGATTCAAATAGCTTTGTTTGAATGTGTTTGACTTTCAATTGATTCAATTAGCTTTGTAGAATGTATTTTACTGTTATTTGATTCAAATAGCTTTGTTTGAATGTGTTTGAATTTCATTTAATTCAATTTCCTTTGTAGAATGCATTTCACTTTCATTTGATTCAAATAGCTTTGTTTGAATGTGTTTGACTTTCATTAAAATTAAAAAGCTTTGTAGAATGCATTTCACTTTCATTTGATTTATATAGCTTTGTTTGAATGTGTTTGACTTTCATTTAAATTAAAAAGCTTTGTTTGAATGTGTTTGACTTTCATTTGATTCAATTAGCTTTGTAGAATGTATTTTACTTTTATCTGATTTAATTAGCTTTGTTTGAATTTATTTGACTTTCCTTTGATTCAAATAGCTTTGTTTGAATGTGTTTGACTTTCATTTGATTCAATTAGCTTTGTAGAATGTATTTGACTTTCATTTGATTTAAATAGCTTTATTTGAATGTGTTTGACTTTCATTTGATTCAATTAGCTTTGTAGAATGTATTTTACTTTTATTTGATTCAAAATCTTTGTTTGAATGTGTTTGACTTTCATTTAATTCAATTAGCTTTGTTTGAATGTTTTTGACTTTTATTTGATTCAATTAGCTTTGTAGAATGTATTTGACTTTCATTTGAGTCAAATAACTTTGTTTGACTGTGTTTGACTTTCATTTGTTTCAATTTGCTTTGTAGAATGTATTTGACTTTCATTTTCTTCAAATAGCTTTGTTTGAATGTGTTTGACTTTCATTTGATTCAATTAGCTTTGTAGAATGTATTTGACATTCATTTAATTAAAATAGCTTTGTTTGAATGTGTTTGACTTTCATTTGATTCAATTAGCTTTGTTTGAATGTGTTTGACTTTCATTTGATGCAATTAGCTTTGTGGAATGTATTTTACTTTTATTTGATTTAATTAGCTTTGTTTGAATTTATTTGACTCTCATTTGATTCAAATAGCTTTGTTTGAATGTGTTTTACTTTCATTTGATTCAATTAGCTTTGTAGAATGTATTTGACTTTCATTTGATTCAAATAGCTTTATTTGAATGTGTTTGATATTCATTTGATTCAATTAGCTATGTAGAATGTATTTGACTTTCATTTAATACGAAATCTTTGTTTGAATGTGTTTGACTTTCATTTTATTCAATTAGCTTTGTTTGAATGTGTTTTACTTTCATTTGATTCAATTCGCTTTGTTGAATGCATTTCACTTTCATTTAATTCAAATAGCTTTGTTTGAATGTGTTTGAATTTCTTTTAGATCAATTTGCTTTGTAGAATGCATTTCACTTTCATTTGATTTATATAGCTTTGTTTGAATGTGTTGGACTTTCATTTAAATTAAAAAGCTTTTTTTAAATGTGTTTGACTTTCATTTGATTTAAAAGGCTTTGTTTGAATGTGTTTGACTTTCATTTGATTCAATTAGCTTTGTAGAATGTATTTTACTTTTATCTGATTTAATTAGCTTTGTTTGAATTTATTTGACTTTCCTTTGATTCAAATAGCTTTGTTTGAATGTGTTTGACTTTCGTTTGATTCAATTAGCTTTGTAGAATGTATTTGACTTTCATTTAATTCAAATAGCTTTATTTGAATGTGTTTGACTTTCAATTTATTCAATTAGCTTTGTAGAATGTATTTTACTTCCATTTTCTTCAAATAGCTTTGTTTGAATGTGTTTGACTTTCATTTGATTCAATTAGCTTTGTAGAATGTATTTGACATTCATTTAATTAAAATAGCTTTGTTGGAATGTGTTTGACTTTCATTTGATTCAATTAGCTTTGTTTGAATGTGTTTGACTTTCATTTGATTCAATTAGCTTTGTAGAATGTATTTGACTTTCATTTGATTCAAATAGCTTTGTTTGAATGTATTTGACTTTTCAATTGATTCAATTAGCTTTGTAGAATGTATTTTACTGTCATTTGATTCTAATAGCTTTGTTTGAATGTGTTTGAATTCCATTTATTCAATTTGCTTTGTAGAATGCATTTCACTTTCATTTGATTTATATAGCTTTGTTTGAATGTGTTTGACTTTCATTTAAATTAAAAAGCATTGTTTGAATGTGTTTGACTTTCATTTGATTCAATTAGCTTTGTAGAATGTATTTTACTTTTATCTGATTTAATTAGCTTTGTTTGAATTTATTTGACTTTCCTTTGATTCAATTTGCTTTGTAGAATGTATTTGACTTTCATTTTCTTCAAATAGCTTTGTTTGAATGTGTTTGACTTTCATTTGATTCAATTAGCTTTGTAGAATGTATTTGACATTCATTTAACTAAAATAGCTTTGTTTGAATGTGTTTGACTTTCATTTGATTCAATTAGCTTTGTTTGAATGTGTTTGACTTTCATTTGATGCAATTAGCATTGTAGAATGTATTTTACTTTTATTTGATTTAATTAGCTTTGTTTGAATTTATTTGACTCTCATTTGATTCAAATAGCTTTGTTTGACTGTGTTTTACTTTCATTTGATTCAATTAGCTTTGTAGAATGTATTTGACTTTCATTTGATTCAAATAGCTTTATTTGAATGTGTTTAATATTCATTTGATTCAATTAGCTTTGTAGAATGTATTTGACTTTCATTTAATACGAAATCATTGTTTGAATGTGTTTGACTTTCCTTTTATTCTATTAGCTTTGTTTGAATGTGTTTTACTTTCATTTGATTCAATTCGCTTTGTTGAATGCATTTCACTTTCATTTTATTCAAATAGCTTTGTTTGAATGTGTTTGACTTTCATTTGATACAATTTGCTTTGTAGAACGTATTTGACTGTCATTTGATTCAAATAGCTTTGTTTAAATGTATTTGACTTTCATTTGATTCAATTAGCTTAGTAGAATGTATTTGACTTTCATTTGATTCAAATAGCTTTGTTTGAATGTGTTTGACTTTCATTTGATTCAATTAGCTTTGTAGAATGTGTTTGACTGTCATTTGATTCAAATAGCTTTGTTTGAATGTGTTTGAATTTCATTTAGATGAATTTGCTTTGTAGAATGCATTTCACTTTCATTTGATTTATATAGCTTTGTTTGAATGTGTTTGACTTTTATTTAAATTAAAAAGCTTTTTTTGATTGTGTTTGACCTTCATTTGATTTAAAAGACTTTGTTTGAATGTGTTTGACTTTCATTTGATTCAATTAGCTTTGTAGAATGTATTTTACTTTTATCTGATTTAATTAGCTTTGTTTGAATTTATTTGACTTTCCTTTGATTCAAATAGCTTTGTTTGAATGTGTTTGACTTTCGTTTGATTCAATTAGCTTTGTAGAATGTATTTGACTTTCATTTAATTCAAATAGCTTTATTTGAATGTGTTTGACTTTCAATTTATTCAATTAGCTTTGTAGAATGTATTTTACTTCCATTTTCTTCAAATAGCTTTGTTTGAATGTGTTTGACTTTCATTTGATTCAATTAGCTTTGTAGAATGTATTTGACATTCATTTAATTAAAATAGCTTTGTTGGAATGTGTTTGACTTTCATTTGATTCAATTAGCTTTGTTTGAATGTGTTTGACTTTCATTTGATTCAATTAGCTTTGTAGAATGTATTTGACTTTCATTTGATTCAAATAGCTTTGTTTGAATGTATTTGACTTTCAATTGATTCAATTAGCTTTGTAGAATGTATTTTACTGTCATTTGATTCTAATAGCTTTGTTTGAATGTGTTTGAATTCCATTTATTCAATTTGCTTTGTAGAATGCATTTCACTTTCATTTGATTTATATAGCTTTGTTTGAATGTGTTTGACTTTCATTTAAATTAAAAAGCATTGTTTGAATGTGTTTGACTTTCATTTGATTCAATTAGCTTTGTAGAATGTATTTTACTTTTATCTGATTTAATTAGCTTTGTTTGAATTTATTTGACTTTCCTTTGATTCAATTTGCTTTGTAGAATGTATTTGACTTTCATTTTCTTCAAATAGCTTTGTTTGAATGTGTTTGACTTTCATTTGATTCAATTAGCTTTGTAGAATGTATTTGACATTCATTTAACTAAAATAGCTTTGTTTGAATGTGTTTGACTTTCATTTGATTCAATTAGCTTTGTTTGAATGTGTTTGACTTTCATTTGATGCAATTAGCATTGTAGAATGTATTTTACTTTTATTTGATTTAATTAGCTTTGTTTGAATTTATTTGACTCTCATTTGATTCAAATAGCTTTGTTTGACTGTGTTTTACTTTCATTTGATTCAATTAGCTTTGTAGAATGTATTTGACTTTCATTTGATTCAAATAGCTTTATTTGAATGTGTTTAATATTCATTTGATTCAATTAGCTTTGTAGAATGTATTTGACTTTCATTTAATACGAAATCATTGTTTGAATGTGTTTGACTTTCCTTTTATTCTATTAGCTTTGTTTGAATGTGTTTTACTTTCATTTGATTCAATTCGCTTTGTTGAATGCATTTCACTTTCATTTTATTCAAATAGCTTTGTTTGAATGTGTTTGACTTTCATTTGATACAATTTGCTTTGTAGAACGTATTTGACTGTCATTTGATTCAAATAGCTTTGTTTAAATGTATTTGACTTTCATTTGATTCAATTAGCTTAGTAGAATGTATTTGACTTTCATTTGATTCAAATAGCTTTGTTTGAATGTGTTTGACTTTCATTTGATTCAATTAGCTTTGTAGAATGTGTTTGACTGTCATTTGATTCAAATAGCTTTGTTTGAATGTGTTTGAATTTCATTTAGATGAATTTGCTTTGTAGAATGCATTTCACTTTCATTTGATTTATATAGCTTTGTTTGAATGTGTTTGACTTTCATTTAAATTAAAAAGCTTTGTTTGAATTTATTTGACTTTCCTTTGATTCAAATAGCTTTGTTTGAATGTGTTTGACTTTCATTTGATTCAATTAGCTTTGTAGAATGTATTTGACTTTCATTTGAATCAAATAGCTTTGTTTGACTGTGTTTGACTTTCATTTGATTCAATTTGCTTTGTAGAATGTATTTGACTTTCGTTTTCTTCAAATAGCTTTATTTGAATGTGTTTGACTTTCATTTGATTCAATTAGCTTTGTAGAATGTATTTTACTTTTATTTGATTCAAAATCTTTGTTTGAATGTGTTTGACTTTCATTTAATTCAATTAGCTTTGTTTGAATGTTTTTGACTTTTATTTGATTCAATTAGCTTTGTAGAATGTATTTGACTTTCATTTGAGTCAAATAACTTTGTTTGACTGTGTTTGACTTTCATTTGTTTCAATTTGCTTTGTAGAATGTATTTGACTTTCATTTTCTTCAAATAGCTTTGTTTGAATGTGTTTGACTTTCATTTGATTCAATTAGCTTTGTAGAATGTGTTTGACATTCATTTAATTAAAATAGCTTTGTTTGAATGTGTTTGACTTTCATTTGATTCAATTAGCTTTGTTTGAATGTGTTTGACTTTCATTTGATGCAATTAGCTTTGTAGAATGTATTTCACTTTTATTTGATTTAATTATCTTTGTTTGAATTTATTTGACTTTCAATTGATTCAAATAGCTTTGTTTGAATGTGTTTTACTTTCATTTGATTCAATTAGCTTTGTAGAATGTATTTGACTTTCATTTTATTCAAATAGCTTTTTTTGAATGGGTTTGATATTCATTTGATTCAATTAGCTTTGTAGAATGTATTTGACTTTCATTTAATACGAAATCTTTGTTTGAATGTGTTTGACTTTCATTTTATTCAATTAGCTTTGTTTCAATGTGTTTTACTTTCATTTGATTCAATTCGCTTTGTTAAATGTATTTGACTTTCAGTTAATACAATTAGCTTTGTTTGAATGTGTTTCACTTTCATTTGATTCAATTAGCTTCATAGAATTCATTTCACTTTCATTTTATTCAAATACCTTTGTTTGAATGTGTTTGACTTTCATTTAATACAATTAGCTTTGTAGAATGTATTTCACTTTTATTTGATTTAATTATCTTTGTTTGAATTTATTTGACTCTCATTTGATTCAAATAGCTTTGTTTGAATGTGTTTTACTTTCATTTGATTCAATTAGCTTTGTAGAATGTATTTGACTTTCATTTGATTCAAATAGCTTTATTTGAATGTGTTTGATATTCATTTGATTCAATTAGCTTTTTATAATGTATTTGACTTTCATTTAATACGAAATCTTTGTTTGAATGTGTTTGACTTAACTTTTATTCAATTAGCTTTGTTTGAATGTGTTTTACTTTCATTTGATTCAATTTGCTTTGTTGAATGTATTTGACTTTCAGTTAATACAATTAGCTTTGTTTGAATGTGTTTCACTTTCATTTGATTTAATTAGCTTCGTAGAATGCATTTCACTTTCATTTTATTCAAATAGCTTTGTTTGAATGTGTTTGACTTTCATTTGATACAATTAGCTTTTTAGAACGTATTTGACTGTCATTTGATTCAAATAGCTTTGTTTAAATGTATTTGACTTTCATTTGATTCAATTAGCTTAGTAGAATGTATTTGACTGTCATTTGATTCAAATAGCTTTGTTTGAATGTGTTTCAATTTCATTTAAATTAAAAAGCTTTGTTTGAATGTGTTTGACTTTCATTTGATTCAATTAGCTTTGTAGAATGTATTTTACTTTTATCTGATTTAATTAGCTTTGTTTGAATTTATTTGACTTTCCTTTGATTCAAATAGTTTTGTTTGAATGTGTTTGACTTTCATTTGATTCAATTAGCTTTGTAGAATGTATTTGACTTTCATTTGATTCAAATAGCTTTATTTGAATGTGTTTGACTTTCATTTGATTCAATTAGCTTTGTAGAATGTATTTGATTTTCATTTGAGTCAAATAACTTTGTTTGACTGTGTTTGACTTTCATTTGTTTCAATTTGCTTTGTTTGAATGTGTTTGACTTTCATTTGATTCAATTAGCTTTGTAGAATGTATTTGACTTTCATTTGAGTCAAATAACTTTGTTTGACTGTGTTTGACTTTCATTTGTTTCAATTTGCTTTGTAGAAAGTATTTGACTTTCATTTTCTTCAAATAGCTTTGTTTGAATGTGTTTGACTTTCATTTGATTCAATTAGCTTTGTAGAATGTGTTTGACATTCATTTAATTAAAATAGCTTTGTTTGAATGTGTTTGACTTTCATTTGATTCAATTAGCTTTGTTTGAATGTGTTTGACTTTCATTTGATGCAATTAGCTTTGTAGAATGTATTTCACTTTTATTTGATTTAATTATCTTTGTTTGAATTTATTTGACTCTCATTTGATTCAAATAGCTTTGTTTGAATGTGTTTTACTTTCATTTGATTCAATTAGCTTTGTAGAATGTATTTGACTTTCATTTTATTCAAATAGCTTTTTTTGAATGTGTTTGATATTCATTTGATTCAATTAGCTTTGTAGAATGTATTTGACTTTCATTTAATACGAAATCTTTGTTTGAATGTGTTTGACTTTCATTTTATTCAATTAGCTTTGTTTCAATGTGTTTTACTTTCATTTGATTCAATTCGCTTTGTTAAATGTATTTGACTTTCAGTTAATACAATTAGCTTTGTTTGAATGTGTTTCACTTTCATTTGATTCAATTAGCTTCATAGAATTCATTTCACTTTCATTTTATTCAAATACCTTTGTTTGAATGTGTTTGACTTTCATTTGATACAATTAGCTTTGTAGAACGTATTTGACTGTCATTTGATTCAAATAGCTTTGTTTAAATGTATTTGACTTTCATTTGATTCAATTAGCTTAGTAGAATGTATTTGACTTTCATTTGATTCAAATAGCTTTGTTTGAATGTGTTTGACTTTCATTTGATTCAATTAGCTTTGTAGAATGTATTTGACTTTCATTTGATTCAAATAGCTTTGTTTGAATGTGTTTGACTTTCAATTGATTCAATTAGCTTTGTAGAATGTATTTTACTGTTATTTGATTCAAATAGCTTTGTTTGAATGTGTTTGAATTTCATTTAATTCAATTTCCTTTGTAGAATGCATTTCACTTTCATTTGATTCAAATAGCTTTGTTTGAATGTGTTTGACTTTCATTAAAATTAAAAAGCTTTGTAGAATGCATTTCACTTTCATTTGATTTATATAGCTTTGTTTGAATGTGTTTGACTTTCATTTAAATTAAAAAGCTTTGTTTGAATGTGTTTGACTTTCATTTGATTCAATTAGCTTTGTAGAATGTATTTTACTTTTATCTGATTTAATTAGCTTTGTTTGAATTTATTTGACTTTCCTTTGATTCAAATAGCTTTGTTTGAATGTGTTTGACTTTCATTTGATTCAATTAGCTTTGTAGAATGTATTTGACTTTCATTTGATTTAAATAGCTTTATTTGAATGTGTTTGACTTTCATTTGATTCAATTAGCTTTGTAGAATGTATTTTACTTTTATTTGATTCAAAATCTTTGTTTGAATGTGTTTGACTTTCATTTAATTCAATTAGCTTTGTTTGAATGTTTTTGACTTTTATTTGATTCAATTAGCTTTGTAGAATGTATTTGACTTTCATTTGAGTCAAATAACTTTGTTTGACTGTGTTTGACTTTCATTTGTTTCAATTTGCTTTGTAGAATGTATTTGACTTTCATTTTCTTCAAATAGCTTTGTTTGAATGTGTTTGACTTTCATTTGATTCAATTAGCTTTGTAGAATGTATTTGACATTCATTTAATTAAAATAGCTTTGTTTGAATGTGTTTGACTTTCATTTGATTCAATTAGCTTTGTTTGAATGTGTTTGACTTTCATTTGATGCAATTAGCTTTGTGGAATGTATTTTACTTTTATTTGATTTAATTAGCTTTGTTTGAATTTATTTGACTCTCATTTGATTCAAATAGCTTTGTTTGAATGTGTTTTACTTTCATTTGATTCAATTAGCTTTGTAGAATGTATTTGACTTTCATTTGATTCAAATAGCTTTATTTGAATGTGTTTGATATTCATTTGATTCAATTAGCTATGTAGAATGTATTTGACTTTCATTTAATACGAAATCTTTGTTTGAATGTGTTTGACTTTCATTTTTATTCAATTAGCTTTGTTTGAATGTGTTTTACTTTCATTTGATTCAATTCGCTTTGTTGAATGCATTTCACTTTCATTTAATTCAAATAGCTTTGTTTGAATGTGTTTGAATTTCTTTTAGATCAATTTGCTTTGTAGAATGCATTTCACTTTCATTTGATTTATATAGCTTTGTTTGAATGTGTTGGACTTTCATTTAAATTAAAAAGCTTTTTTTAAATGTGTTTGACTTTCATTTGATTTAAAAGGCTTTGTTTGAATGTGTTTGACTTTCATTTGATTCAATTAGCTTTGTAGAATGTATTTTACTTTTATCTGATTTAATTAGCTTTGTTTGAATTTATTTGACTTTCCTTTGATTCAAATAGCTTTGTTTGAATGTGTTTGACTTTCGTTTGATTCAATTAGCTTTGTAGAATGTATTTGACTTTCATTTAATTCAAATAGCTTTATTTGAATGTGTTTGACTTTCAATTTATTCAATTAGCTTTGTAGAATGTATTTTACTTCCATTTTCTTCAAATAGCTTTGTTTGAATGTGTTTGACTTTCATTTGATTCAATTAGCTTTGTAGAATGTATTTGACATTCATTTAATTAAAATAGCTTTGTTGGAATGTGTTTGACTTTCATTTGATTCAATTAGCTTTGTTTGAATGTGTTTGACTTTCATTTGATTCAATTAGCTTTGTAGAATGTATTTGACTTTCATTTGATTCAAATAGCTTTGTTTGAATGTATTTGACTTTCAATTGATTCAATTAGCTTTGTAGAATGTATTTTACTGTCATTTGATTCTAATAGCTTTGTTTGAATGTGTTTGAATTCCATTTATTCAATTTGCTTTGTAGAATGCATTTCACTTTCATTTGATTTATATAGCTTTGTTTGAATGTGTTTGACTTTCATTTAAATTAAAAAGCATTGTTTGAATGTGTTTGACTTTCATTTGATTCAATTAGCTTTGTAGAATGTATTTTACTTTTATCTGATTTAATTAGCTTTGTTTGAATTTATTTGACTTTCCTTTGATTCAATTTGCTTTGTAGAATGTATTTGACTTTCATTTTCTTCAAATAGCTTTGTTTGAATGTGTTTGACTTTCATTTGATTCAATTAGCTTTGTAGAATGTATTTGACATTCATTTAACTAAAATAGCTTTGTTTGAATGTGTTTGACTTTCATTTGATTCAATTAGCTTTGTTTGAATGTGTTTGACTTTCATTTGATGCAATTAGCATTGTAGAATGTATTTTACTTTTATTTGATTTAATTAGCTTTGTTTGAATTTATTTGACTCTCATTTGATTCAAATAGCTTTGTTTGAATGTGTTTTACTTTCATTTGATTCAATTAGCTTTGTAGAATGTATTTGACTTTCATTTGATTCAAATAGCTTTATTTGAATGTGTTTAATATTCATTTGATTCAATTAGCTTTGTAGAATGTATTTGACTTTCATTTAATACGAAATCTTTGTTTGAATGTGTTTGACTTTCATTTTATTCTATTAGCTTTGTTTGAATGTGTTTTACTTTCATTTGATTCAATTCGCTTTGTTGAATGCATTTCACTTTCATTTTATTCAAATAGCTTTGTTTGAATGTGTTTGACTTTCATTTGATACAATTTGCTTTGTAGAACGTATTTGACTGTCATTTGATTCAAATAGCTTTGTTTAAATGTATTTGACTTTCATTTGATTCAATTAGCTTAGTAGAATGTATTTGACTTTCATTTGATTCAAATAGCTTTGTTTGAATGTGTTTGACTTTCATTTGATTCAATTAGCTTTGTAGAATGTGTTTGACTGTCATTTGATTCAAATAGCTTTGTTTGAATGTGTTTGAATTTCATTTAGATGAATTTGCTTTGTAGAATGCATTTCACTTTCATTTGATTTATATTGCTTTGTTTGAATGTGTTTGACTTTCATTTAAATTAAAAAGCTTTTTTTGAATGTGTTTGACTTTCATTTGATTTAAAAGGCTTTGTTTGAATGTGTTTGACTTTCATTTGATTCAATTAGCTTTGTAGAATGTATTTTACTTTTATCTGATTTAATTAGCTTTGTTTGAATTTATTTGACTTTCCTTTGATTCAAATAGCTTTTTTTGAATGTGTTTGACTTTGGTTTGATTCAATTAGCTTTGTAGAATGTATTTGACTTTCATTTAATTCAAATAGCTTTATTTGAATGTGTTTGACTTTCATTTGATTCAATTAGCTTTGTAGAATGTATTTGACTTTCATTTTCTTCAAATAGCTTTGTTTGAATGTGTTTGACTTTCATTTGATTCAATTAGCTTTGTAGAATGTATTTGACATTTATTTAATTAAAATAGCTTTGCTTGAATGTGTTTGACTTTCATTTCATTCAATTAGCTTTGTTTGAATGTGTTTGACTTTCATTTGATTCAATTAGCTTTGTAGAATGTATTTGACTCTCATTTGATTCAAATAGCTTTGTTTGAATGTGTTTGACTTTCAATTGATTCAATTAGCTTTGTAGAATGTATTTTACTGTCATTTGATTCAAATAGCTTTGTTTGAATGTGTTTGAATTCCATTTAATTCAATTTGCTTTGTAGAATGCATTTCACTTTCTTTTGATTTATATAGCTTTGTTTGAATGTGTTTGACTTTCATTTAAATTAAAAAGCATTGTTTGAATGTGTTTGACTTTCATTTGATTCAATTAGCTTTGTAGAATGTATTTTACTTTTATCTGATTTAATTAGCTTTGTTTGAATTTATTTGACTTTCCTTTGATTCAAATAGCTTTGTTTGAATGTGTTTGACTTTCATTTGATTCAATTAGCTTTGTAGAATGTATTTGACTTTCATTTGAATCAAATAACTTTGTTTGACTGTGTTTGACTTTCATTTGATTCAATTTGCTTTGTAGAATGTATTTGACTTTCGTTTTCTTCAAATAGCTTTGTTTGAATGTGTTTGACTTTCATTTGATTCAATTAGCTTTGTAGAATGTATTTGACATTCATTTAATTCAATTAGCTTTGTAGAATGTATTTGACTTTCATTTGAGTCAAATAACTTTGTTTGATTGTGTTTGACTTTCATTTGTTTCAATTTGCTTTGTAGAATGTATTTGACTTTCATTTGATTCAAATAGCTTTGTTTGAATGTGTTTGACTTTCATTTGATTCAATTAGCTTTGTAGAATGTATTTGACTTTCATTTGATTCAAAATCTTTGTTTGAATGTGTTTGACTTTCATTTAATTCAAATAGCTTTGTTTGAATGTTTTTGACTTTCATTTGATTCAATTAGCTTTGTAGAATGTATTTGACTTCATTTGAGTCAAATAACTTTGTTTGACTGTGTTTGACTTTCATTTGTTTCAATTTGCTTTGTAGAATGTATTTGACTTTCATTTTCTTCAAATAGCTTTGTTTGAATGTGTTTGACTTTCATTTGATTCAATTAGCTTTGTAGAATGTATTTCACATTCATTTAATTCAAATAGCTTTGTTTGAATGTGTTTGACTTTCATTTGATTCAATTAGCTTTGTTCGAATGTGTTTGACTTTCATTTGATTCAATTAGCTTTGTAGAATGTATTTGACTTTCATTTGATTCAAATAGCTTTGTTTGAATGTGTTTGACTTTCAATTTATTCAATTAGCTTTGTAGAATGTATTTTACTGTCATTTGATTCAAATAGCTTTGTTTGAATGTGTTTGAATTTCATTTAGATCAATTTGCTTTGTAGAATGCATTTCACTTTCATTTGATTTATGCTTTGTTTGAATGTGTTTGACTTTCATTTAAATTAAAAAGCTTTGTTTGAATGTGTTTGACTTTCATTTGATTTAAAAGGCTTTGTTTGAATGTGTTTGACTTTCATTGATTCAATTAGCTTTGAAAAATGTATTTTACTTTTATCTGATTTAATTAGCTTTGTTTGAATTTATTTGACTTTCCTTTGATTCAAATAGCTTTGTTTGAATGTGTTTGACTTTCGTTTGATTCAATTAGCTTTGTAGAATGTATTTGACTTTCATTTAATTCAAATAGCTTTATTTGAATGTGTTTGACTTTCATTTGATTCAATTAGCTTTGTAGAATGTATTTGACTTTCATTTTCTTCAAATAGCTTTGTTTGAATGTGTTTGACTTTCATTTGATTCAATTAGCTTTGTAGAATGTATTTGACATTCATTTAATTAAAATAGCTTTGCTTGAATGTGTTTGACTTTCATTTGATTCAATTAGCTTTGTTTGAATGTGTTTGACTTTCATTTGATTCAATTAGCTTTGTAGAATGTATTTGACTTTCATTTGATTCAAATAGCTTTGTTTGAATGTGTTTGACTTTCAATTGATTCAATTAGCTTTGTAGAATGTATTTTACTGTCATTTGATTCAAATAGCTTTGTTTGAATGTGTTTGAATTCCATTTAATTAAATTTGCTTTGTAGAATGCATTTCACTTTCATTTGATTTATATAGCTTTGTTTGAATGTGTTTGACTTTCATTTAAATTAAAAAGCATTGTTTGAATGTGTTTGACTTTCATTTGATTCAATTAGGTTTGTAGAATGTATTTTACTTTTATCTGATTTAATTAGCTTTGTTTGAATTTATTTGACTTTCCTTTGATTCAAATAGCTTTGTTTGAATGTGTTTGACTTTCATTTGATTCAATTAGCTTTGTAGAATGTATTTGACTTTCATTTGAATCAAATAACTTTGTTTGACTGTGTTTGACTTTCATTTGATTCAATTTGCTTTGTAGAATGTATTTGACTTTCATTTTCTTCAAATAGCTTTGTTTGAATGTGTTCGACTTTCATTTGATTCAATTAGCTTTGTTGAATGTATTTGACATTCATTTAATTCAATTAGCTTTGTAGAATGTATTTGACTTTCATTTGAGTCAAATAACTTTGTTTGATTGTGTTTGACTTTCATTTGTTTCAATTTGCTTTGTAGAATGTATTTGACTTTCATTTGATTCAAATAGCTTTGTTTGAATGTGTTTGACTTTCATTTGATTCAATTAGCTTTGTAGAATGTATTTGACTTTCATTTGATTCAAAATCTTTGTTTGAATGTGTTTGACTTTCATTTAATTCAAATAGCTTTGTTTGAATGTTTTTGACTTTCATTTGATTCAATTAGCTTTGTAGAATGTATTTGACTTTCATTTGAGTCAAATAACTTTGTTTGACTGTGTTTGACTTTCATTTGTTTCAATTTGCTTTGTAGAATGTATTTGACTTTCATTTTCTTCAAATAGCTTTGTTTAATGTGTTTGACTTTCATTTGATTCAATTAGCTTTGTAGAATGTATTTCACATTCATTTAATTAAAATAGCTTTGTTTGAATGTGTTTGACTTTCATTTGATTCAATTAGCTTTGTTTGAATGTGTTTGACTTTCATTTGATTCAATTAGCTTTGTAGAATGTATTTGACTTTCATTTGATTTAAATAGCTTTGTTTGAATGTGTTTGACTTTCAATTGATTCAATTAGCTTTGTAGAATGTATTTTACTGTCATTTGATTCAAATAGCTTTGTTTGAATGTGTTTGAATTTCATTTAATTCAATTTTCTTTGTAGAATGCATTTCACTTTCATTTGATTTATATAGCTTTGTTTGAATGTGTTTGACTTTCATTTAAATTCAAAAGCTTTGTTTGAATGTGTTTGACTTTCATTTGATTCAATTAGCTTTGTAGAATGTATTTTACTTTTATCTGATTTAATTAGCTTTGTTTGAATTTATTTGACTTTCCTTTGATTCAAATAGCTTTGTTTGATTGTGTTTGACTTTCATTTGATTCAATTAGCTTTGTAGAATGTATTTGACTTACATTTGATTCAAATTGCTTTATTTGAATGTGTTTGACTTTCATTTGATTCAATTAGCTTTGTAGAATGTATTTTACTTTTATTTGATTCAAAATCTTTGTTTGAATGTGTTTGACTTTCATTTAATTCAAATAGCTTTGTTTGAATGTGTTTGACTTTCATTTGATTCAATTAGCTTTGTAGAATGTATTTTACTTTTATCTGATTTAATTAGCTTTGTTTGAATTTATTTAACTTTCCTTTGATTCAAATAGCTTTGTTTGATTGCGTTTGACTTTCATTTGATTTAAAAAGCTTTGTAGAATGCATTTCACTTTCATTTGATTTATATAGCTTTGTTTGAATGTGTTTGACTTTCATTTAAATTAAAAAGCTTTTTTTTGAATGTGTTTGACTTTCATTTGATTTAAAAGGCTTTGTTTGAATGTGTTTGACTTTCATTTGATTCAATTAGCTTTGTAGAATGTATTTTACTTTTATCTGATTTAATTAGCTTTGTTTGAATTTATTAGACTTTCCTTTGATTCAAATAGCTTTGTCTGAATGTGTTTGACTTTCATTTGATTCAATTAGCTTTGTAGAATGTATTTGACTTTCATTTGATTCAAATAGCTTTATTTGAATGTGTTTGACTTTCATTTGATTCAATTAGCTTTGTAGAATGTATTTGACTTTCATTTTCTTCAAATAGCTTTGTTTGAATGTGTTTGACTTTCATTTTATTCAATTAGCTTTGTAGAATGTATTTGACATTCATTTAATTAAAATAGCTTTGTTTGAATGTGTTTGACTTTCAATTGATTCAATTAGCTTTGTTTGAATGTGTTTGACTTTCATTTGATTCAATTAGCTTTGTAGAATGTATTTGACTTTCATTTGATTCAAATAGCTTTGTTTGAATGTGTTTGACTTTCAATTGATTCAATTAGCTTTGTAGAATGTACATTACTGTCATTTGATTCAAATAGCTTTGTTTGAATGTGTTTTAATTTCATTTAATT
Source organism: Chenopodium quinoa (assembly GCF_001683475.1). Taxonomy (NCBI): domain Eukaryota; kingdom Viridiplantae; phylum Streptophyta; class Magnoliopsida; order Caryophyllales; family Amaranthaceae; genus Chenopodium; species Chenopodium quinoa. Next base: position 1,119,098 of record NW_018742764.1, read on the forward strand.
CAATTTGCTTTGTAGAATGCATTTCACTTTCATTTGATTTATATAGCTTTGTTTGAATGTGTTTGACTTTCATTTAAATTAAAAAGCTTTTTTTGAATGTGTATGACTTTCATTTGATTTAAAAGACTTTGTTTGAATGTGTTTGACTTTCATTTGATTCAATTAGCTTTGTAGAATGTATTTTACATTTATTTTATTTAATTAGCTTTGTTTGAATTTATTTGACTCTCATTTGATTCAAACAGCTTTGTTTGAATGTGTTTTACTTTCATTTGATTCAATTAGCTTTGTAGAATGTATTTGACTTTCATTTGAATCAAATAACTTTGTTTGACTGTGTTTAACTTTCATTTGATTCAATTTGCTTTGTAGAATGTATTTGACTTTCATTTTCTTCAAATAGCTTTGTTTGAATGTGTTTGACTTTCATTTGATTCAATTAGCTTTGTAGAATGTATTTGACATTCATTTAATTCAATTAGCTTTGTAGAATGTATTTGACTTTCATTTGAGTCAAATAACTTTGTTTGACTGTGTTTGACTTTCATTTGGTTCAATTAGCTTTGTAGAATGTATTTGACTTTCATTTGAATCAAATAGCTTTGTTTGAATGTGTTTGACTTTCATTTGATTCAATTAGCTTTGTAGAATGTATTTGACTTTCATTTGATTCAAAATCTTTGTTTGAATGTGTTTGACTTTCATTTAATTCAAATAGCTTTGTTTGAATGTTTTTTACTTTCATTTAATTCAATTAGCTTTGTAGAATGTATTTGACTTTCATTTGAGTCAAATAACTTTGTTTGATTGTTTTTTACTTTCATTTGTTTCAATTTGCTTTTTAGAATGTATTTGACTTTCATTTGATTCAAATAGCTTTGTTTGAATGTGTTTGACTTTCATTTGATTCAATTAGCTTTTTAGAATGTATTTGACTTTCATTTGATTCAAAATCTTTGTTTGAATGTGTTTGACTTTCATTTAATTCAAATAGCTTTGTTTGAATGTTTTTGACTTTCATTTGATTCAATTAGCTTTGTAGAATGTATTTGACTTTCATTTGAGTCAAATAACTTTGTTTGACTGTGTTTGACTTTCATTTGTTTCAATTTGCTTTGTAGAATGTATTTGACTTTCATTTTCTTCAAATAGCTTTGTTTGAATGTGTTTGACTTTCATTTGATTCAATTAGCTTTGTAGAATGTATTTGACATTCATTTAATTAAAATAGCTTTGTTTGAATGTGTTTGACTTTCATTTGATTCAATTAGCTTTGTTTGAATGTGTTTGACTTTCATTTTATTCAATTAGCTTTGTAGAATGTATTTGACTTTCATTTGATTCAAATAGCTTTGTTTGAATGAGTTTGACTTTCAATTGATTCAATTAGCTTTGTAGAATGTATTTTACTGTCATTTGATTCAAATAGCTTTGTTTGAATGTGTTTGAATTCCATTTAATTCAATTTGCTTTGTAGAATGCATTTCACTTTCATTTGATTTATATAGCTTTGTTTGAATGTGTTTGACTTTCATTTAAATTAAAAAGCATTGTTTGAATGTGTTTGACTTTCATTTGATTCAATTAGCTTTGTAGAATGTATTTTACTTTTATCTGATTTAATTAGCTTTGTTTGAATTTATTTGACTTTCCTTTGATTCAAATAGCTTTGTTTGAATGTGTTTGACTTTCATTTGATTCAATTAGCTTTGTAGAATGTATTTGACTTTCATTTGAATCAAATAACTTTGTTTGACTGTGTTTGACTTTCATTTGATTCAATTTGCTTTGTAGAATGTATTTGACTTTCATTTTCTTCAAATAGCTTTGTTTGAATGTGTTTGACTTTCATTTCATTCAATTAGCTTTGTAGAATGTATTTGACATTCATTTAATTTAATTAGCTTTGTAGAATGTATTTGACTTTCATTTGAGTCAAATAACTTTGTTTAATTGTGTTTGACTTTCATTTGTTTCAATTTGCTTTGTAGAATGTATTTGACTTTCATTTGATTCAAATAGCTTTGTTTGAATGTGTTTGACTTTCATTTGATTCAATTAGCTTTGTAGAATGTATTTGACTTTCATTTGATTCAAAATCTTTGTTTGAATGTGTTTGACTTTCATTTAATTCAAATAGCTTTGTTTGAATGTTTTTGACTTTCATTTGATTCAATTAGCTTTGTAGAATGTATTTGACTTTCATTTGAGTCAAATAACTTTGTTTGACTGTGTTTGACTTTCATTTGTTTCAATTTGCTTTGTAGAATGTATTTGACTTTCATTTTCTTCAAATAGCTTTGTTTGAATGTGTTTGACTTTCATTTGATTCAATTAGCTTTGTAGAATGTATTTCACATTCATTTAATTAAAATAGCTTTGTTTGAATGTGTTTGACTTTCATTTGATTCAATTAGCTTTGTTTGAATGTGTTTGACTTTCATTTGATTCAATTAGCTTTGTAGAATGTATTTGACTTTCATTTGATTCAAATAGCTTTGTTTGAATGTGTTTTGTTTCGGGGTTTTCTGATGTCCTGCGGGATAGTTACAATTCCGAGACTGGAACCGGACGCCTGTACCTGCAAAATAACGGAGACTCCTGAGAGCTCCGCCTCCAACGGTCAAGTTAGTACCTGATTAAGGAGTAATTAATACAGAAATTAAAGTAATGAGATCTCTCTAGGTGAGAGTGCTTAGTGTTGGTAATCTGCGTCGTTAGCGAGATTAGCCGGTTGTTAATAACTCTGTTCTTCTCTGCCTGATTTCTTGATTATTCCCTTCTAATTAATGAGGATTAATTGAGTATTTATAGCCTTGAGAAGCGTGCCACTCTCTAGGTTTAAGGTAAACCTAGGGCTGATCGGGCTTCTAGACTGAATTGGGCCTTGATGGCCGGTTCTCCCATTTGGCATGGGTGGACACGTGGCGTGTCTAAATTGGTCCGTAGAGGACGTATCTGTGATTGACACGTGGCAGGCTCCTGTTGGCCTTCGTGAAGGACACGTGGCGGAACCTGGTTGGTCCACTTGTCAGACGGTGATTGGTGGATAAAAATCCCCTAATCATTTGCCCCTCACAGGTGGCACGTGACTGGTCACGTGTCGCCTGTGACAGATGTCGCACGGTGACAGGCGACGGCCAGCTACAGGTGTCACCTTGCAAACGGCCGAGAGATTTTCCCGCCCACATTTTGAATTTGGAAGCGACCTTTCGCCTTCTCACCTTGCCTATATAAGGAAGTGCTGACTTCGGTCATTTTCACATTTGAGAACTTTGCGAGAACATTCGGACCCCTGAACTTGCTCTGACATTTCGGACCTTTTCTGCCTACCGCCTGTTCTGACAAGCCGACTGACCCGAACTTCCAGGACTTCATCAACCGTCACTCGTTCAGGTAACTCAGTTCTCTTACTCTTAATTTTCTTTTTGTTTTTTGAAATGGCACCACGGAAGCACACGACACGACCTAAGTTAGTGATCAGCCGGTCACCGGGGACGGCTGAATCTAGGACTAGGAGTGTCGCCTGCCCTTTTCTGGACCCATCTTTGCTCTTTATACAAAGTCCGACTGTATCTGTGTCTATGCAGAACGTGATGGCCAGAACGAAACAGACTGCTAAGATATCAAACTCAGACGGCTCCTCCCAAAGGGTGCTCCTTAGTGAAACATCTGACCAGGCGCCAGATGTAGAACGAGGCGACTGTCAAGCCGACAGTTCTGAGAGAGGGGCCAAGGTGTTCCCTTCCCATCTTACCGTTGACATGTCTAATTTTCCTCCTGCTCCTTCTAAGGGAGAGGAGGCGGGCCCCTCTAGGAGAGGGGAGGAGTCGTCCTCTGCGGACTCGTCAGAGGACGAGTCCGAGTCCAGCTCCTCTGGACACAGTTCTCCAGGCTCAGAAGAAAAACATAGCCGCCTACAAGAGGCGAGACTTTCTCATGCAGTTGAGAAGGGGGATAATTGGGCAGAGCCGTCCGCCTCTTACAGAGAGGAAAACGCCCCCTACTACTGCAGGGTACCCCTGGGCCGGATTGCAACCATGCAAGACAACGTGGCGAGCTTTATTGCTAACCACAAAATGGGCCCGGAATTTTTACTGTTCGTGCCGGATCCAGAAGACACTGTCGTCTGGCCGGCTGGTACCAGCTATGGTGACGGCTGCTTTGGCTGCTATGTGGCGGCCATCAAAGCTGGACTGCGCTTCCCATTACATCCGGCTGTTCAGCGGATTTTAGATGGGTATGATCTGGGGTTATGGCAGTTAGCCCCCAACTCTTGGGTAAACGTACTCGGCTATGTGGCCGGGTGCGAAATGAACGGGGTGGAGCCAAGCTTTGAGGCTTTCGCCCACATGAACTATCTCAGCCGGACCCCTAAGTCGGGAGGTACCGGCTGGTATCAATTAACAAGCCATAGGGGTTACCTCATGACGAGAGGTAAGGCGAACAAATGGAAGGATTGGCGGAACACCTTCCTTATTATCGAGGGTTCAGACACGGAGCTGAACAAACGCTTTAACAAGTGGAATAGGGATCCGCCTCTTCTCGCAGGCGGCCGCAGCATGCCGCCTGTTCCCCCAAAGGCTAAAAAAGAGATCCTAGACAAAGGACTCTTCAAAGTAGAGACTAGGGTGAACTCTACTTCAGGGGTACGAGAGCAAGTACCCCTAAACTGCGTCCCGAGCTTCAAGTGGCTCTATGACGAGTACTTTTTGGCCGCCTGTGGCCTCAGCAGTCGGTGCTCTAGAGGTAGCCGGCCTGACAAATACTCTGTTTTTTCACGCCTTGTTTACTTGGGATTTTTACTAACTTTGCTGTTTATTTCTTGCAGCTGACGCCATGAGTAAAATAACAGCATCCAAGACTGCAGCGGCCATATTGCGGGCCTCGCTCATGAAACAGTCGTATGCCGACTCCCCTAACAAGGAGGCACCCTTGGTTAGCTTCGAAAACTCTTCCTCTTTTAGTTGTCTTATGCATATACTAACTCTTTTTGTTTTCAGTCTGGTACTCCAAGGGCTTCTTCCTCGCAACAGCCGGACCCCAAGGCCCGGAGGACGACTGTTGCAAGCTCTCCTGGGTCTTCCAGGAAAACAGTGGCGGCTGAGAAGCAGCCGGCCACTTCTTCAAAAACCTAGGCGGGGCCGCCTAGATGTATGGACACACTTGTAAAAACTCACCCTTGCTTCCTTCTTGATTAGGTCTAACTTGTTTTATCCTTTCGCTTAATGCAGCCGGCCCCCAGGGACTTGACTTGGTTGAGGTAGCCAAGTCTATGGTTAAAGTAGTTCCTCCATCTGACAGGGAGGCGGTCAGGGGTGCCGGCACCCTTGACCTTGATGGGATTTCAGGGGTCCTAGCTGAGGTATACTTAGCATATTTTTGAGCTTTTGAGTTCCAGGACGCCTGTTAACTTTTTTGATTGGAAACTGACGCCTGTTTTTCTTTGTACTTAGGCCCTGCTCCGAGTCAACAGCCTTCGCAAGCCGATTGATCGGAAAAACAAAGAGGTAAAGGCCGCAAAAGCTATGGCCGCCTCCAGCTGTGATAAGGCAATGTTTCAAATTGCCCAAAATGAAGTACTGACCATTGATCTTCTTTATTATCAGGCGCAGGCTACCGCCGCTGTTCGGGCCCAGTTAGAGGCGACCCAAAAGAAGGTTGACGAGCTGGAGGCGACCGTCACCAACCTTAAGGCCGAGCTGAAACCTCTTCGCCAAAAAATGCACTCTTACGAAGCCATGGAGAAATCTTTGGCCAACGTAAAAGAACGCCTGGTGAACCAAGAGAAGAGTCTTACCCAAGAGCTCTCGGATAAGGCCGAGCAAGAGAAACAAGAGCTCGTCCGGGAGATGGTGGAAGACTCCGCTCAAATCCAGCGCATGACCTGGGAACGACTGTTCCCCAGTGCCGACTTTGCCTCATGGGAAAGAACGTACCGCCAGTGTTCGGAAATATATAACCAACAGATCCTGGCGGCTGCTGAAGAAGAGGCGTTGGACGGTGCGTTGGAGGAGGAAGAGCCGGTTGTGGCGCTTGTGCCACTTGGGGGTAAGGCATCAAAAGAGGGTGCAGCTAAGGCCGAGTCCAGCAAGAAGAGTGCTGACCAGGCGGCAGCTGCTGATACTGAACTGCCCCCTTCTTAAGCTTTAAGTATTTTTTCTTTTCACGGCCTGCGTGCCGTTTGCTTTGTAATTACCCGGCCAGGGGGCCGGGGTTTTGAATATTCTGCTGGTCTTTAATGGCCGGCTCATTTTTAATCAAATTTTTGTTTTGGTTCAAATTTGTCTAAGTATTTTTAATTTGTTCACTAGACCGACTGTTGTGTATGGCCGAACGTTAAGGCAAGTACAAATAGTAAGTGCCGCCTATGCCCCTGGACGACTGGTTGTCTGTTTCCAGGATAGATGATCAGTCGGCCATTTATTCAATCGGTATTCGAACTCTTTATTCAATTTGTCTGACCAAGTAAATAGAATTACCTAGTCGCCAAGGAATTAAGTAGGAAAACAAGCGGCGGGTACCGGTTGTTTCCCTTAATTGCCAATGTTGGCTTTTAACTCGTAATTTGTTAACCTAGCTAGAGTATTGGTTGAGAGCCTTTGTTTATTAAAAACAAGTGGACGACTCATATCATTTAGGCTCCATACTAAGTTTGAGTGACTATTAAGTTAACATAGGAGTTACTTAGTCTTCGTCACAATCTTGATTGAGTAGTAGAGGTACCAGGCGGCGTAGGCCGGCTAGACCCCTTGATTCGCCAATGTTTGTTGGCTATTAACTCAATAGGTTATCCAGTAGGAATAGGGGTTCGAGTGCCCTTGTTTGTTTAAAACAGGCGGACGACTCAAACTTTTTAGATTCCATACCAAATTTGAAGGAGTGACTATGAGTTAACTTTGGAGTTACTCAGTCGCCGTCACTTTTGTTTGAGAAGTAGAGGTACCAGGCGGCGTAGGCCGACTAGACCCCTTGATTCGCCAATGTTTGTTGGCTATTAACTCAATAGGTACCCCCTGCATTTATCCCAAGTAATACAGGCGGTCATCTGACTCAGATGTCAACTGCTACCACTGGTTTGGTTAGTGATAGAGTTATCCTTGTCTCAAAAACGGCTACGTGGTTGCCCTTGGGGACAATCGTATAGGTGCCGTGTAATTAGTTTATAGAACAATGTTCCACCCAAAAGGGAGCTGCTCTCTGCGACGAATTTCATCCGGAGGGATGCCGTCGGACGCCTGCTAGGATGTTGGGAAAGGTCGTATTAGTTTTGTATATTTGATCAGGTGGCTTGGCGCCTGGTCTGATCATTCGGCCTGTGGCCTTGGTAAGTTCTTGGTGAACGTAGGTGCTAAGTAAAAGAAGGGTAGCCGCCTGTTAGGCACAGGGTCGGCTAGGCCCTAATCTTTTTAGCTAAGTATTGTGAGTAAAATACTCAATGGAGAGTAGCCGACTGTAAAGGAACAGACGGCATGCCCCTCTGAAGATTGAGTTAAAAAACTCAATGGAGAGTAGCCGACTGTAAAGGTACAGACGGCATGCCCCTCGTAATACAAAAATTGAATAGTAAGTGCAAACTTTATTAAGTAGCTCTTTACTTTACATCTTTCAGAAGAAATATTTTTTAAGGTTATCTACACTCCAAGTTTGAGGCAACGGTTGTCCGTCTGGTGTTTCCAGACGGTAGGTACCGTCCCTGACTTCCGCATAGATTCGGTAGGGTCCTTCCCAGTTGGGAGTTAGTTTGCCAGACTCATTAGCCCTACCAACTGCTTCCATTTTTCTAAGTACAAAGTCCCTTACTTTGAGTGGACGCCTGTGTACTTTTTTGTTGTATGATCTAGTCATTCTCAGGCGATAGATCTCATGGCGCAAGACAGCATTGCCCCTCTTTTCAGGAAGTGAGTCTAATGCCAGGCGCATGGCTTCCCAGTTTGCCTCTTCGTCATATAGCATTACTCGAAGAGTCGGCTCGTAGTGTTCTATTGGAAGAACAGCTTCTGCACCATAAGTTAGGAGGAATGGAGTTTCTCCAGTCGCCCCTTTTTCAGTCGTCCTAATGGCCCAGAGAACATGTGGTAGTTCATCCGCCCATAGGCCGCCTGCTCGTTCAATCTTTTTCTTGAGACCGTCTGAGATGATTTTATTAAAGGCTTCTACCTGGCCGTTTGCTTGTGGACGGCCGACAGATGCAAAGTAGTGTGCAATTCCTTGGTCTCCCAACCAGCTTTTGAGAACAGGCGTCTCAAATTGGGGACCATTATCAAAAACCATAGACATGGGAACCCCGAACCGAGTGATGACGTTTTTCCAAATGAATGAAATTACATCTTTCGTCTTGATTCCCTTTACAGCCTCCGCCTCTACCCATTTAGTGAAGTAGTCAACGGCAACAAGTATATACCTTCTGCCGCCTGTAGCAGGCGTATATGGACCCAGAATGTCCATGCCCCACTTAGCAAACGGTAGTGGGCTGTGAATGGTAGTGAGGTCAGTAGCCGGACGGTGAATTAATTTGCCAAACCTTTGGCACTTGTCACATTTTTTCACCATCTCCATTGCATCTGCTTCCAAAGTAGGCCAAAAGTAGCCCTGCCGCCTTGCCCTTTGAGCAAGCATCCTACCACCTATATGGGAAGCACAGAAACCAGAGTGAAGATCATCTAGTATCTCTCGTCCCTTTTCAGGAGTAACACACTTTAAGAAGGGTTGAAGGTACCCCCTCTTGTGAAGTTCTCCCTGTATCATTTCAAAACAGGAGGCTCGTTTTTTCAGTGCTGCCGTCTGTTGAGGATCATCCGGCAGTGTACCGTTTGTCAGATATGCCCTGATTGAATCCATCCAGGTTGAGCTTCTGTCTAGGATTCCAATAGGGTTTTCCTCGATGCTTCTCTTCTCCATTACTTCCCAAAAAACAGTTCGAGGAGTATCGGAGGAGGCGGATGATGCTAATTTCGAAAGTGCATCTGCCTGGTTGTTTTCTGATCTCGGCACTTGGATCAGATGGAAATCCTCAAGGGAGCCGACTGCTTGTCGGACCGCCTGTAAATACTTGATCATGGCCGGATGTGTTGCTTCGTATTCGCCATTGTACTGACTCACTATCAATTGTGAATCAGAACAGGCGTCTATTTTTCTTGCCCCTGCCGCCTTGCACATGCGGATCCCGGCTAGTAAAGCTTCATATTCTGCCTCATTGTTTGAAGCCTGAAAACTGAAGCGTAGAGCATACTCGAACCTGTCGCCCTCTGGAGATTGACATACGACGCCTGCTCCACAACCGTTTGAAGTAGAGCTTCCGTCCACATATACCTTCCAGACTTGGTCTGGAACTTGAGAGTCAGGAGGACGAGTCATCTCTACAATAAAGTCAGCAAAGGCTTGCCCCTTCACTGCTTTTCTAGGCTCGAAAGTAACTTCGAGACTCTGCATTTCTATGGCCCATTTGATCATTCGTCCGGACGACTCCATGGTGGTAAGGGGCCGCTTGATTGGTTGGTCGGTATACACGACGACTGCATGTGCCAGAAAGTAGGGCTTCAATTTTTTAACAGCCATGAAGAGTGCAAGACCAAATTTCTCCACTAGGGGATACCTCAACTCGGCATTTTTCAGTACGTGACTGACAAAGTAGACCGGGAGTTGACAGCCGTCTCTTTCAGCAAGGAGCACAGCGCTTAACGCATGATCAGAGACGGCCAGGTACATGTAGAGATTTTCTTTGGGCAAAGGGCTGACCAGCCTCGGCAAGGAATGCAAGTGAACCTTTAATTTCTGGAAGGCGGCCTCAGCATCCGGCCCCCATTCAAACCTTGCCTTTTTCTTAATTGCCTGGAAAAAGTATAGGCATTTGTCGCCTGATCGGCTTAGGAATCTCCCCAAGGCCGCCAGACAACCTGTTAACTTCTGAACCTCTCGGACGGTACGAGGCGACTGCATATCAATGACCGCCTGTACCTTCTCAGGGTTCGCCTCTATTCCTCTCTGGTTGATAAGGAATCCGAGAAATTTCCCAGACTCAACCCCAAATACACATTTCTTGGGATTGAGCATGACATGGTGCCGCCTGAGTGTGGCGAAAGTTTCTCGGAGGTCCGTCAGATGATCTTTCTGAAGTTTAGTCTTGACAATCATATCATCAATATATGCCTCGACGTTTCTCCCAATCTGATCAAAGAACACTGTGTTTATCATTCGTTGGAAGGTAGCCGGGGCATTCTTAAGACCAAACGGCATGACCGTGTAACAGTACAATCCCTGATCAGTGACGAAGGCCGTCTTCTCCTGATCTTTCTTCCATAAAGGAATTTGATGAAAACCAGAATAGGCGTCCATAAAACTCATCAAGGCATGTCCGGCTGTTGAGTCGACCAGGTTATCAATTTTAGGCAGAGGGTAACTGTCTTTGGGGCACGCCTTGTTCAAGTCTGTGTAGTCTACACACATTCGCCAGGTGCCATTCGGCTTTTTAACAAGCACCACATTTGCAACCCAATCTGGGAAGTAACATTGCCGAATGAACCCTGCATCAAGTAATTTTTTGACTTCGGCGGCTGCCGCCTGACCTCTTTCTTCACCATGGTTCCGCTTCTTTTGTCGTACCGGCTTCTTTTTCGGATCCACAGCGAGTTTATGTACTGCCAGATCAGGACTAATGCCTGGCATTTCATGGACTTCAAATGCAAAGATGTCCTTGTATTCTTTCAACAGGTTGTGAAAGTCATCACCAAGGTTTCTCAGAGCAGTCGTCCCAACTTTGACTGTTCGGTCAGGACGGGAGTCGTCTAATATCAGGTCCGCATGCTCACCAGCCGGCTGAGGGCGGAACTCATCCGGCCGGTCCTCTGCCAATGATTGCTATTTTCTTGCTTTTCTTGCGGACTCTGTCTGGGGCGCCTTTCTCTTTTTGTCGCCTGTTTCTTGAACAGGCGCACTCTCCTTGACGTTGTCAAGGTCTGTTTTTTCTCCACTTGACCCAGTGGCCATAACAGTGGGCTTGACATCCGAGAGATAGCACTCTCGGGCCATCCTCTGATCTCCCCTTAGGGAGCCGACTGTTCCATTATCCCTTTCAAACTTAAGCAGCATAAGTGACGGGATTATAACAGCCTTGGAATTATTCAGGGTTGGTCGACCCAGAATCATGTTGTAGGCCGAGAGTTCCTCTACCACTAGGAACCGGACTACCATGTGTCGTCCTTCCCCTTTTTCGCCCAGGCGAATGGGTAGATCTACTCGTCCCAGTGGGTGGACGACTCCTCCTCCAAACCCTATTAAAGGGTGGGAGGCCGGATGTATGCAGTCCGTCTGATATTTCAGTTTTGACAGACATTTGCTGCTGATGAGATCTGAGGAGCTCCCGGTATCTATGAGGATTCGGCCAACTCTCTGGTTGGCCACTTTACATTCAATAACGAGCGGGTCGTCATGCGGCCCCCTTATTCCTCCTAGATCCTCTTCAGTGATGACAATCTCAGGAAATGTATATTTGGACGGCCGTTCTTGGTGAACGGAATTTACATCTAACCGCCTTATATTATCTTTGTTGCCCCTAATAGTGGGGCCGCCTCCAGAGAAGCCGCCTGCAATGGTGTAGACGACTGCATCATCTGTATCGGAACTGTCGGCCTGTTGATTCTTTTTGGCCGACTGCTTTTTTGAGGAAGTGTTCCCCGTAGATTTCTTGATATAAGTGTCAAGATCACCTTGATCAGCCAAGCGATCTAGGTACCGCATGAGGCTGATGCAGTCATTGGTGTGATGACCAACGTCATCATGATAAGCACAGATTTTGTCTTGGTTCCGGTTGCTCGCAGAACCCTTCATGGGGAGCGGCTTCTCAATTGAGAGCCGTCCCTTTATTTCTTTTAGGATAAACTGGTTATCCTTGTTAAACACATACTTTGGGGAGTATGGTTTGAATTCTTTTTTCTTTTTCTGGGCCGGCTGTTTAGAGGAATCAGCCGCCCAGACCTCTTTTCTTTTCTCATCTTTGTTGGACGACTGTTTCTGTCGTCCCTCTCTTTTGTCGAACCTCTTCCCGTCCGACTGTTTTATCGTACACAGATCAGTCGCCTGTATATAGGCTTCTGCTTCAATCAAGGCCTCTTGAAGAGTCGCCACCCTTTTTCGAACTAAATCAAATTTAAAGGTAGACCCGTCTTTGAGACCTCTAAAAAAGTCAGTATAAGCTACCTCATCCGGTAACCCTTGAATCTGTATTCTCATCAGGTTGAACCGCCTGATGTAAGAACGAAGCCCCTCCTTCTCGCCCTGCTGAATTGTTCCCAAATCAAGGGTCGTTTTCTTCGCAGGGATGTTCATAGCGAAGTTGGAGGCAAATAAGTAAGCAAGCGTCCTGAAGTTGTTTACACAACCAGTCGGCAGGTTGCCGAACCATTGCTGTGCAATTCCCTTGAGAGTCGCTGGGAAACACTTGCACCAAGTGGGATCATCCAACCCTTGAAGGTACATCAGGTTGGTGAATGCCATCAGATGGTCTTCTGGGTTAGTAGTGCCGTCATAGACGCCTACTAGAACATTTTTTACTTTGGCCGGCTGAGCGGCTTCAGTAATTTCCTTGGAGAAGGCCGACGGCTGTTCACCAAGTCTAAGCAGCCGTAGTTGCCAGTCCATAGGTTGGACGTTTTTTGCTGCAGGTCCACCAAATGGAGGTGGCTGCATAAAATACTGTTGTTGCGGCACAAATGGTAAGTTTGGTACCGCCTGGGCACTATGAAAGCCGGACTGACGGGAGGTGCCGCCTGACTGACTCTCATGGTACGACTGAGTATGCCTCATCGAGGCATTTCGCAAACTGTCCTGAAAATTTGAAGTAGAAGCCGACTCTGATAATCGGTCACTCTTCTTCTGCTCTAGCAGGAGCCGAGCATCTGTGAACGTTTGCTTTGACCCGTCCGCCTGAATATGACGAACCGGTTTCCTATTTCCCGTAGGATAACGGAGTTTTGTAAAATCAAGAGCAGGTGGCTCCCGCTTCTTGGATTTAGGATGGGGAGTCGCCTCTCGCCCTTGAACTGGCTTCCTCTTCAGTGAAGTGGAAGGTTTCTTGGCCGACTGCTCTTTGACTGAAGCAGGCGGTTTTTTGTTGATCAACTCTTGAATCTCTCCCTTGAAGTCCCTCATGAAGGTCATGAGTTCGTTCCTTGTGATGGGAGCAGACCCATCAGTCGGCTGTTGCCGAGCAAGCGGTGCGCCTGCTGGCTCGCTTCCTGTTTGAAGATGCTCCCGTTCCCTCCTTTCGGTATGGCGGGTACGTCGGGCCCTTAGGGTCCCGTCTGGAGCTGTATGAGTTTCAACTTCAAATTCACTTTCGGTATCATGGTCCGACTGAACTTGAGGGTCGTCTAGGGGACGCCTCTCTTCTGGAGTCGGTACAGACTTGGATGCCATCTCTGAAGTACTCTCCCCACAGACGGCGCCAAATGTTTCGGGGTTTTCTGATGTCCTGCGGGAGAGTTACAATTCCGAGACTGGAACCGGACGCCTGTACCTGCAAAATAACGGAGACTCCTGAGAGCTCCGCCTCCAACGGTCAAGTTAGTACCTAATTAAGGAGTAATTAATACAGAAATTAAAGTAATGAGATCTCTCTAGGTGAGAGTGCTTAGTGTTGGTAATCTGCGTCGTTAGCGAGATTAGCCGGTTGTTAATAACTCTATTCTTCTCTGCCTGATTTCTTGATTATTCCCTTCTAATTAATGAGGATTAATTGAGTATTTATAGCCTTGAGAAGCGTGCCACTCTCTAGGTTTAAGGTAAACCTAGGGCTGATCGGGCTTCTAGACTGAATTGGGCCTTGATGGCCGGTTCTCCCATTTGGCATGGGTGGACACGTGGCGTGTCTAAATTGGTCCGTAGAGGACGTATCTGTGATTGACACGTGGCAGGCTCCTGTTGGCCTTCGTGAAGGACACGTGGCGGAACCTGGTTGGTCCACTTGTCAGACGGTGATTGGTGGATAAAAATCCCCTAATCATGTTTGACTTTCATTTGATTCAATTAGCTTTGTAGAATGTATTTGACTTTCATTTGATTCAAATAGCTTTGTTTGAATGTGTTTGACTTTCATTTGATTCAATTAGCTTTGTAGAATGTATTTTACTTTTATTTGATTCAAAATCTTTGTTTGAATCTTTCATTTATTCAAAAGCTTTGTTTGAATGTTTTTGACTTTCATTTGATTCAATTAGCTTTGTAGAATGTATTTTGACTTTCATTTGACAATCTTTGTTTGACTGTGTTTGACTTTCATTTGTTTCAATTTGCTTTGTAGAATGTATTTGACTTTCATTTTCTTCAAATAGCTTTGTTTGAATGTGTTTGACTTCCATTTATTCAATTTGCATTGTAGAATGCATTTCACTTCATTTGATTTATATAGCTTTGTTTGAATGTGTTTGACTTTCATTTAAATTAAAAAGCATTGTTTGAATGTGTGTGACTTTCATTTGATTCAATTAGCTTTGTAGAATGTATTTTACTTTTATCTGATTTAATTAGCTTTGTTTGAATTTATTTGACTTTCCTTTGATTCAAATAGATTTGTTTGAATGTGTTTGACTTTCATTTGATTCAATTAGCTTTGTAGAATGTATTTGACTTTCATTTGAATCAAATAACTTTGTTTGACTGTGTTTGACTTTCATTTGATTCAATTTGCTTTGTCGAATGTATTTGACTTTCATTTTCTTCAAATAGCTTTGTTTGAATGTGTTTGACTTTCATTTGATTCAATTAGCTTTGTAGAATGTATTTGACATTCATTTAATTCAATTAGCTTTGTAGAATGTATTTGACTTTCATTTGAGTCAAATAACTTTGTTTGATTGTGTTTGACTTTCATTTGTTTCAATTTGCTTTGTAGAATGTATTTGACTTTCATTTGATTCAAATAGCTTTGTTTGAATGTGTTTTGACTTTCATTTGATTCAATTAGCTTTGTAGAATGTATTTGACTTTCATTTGATTCAAAATCTTTGTTTAAATGTGTTTGACTTTCATTTATATTCAAATAGCTTTGTTTGAATGTTTTTGACTTTCATTTGATTCAATTAGCTTTGTAGAATGTATTTGACTTTCATTTGAGTCAAATAACTTTGTTTTGACTGTTGTGTTTGACTTTTCATTTGTTTTCAATTTTCTTTGTAGAATGTATTTGAACTTTCATTTTTCTTCAAATTAGCTTTGTTTTGAGTGTTGTGTTTGACTTTCATTTGATTCAATTAGCTTTGTAGAATGTATTTTGACTTTTCATTTGATTCAAATTAGCTTTTGTTTGAATGTGTTTGACTTTTACTTTCAATTTGATTCAATTAGCTTTGTAAGAATGTATTTGACTTTCATTTGATTCAAAATCTTTGTTTG